>NC_069799.1:18751063-19376063 GCF_027406575.1 Nycticebus coucang | reverse complement strand
AGAATGTCCTTTCTCCTCCAGCCCACCCTGAAGGTCCTTGCTCTCACCCTGCCTTCTACTCAACACAAACACCTTCTAAGCCTATGCTTCCTGGCTGCCTTCTTCTGTCTGTATGTTCACGTGTCTGTACGTATGGTGTGTTTGTAATATTTCACCATCAAAATATGTAAAAAGGCTCTAAGTAGCTTAAAAAAGTACATGATTAAGTCAAATATTTTATCAAGAAAATAGTAAAACAACTTGGATGCTATTTTGTTCACGTGACTTTGAAAATATTTGATAAATGAAACCAGTTTTAAATTTGTCATTTAATTTCAGATGTTTTAAATTAAACAACTGCTACTACTATATTATTTATAAATTTTAGTGGATTTGACTATGAGTTTATGTTCTTCGTTTTGAACCTCTAGATACTGGGGTCTGGATAGGTGGTGATGGTGAGGCCTGAGGTCATATTCTCAGTTCTCAGTGCTAAGTCAGCAGCTACAAGGCAAATCTAGCCCAGATGGCCTCTCTTCCCTGCTCTAGCTTTGCCCCTTGGCCATTCTGGGAGAAACTGAAACCTCTAGACTTCCTGCTTTCTCTCTTGAACTCTGTAGATGGTAAATGAATTAAGAACACAGATAGGTCTCATCCTTTGCAGCCATCTTTGATGCAGCATGTCATGTAAGGTTCAGGAGGACCAGGAAAGATCATCAGGGATGATGCCTATGTTGTGGTCTCAAAAGTCTTTTTGTAATTTAAAACTTTAAAATCCTATCATCTTAAAAATTTAGTTATAAAATGTCCGAGTCATTTGTAAGATGTAATACTCCAGCGGTTTGTGATTCTTTGTGAAACTGAGTCTTTTCTTAGTCAAAGAATACAATTTTTGCCTTTTAAAGTCTTCTATTATCAATTTGGGCAAGTGAATGAATCATTTTGTTATACACTGAGATCCTTTTTTATGAAAAGTGTTTTACATTAATTAAAAATCTGATATGTTCTTGAGAATTACTAACTGAACCTCAAACAGTATAGAAATTAATTACATGAGACTGAACTAAAGTTTATGACTTTTTGTTTGAAACATTGATGATTCTTTCTGTGTTCCATTTTTCCCAAGTGAAGAAAACACTTTTCTGTCTTTTGAGTTATTTATAGCTTGCAGAAATTTATATATCTATAAGAAAAATTTGAAACATTTATTTTTCCCTCTACTTGACTTCTCTAGAGTTTGAAAACCATTTGTAAATATTTTTAATTTATAAGGTAGGTATTTGGATAAGT
Source organism: Nycticebus coucang (assembly GCF_027406575.1). Taxonomy (NCBI): domain Eukaryota; kingdom Metazoa; phylum Chordata; class Mammalia; order Primates; family Lorisidae; genus Nycticebus; species Nycticebus coucang. The sequence goes on along the minus strand of NC_069799.1, from coordinate 19,374,794 downwards.
TCAGTAAGAATGTTTTCTTCTATAGAACACAATGAAAGACACTGGTTATTTTTACCAAGACTTTAATTGGAATGGCCTATTTTTAGAGGTGTCTAGGCCATGTTAAGGAATTAAGGTTGACCTTATAATGCCAATGGATAACCTGTTGGCAAAACTGGCCAAAGATCTCATCAATTAACATTTCCTGTTCCTTGGTGAGTAAATAATGTCACTTTCTGACAGGTCCAGGAACCTCAAGTCACTTGAGACCTCTAGAAAAGAGGAATTTATCCAATGCATATGGATATCTAATGGCACATATGAAGTCTTGACTTGACTCAAGAGGCTGTCAAATTCAACTTGAGATTTCTTATGAAAAAATTATAGCAAAGCCAATTTAAAAAAAGAAAAATAGAAAAATCTAGATGACTAATAATTATTCTTACTGCATTTTACAAAAAATCAGACTAAGTATACTGAGAGCAAAGTTTATTTTGGCAAGTAAATTAATCATATTATGATTTGTCTTTAATAAAATAGGAAACTAGAAAGAAAAATATGATTCAAAAATGAAAAAGTATGATTCACCTGTATTAGATTATCCTTGTCTGCAATGCCAGCTCATAGAATAAGATACAGCTGTTTAACGCAACTGATCTGTTCACAGGACTGAGAGACTAGCCAAAATATACAGAATTGTATTCAGTAGTCAGATTTGCTCCAATGTTTTTCTTCCTGTTTCTTAGTCCTACCATAACATCTTGGGTTTTGATATGTAATACAATAGTCAGATTTTCTGTAATTTGTTTCCTCTGTCTTAGTCCTACAACAACATCTTGGGTTTTAATATATCCTACAAGAACATTTATGGTTTTAATTCCAGTATGGAAAACTGTAAACTGATTAATTTTCCTTTGTTCTGCTGATAACAGTTTTGGTTAAATAACCTGGGAATTTTCTTCCTTTATGGGAAAAATATGTATCTCTGTCTCCCTACTAATTGGGCAGGTACTTGCATCCTAATTTACCTTACTTCAAATAGCCCCTAATCATCAACATTTTGTTCCTATTAATGGTCTGTTTATCATTCTATAGGTTTCAAGGTTGACCCCCCACTCCCTCAGCAACCCCAGAATTTTCTTTCCTCTTTTTCTATTTTAACACAAAAAGGCTGGAATGTTAGCCTTTCCCTATGTCCTGGAGGTCAGAAACACTCATTAAATGTCTACCTCTTGAGGTGTAAACATTCATTCAATACAGAACTCTAGTTTCTTCTGGTTCTGTTAAACCTCTTCCCAGATTGTAGAAGTCACAGCAGATAACTCTCTCCCCCAAACAGGGCCTTCAGAAGATGACCTTTGGCTTCTGTCAAAGCAAGCCCACCACCTCCTCAGCTGCATGTTCACCACACCTTGAACTGCTTTAAAAGGCCCTTCAACTTAAATGGGTGCTGTCCCCATTTTCCACCTTGGGTTGCAGCCCATCTGCTTGTAGGTGCTCTTAATAAATCTCTGCTCTTAACCCAGCCTGGTTCTTTGCAGCATCTTTTCTTTGGACATCTAACACTCCACATTTACCATAACACTTGAGGTAGACTTCTAAATACTTGTGTGCTTCCTGGCTCAATAACTTCACTATAATTCTAAAAGCCAATTTTAATCCTTGGTCAGCCATGGAGCATCAGAATGTCAAACAAATAAGCTCTGAACTATACATAGCAGGACCATGATGAAGGGCCTTGTGCTAGAATTGTCATTGGTGTATTTTATTTTGATGGCAGTATAGCTACAGAATTAGAAGAAAACATTTATTCTTCTCATTTAAACAGTGTAAATACCTAAAGAAAAGGTTTTAAATTCTAGTCCGTGTATTTTTTTTTGAATAAAACCAAACAAAAATGTGCTTTAAAAGAAAGTATTGGTTGATTAAAAACAATGTGAACAGGCCCCTTAGATCCTAATCCCAGGTGTGCATGCTGAAGGACATGATTAGTGGTTAGCAGGAGAGTTCTAGCTTTATAATTGTGAAATAAAAAGAATCTTGGTCATATTTTGGGGTGTTCTCTCTCTTTTTTTTTTGAGATGGAGTCTCACTTTGTTTCTGTCATTAGAGTGCTGTAGCATCATAGCTCACAGCATCCTCAAACTCTTGGGCTCAAGCAATTCTTGTCTCAGCCTCCCAAGTAGCTGGGACTAAAGGTGCCCACCAAAACACCTGGCTAATTTTTAGAGACAGGGTCTTGAACTTGTTCAGGATGGTCTCAAATCTGTGAGCTCAGGCAATCCACTTACCTAGGCCTCCCAGAGTGCTGGGATTACAGGCATGAGCCACCACACCCATCCTAAATGGTGTTTTTCTTTTACAAAGGTTGGGTTTTCTATTCAGCATGATGGATAAATTAACCTTCAAACACAATCTAGTTTCTTCTTGGCAACAAATTGAGAGTTATAAGAAAAATATCACTTCATATTCTGGTTTTTTACAGAAGATAGGAAGTCTTGGGTGAACATGCCACTTATTAATACAATAAAAGATAGAAAACTCCAGCAGACTGCTTGCCAAATTTTGCTGAGTGACTCTTATATTCATTAATGTCAGAGAATTTACATAGATTCTTTCAGCAAATGCTCATTTGAAATATTTATGGTCACTCTGATACGTTAAGGCAAACAAAAGGAACATAGCTTCCAATAGATTAGTAGGAAGGACACAGATACACAAACACAACCCACTGAAACTTCTACACTTCAGGATTAAATTAGTTCTATACGAAACAGTAGTTCAAAATGGAAATCCAAGCGTACTCTGTTTAATCACAGAGCAGCACCCACATAACAGTGCCCATTTATAAAAAATTCTTTTGGTCTTCAGTATAGACTGAAAGTGTATGTTACTATCCTCCACCAACACCTGTACTGAAACCTAATCTCCACTGTCATGGTATTTGCTGGTGCCCGTCTCTGGGAGGCCCCAAAGGTCATGAGTCTGGAGCAATCACGTGTGGAATTAGCACCCTTATAAATGGGATGCTTGGAAACTCTTTCCCCTCCCATTATGCGAGGACACATCACAAAGGTTGTTATCTGTGAATCAGGAAGCAGGCCCTTGCCAGAAATCAAATATGTTGGCACCTGGATTTTGAATTCTGAGCCTCCAGAATTATGAAAAATAAATTGATGTTTATTTAAGTCATCCAGTCTGGGGTATTCTACTGTGATAGCCTGAATGAACTAATAATACAGTATTTTTCGTAGTATTCTCTTCAGAAAGGGCAGCACTCAGACACATTACATATTATCAGAAATGACACATTCAGGAAATAGGCCCAACCATATTCTACTCATTTTATATTGTGAGTGGCAGACAAAAAGGGGCCTGTGATTATGGAGATATAGACTCAGAAACTAAAGCTTTAACGTACCTAATGAATCCCCCAGTAAACCATCAGTACTTATTGTGCCTGTCACTGAAGTACAATCAACTGCTAAAACCCTCCATGGTTTCTCTGTCTCTTGAATGTAGTAACTATTAATTATGAAGATGCTGCAGGGTTTGTCTCTTGTACACTAACTAATTCCCAATATCTTCAGAAGAGAAGACCACTGACAGTGTTTTTGAGAATGCAAAACACTAATTGTTGTTATAGATATGGAGAATGTTAAAGAACATTTATACATCAATTATAAAATTATAAAAATTTATAATAAATATATTTTATTATATTTAAAAATTTTAATTTTAAAAAATGTAAAAAGTCGCACTCAGTTTGTCATGAAATTAAGTTCCTGATGAATTTGTTTTCTAAAAACACAATCCCTCCTGTGGTATTTTTGTTTTTATTTTTGTTTTTTTGAGATGAATCTCTCTCTGTTGCCTGGGCTAGGGTTTAGTGACATCATGATAGTTCATAGCAACCTCAAACTCCTGGGCTCAAGTGATCCTCCTGCCTCAGCCTCTCAAAGTGCTAGGATTATAGACATGCCACTGTGCATGGCTAATATGTTATTTTTTAGTGGAAAATTTTATTTTCTTCTCCTATGAAGTGAAATCTTAACCTTGAGTCTAGGATTATTGCAATAGGTATTTTACCAGCTTGTTCTGGAAATAGTATTTCTAACTATGTGTTTGTTATGAAGGGTGATACTTGCTAGTATATATTTTGAGTAGAGATTGAATCTACTTAATCTAAATTAAAGTCCACATCTAAATTAAGTGAGCTTACCACACAGTGTAGTGGCTATGAGAATGGATTTTAGTGCCAGACTATCCCAAATATACCACTTAACTGTGTGACTTTGGGCAAATGGATTAATCTCTTTATATCTCAAATCCCTCATCCATTCTCATAAGCCTGTTGTAAACATTATATTTTTAATATACACAAAGCAATTGGAATCCCTGGGTTAGATTAAATAGTATTATCAGATCTTGTTCTTCGTGTAATTATTATTATTACCAATACTCTTGCTACTGTCATGACTGAAGCACCACCTGCTGACATTATTATTTCAAAGGCTTGACTTCTCTTGCTAGGGAGATAGGTAGAATTAGGACTGTTTCTTCTGGTTTTTCTCTTAAACATACATTTAGTGAATACTGTCTATGTGATTATAAAAGATTCATTTCTTTTATGAAGAATAAAGTTGACTTCCTTGTCACCTCCCAAACCCATCTCTACCTGATGCCAGAGCAGTCCTTTGAAGCTTTTGTAAATGACAAAGTTAACTCAAACCTATTGATATGAATCACAAGCAATTATAATAAGAAGAATATATGATTTTGTTTCCCCTAATCTTTGAATGAGAAAAGACATCCAAGTCATTGAACCGAAGGAAATCTGATTCCACATTTCAATGCATTGATAATAACTATCTCAACCCAAGGTCTAGCATGCCTGAGATGGACTGGGTCATAGGGATAACAGAGATCAGCCTGATGGACTCCATGACTACAACTAATGAAGGCTTTAAACATCCTAGGAGTATTTAGAGAAGACACACTCTTTAGGCTTTCATTAAGCAATCAGATTTGAGTTTTCAAAGTTGGAACAAAGAGCTCTAGAGAGGGTGTCCCTAAATTTGGGGGCATCATACATTTACTCAGGATATGATGATCTCTTTTTATCCTTCTCCTCCCACAAATACATATCCATAGAAAAATTTGCCTAAAATTTTAGAAACTTCAAGTACCTCCTGAGATTAACTTTTAGGATCTAGTTTGAGAATTCTTTTGCTACAAAATTAAATCTCTCTGAGGTTCCAATATAATTTCTGATATCTTGATCTGATTCTCTTTACCTCAGTGTTCAATCAGCAAGTGAAATTAACATTCCCTGTTTAGCCTCCATGACTCGCATAAGATTCAACGGTCAGCTCATAAAATTGATGTTGAGTACAGAGAAGGTACAACTATGGGCAAGTTAGGGTGGGGAAATGGTCTAGATTTTAAGAGGGGGAAAATGTGCCAAATAAATACAAGACTGTCTCATAATTCATTTGTCTATGTCAAAATATTGCTAACTTAAGTTGTTTTGCAATTGAAATAAATGTTCTACTATAATAAAGAGTACCTAAAATATTAGAAATACATAAAGAGGTAAAAAAAGCCTGTAACACAAAAAGGTTGTTTTGTTGTTTAATGAGTCACAATCATAACAGCTTTATTGAGGCAGAAGTAGGGAAACCAAATTGTCCTGATTTGCTGAGAACTTTCCAGGTTTTAGCAGTAAAAGTTTTATGTCCTGAGAAATACTTCAGTCCCAGGAAAATATGGATGCTTGGTCACTCTAGATAAACTGGCCACATTTGCAGTGCAACATTTAATGCCTTTTCATATAAGTATATACCTTGAAAACATCACGACAAATCAGGAGACTGACCATACACACCACTCTCAGGTGTTTCTTCCTGCTCCTTTCCTCTTGTCCCTCCAGTGTGACCGTTGTCCCTGGGCAACCACCTATGTACTTTCTGTCAGTATAGATTAGTTTGTGTTTGAAAAAATAATTTTATAAAGTGGTAATCATATAGTATGTTTTTTTCTCTGATTTCCTTTATTTGGCATAATTAGTTAGAGATTCAGTTGGGTTTTTGTGTCATTTATTTTTATTGCTGAGCAGTACATTTGTCATTGTATGGATATACCACAATTTGTTTGAGGTTGTTGAAGGACATGTGGGTTGCTTCTAGGTTTGGACTATTACAAATAAAAGCAACTATGGATTTCCATGTCCAAGTCTCTGTTCAAATTTAATTTATTTTGATTGTGTACCTAGAAGTGGAATGCTGGACAGTATGGGAGGTGTATGTTTAACTTTGTATGGCAACAGTTCACTGAGCAATTTCACATTTCCATCCAGCAGAGGGTGGATCTCCATTTCCTCCACAACGTCCACTTGGTGTGATCAGTCTTCACATTTCAGCCTTCTAGTAGCTATGCGTTGTTGCATACATTCAATGTAAGTATGTTGTTCATTTTTGAGGTGATTTTGGTATAAGGTGTAAAGTTAAGATTGAAATTTATTTTTGTGCCTGTGGCTGACTATCTCATGACAATTTGTTGAAAAAAACCATCCTTCTGTGGGAAAGAAATTCTCATAATTCTGACACAAGTGCAGCCATTTTAGAAAAACAGGTCGGAAACCTGCAACCCTCTCCCCAGACTCCTGGAGTACTTTAAGGCCAGAGATCCTGGAAACCATACCCATATTCTGGCCAGCATTAGGGATATACCCATAACCCTGATCAACACTAGAGGTGAGCCCTGGGTGGCAGGCTGGTCACAGCCCTGACAAAAACATCAATTATGAGAGACTAACTCTTGTCACTGCCCCAACCTAGCTATAATGATAAAGCTAATAAAAGCCTTTTGCAACTGTGTGAAAGTGAGATGATTCTTGGTCATGCTGCACTCTGCCACTCTGCTTTTCCCTTTTGTAATTTTTATTTATTTATTTATTTATTTGGTTTAGCAGGCCTTGGACGGTTCAAACCCACCACCCCTAGTGCATGGGGCTGGAACTCTAACCATTGAGCTACAGGCACCCATCCTGTACTCTGCTTTTTCCTCTAATGCTTTCCCCATCCCTGAACTGGCTTCCTCTCCTTGTGGACCCGTACCCCATCTCTACATCTAAACATCTCACCTTCCTCTATTTAAGTGCTTTTGTAGCTTTGTCAGACAGGTGAATATTTGTGTAAATCTACTTCTGGATTCCGTTTTGCTCCATTGATCTGTGTGTCTATGCCTGTTATTATCATGCTGATGCCTAGAGTATAGTTAGCTTTAACACAGAGTGGGGTGATTCCTTCCATTTTGTTATTCATTCATTTATTCATTTAGAGACAGAGTCTCACTTTGTTGTCCTTGGCAGAGTGCCATGGCATCATTGCTCACAGCAACCTCCAATTCTTGAGCACAAGTGATTCTCTTGCCTCAGCTTCCCAAGTAGCTGGGAAAAAAGGCACCTGCCACAATGCCCCAGCTATTTTTTCTTTTTTAGAGACAAGGGTCTCACTCTTGTTCAGGCTGACCTCAAACTTCTGAGCTCAGGTAATCCACCTGCATCGGCCTCCCACAGTGCTGGGATTACAGGCATGATTGACCACGCCCAGCCCATTTTGTCTTTTAAAAGATTGTTTTAGCGGCAGTGCCTGTGGCTCAAAGGAGTAGGGTGCTGGCCCCATATTCCGGAGGTGGCAGGTTTAAACCCAGCCTGGGCTAAAAAACTGCAAAAAAGAAAAAAAAAAAAAAGATTGTTGTAGCTATTCTTGTGTCAGAATTTCTATGTAAATCAAAGAATAAGATTCTATATAACCTAGAGTAACTTTGCTGGGATTTTGAAAAGAACTGCATTCAATGTATATATTTGGGCAAAATCAACGACTTTACTATGTTGATTCTTCCAATGTATGGATACAGTAACTATGTCCATCTTTGATTTCTTTCATCAGCATTTAAGATTTTCAGCATATGGGTTTATTTATTTATTTATTTATTAAATAATAGCTGTGTACAATAATGCAATCATGAGGTACAATGTGCTGGTTTTACATACAGTTTGAAATATTTTCATAGAACTGGTTAACATAGCCTTTATGGCATTTTCTTAATTATTGTGTTCAGACTTTTATATTCTACATTTAGTAAATTTCACCTGTACCCTTCTAAGATGAACCATAGGTGTCGACCCACTAATTACCCTCCCTCCACCTATCCTCCCCTCTCCACTCCCTTCCCTTGCCCTTTTCCCCATATTCTTGTGCTGAGATTGGGTTATAGCTTTCATATGAAAGCCATAAATTAGTTTCATATTAGAGCTGAGTACATTGGGTACTTTTTCTTCCATTCTTGAGATACCTTGCTAAGAAGAAAATGTTCCAGCTCCATCCATGTAAACATGAAAGAGGTATAGTCTCCATTTTTCTTTAAGGCTGCATAATATTCCATGGTGTACATATACCATAATTTATTGATCCATTCGTGAGTTGATGGACACTTGGGCTTTTTCCATGACTTAGTAATTATGAACTGGGCTGCAATGAACATTCTGATACAAATATCTTTGTTATAATGTGATTTTTGGTCTTCTGGATATATACCTAGTAGAGGAATTGTAGGATTGAATGGCAGGTCTATTTTTGATCTCTAAGTATTCTCCAAACATCTTTCCAATAGGAACATATTAGTTTGCATTTCCACCAGCAGTGTAGAAGTGCTCCCTTTTCTCCATATCCATGCCAAAATCTCTGGTTTGGGGATTTTGTGATGTGGGCTAATCTTACTGGAGTTAGATGATATCTCAAAGTAGTATTGATTTGCATTTCTCTGATAATTAAGGATGATGAGCATTTTTTCATGTGTCTGTAGGCCATGCTCCTGTCTCCTTCAGAGAAGTTTCTCTTCAAGTCCCTTGCCCAGCCTGAGATGGGATCACTTGTTCTTTTCTTGTTAATATGTTTGAGTTCTCTGTGGATTCTTGTTATTAAACCTTCATCAGAGACATATGGTGTAAATATCTTCTCCCATTCTGAGGGCTGTTTGCTTGTTTTACTTGCTGTGTTCTTGGCTGTGCAGAAGCTTTTTAGTTTCATTAGGTTCCAGGAGTGTATTTTTGAAGCTGCTTCAATTGCCCGGGGGGGTTTCTCCTCATAAAATATTCACCCAGGCCGATTCCTTCAAGAGTTTTCCCTGAACTTTCTTCTAGTATTTTTATAGTTTCATGTCTTAAGTTTAAATCTTTGATCCAGTGAGAGTCGATCTTAGTTAATGGTGAAAGGTGTGGGTCCAGTTTCAGTCTTCTACAGGTCGCCAGCCAGTTTATCCAGCACCATTTGTTAAATAGGGAATCTTTTCCCCACTGAATGTTTTTAATTGGCTTGTCAAAGATCAAATAATGGTAAGTAGCTGGATTTATCTTTTGGTTCTCTATTCTGTTCCATACATCTACCTCTCTGTTTTTGTGCCAGTACCATGCTGTTTTGATCACTATTGATTTATAGTATAGTCTGAGGTCCAGTAGCATGAGTTCTCCTGCTTTGTTTTTATTTCTGAGTAATGTCTTGGCTATTCGAGGTTTTTTCTGATTCCATATAAAAAGAAGTATTATTTTTTCAAGATCTTGAAAGTATGACAGTGGAGTTTTAATAGGATTGCATTAAAATTGTATATTGCTTTGGGTAGCATAGACATTATGACAATGTTGATTTTTCCAAGCCATGAGCATGGTATGTTTTTTCATTTGTTAACATCTTCAGCTATTTCTTTTCTTAAAAGTTTCATAGTTCTCATTATAGAGATCTTTCATGTCCTTTGTCAGGTAAACTCCCAAATATTTCATCTTCTTTGGTGCTACTGTAAATGGGATAGAGTCCTTGATTGTTTTTCAGCTTGGCTGTTGTTGGTATACATAAAGGCTACTTATTTATGAGTGTTGATTTTGTAGCCTGAGACATTGCTGTATTCCTTGATTACTTCTAAGAGTTTGTACTAGAATCCCTGGTATTTTCCAGATATACAATCATATCATCTGCAAAGATGAAAGTTTGATCTCTTCTGTCTCTATATGAATACCCTTAATCACTTTTTCTTCCCTAATTGCAATGGCTAAAATTTCCATTACAATGTTAAAAAGCAATGGAGACAATGGGGAACCTTGCCTGGTTCCTGATCTGAGTGGAAATGCTTCCGGTTTAACTCCATTCAATACAAAATTGGCTGTAGGTTTGCTGTAGATTGTCTCTATTAGTTTAAGAAATGTCCCTTCTATACCCATTTTCTTAAGCGTTCTGATCATGAAGGGATGCTGGATATTATAAAAAGCTTTTTCTACTGTAATTGAAGAATTGTATTGTCTTTGTTTTTTAATTTGTTTATGTGCTGAATTATATTTATAGATTTATGTATCTCAAACCAGCCTTGAGACCCTGGGATAAAACCCATTTGGTCATGGTGCATAATTTGTTTGATGTGTTGCTGGATTCTGTTTGTTAGGATCTTCTTGAATATTTTTGCATCGCTATTTATTAGTGATATTGGTCTATAATTTTCTTTTCTTGTTGGGTCTTTTCCTGGTTTGGGGATCAAGGTGATGTTTGCTTCATAGAATGTGTTGGGTAGTATTCCTTCTTTTTCTATATTTTGGGAAAGTTTGAGGAATATAGGTACAAGTTCCTCTTTAAAGGTTTGGTAGAATTCTGATGTGAAGCCATCCGGTCCTGGGCTCTTCTTTTTTGGGAGATTTTGTATAGTTGATGTTATTTCAGAACTTGATATAGGCCTGTTCAACATTTCCACTTCATTCTGGCTAAGTGTTGGGAGGTGGCATTTTTCCAAGTATTCATCAATTTCCTTTAGATTTTCATATATCTGAGAATAAAGTTTCTTATAGTATTCACTAAGGATTTTTTAATTTCTGAGGAGTCTGTTGTTATTTTCTCTTTACCATTTCTGATTGATGAAATTAGAGATTTTATCCTTTTTTTCCTGGTTAGGTTAGCCAAAGGTTTATCTATTTTATTGACCTTTTTAAAAAACTAACTTTTTGATTTATTGATCTGTTGTATAATTCTTTTGTTTTTAGTTTCATTTCGTTCTGCTCTAATTTTGATTATTTCTTTTCTTCTGCTGGGTTTGGGATTGGAATGTTCTTCCTTTTCCAATTGTTTGAGATGTTCCATTAAGTTGCTAAATTTATCTCTTTTTGTTTTCTTGAAGAAGGCTTGCAGTGCTATAAATTTCCCTCTTAGGACTGCCTTTGTGGTATCCTAGAGGTTCTGATAATTCATGTCTTATTTGTCCTTTTGTTTCAAAAATTTATTAATTTACTTCTTAATCTTGTCTATGACCCAGCTATCATTCAGCTTGAGCTTATTTAGCTTCCATGTTTTTGTATGAGTATGCAGATTCTTGTTTTTACTGAGTTCCACTTTTATCCATGATGGTCTGAGAAGATGCAAGGAATAATTTCTGTTCCTTTAAATTTGCTGAGGTTAGATTTGTGACCTAAGATGTGTTCGATTTTGGAGTATGTTCCATGGGCTCATAAGAAGAATGTGTATTCAGTTTTTTAGAATGAAATGTTCTGTAGATGTCTGTTAAATCCAAGTGTTGGATGGTTAAGTTTAAATCTAAATTTCTTTGCTTAGCTTCTTATTGGAGGCTCCATCCAACACCACTAAAGGGGTGTTAAAATCTCTAACTACTATGGAGTTGGAGGAAATCAAGTTGCCCATGTCCTTTAGAGTTTCTCTTATAAATTGAGGTGCATTTTGGTTTGGTGCATAAATATATATATTTTTTTGGCCAGGGCTGGGTTTGAACCCACCACCTCTGGCATATGGGGCCAGCACCCTACTCCTTTGAGCCACAGGTTCTGCCCCTGGTGCATAAATATTAATAATTGAAATCTCATCATATTGAGTATTGCCCTTAACAAATATGTAGTGACCCTTCTTATCATTCCTTACTTTTGTTGGTTTAAAGCCTATTGTATCTGGAAATAAAATTGCAACACTTGCTTTTTTGTGTTTTCCATTTGCCTGGAATATAGACGACCATCCCTTCACCCTGAGTCTATATTTATTTTTTAAGGTAAGATGAAATTCTTGTGTGCAGCAGATATCTGGCCTGAATTTTTATATCCAATCAGCCAGCCTGTACCTCTTTAAAGGACAATTTAAGCCATTGACATTAATTGAGACTATTGATAGGCCTGGTAGAATTTTGGGTATTGAGTTTTTCAAAAGACCAGTGGACATTTTTAATCCTTTGCCACTGTGGAAGTTGGAATTTGGTCAAAAGTTTTAGAGTGAGTTTACATTTGTGGTGGAGGATTGTGCTGGTTATTATGGAGGATAGGTCTGAGCATATCCTGGAGAGCTGGTTTAGCTATGGCAAATTTATTCAACATGTGAATGTCATTAAAGTATTTAATTTATCCATTGTAAATGAAACTCAGTTTGGCTGGATACAGAATCCTGGGTTGAAAATTATTTTGTTTTAAAAGTCGATGACCACCCTCTTCTAGCTTGAAAGGTTTCAGCAGAGAGATCTGAAGTCATTCTAATATTCTTTCCCTTGTAGGTTATAGTTTTCTTACATCTGGCTGCTTTCAAGATTTTCTCCTTCATATTAACTTAATGAAGTTAATTATGATGTACCTGGGGGATGTCTTATTTTAGTTGATTCATGCTGGAGTTCTGAAACTGCTATCTGGATTTCAGGATCTCTTGGCATGTCTGGAAAGTTCTCTTTCATAATCTCATGAAGAGGAGACTTTGTGCCTTGTGAAGCTACCTCATTGCCTTCAGGGATTCCTATAAGGTGAACATTGGTTTTCTTTGAATTATCCCAGAGCTTTCTGAAAGAACGATCTGTTTTTTCTCTCCACTTCTTTTCCTTCTTGAGCATTTGGGATCATCAAAAGCTTTGTCTTTGATGTCAGAAATGCTTTCTTTTGCCTGTTCCATTCTGTTACTGAGGGATTCTACTTTATTTCTCATATCACATAAGGCTGCAACTTCTTTTCTTAATGTGTTAACATTTTTGGTGATTTTGTCTTTGAATTCATTGAATTCTTGAGACATCTTCTGAATTAATCCTACAATTTCTAACTCCATCTTTACTTCCATTCTGTTGATCTTATTTGCAATCCAAATTCTAAATTTGATTTAGGACATCTCAGCCATCTATTTGTGAATAGGATCCTCTGGTTTGGCTGGTTTGTCATTCCTTGGGGGAGTTGAACTGTTCTGGTTATTCATGTTACCAGAGTTTTTCCACTGATTACACCCCATGATTGTTTTTCAGTGTTTAGCTAGATGAGCAGGTAAGGTGAAATTGAATTTGAGACTTCTGGGGTTGTGGTTGACCAGCCCTTCACCAAGGAACTGGGACTGGTGACTGCAGCTTTTCCTCTACAATTTTGCAAAGGACCTGTACAGTGCTACAGTCTGTGACTCTAGAGGGCTGCTTTGTGCAGTGGGAGTATTTGGCTCTGTCTTGAATTCAGCTTATCTCTGTCCAATCCTAGTGAATCAGTGACACTGGGTTGCAGTCTCAGCTTTGGAGAAATACAAGCAACTAGGATATCCCTTCCCCCATCAGTAGTATCTGGATGAGGACAATCAAACCTTTCCACTACAGAAAAACTGAGGTACCACCTTTGAGGGTTCTCAGGTGATTTGTCCAGTTCAAGAGTTCCAGACCAATTGTCCCAAACTGCCTCCAGTCTGTAGCTGGAGAGTTCGAAAGGATGCCAGATACTAGATATTAGGAGTGTACTGGTACCTCAAGTGTGATTTGAGCACCTCTGGTGCTCTGAGGAGTCAGAAAGGCCAATCCAGTAGGAGTTTTGGAGCCAGGGGGTTGATGCCTCTTTCCCCACCTTGCTCGCCCTTCACCACCATACTCTGGTTACCCCAGTCTCTGGTAGCCCCACTGGAAGTCTCTGTTAACCTAGTCTCTGTGGTCCAGTTCTGTCCAATAAGCAAATGTGCCAGGACTATGTGCCTGTCAGAGTCAAAATAAGGTCACTGCCTCCTCCTCTTGGTTACCACAGTCTGCCACCATCCATCAGGGGAAGCTGAGGTCTGCCTTCCTCTGGTATTCAGTGGCAGCTGAAGTAAGTTCCACCTGAGCTCAATCTAAACTTGAGGATATCTAGACAGCAAAAGAATTTCTCCCTCAGCCACTGCACCTTTGTTGCCACTGTTCTGCAGCTCTTGTATCCCTATAGGGTGATGTCTGTTTCCCTCTGGCAAGCCACAGATTTGGGGAGATGACTTTTCAAAATTAAACCTAGCAGGATCACTCTATTAATGCTGATGTTGGGTGGGAGGTGTCTCCTTTTGGATTTGTGCATCTCAGCAGTTTCTGAGCCTCCACTCATAGTGCAGAGAACCAAGCCTCCGTCGACTTCTGAGATACACTTTTTCTGAGCCAGGTAAGTCACCTTTCCCTCTATGTCTTTCTATACTGTTACTGGATTCACAGATATAGCACAGCTATTCTGCCTCCATCTATGCAATCCCCAGTCCTAGCCATGAAGTGCAGACATTCTGGTTTCTGCAGGGATTGAACTTCTAGACTGCCAGGCCAGGGAGCAGGGGGTAGACTGGAGGTTCAGGGTGGCAAGGAAAATATTTGTTCAAACTTCCTGCCGGACAAGGGAATTCCTGGGCTCACAGCAGGGGCTCTCTGGAGAAGAAGTCCCAACTTCCAGCAATTCCTTCTGGTGGGGTGAGGAAGGAGAACCTCAGTTCATTGCTCATTAGTAGAGATCACACAGCAAGTAAGCAACTCTTTTACGGGAGGGGACAGCCACACAACCTCTTTGGGATGAGATCTGTACCTGAAATTAGTTTCTTTGGAGTTGAAGCTTGCCTCAGCATGGAAGACAAGCAATTATCTATCTCATCTCTCAGCTCAGCTCCCCTCCTTTGGCTTTGTTGGGTTCTTTCTGGTTGTTATCTCTTTCTCTGGACTGGAGCTTCTATTGACAGCTGGCTCCAGTCAGCCGTCATCCCCTATTCCCCCTTGTTCTTGTCGAAAGTGAAAATTGGAGTTAGGGAAAGTAGTGGACCAGAGGATTTAGCAAAACACAAAACACATTGAAATCAAATGAGCAAATAAACACATAAAAAGGCTACCAGACACACAAGACCACAGATGCACTGACAATCAGAAATACAGACAGAAAACAACTACAACAAAAATAATGATAATCATAAAATAATTGAATTTTTTTTTTTTAAATCCTCTAAAAATCTGATGTAAGCACTCTCAGCAACCATAAGATGGGAAGAAGAGGAAGGGAGCTAGAAAAAAATAGTATTAATAAAAAAGTTGAAAAAGAAGAAAAAAATAAAAAAAATTAGCAATAACTTCTCCAAGAAAAGGATGAAAAAAGAGTGCAAAAAAAATGCACCAACCACAAAAATATTATTCTTGTATATGTATAAAAACATACAACTATATGTATGATGTAGGGGTCAACTTTAGTAGGAATATATTTATATTACAATATACTTTCTGGACACCAGGTGGCGCTGTGAGTGGTTTCCAAGCTCATACCTGATTCACAGTTTACACTGTTATCATGGTAACCACTGTACCTGGTTGGTTGCCATTTCTGAAGTTTCAATATAGGTCTGTTTCCTAACTGTTGCCTAACCTCGTCTGTTCTGTTCCAGACGGCACCCCTATCTGACCTCCAAACTTGGTACAGGAGTCCACCCTTCGCAAATCTTTCCACTCAGCTCCCAGATTCTCTGTGAACTGGGAACTGCAATCCTCTGTGGGGGAGGGGCTGATTAACACTGGCTCCCGCCACCTCAGCAGCAGCGCCAAGACCTTTCCATCAGTTTGTGTGGCTCAGAATCTCACTTTTGAGTCCAGTAACCCACCAGTTCTCCACACACCTCGTACTGCCAGTCCACACCAATATTCCCTGCCAAGAATGGTCCGGTCTATTCAATCACACCTGTTGTTCTGGGAAAAGGTGTCCACCATTTCTGACATTTCAAAATGTTTCTGTTTCCCAGGTGGAATCTTTTCCCCTTAATTTTCTATCAGGCTGCCTAGCCCCCTGTGGGTCCAAATGGCACCCCTTTCTGGTTGCCAAATTCTGCTCAGGAATCCACACTTCACTAAAATTTTGATCAAATACCTAGGTTTCTCCATGAACTGGGAACTGCAGTCCTCTGTGGGGGAGGGGCCAGCTGCCAGCCACCAGCTGCTGGTGGCATAGGGGAAATTTCTACAGCAGAGTCTGTGGCTTTAGATTACACCTCAAATACAGCAATCCACCAATTTGCTGCACACCACTAGCTGCCTATCTACATCAATATTCCATGTGGGGAAAAGATCTAGAACCCCCTCACTCTCACCTGATGATTTGGGAGAGATGGGCTAAACATCTGTCCATCTGCCATCATGCTCCACCTCCTTCAATTTGAAATATTTTCATCCCATTGGTTAGCATAGCCTTCCTGGCATTTTCTTAGTTATTGTGTTAAGACATTTATATTCTACATTTAGTAAGTTTCACATGTACACTTGTAAGATGCACCATAGGTGTGGTCCCACCAATTACCCTCACTCCACCCATCCTCCCCCCTCCCCTAAGCATACGGGTTTTGTACATGTTTTGTTAAGTATTTACTAAACTATTTTAGTTTCTTAGGAACAATTGTAAACGATTTAGTTTCTTAGGAACAATTGTAAAAGTAAAAAAGTGTTTTTATTTATAGTTTACAAACGTTCATTTTTAGGATATAAAAATGCAATTTTTCCTGACAAATAACGTTATATGATTTTGTCATGTACAATATCTTTTGAAATATATATCTATTATAGAATTTAAATCTAGCTAAATAACAAATGCATTACCTTACACAGTTATCATTTTTTGTGATGGAAGCACTTAATATCTACTCTTCTTATAATTTTCAAGAATATTGTTAAGTATTATGTTCTGTATGATAGATCTCATAAAATGTATTCTTGCTATCCAGCTGTAACTATGTATCTTTGACTAGCATCTCACTGTAGTCCCTTCTCCCTCACTATTCCAGCATCTGGTATTATAACATCTGTGAGTATTACTCTCTGTTTCTGTGAAATCAACATTTTTGATTCCACACATGAGTGAAACCATGTAGTATTTGTCTTTTTGTGCCTGGCTTATTCTACTTGGCATAATGTCCTTTGGGTTCATTTATGTTGTGCAAATGGAAGGATTTTATTCTTTTCTAAAGGCTGACTAGTATTTCATTGTATATATACACCACGTTTGCTTTGTCCATTAATCTGTGAATAGATACTTAGGTTGCTTCCCTATCTTGGTTACTGTGAATAGTGCTGTGATGAGCACAGTAGTGCAGACATTTTTTTCACACATATGATTTCAATTCCTTTGTATATATACCAGTAGTGGGATTGTTGAGTCTATTTTGAATTTTTTTTAAAAAATTGCCATACTGTTTTTCTTAATGGCTGTGCTAATTTACACTCCCACCAACAGCGTTTAAGGGTTACTTTTCCTCCACATCATCACCTGCACTTGTTATCTTTTGTATTTTTTGTAACAACCTTTTGAACAAGTATGAGGTGACATTTCCTTATGGTTTCTATTTACATTTTCCTGATAATCAGGATCCTAGTCTGTTTGTATTGCTATAAAGGAATACCAAGGGCTGGGTAATTTATTTAAAAAAACAATTTATTTGGCTCATGTTTCTTCAGGTGCCAGCATCTTCAGGTGACAACTTCAGGAAGGTTCCACTCATAGCAAAGGGTTAGGGGAGCAAGCATGTGCATGATCCCATCATGAGAGGGAAGTGAGAGATAGAGGAGGGAGGTGACAGGCCTTTTTAAACAAAAAGTTCTCAAGGGAACTAGAGAGTGAGAATTCAGTACTGAAAGAACTGTACCAAGCTGTTCATGAATGATCCACCTCTATGACCAAAACATGTCCCACTAGGCCCCACCTTAACATGGGGGATAAAATTTCAATTTGAAATTTGCAGGGAAGAAATACCCAAATGATATCAATTAGTGAGGTTGACTAGTTTTTGTTGTATGCTTGACAGCTATTTGTATGTCTTCTTTTGAGAAATGAGTGCTTCTTCATATATTTTGTCCATTTTAACTTTTATGTATTTTATTTATTTATTATAAAAATAATAATAGTAGACATACAAATAATAATAAAGGGTGTCCTTGGGCCACCCTTTTTTTGTTTTTTTGAGATAAGAGTCTCAAGCTGCCACCCAGGGTAGAGTGCTATGGCATCACAGCTCACAGCAACCTCAAACTCTTGGGTTTAAGAGATTCTTTTGCCTCAGCCTCCCAAGTGGCTAGGACTACAGGCAGCTGCCACAATGCCTGTCTATTTTTTTGTTGTAGTTGTCATTGTTGTTTTACTGGCCTGGGTCAGGTTCAAACACACCATCATCAGTGTTTGTGGCTGGTGACCTAACCAGTGAGCTATGGGTGTTGAGCCTAATAATAGGTTTAAAACTAATTTTATTTAGCAAAAAATACCAAAGTTAATTGAATAAAAAGGCATTTGAGTTGTTTTCTGTTTTCTTGATAAAATACTTGATGTAAGTGCTTACTTTTTCTTTTTTAAGCCAATTAGTTAGAGCTCTTTTGCATATTTTGATAGTGAAATGCCACAGGCACATGACATACAGACACACAAGCAGGCAGACATACAGACAGAAGAAGAATTTATATTTACTGGCTTTTAAACATATATTTTTATTCAGACTATTAATATTTTAATTACCTAATTTATTTATCTCAGCAGTTTAGGTTTTAGTTATCATCTTAAGTTGTTTTTCTGTTAACCATGTTTATACCCTTTAAATTAGATATATATATAGTTTTAATTATTGCTTTTAAACTCATAAATTCTACCCAGGAAAAGAACAAATATACGTATTTTAACCAGACTTGTTATTTTAAACAATGTAACATCATTATAATAGTGCAAGGATCCATTCAAAGGCCATTTCTTTTTTTCCAGAGTCAAGATGATACATTGGCCCAGCTGTATTACCGTAAAATGTCATTTCTTTTTAGTTATAGGTGGGTACCAATACTAAGACCAATCAGGCAGAATATGCCGCAAAGGGCTGTCATTAGGAATTGAGGCTTGAGTTCCCATGATGCACACCAGATACAGAAACCCTAGATTTATCAATAACAAAACCAGAACTGATGGAAACTTAAGTTCTCAGCACACAACCAGAATAAAGCAGGTGAACCTTAGTGATTAGTGATGACGTGTGTGAGTGTAGACCCCAAGACTCCCAGGAGAAACCTCCAGGTAGAACTGGTAGGAACAACAGAGCACTGAGCCCTGGGCCTGCCTGTACAGGCACCTGCTAGGCTTCCTCAGCAGCACTTACACAGCACTTACCAGAGAAGTCTAGGGGTCTCTTCATGGTTGTCAGAAGTGTTATGGGACAAAGAAGGTCTAGCCAATTGCCACAGTCAGCCAATATGCAGAAATAGGGATAGTTCCATTAAACTTTATCAGAAGTCTGATAATTCTGGAAAAGAGTGACAGTAGCTGCTCCAAGACTGTTCTGCTTTTCTATTTCCAAAACTACAGTTTTTTTTTTTTTAATTGGAGAACTGAAACTTTTTTTTTTTTATTGTTGGGGATTCATTGAGGGTACAATAAGCCGGGTTACACTGATTGCAATTGTTAGGTAAAGTCCCTCTTGCAATCATGTCTTGCCCCCATAAAGTGTGACACACACCAAAGACCCACCCACCTCCCTCCTTCCCTCTTTCTTTTTCCCCCCCATAACCATAATTGTCATTAATTGTCCTCATATCAAAATTGAGTACATAGGATTCATGCTTCTCCATTCTTGTGATGCTTTACTAAGAATAATGACTTCCACGTCCATCCAGGTTAATACGAAGGATGTAAAGTCTCCATTTTTTTAAATGGCTGAATAGTATTCCATGGTATACGTATACCACACCTTGTTACACCATTCCTGGGTTGGTGGGCATTTAGGCTGTTTCCACATTTTGGCGATTGTAAATTGAGCTGCAATAAACAGTCTAGTACAAGTGTCCTTATGATAAAAGGATTTCTTTCCTTCTGGGTAGATGCCCAGTAATGGGATTGCAGGATCAAATGGGAGGTCTAGGTTGAGTGCTTTGAGGTTTCTCCATACTTCCTTCCAGAAAGGTTGTACTAGTTTGCAGTCCCACCAGCAGTGTAAAAGTGTTCCCTTCTCTCCACATCCATGTCAGCATCTGCAGTTTTGAGATTTTATGATGTGGGCCATTCTCACTAGGGTTAGATGATATCTCGGGGTTGTTTTGATTTGCATTTCTCTAAAATATAGAGATGATGAACATTTTTTCATGTGTTTGTTAGCCATTCGTCTGTCGTCTTTAGAGTATTCAGAGATGATCTCTTGTATCTCTGTGGGATCAGTTGTTATTTCCCCTTTATCATTTCTGATTGAGGTTACTAGAGATTTCACTTATCTATTCCTCGTTAGTCTGGCCAATGGTTTATCGATTTCATTTATTTTTTCAAAAAACCAACTCCTTGTTTCATTAATTTTCTGAATGATTCTTTTGTTTTCAATTTCATTGATCTCTGATTTGATTTTGGATATTTCTTTTCTTCTACTGAGTTTAGGCTTAGATTGTTCTTCTTTTTCCAGTTCCATAAGATCTCTTCTGAGATTGTTGATGTGCTCTCTTTCTGTTTTTCGAATGTAGGCATCTAAAGCGATGAATTTTCCTCTCAAAACTGCTTTTGCAGTATCCCACAGGTTTTGGTAGCTTGTGTCTTCATTGTTGTTATGCTCAAGGAAGTTAATGATTTCCTGTTTTATTTCTTCCTTCACCCATCTGTTATTCAACAGAAGATTATTTAGTTTCCATGCCTTTGGGTGGAGTCGAGCATTTTTGTTAGAGTTGAGTTCCACCTTTAGTGCCTTACGGTCTGAGAAGATACAAGGTAAAATTTCAATTCTTTTGATTCTGTTGATATTTGTTTTGTGTCCCAGGATATGATCAATTTTGGAGAATGTTCCATGGGGTGATGAGAAGAATGTATATTCTTTATCTTTGGGATGGAGTGTTCTATATGCGTCTATCAAGCACAGTTGTTCTAGGATCTCATTTAAGTCTCTGATATCCTTGTTTAATTTCTGTTTAGAGGATTTGTCCAGCTCTGTAAGAGGAGTGTTAAGGTCCCCTGTTATTATGGTATTATCAGATATCATAATGCTCAGACTGAGTAAGGTCTGTTTCAAGAATCTGGAAGCATTTAAATTGGGTGCGCAGATATTTAGAATTGAAATGTCTTCTTGTTGTATTTTTCCCTTGACCAATATAAAGTGACCATCTTTGTCTTTTTTGACTTTAGTTGCTTTAAATCCACATGTATCTGAAAATAAGATTGCAACTCCTCTTTTCTTCTGAATTCCGTTTGCCTGAAAAATTGTCTTCCAACCCTTGACTCGGAGCTTTAATTTGTCTTTTGAAGCCAGGTGTGTTTCTTGCAGACAGCAAATAGATGGCTTGTGTTTTTTAATCCAGTCAACCAATCTATGTCTCTTCAGTGGGGAATTCAAGCCATTAACATTTATTGAGATAATTGATAATTGTGGTAGTATTCTATTCATCTTATTTTGTGAGAGTCCATTGCTTAGTTTTGTCTTTTGCATCAGTGTGGAGGTTTGGTTCTGTCCTTTAATTTCTGAGTCCTTACTTTGCTGCTGATCCATTGTGGTGGTCAGTGTGCAGAACAGGTTGAAGTATTTCCTATAGAGTTGGTCTTGTTGTGGCGAATTTCCTCAATGTTTGTATATCCGTAAATAATTTGATTTCTCCATCAATTTTGAAGCTTAGCTTAGCAGGGTACAGAATTCTGGGCTGGAAATTGTTCTGTTTAAGTAGATTAAAGGTATATGACCATTGTCTTCTTGCTTGGAAAGGTTCATTTGAGAAGTCTACGGTCAATCTGATTGATTTGCCCTGTAGGTCAACTAGCGCTTACTCCTGGCAGCTTGCAGAATCTTTTCTTTTGTCTTGACTTTGGACAGGTTCATCACAATGTGTCTTGGAGAAGCTCGGTTAGGGTTGAGGTGACCTGGGGTCCGATAGCCCTCTGAAAGCAGTGTGTCAGAATCTTTGGTGTTATTTGGGAAATTTTCTTTTATAATATTCTCTAGTATGGCTTCCATTCCTCTGGGGCATTCTTCTTCCCCTTCTGGAATTCCTATAACTCGTATGTTGGAACGCTTCATAAAGTCCCATAATTCTGACAGTGAACGTTCTGCTTTCTCTCTCTTCTTTTCTGCCTCTTTTACTATCTGAGTTATCTCAAGAACTTTGTCTTCTACCTCTGAAATTCTTTCTTCTGCATGGTCTAACTTGTTGCTGATACTTTCCATTGCATCTTTAAGTTCCCTGATTGACCGTTTCATTTCCTTCAGCTCTGCTATATCCTTTTTATATTCTGCATATCGTTCATCTCTTATTTGATTCTGTTTTTGAATTTCCTTTTCGTTATTTTCTACTTTATTAGCAGTTTCCTTCATTGTTTCCATCATTTGTTTCATTGTTTTCAACATGTGTATTCTTTTTTTTTTTTGTTTTTGTAGAGACAGAGTCTCACTGTACCGCCCTCGAATAGAGTGCCGTGGCTTCACACAGCTCACAGCAAACTCTAACTCTTGGGCTTACACGATTCTCTTGCCTCAGCCTTCAGAGTATTCTAAATTCCCTTTCTGTCATTCCTAACATTTCTGTATAGGTGGAATCCTCTGCAGTAGCTACCTCATGGTCCCTTGGTGGGGTTGTTCTGGACTGGTTCTTCATGTTGCCTGGAGTTTTCTGCTGATTCTTCCTCATGGGTGATTTGTTTTATCTGTTTCTTTGCCCTAATTTTCCTTTCACTTCCTCTTGCTCTTTAAGTTCTCGTGCCTGTGGACTAAGGGTTACAGGACCAGAATGGTGAGAAGGTTGAACAGCAAAAAAGGGATGAAAGAAAGGAGGACCGAGTGATAAGAAAAAAAAAGAAGAATAGAGAAAGGAGAGGGGGTGGGTAAAAGGAATATTGACAAAAAGAAGAGAGGCACAGAAAGAGGGAGACAGAGCAATATATGTGTACAGTAGGGGACTTTGATACAACCTTAAAAAAAAAAACCACCTTCTGGAGGTGCCCAGTTGGGTGGTTCCCTTGAGGTCAGCAGCTCTTTGCTAACCTGATGAGACACAGTACCCCACCTCCACCAAGTAGAGAGGAAAGACAAAAATGCTATAAATCAAACCAAAACAAGCAAACAGAAAACTTTACGGGATAAAATTGGCTGAAAAACCAAATAATAGCGGTAGAAACAGTAACAAAAATGAAGTTCTAGTTATTGAAATAGGCAGCAATGGGAAATTTTAATTAAACTAGAAAAATTGAGAAAGAAAAAGGATCTGTATGGAAAAGGTTGAACTTAAAAAACAAAACAACAATCAACAACATCAAACTAAACAAAAAAAAAAAACAACCAAACCAAAAAAAAAAAAAAAAACAACCAAAAACAGAGCAGTATGTATATGTTATTAAATATTGTCTGGGCAACACGTGGTCTTCTGGGGTATGAGATGTTAATCACAGTTCTGATACGACTGGAGGCTGCTAGTTTCTCAAAGCCCAGCAGGTAGACACCCTAAATCTCTCTTCAGCCCATTTAAAAGGCACTTTGAACTTGTTCATTTACTGAGCAGAAGCTTTCTCAGGGAAGTGCTTGTCGCTGTAATCACTGCTGAAGTGGCTATCCACTTACCCTGTGTGCCAAAACTGTTCTCCCTCTGCCCCCGAGGGTTAGGGCTGCAAGGCGGTTCAGACCCCGCCCTTAGGCTACTTGGTCGCTGGGTTACCAGCTCCCACCCAATTCCAGCTCTGCGACCCTGAGGGCGGAGCTTGCCGTGGCAGATCACTCACAATGGCTGCCTGTGACCCAGAGCCAAACACTGTTAGCTCCGTCTGTGTCAGCGGCTCAGACTGGGGCCCTAGACAAAGGCCAAAGTTCTCCGCACTCCCGCTCAGGCTCTCCCCAAGGAAGTTCAGCTGAGTGCCAAGTCCAAAGACATCAAAACAGTTCACAGGTAAGGCGTTTCTGGTTTGCAGTCTCGCTGCTACTGAACTTACAGTTGCGGGCGGGTTTAGATGGATTGAAGACATGTGACCACTTGCCGGTTTTCCACTGTTTTAGTCCTCCTCTTGGGGTCCAGAAGTCTCTTGCTGACTCCCTGTATCCTCTCGGGGTGATGATAGGCAGATCCCACCAGCCAGAGATGCCTGGAGTCCTATCTCCCCAGACTCACGGTGCCCAGATGTAAGGAAGCTGTTCCTCGGGTGCCATCTTGCTCTGCCTCAAAACTACAGTTTTATACATAAAATTTCAAAGCAAAGATCACACCAACGCTTTTTAAATAATAATCTACATAACTCAGTGACCTATTGCAACATTCTATTTCAAAAGTTATTCTTCTAAATCAATCCATCTAAACTACTCAAGATAGGTATCTTTAGGGTGGGAGTTGAACTAACAAAACAATAAGAATGAGAGACAGGGTGCAGGTCAGGAAGAAAGTAAACTGACCAGAGCAGCTGGGTCATGTCTGCCCTCGTCTGCCTGACTCCATCTTCTCACTACATGTATTCTCACAGTTAGGAGATTGATATGGGCATCACTGTGGGAAATATGGTGGCTCAGACCAGGGTGGACACAGTGGTAGTAGTTAGAATTATTCTGTATATTCTGAAGTACTTGCTGTTAGGTTGCTAGCAATGCCAGATAAAGATAATAATCCAAATTAAACAAGCTTTTTTTTTTTTGCTAGTAAAAATATGGACTTGTTTTTCTGTGCTAGATAAACATTCAGGCATCACTAATACTAGAGAGTTTTGATGATGAGATTGTGTGTAATATAAAAAAGAAAAGCTGAGTTGGAAGTTTCAATGTGTAGTAGACATAATTAAATGGAGTTATAATGATGAAACTCTAATCCAATAGTAGCAATTATAACAAGAGGAAGTTACAAAGATGTGTGTGAGCAAGTAAAGGTCATAAAAAAATGGCCAGGCCTGGTGGCTCAGGCCTGTAATCCTAGCACTCAGAGAGGCCAAGGCACGTTCATGGCTTGAGCTCAGGAGTTCAAGACCAGCCTGAGCAAGAGCAAGACCCAATCTCTACTAAAAAGTAGAAAAACTAGCTAGGTGTGGTAGTGATTGTCTGTAGGCCCAGCTACTCAGGAGGCTGAGGCAAGAGAATTGTTTAAGCCCAGGAGTTTGAGGTGGCAGTGAGCTGTGATGGCACAGCACTTTACTCAGGGAATAAGAGTGACACTCTGTTTGAAAATAAATAAATAAATAAATAAATAAATCATGTGAAGAGACAGCAACAGGGTGGCATCTTCAGCCACAGGGGGAAGCCTGAGGAGAAAACCAAACTTACAAACACATCATCATGGACTTTCAGTTTCCAGCAGTTCGAGAAAATAAATTTCTGTTGTCTAGGCAACCCAGTCTATGGCATCTTTCTTCATAGAACTGTGGTTTATTTAGAAGGGGGTGTTTTTTAATTTTTATTTATTTACTTATTTTTATTTTAGATTAGTATGAGGGTACAAACAAGCAGATTACAATATTTGCAATTTTAGGTAAAGGCTTGGTTGTATTTGTGTCCCGCACCTAGGAGGTGTGCCATATACCCTTACTCATTGTGCACACAGTGTGGGAGTATACCTATTTCCCTCCCACCTCTCCTATACCTTCCCCTCCACCCAACTTGAATTAAATTGAGTTTTTCTTGTGTGGGAATTTATTAGTTCATCTACTGGCTTCATATCTGGTTTGAGTAGATTGGATGCTTGCTTTTCATTCTTGTGATACTTTAATAAAGAGAATATTCTCCAATTCTATCCAGATTAATACAAAAGATACAAACAATCCATCTTATTATGGCTGAAGAGTATTTCATGGTATATATATATATATATATATATACACATACAACTTGGGTACATGGGCACTTGGGTTGTTCAGAAAGAGGTATTTTTACTGGAATGTCTTAAATACTAAAAAGAAAAATCTAAGCCTAGATGTGCTTCAGATATAATGTGAAGCTGAAGTAATCAAGGCAGTGTGATATTGGTATAAAGATAAACAAATCAGCCAAGAAAACCTAACAGAGATTCCAGAAATAAACTTTTACACATACAAGCACCTGATTTTTGACAAAGGTGCAAATACAAACAAATTAAGAACAGGCTTTTTGACTCATGGTACTAGAAACAGCTGCATAGCTTGGATTTACACCTCATATCGCATGGATACTAACTCAAAATGAATCAAACATAAATTGAGAACCTAAAAATATGAAATATCTAGAAGGGTAGTTATTAGCCTCTAACCAGACACACCACCAGTGTCCATTAACAGATAAACGGTAAACTGTATTATATTTGTGCACTGTAATGTAACTCAAAAAGAATAGAAATCAACTACTAATGCATAAAAAACACAAATTAATTTCAAAATGCTACTCATGAGTAAATGAATTGAAAACAAAAATAACACATATTATATACTACTTATATTTGATAAAATTATTCTAAAAAGAAGACTATCTATACCAAGAGAAATCTGGTCAGTCACTGCCGAAGTAGGGCACGGAGGGGAGAACATGAAGGTCAAGATTATTAGAGAACTTTGGGAGGTCAGAGCAGGCACAGTGGCTCATGCCTGTAATCTTAACATGGAGTACAGGGCAGGAGGATTACTTGAGCTCAGGAATTCAAGATAAGCCTGAGCAAGAGTGAAACCTCATTTATACTAAAAGCATAGAAAATCTTAGCCAACAATTGTGGTGCACTGCTATAGTCCCAGCTACCTGGGAGGCAGAAAGATTCCTTAAATCTAGGATGATGAGGTTGCTCTGAGCTAGTCTGATGCCATGGCACTCTAGGCTGGGCAACAGAGTGAAACTCAGTATCAAAAGAAAAGAAAAAAAGAAGGAGGAGACCATGAGAGGAGAAGAATTGTGGTAATATTGTTACAAGTGTCTACATATCAAGTTGTTTCTAACTTATCAAATTATACATTTTAAATGTGTACAGTTGATTCTCTGTCACTTTTACCACAATAACAAATGTAGGAAATTTATATGCAGATGTACCTTTTCTTTCTTTCTTTCTTTTTTTTTTTTGAGACAGTCTCACTTTGTCACCCTTAGTAGCCTGCCCTGGTGTCACAGCTCACAGCAAACTCCAACTAATGGGCTTAGGTGATCCTCTTGCTTCAGCGTCCCAAGTAGCTGGGACTACAGGCACCCACCACAACGCCTACTATTTCTTGTTGCAGTTTGGCTGAGGATGGGTTTAAACCCACAACCCTCAGTATATGGGGCCAGCGCCCTATCCACTGAGCCACAGTCACTGCCCTGTGGATGTACCTTTTCTTCATACAATATTCATTATTAATGAAAAGCTAAAATTAATTAGTGTAACAAGCAAAATACTCTGCATTGATTCTAACATTTAGAAAAAAGATTCATCAAATAATTTAAAATTAAGAGATTCAGAATATTCATGGCTCTGACAAAGATTTACTCTACTAACCATTTCTGGCATCTATGAAGTTGTCCGGAGACATAGACTTCTATTATTTGTTAGGCTGAATATCAACTTCTTCACAGTCACATTCTACAACAATTACATCAGTGTCACACATGTACACATGCAGCAAGAGAAGCAGGACAGCGTTAGTCCCTAAGAAGAAGCTGCTCTCTTCCAGCACATGGTAGATACGTGTATTTAATAAATGTTTTTGGAATAAATAAAGTAAGAATTCCAGCATTGATACTTCACTTTTTTATTATTAGAAAGAAGAATGCAGACAACCCTTAGTATGGCAAAAAGAAATGATGCTATAGGCAGGCAGCACCTGAGGCTCAGTGAGTAGGGCACCAGCCCCATATACCAAGGGTGGTGGGTTCGAACCCAGCCCTGGCAAAACTGCAACAAAAAAAAATAGCTGGGCATTGTGGTGGGCAAATGTAGTCCCAGCTACTCGGGAGGCTGAGGCAAGAGAATCACCTAAGGCCAAGAGGTGGAGGTTGCTGTGAGCTGTGATGCCATGGCACTCTACCAAGGGTGGCAAAATGAGACTCTGTCTCTAAAAAAAAGAAAAAAAAATGATGCTATATGCATAGTTAATATTCCACTTAACATAGTACATTATAATTGGGTAACAAGAGACAGAATAAACAAGACCAAAAAAATCAGAAACTAGTTTCATTTTGAGAAAAGAATTCAAAAAATAAATGCAGTTTTATAATGCAGAAAAAAGCCACAAGTGGTGGCTCACACCTGTAATCCTAGAATTCTGAGAAGCCCAGGAAGGTGTATTGCTTGTGCTCAGGAGTTCAAGCTCAGGCCTAGTGGTAGGCCCCCATAGTCCCAGCTGCTCAGGAGACTGGGGCAAGAGGAACTCTTGAGCCCAAGAGTTTGTGGTTGCTATGAGTTGTGATGCTACAGCACTCTACCCAGGGTGACAGAGTGAGACTCTGTCTCAAAAAGTAAAAGAGAATAAAGTAAAATGTAGATAAATACACATAATTGCTTGCTCCTGAATTTATCTTTACTTAAATATATTTTTGTAATTTTCATGTAACAGTGATACCAGAATTTTGCTCTTCAGTACATCCTTGGTCTTGGGGATTTGAAGAATGAACCCACAGACCACAGATCAGTGATAAGATAGGATTTTTATTAGAAGTTGGAAAGGAATACAGAAGAAGTAGAAAGCACCAGAGCTTCTGGAAGTGGGAAAAAACTGAACTGAGGAGTCTCTAGTGGGCTCTTTATCTTAGGGGTCTTAGGTCTTGAGAATTACATGTGGCCAGGAGTTGCTAGATGGAAAAACATCTTTTCAAAGTTAATAAGTGCATTAACAAATGAATGAATGTAGTTTCTCCTCCACTAGGGCAAGGTTATCCAATTCTTTACAGTTTTATTCTCTGAGAAACAATTAGGGTGTGTGCTCCTACTCATTGTGGAACCACCCATAAAACAGCTCAGGCTGCTTTGTTCATGATTTTATAAGTGCCCAAAGAGTATGTCCCAAACAAGGCAGCCTGCTTGTGCCTGGAAATGGGGGTCTGACCTCTAAGCTCACCTGGGCCTAGAGAATGGGGGCTCCATGTCTAGCCCTGAGTGGTGGAATTCTGTATCAATGGCTATGAACAACATAGAAGCTCTCATTTTCACATGTCAACATAAGTATAGAATCTGTAATGAATTTTTATTACAGACTTCATTTCATCTTATGACCATAAAAAATTAGAGATCAGGTCAAATTTCTAAACTTTCATTCATATTAATATTTTCACTGTCTTATTTCAACATATTTATTCCTGACATCACCATGATTTAAGTTATAATTCAATGATCAATGCATACATTAAAAATATTTATTATTGAACACTTAAGAAGTGACACGTGCTGTCCTAGAAAATGAAGACACAGGAGTACCTGGAACCTGCCTGGCAAAGTTATTATAGACCCTGGGAGTAGACTGGTGCAGGATGGGAAATGAAAGACACAAAATAGCAGGATCAGGAAGACCATTCCACAATAGGAAAAGGCAATCTCAGCTTTATTGCACAGCTTTTATATACAGTAGCTTGAAGTCATGATCTTGCCATAATTGCATAACTTGATTAAAAACAGCCCAGGAGCAAAATAGTATTCTCAGCAGTCTGTGCTGACCAAAGGGGCATGGCTCCATTCTAATCTGGTTCTCCTGATACTGAGGGTGGTGGGTTCAAACCTGGTCCTGTTCAAACAGCAAAAAAAAAAAAAAGAAAGAAAGAAAAAGAAAGAAAGAAAGGAAAAAGAAAAAAATAGCCCAGCATTGTGGCAGGAAATGCTGGGGCCAGTCATAACAGGAAACTGCTGGAGCCAGGTTGTATACAGTCTTTGATTCAAATGCAGTACCTCAAACTGGGGGTCCTTACCTTCCAGGAGATCAGCTCCTAACACAGTAGTAACAAAAAAGACAAATTTCATCACCATAGAATTTATAGTCTGGAAAAAAAAAAAAGAAAAAACTGAAAAACCACAGGGTGTTCCTGGGTATCCATCAAGGGGGGAACTATAGAGAGACATGTACCCCAGATGTAATGAAGAATTCTTCCAGAAAATGTTTCTTCAGACTAAGACCTATGAAGACATTTTATCAGCAAAGGAAGAAGGTGCAAGAGAAACACAGGAATGAGTGAGACACAATGGAGATGGATAATAAGTAAGATAAGGCAACTGAGTTGTTGTTCCATAGAACAGAATTGCTTTTTAGGCTCGGCACCTGTAGCTCAAGCAGCTAAGGCACCAGCCACATACACCAGAGCTGGCAGGTTGAACTCACCCCGGGCCTGCCAAACAGCAATAACAACTACAACCAAAAAACAGCCGGGCATTGTGGAGGATGCCTGTAGTCCCAAATACTTGGGAGGCTGAGGCAAGAGAATTGCTTAAGCCCAGTATTTTGAGGTTGCTGTGAACTGTGATGCCATAGCACTCTACACATGGAGCTGGAGGAACCCACAGGAGCAGATTCTAATGGACAATCAGAATGTTCCATTCAGCTCTCTCTTTGGTCCTTGCCTCCTAGCACATGCTCTGGTGTCCTCTCCCTAGGGCCCTGTTTGCCCCTGTCCTCCCAGCTGTCTCCCACAAGTGTTAGATGCTCCTGTGGGTTCCTCCAGCTCTCTACACAGGGCAACAGATTAAGGCTCTGTCTGCCCCCCCCATTTGCTTTTTTTTTTTTTTTTTGGTTTTTGGCCAGGGCTAGGTTTGAACCTGCCACCTCCGGCATATGGGACCGGTGCCCTACTCCCTGAGCCACAGGCGCCACCCCCCAATTTGCTTTTTAACTTCAACAGTTCCTTTTAGGTTCCAGGAGTTGTTTAGAATTCATAATCTACAATAGAAAGAGGGAGCCCAGCAGGCTGTGGCAAGGGCTACTTCCCAGGACTTGAGGACTCACCACTGCCCACTGTCAGATGGTTCCTTCTAAAAGGTGGTTCCCTCCAGTGAGTCTCACACCCTGACCCCATGCAGATGAGGAGCATCTAACACTTGTGGGAGACAGCTAGGAGGACAGGGGCAAACAGGGCCCTAGGGAGAGGACACCAGAGCATGTGCTAGGAGGCAAGGACCAAAGAGAGAGCTGAATGGAACATTCTGATTGTCCATTAGAATCTGCTCCTGTGGGTTCCTCCAGCTCCATCTGGCTGGTTTCTCCCACCTCCTCACCTGTACCCAGAGGGAACAGGGACTTCATCTACAAATCAGTCTCCAAATTGTAGCTGTCCCCTGTGCATCCCATGATGTCCTTCATCTGCCTGTGAACATCTCTCTGATCCTTAGAAACCAGAAGTCCCAGTTTCCTAAGCCAGCGTCCTAACAAAGTGTACATTGGTAGAGATCAGGGGAACAATGAGGTTGCTGTTATCTACAGTCAATAAAATTTTATGAATAAAATTGAGGAAAAAAATTAAGAAAGAATGATTTAAACTAACTAAATAATTTTACAATGATTTTGGTTAGCCAAAATCCTTCTTATAATAGGTTTCCATAAAAAAATCCCTTAGACTAAAAAATTCTGCTATCATGATAAGACACTCAATTAAAACAACAAGAGGGAAGTGCCTATGGTTCACTGAGTAGGGCATCAGCCCCATATAACAAGAGTGGTGGTTCAAAGCTGGTCCTGGCCAAACAGCAAAAAAAGAAAAAATAGCCCAGCATTGTGGCAGACATCTGTAGTCCCAGCAACTCAGAAGGCTAGGGCAAGACAATTACCTTAGCTCAAGAGTTAGAGGTTGCTGTGAGCTGTGATGCCATGGCACTCTACCAGGGGTGGCAAAGTGAGACTCTGTCTCAAAAAAATAAAAAATAAAAAATAAAATAAATAAATAAATAAATAAATAAATAAATAAATAAATAATAAATAAAACAAGAGGTTTGGAAGTAAATGTCTTATTCAGTAAATGGCAAATTATTTTCTACACCCATACTTGGCCTTTAAACAGTTGCACCACATTCAATCTTTTATGCAAGCGCAGATTATTCTTATAGATTCCCATTACAATTCCCTTGCCTTAGCTTCCCAAGTAGCTGGGACTACAGGTGCCTGCCACAATGCCCAGCTATTTTTTTGTTGCAGTTTGGCTGGGACCAGGTTTGAACCCACCACCCTCAGTATATGGGGCTGGCGCCCTACTCACTGAGCCACAGGCACCACCCTTGACTCAGTATTTTATATTAAATAACTCAAAATTTGTTACATCAAAATATAATAAGTTCCATTTCAGCTCTTACTCAGTTCATTTCACCAGGCAATGTATGTGTGTGGACCATTCAGTATTCAGTATTCTTTGTGTCCCACCACTTGCACAGGCATCACAGCTAGGCAAACAGAGATTCAACAAACATAGGCTACTCCCTTACTCTTTTTCTCCTCAAGACATCAGTTCATTAGTCAACTAAGTCATGTGAAAGTGGAGGCTGTGCTTAAAGCATCTCAATCTTGAGCACTCTCATCAGAGGCAGTGGAGACCAAAGTTCTCATGGAAAACATTCACTGAGACATTGGCTGAACCCTCTAAGGTGTGAATGCTCTGAGCAGAAGGTACAGATTTCACAGGCGGGAGCAGTGTGGCAGCTATTCTGAACCTGGAGCTCCACCATCCCTTGTCCATCTCCTCAAGACAATTTTAGATGGATGTTGCAGAACTTATTTGGATGGTGGAGGTTAGGGGATAGAGTGGACCTGTTATCCTAGCTCTCTGGGAGGCAAAGGTGGGTGGATTGCCTGAGCTCACAGGTTTCAGACCAACCTGAACAAGAGCAAGATGCTGTCTCTAATAATAGCCAAATGTGGTGGTGGTGCCTGTAGTCCCAGCTACTTGGGAGGTTGAGGCAAGAGAATCACTAGAGCCCAGGAGTTGAAGGTTGCTGTGAGCTGTGATGCCACAGCCTTCTACCAAGTGCAGCAACGTGGGACTCTGTCTCAGAAAAAAAAGAAAACAGAAAAAAAATAATGTGTATTTTCTCTATGCTTTTCATATTGTGCATTAACAAAGTAAAAGAAAAAATACAAATTCTCCCTATGGCTCATATTATTTGCCTAAAATTAAATTTTCTTCCATTTGATACATTTTAAGTGATCTTATTTCATTGTAGAATATGAAACCTAATATAGGTATTATCATTTCTGTTATGTGTTGTTATATTTTATTCACATATGTTTATTGGCAATTTTCACAAGGAGCATGCTATATTTTATCTCATAGGGGGTGGAGACAAGATGGCTGACTGAAGCCAGCTTTCCACAGAGGCTCCCGTCCAGAAGGAGAGTTAAAGGACAGAAATTTAGTAAATAACCTGGTGGATTAGAGCTGCGCCAATGAGAAGGTTGAAGAATGCACATCAACCCTGCTGAGGCCAGCTGCAACCCCAAGGATACAAACAAAAGGTATGAAATACATCACCAAGCAGACAGGAGTCCCCTCCCCCATGAGAATGGCTCGGAGTATCCCATAAACAAACAAGCAGAGTTCAAAAGTCCTCCCATTATATTCCACGGGAGAGACCCTCTAAAAACTGGACCTACCTCCCCTACTAGGGTGCCATGGCACTCTCCTGCCAGGCATAAAACTGGGTAAAACTGTATATATTGTCTATGTGCAATTCTGAGCTCCCAGCACTTCCCTCCACTCTCACTCTGAGGTCTGGAGGCCTGTCCCCCGGGAGTCCAGATTCTTGGGTGATTTCTTGAGGGGTGTGGACAGGGCCTGGACTGAAGCTGGTCAGTGCTGATTCTGCGGCACGGGAGTGAGGAGAGGACAGTCGGCTGAGAGGAAACCACACCAGAGTGGCAGTGCCCCAAGGCGCAGAGCAGCAGCTGTTTTTGGCAGCAATAGGACTCCCCCCCAGATATTCCAGAGTCACACCCACTGTCTCTCTGGGCAAGCAAGGGAGGCCAGGCATCTTCTCAGGTGGCAACCACCAGCGAAAGAGCATGAGTACTAGAAAATGCACTCACAGAGCAAGAGATTCCCAGGGTGTGGCTGACCCAGAGGACTGCTTTACTGAGCCTAAGATGCACCCGCCCCCCAGGGGATCATCAGCCTAAAAAAGGAGGGCAGGCAGAGGCTAGAACTGACAGGTAACCATGCTGCACATACAAACTACAGCGGCAAAGACAGGGCCTAAGATACAGGTTCTGGGAACTCAAAACAGCTTTTCTTCTGCAGGGGAATTGAGCAGGGACAGAAACAAATTCCCACAAAGTCAGTAACATCAATCAGGAGCGGGGCTGGAACTGAGTGAACTCGCTGGAGCGGCGGTGCCCTGAGGCGGAGAGCAACAGCAGTTTTTGGCAACAATAGGACTCACCCCCTGTCTCTCTGGGAAACCAGAGGAGGTCAGGCGTCTTCTCAGGTGGTAACCACCAGCAGACTAGATCTGGGACAAAAACGCAGGCCCCGTGAGTAAAGGGTTTTTCTGAGGTGATAATGGCCTGGGTGGACTGCTGGGACTAGAAAACACACGCGCAGAATCGGGAGATTCCCAGGGCAGGCTGACCCAGAGGACTGCTTTACTGAGACTAAGATGCACCCAGCCCCCAGAAGATCATCAGCCTAAACAAAGGAGGACAGGCAGAGGCTGGAACTGACAGGTAACCATGTTGCAAATACAAACTAATGCTGAGACCATAGAGAGGCACAGACAGGGCCTGAGACACAGGTTCTGGGAACTCAAAATGGCTTTTCTTTTGCAGGGGAATTGACCAGGGACAGAAACAAATTTACACAAAGTTGTCCTGTTCTGTCACCAGACATAGATCTCCTTGTGATTCAGGCAGGTGCAACCCCCTGGAGTATCTGCTCATTGGAGGCAACTGGGACACAGCCCTGTGGGGTTATTAGTGACTGGATGTGACAGAGGTTCAAGGTGGGGAAGGAGGCATCAACCTTCCCAGACTAATCAATTTGCTAAGTGGGTCCTCCTGACTACATGTAGCACCAGAGCAAGTCAAATTTGAGTTGTCACCAGACCCCTGCTATCTAGTTGCCAGAGACTTTTTAAACTCTCCCACCTGAGACAGGTGCTGACTGAGAAAAGTGATTTGGACCTTTTGAACTGAGCCAGTCATCTAAGAACAATCCAAGTGGTGCCCTGGGTGTGTGGTTGTAGGAAGGTTTGATTTTCCTTTTCCAATTGTTACCTGTGGGGGGTGGAGTGACTTAATTGATGGTATTTCTTCACACCTGAGACTTCAACCCAGAATAACTGTTTCACTAGCATAAGACAGAGACTAGCTGAAAACAAGACATAGCCACTTAGGCCCATCACACTAAACAGGTCCCCAGTTTCTCAGGCTACAGCGCTGTATAAGTCCTCGGCAAAGCTCCAGGAGAAAAGTCAAATGGTGTAAAATAATTATGGGGTGAAATGAATGAAAAAGGTCTGGTATGATGGATAATCAGAGTACATCAATCCCATCTCAGCACCCCCCCTTCCAAGGAAAGATATGGAAGATGTAACTGAAGATTCCATTCATAAACAGCTGGCCAAGATGTCAGAAATTGAATTCAGAATTTGGATTATAGGGTGGCGCCTGTGGCTCAAGGAGTAGGGCGCCGGTCCCATATGCCGGAGGTGGCGGGTTCAAACCCAGCCCCAACCAAAAACCACAAAAAAAAAAAAAAAAGAATTTGGATTGTAAACAAGATTAATAGACTAGAGGAAAACTTTGAATTAGAAATTCGAGGAGCAATTCAAAAGTTGTCTCAAGAATTCAACAAATTTAAAGACAAAAACCACCAAAGATGTTGACACACTGAACAAGAATTTGCAATCCTCAAAGATCTGAAAAATACAGTAGAATCCCTCAGTAACAGAATGCAGCAAGCAAAAGAAAGAATTTCAGACATTGAAGACAAAGATTTTGAACGCTCCCAAACTATCAAAGAGGAAGAGAGATGAAGAGCAAAAACAGATCATTATCTCAGAGATCTCTGGGATAATTTGAAGTAGGCTAATATCCGCCTCATTGGAATCCCTGAAAGCTTCACAAGGCACAGAGGCCCTTCTCCATGAAATTATGAAAGAGAATTTTCCAGACATGCCAAGAGATTCTGAAATTCAGATAGCAGACAGTTTCAGAACACCAGCACAACTCAACCCTAATCAGACATCCCCCAGGCACATCATAATTAACTTCACTAAAGTAAATATGAAGGATACTGTATCCAGCTAAACTGAGTTAGATTTATGATGGAGAAATTAAATACTTAAATGACATTCACATGTTGAAGAAATTTGCCATAACCAAACCAGCCCTTCAGGATATTCTTAGACCTATCCTCCATAATGACAAGCCCAATCCTCTACCACAAAAGTAAACACACTCAGAAACTTTTGATCAAACTCCAACTTCCACACTGGTGAAAGGATTATAAATGTCCACTGGACATTCGAAAAACTCGATACCCAAAATTTTACCAGACTTATCTATATTCTCTATTAATGTGAACAGCTTAAACTGTCCTATAAAGAGACACAAGTTGACTGACTGGATACAAAAACTAGGCTGGATATTTGCTGCATACAAAAATCACATCTTACCGTAAAAGGTAAATATAGACTCAGGGTGAAAGGATGGTCATCCGTATTTCAGGCAAATGGTAATCAGAAAAAATCAGGTGTTGCAACAGTATTTGCAGATACAATAGGCTTTAAACAAACAAAAGTAAAGAAGGATAAGAATGGTCACTTCATATCTGTTAAGCATAATACTCAATATGATGAGATTCAAATTATTAATATTTATGCATCAAACAGAATGCACCTCAATTTATAAGAGAAACTCTAACAGACATGAGCAACCTGATTTCCTCCAGCTCCATAATACTCGGAGATTTCAACACTCTGTTGGCAGTGTTAGATAGATCCTTAAATAAGAAGCTGAGCAAAGAAATTTTAGATTTAAACCTAACCATCTAACATTTGGACTCAGCAGACATCTACAGAACATTTCATCCCAACAAAACTGAATACACATACTTCTCAACTGCCTACGGAACATACTCCAAAATCGATCACATCTTAGGTCACAAGTCTAACCTCAGTAAATTTAAAGGTATAAAAATTATTCCTTGCATCTTCTCAGACCCCCATGGAATAAAAGTTGCACTCAGTAACAAGTGGAATCCACATAGTCATACAAAAATATGGAAGTTAAATAACCTTATGCTGAATGATAGCTGGGTCAGAGATGAGATTAAGGACAATG
Organism: Nycticebus coucang; assembly: GCF_027406575.1. Taxonomy (NCBI): domain Eukaryota; kingdom Metazoa; phylum Chordata; class Mammalia; order Primates; family Lorisidae; genus Nycticebus; species Nycticebus coucang. Next base: position 19,337,401 of record NC_069799.1, on the reverse strand, counting down.
CCAAACTTTTGGAACAAAATGACAATGAAGACACAAATTATCAAAACCTCTGGGACACTGCAGAGGCACTCCTCAGAGGGAAATTTATAGCACTGTAAGCCTGGCTGAAGAGAATAGAAAGAGAGGAAGTTAACATCTAAATGGGACATCTCAAGCAACTGGAAAAGGAAGAACATTCCAACCCAAAACCCAGTAGAAGAAAAGAAATAACCAAAATTAGAGCAGAATTAAAAGAAGTTGAAAACAAAAGAATTATACAACAGATCAATAAATCCAAAAGCTGGTTTTTTGAAAATGTCAATAAAATAGATAAACTTTTGGCCAACCTAATCAGGAAAAAAAGAGTAAAATCTCTAATTTCATCAATCAGAAATGACAAAGGCAAAATAAAAACAGATCCTCAGAAATTCAAAAAATCCTTAGTGAATATTACAAGAAAATTTATTCTCAGAAATATGAAATTCTGAAGGAAATTGACCAATACTTGGAAGCACATCACTTTCCAAGACTTAGCCAGAATCAAGTGGAAATATTGACCAGGCCTATATCAAGTTCTGAAATAGCATCAAACATACAAAAACTTCCTAAAAAGAAAAGTGCGGGATCAGATGGCTGCATGTCAAAATTCTATCAAACCTTTAAAGAGGAACTAGTACATATATTACTCAATCTGTTTCAAAATGTAGAAAAAGAAGGAAGACTACCCAACACGTTCTATGAAGCAAACATCACCCTGATCCCCAATCCAGGAAAAGACCCAACAAGAAAAAAAAATTATAGACCAATATCACTAATGAATATAAATGCAAAAATATTCAACAAGATCCTAACAAACAGAATCCAGCAACACATCAAACAAATTATACATCATGACCAAGTCAATTTTATCTCAGAGTCTCAAGGCTGGTTCAATATATGTAAATCTATAAATATAATTCAACACATAAACAAATTAAAAAACAAAGACCATATGATTCTCTCAATTGATTCAGAAAAAGCTTTTGATAATATCCAGCATCCCTTCATGATCAGAACACTTAAGAAACTTGGTATAGAAGGGACATTTCTTAAACTGATGGAGACCATCTACAGAAAACCCACAGCCAATATCACATTGAACGGAGTTAAACTGAAATCATTTCCACTCAGATCAGGAACCAGACAAGACTGTACATTGTCTCCACTGTTCTTTAACATTGTAATGGAAGTTTTAGCCATCACATTTAGGGAAGAAAAGGCAATCAAGGGTAACCATAGAGGGTCAGAAGAGATCAAACTTTTGCTCTTCGCAGATGATATGATTGTATATCTGGAAAACACTAGGGATTCTACTACAAAACTCTTAGAAGTGATCAAGGGATACAGCTGCGTCTCAGGTTACAAAATCAACATTCATAAATCAGTAGCCTTTACATATACCAACAATAGTCAAGCTGAAAAAACAGTTAAGGACTCTATATCATTCTAAGTAGTGCCAAAGAAGATGAAATATTTGGGAGTTTATCTAACAAAGGACATGAAAGATCTCTATAAAGGGAACTATGAAAATCTAAGAAAATAAATAGCTAAAAATGTCAACAACTGGAGAAACATACCATGCTCATGGCTGGGAACAATCAACATTGTCAAAATGTCCATATTACCAAAAGCAATATACAATTTTAATCCAATCCCTATTAAAACTCCACTGTCATACTTTAAAGATCTTGAAAAAATAATACTTCTTTTTATATGGAATCAGAAAAAAACCTCAAATAGCCAAGACATTACTCAGAAATAAAAACAAAGTAGGAGGAGTCATGCTACCGGACCTCAGACTATACTATAAATCAATAGTGATCGAAACAGCATGGTACTGGCACAAAAACAGAGAGGTAGATGTACGGAACAGATTAGAGAACCAAGAGATGAACCCAGCTACTTATTGTTATTTGATCTTTGACAAACCAATTAAAACATTCAGTGGGGAAAAGATTCCCTATTTAACAAATGGTGCTGGAGGAACTGGCTGGCGACCTGTAGAAGACTGAAACTGGACCCACATCTTTCACATTAACTAAGGCAGGCTTTCACTGGATTAAAGATTTAAACTTAAGGCATGAAACTATAAAAATACTAGAAGAGAGTACAGGGAAAACTCTTGAGGAAATCAGTCTGGGCGAGTATTTTATGAGGATGACCCCCCGGGCAATTAAAGCAGCTTCAAAAATACACTACGGGGACCTGATCAAACTAAAAAGCTTGTCCACAGCCAAGAACACAGTAAGTAAAGCAAGCAGACATCCCTCACAATGGGAGAAGATATTTGCAGGTTATGTCTCTGAGAAAGGTTTAATAACCAGAATCCACAGAGAACTCAAACATATAAGCAAGAACAAGTGATCCCATTGCAGGCTGGGCAAGGGACATGAAGAGAAACTTCTGTGAAGAAGACAGGCACATGGCCTACATACATATGAAAAAATGCTTATTATCCTTAATCATCAGAGACATGCAAATCAAAACTACTTTGATATCATCTAACTCCAGTAAGATTAGCCCATATCACAAAATCCCAAGACCAAAAGATGTTGGCCTGGATGTGGAGAAGTGAGAACACTTCTACACTGCTGGAGGAAATGCAAATTAATATGTTCCTTTTGGAAAGATGTTTGGAGAACACTTAGAGATCTAAAAATAGACCTGCCATTCAATTGTATAATTCCTCTACTAGGAATATACCCAGAAGACCAAAAATCACATTACAACAAAGATATTTGTACCAGAATGTTTATTGCAGCCCAATTCATAATTGCTAAGTCATGGAAAAAGCCCAAGTGCCCATCAATCCTCAAATGGATTAATAAATTGTGGTGCATGTACACCATGGAATATTATGCAGCCTTAAACAAAGATGGAGACTTTACTACGTTTACATGGATGGAGCTGGAGCATATTCTTAGTAAAGTATTTCAAGAATGGAAGAAAAAGTATTCAATGTACTCAGCCTTACTGTGAAACTAATTTATGGCTTTCATATGAAAGCTATATCCCAGTTATAACCTAGGAATATGGGGAAGGGGTAGAGGGAGTGGAGGGAGGGGGTAGGTTGATCAGAGGGAGGGTAATTTGTGTGATTACACCTGCGCTGCATCTTACAAGGGTATATGTGAAACTTAGTAAATGTAGAATATAAATGTCTTAACACAATAACTAAGAAAATGCCTGGAAGGCTATGTTAACCAGTTTGATGAAAATATGTCAAATGGTCTATAAAACCAGCTTATGGTGCCCCATGATTGTATTAATGTACACAGCTATGATTTAATAATAAAATAAAAAGTATATATTTTATCTCACAAATAGTCTTAATTTTTAAGAATTAAAATTTTATCTCACAAATATGCTTAATTTTTAAATAATAGTATTTAGCATTCTTTTGTACTTTGGCAAATAATTATTAACCCCCCTTTGAAAGTTTTAGATAGATCCTCTAAGAAGAAACTAAACAAATGAATATTAGACTTAACCCTGACCCTAGAGCAAATGGACCTTACAAATCTCTACAGAAAATTTCATCCTAATGAAACTGAATATACACTCTTCTTATCAGCCCACAGATCATCCTCTAAAATAGATCACATTCACACTATGCCAAGATCTCTCTGGAAAAGACCGAACACTCTTAGCTCTGCAGGGGCAGAACTTCAGATTGACATGCAAGGGGTGAAGGGTGGACTGAGAGTTTGGATTTGCGGGGGAAAATATCTGTTCAATTTTATGCCTGGTTCAGTGGTGTCTAGGTTCATAATGGGACCTCCCTGGAGAAAGAGACCTGGTGTTTAGTGGCTCTCTCCAGCAAGGAAAAATGAGAGGTATTATTTTTCCCTGCTCACTCACTGATAGCCTGCCAGTGTGCCTCCTGCTTGGGGGAGGGGTCTCCCATCCTTTACTCAATAGGATTTGTATCTGTAATTTGTTTTCTTGAATGCTCTTCCTTGGAGTTACAGCTTGCCAAACTTCTTTCTTTTCTCAGCTCTCCACCTTTGGCTTCATGGAGTCTTATTCTATCCAGTTTTTCTCCCTCCGGTTAGGAGCCTCTGCCAAGTGTTGCTACCAGTTGGCCATCTTCCCAGAATCACATTTTTAAACTTTTTAAAATTATTTTACATTGATCCACTTTTTTCATTTATGAAAGATGAAGTCCTAGATATTATGACCGAAAAAGTGGTTGATTTTCTCATCCATCAGTTATTAATAGATTAGTTAATAACTCCTGCAATGAAAACTAGAGTGGAAATCTTAAAGCAGATTTTTACTTTTTTTTTTTTTTTTAGAGACAGTGTCTCACTTTGTCACCCTTGGTAGAGTGCTGTGGTGTCACAGCTCACAGCACCCTCCAGCTCTTGAGCTTAGGTGATTCTCTTGCCTCAGCCTCCAGAGTAGCTGGGACTACAGGTGCCTGCCACAATGCCTGGCTAGATTATTACACTTCTAATCAGGAAGATGCTGATATATACCCTGAACAAAACACCTTCATTCTCCAAAACCAGTTGTATAGTGAACATGTCCAAAACATTATACATTTCTTCAGAAGAGGAATAGCTGACAAACACAAGTATGGTTAATATCTACTTATAAATTTATTGATTTGTTGTGCATTGTTGGGAAACCAGAAAGCATAGGACCACCTATGAATTTTAAATCCATGACATAATATCATAAAATTACAACAGGAATCTTTAGCGTTATTACTTGCCAAATGGAAATGACATTTGAATATTTATAGCAGAAGCCAGGCAGGGTGGCTCACACCTGTAATTCTAGCTCTCTGGCAAGCTGAATTGGGTGGATTGCTTGACCTCACAAGCTAGAGACAAGCCTGAGCAAAGGTAAGACCCTGTCTCTACTAAAAGTAGAAAAACTGAGGAAAAATGATCTCTTTAGCTGAAGAGTCAGAGGTTGCTGTGAACTATGATGCCACAGGACTCTAGCTAGGGCAACAGCTTGAGACTCTGTCTCAAAAAAATTTCAAAGATTTATGGATGAATTATGAATTATAAATCTTGTGCATTATGTTGACCATCTTCAGGAGAACATTTGCTTAGGAGAGTGATTTCCTTGACCAGTGATGTATATTAACTATCTTCAGGAGAACAAACACACTCTCCAATTATTTGTTATTATTTATACTATCATGCACTACTCAGAAATATCCATCTTGAGTGATTACTGTCATGTTACCAACTCTGCCTCCACAACAAAGTCCACACATAGTATTGAAAATTCTAAAGTAAAATAAATTCTAAAATTTTGAAATAAATAAATAAAATACATAAAAGTTAAAATGGACAAAATATATGAAGAAGCACTCATTTCTCAAAAGAAGACATACAAATAGTGTCTATCCATTTGTATAGACATACAAATAAAATAGTAGGTTTTATTCAAAGGATGCAAGTCTGGTTTAACATATGCAAAGACAGCAAACTCCCAGGGTGGGACTGACCCAGATAACATCTTTACTGAGCCTGAGAAGCACCGGCCCTCAGGGGATCATAGCTGAGACAAAGGCGGGCAGGCAGAGGCTGGAACTGACAGCTGAGTGTGAGCTCAGAAGGTGCCTGCCCCAACACAAACTGCAGCCAAGACCAGGGAGAGTCACAGAAAGGGGCTGAGTGGCAGTTTCTGTGTACTCAAACAATGGCTGATCCACAGGGGAATATGACCAGGACAGAAACAAATTTTGTGAAGTTGTTCTTTTCTGTCAGCAACATCAATCAGGGGTGGGGCTGGAACTGAGTGAACTGCTTCAGCCTCCATTAAGTAACTGAGGTTGTCAGATCTCACCTTCCCCTGCCAGATAGTACAAAGAGCGGTGGCATGGCTGAAGAGACATAGATATCCCTCCAGGTGCAAACCCCTGGAGCATCTGCTCATTGAAGGGAAATGGATCACAGCCCTGCGGGGTTACTAGTGACTGGGCGTGACAGAGGTGCAAGGTGGGAAAGGAGGCATCAACCTTTGCGGACTAATTTATTTTCTGGGTAGGTCCTTCTGACCTCACGGAGCACTGGAGCAAGTCATACTTGAGCGGCCAGGAGACCCCTGCTATCTAGTTGCTGGAGACCTTTTGAACTCTCCCACCTGAGACTGGTAATGACTGGGACAATCGATTTGGACCTCTTGAACTGGGCCAATCACCCAAGGACTATCCAAAGTGGTACCCTGGGTGTGTGGTAGTGGGAAGGTTTGATTTTCCTTTTCCATTTGTTGCCAGTGGGGGGTGGGGTAACTTAATTGCTTATATTTCTCCACAGATGAGACTTCAACCCAGAGCAACTGATTCACTAGGGTAGGACAGAGAACAGCTGAAAACAAGACAGAGCCACTTAGCCCCACCAAACCAAACAGGTCCCAGTCTCTCAGGCTGTAGCACTGTATGTGTCCTTGGTAAAGCTCTAGGGGAAAAGGTACAGATACCAGTCCCAGCTTTGAGGCAAAAGGCTGGTTAATCACTTCTCCCAACACAACTTCCCCTTATCTGCTCATCTAGACAAATGGTAAAAAATAATCATTGGGCAGAATCAACTGAAAAACTCGAATAACAGGAGTAACCAAAGTAGATCAACCCCCTCCCCCCCAGAACAATATGGCAGACACAACTGAAGATCCCATTCATAAACAGATGGCTGAGATGTCAGAAATCAAATTCAGAATTCGGATTACAAATAAGATTAATAGAATAGAGGTAAAGTTCGAATTAAAAATTCAAAGAGCATTTCAAAAGCTGTCTCAAGAATTCAACAAATTCAAAGATAAAATGACCAAATATTTTGACATATTGAGGCAAGAATTTGCATCACTCAAAGCTCTGAGAATTACAGTAGAATCTCTTAGTAAGAGAATGGAGCAAGCAGAAGAAAGGATTTCTAACATTGAAGACAAAGCTTTTGAACACTCCCAAACTCTCAAAGAGGAAGAGAAATGTAGAGCAAAAACAGATCATTCTCTCAGAGAGCTCTGGGATAATATGAAGACAACTAATATTCGTCTTACAGGAATCCCTGAAGGTGATGGAGTTGCTTTGCAAAGCACAGAGGCTCTTCTTTATGAGATTATGAAAGAGAACTTTTCAGACATACCAAGAGATTCTGAAATTCAGATAGCAGACAGTTTCAGAACTCCAGCACAACTCAACCCAAATAAGACATCCCCCAGGCACATCATAATTAACTTCACTAAAGTTAATATGAAAGAGAACATTCTGAACGCAGCCAGACGTAACAAAATCATAACCTACAAGGGGAAGAATATTAGAATGACTGCAAATCTCTCTGGTGAAACCTTTCAAGCTAGAAGACGGTGGTCATTGACTTTTAATCTCCTAAAACAAAATAACTTTCAAGCCAAGATCCTGTATCCAGCAAAACTGAGTTTCATTTATGATGGAGAAATTAAATACTTTAATGACATTCACAAGTTGAAGAAATTTGCCATAACTAAACCAGCTCTCCAGGATGTTCTCAGACCTATCCTTCATAATGAGCAGCACAATCCTCCACCACAAAAGTAAACTCACTCAGAAACTTTTGATCAAATTCCAACTTCCACAGGGATGAATGGATTAAAATGTTCACTGAACTTTTGAAAAACTAGAAACCCAAAATTCTACCAGGTTTATCAATATTCACAAATAATGTGAAAGGCTTAAATTGTCCTCTAAAGAGGCACAGGTTGGCTGACTGAATACAAACCTTAGCCAGATATCTGCTGCATACAAGAATCATATCTTACCTTAAAAGATAAATATAGACTCAGGGGTAAGGGATGGTCATCTATATTCCAAGCAAATGGAAAGCAGAAAAAAGCACGTGTTGCAATTTTATTTTCAAATACAATAGGATTTAAACCAACAAAAGTAAGGAAAGATAAGAATGGTCACTTCATATTTGCTAAGGGTAATACTCAATATGATGAGATTTCAATTATTAATATTTATGCACCAAACTAGAATGTACCTGAATTTATAAGAGAGACTCTAAAAGTCATGAGCAACTTGATTTCCTTCAGCACCACAATAGTCGGAGATTTTAACACTTCTTTGGCAGTATTGGATAGATCCTTCAATAAGAAGCAAAGCAAAGAAATTTTAGATTTAAACTTAACCATTTGACATTTCGATTTAACAGACATCTAGAAAATATGTCATCCTAACAAAACTGAATAAACATTCTTCTCATGAGACCATGGAGCATACTCCAGAATTGATCACATCTTAGGTCACAAGTCTAACCTCAGCAATTTTAAAAGAATAGAAATTATTTCTTACATCTTCTTGGACCATCACGGAATAAAAGATGAACTCAGTAACAACAGGAATCTGAATACAAATACAAAACCATAGAAACTAAATAGCCTTATGCTGAATGATAGCTGGGTTATAGACAAGATTAAGAATGCAATTACTAATTTTTTTGAACAAACGATAATGAAGACACAGATTATCAGAAGCTCTGGGATACCGCAAAGGCAGTCCTAAGAGGGAAATTTATAGCACTGCAAGCCTTCCTCAAGAAAATGGAAAGAGAGGAAGTTAACAACTTAATGGGACATATCAAGCAACTGGAAAAGGAAGAACATTCCAAATCCCAACCCAGCAGAAGAAAAGAAATAACCAAAATTTGAGCAGAATTAAATGAAATTGAAAACTAAAGAATTATACAACAGATGAATAAATCAAAAAGTTGGGTTTTTTAAAAGGTCAATAAAATAGATAAACCTTTGGCCAACCTAACCAGGGAAAAAATAGTAAAATCTGTAAATTAATCAATCAGAAATGGTAATGATGAAATAACAGACCCTTCAGAATTTCAAGAAATTCTTAATGAATATTACAAGAAACTTTATTGTCAGAAATATGAAAATCTGAAGGAAATTGACCAATACGTGGAAGCACGTCACCTTCCAAGACTTAGCCAGAATCAAGTGGAAATGTTGAACAGGCCTATATCAAGTTCTGAAATAGCATTAACTATACAAAATCTCCCTAAAAAGAAAAGCCCAGGACCAGATGGCTTCACGTCAGAATTCTACCAAACCATTAAAGAGAACTAGTACCTATATTACTTAACCTTTTCCAAAATATAGAAAAAGAAGGAATACTACCCAACACATTCTATGAAGCAAACATCACCTTGATCCCACAATCAGGAAAAGACCCAACAACAAAAAAAATGTTATAGACCAATATCACTAATGAATATTGACACGAAAATATTAAACGAGATCCTAACACAATACAGCAACACAATCAAATTATGTACCAGGACAAAGTGGGTTTAATCCCAGTGTCTTAAGGCTGGGTCAATATACGTAAATCTATAAATCCAATTCAGCACATAAACAAATTAAAAAATAAAGACTATATGATTCTCTCTATTGATGCTGAAAAAGCTTTTGATAATACCCAGCATTGCTTCATGATGAGAACTCTTAAGAAAATTGGTATAGAAAGGATATTTCTTAAACTGATAGAGGTCATCTACAGCAAATCCACAGTCAATATTATATTGAATGGAGTTAAATTGAAATCATTTCCATTCAGATCAGGAACCTGGCAAGGTTGCCCACTGTCTCCACTGCTTTTTAACATTGTACTGGAAGTTTTAGCCATCGCAATTAGAGAAGAAAAGGTGATCAAGGGTATACATATAGGGTCAGAAGAGATAAAACTTTCACTCTTCACCAATGACATGATTCTCTATCTGGAAAACACCATGTATTCTGCTACAAAACTCTTAGAAGTGATCAAGAAATACAGCAGCATCTCAGGTTACAAAATCAATGCTCATAAATCTGTAGCCTTTATATATACCAACAATAGTCAAGCAGAAAAAAACAAAGACTCTATTCCGCTCACAGCAGTGAAAAAGACGATGAAATATTTGGGAGTTTATCTAACAAAGGATGTGAAAGATCTCTATAAAAGAACTATGAAACTCTAAGAAAAGAAATAGCTGAAAATGTTAACAAGTGGAAAAACATACCATGCTCATGGCTGGGAAGAATCAACATTGTTAGAACGTCCATACTATCCAAAGCAATATACAATTTTAATGCAATCCCTATTAAAACTCCACTGTCATATTTTAAAGATCTCAAAAAATTAATACTTTGTTTTATATGCAATCAAAAAAACAAAACAAAACAAAACAAAACTCAAATAGCCAGCCCCATATACCAAGGGTGGTGGGTTCAAACCCAGCCCCTGCTGAACTGCAACCAAAAAATAGCCAGGCGTTGTGGCGAGCACCTGTAGTCCCAGCTGCTTGGGAGGCTGAGGCAGGAGAATTGTGGAAGCCCAAGAGCTGGAGGTTGCTGTGAGTCCTGTGACCTCATGACACTCTACTGAAGGCAGTAAAGTGAGACTGTCTCTACAAAAAAAAAAAAAAGTCCATACTAACCAAAGCAATATACAATTTTAATGCAATTCCCATTAAAGCTCCCCTGTCATACTTTAAAGATCTCAAAAAATTAATACTTTGTTTTATATGCAATCAAAAAAAAATACTCGAATAGCCAAGACATTACTCAGAAATAAAAACAAAGCAGGATGAATCACGCTAGCAGACCTGAGACTATAAATTGATAGTGATCTAAACAGCATGGTACTGGCACAAAAACAGAGAGGTAGATGTATGGAACACAATAGAGAACCAAGAGATGAAACTAGGTACTTACTGTTATTTGATCTTTGACCAGCCAATTAAAAACATTCAGTGGGGAAAAGATTCCCTATTTAACAAATGGTGCTGGGTGAACTGGCTGGCGACCTGTAGAAGACTGAATCTGGACCCACACCTTTCACCATTAACTAAGATAGACTCTCACTGGATTAAAGATTTAAACTTAAGATATGAAAATATAAAAATTCTAGAAGATAGTGCAGACAAAACTCTTGAAGAAATCGGCCTGGATGAATATTTTATGAGGAGGACCCCCCGGGCAATTGAAGCAGCTTCGAAAATACCCTACTGGGACCTGATCAAACTAAAAAGCTTCTGCACAGTCAAGAACACAGTCAGTAAAGCAAGCAGACAGCCCTCAGAATGGAAGAAGATATTTGCAGGTTATGTCTCCCACAAAGATTTAATAACCACAATCCACAGAGAACACAAACGTATTAGCAAGGAAAGAAGAAGTGATCCCATCTCAGGCTAGGCAAGGGACTTGAAGAGAAACTTCTGTGAAGAAGACAGGTGCACGGCCTACAGACATATGAAAAAATGTTCATCATCCTTAATCATCAGAGAAATGCAAATCAAAACTACTTTGAGATATCATCTAACTCCAGTAAGGTTAGCCCATATCACCAAATCCCAAAACCAGAGATGTTGGCGTGGATGTGGAGAAAAGGGAACATTTCTACACTGCTGGTGAGAATGCAAACTAATATGTTCCTTTTGGAAGGATGTTTGGAGAACACTTAGACAACTAAAAAGAGATCTGTTATTCAATCCTACAATTCCTCTACCTGGTATATATCCAGAAGACCAAAAATCACACTATAACAAAGATATTTGTAGCAAAATGTTTATTGCTGCCCAATTCATAATTGCTAAGTCATGGAAGAAGCCCAAGTGCCCATATACCCATGAATGGATCAACAAATTGTGGTATATGTACACCATAGAATATTGTGCAGCCTTGAAGAGAAATATAGACTTTACCTCCTTCATGTTTCCATGGATGGAGCTGGAATATTTTCTTCTTAGAAAAGTATCTCAAGAATGGAAGAAAAAGTATCCAATGTACTCTGCCCTACTATGAAACTAATAGTAGGGGGGAGGCTGCCTGGAGGGAGGTTAATTGGTGGGACCACAACTACAGTGCCTGTTATAAGAGTACATGTGAAACTTACTAAATGTAGAATATAAATGTCTTAATACAATAACTAAGAAAATGCCATGAAGGCTACGTTAAGCAGTTTGATGAAAATATTTCAAATTGTATATAAAACCAGCACATTGTACCCCGTGACTGCGTTAATGTACACAGCTATGATTTAATAAAACAAAATACAATAAAATAAAATACCAACATCGTACTTTCAAGACTTGGAGAAAAAGATTCTTCATTTTGTAAGGGACCAGGAAAAAACCGGTACATCTAAGGCAGTTCTTCATAATAAAAACAAAGCCTGGAATATCAGCATACCAGATTTTAGGCTGTACTACAAGGCTATAGTGGTCAAGACAGCATGGTAGTGGCACTTAAAATAGAGACCTAGACATTTGGACTCGAATAGAAAACCAGGAAATTAAACAAACGTCTTACAACCACCTAATCTTTGATAAACCAAACATGAACATACAGTGGGGGAAAGACTCCCTATTCAATAAATGGTGCTAGGAGAACTGGATATCCACATGTAAAAGACTGAAATGGGACCTGCACCTTTCTCCACTCACAAAAATTGATTCAAAATGGATAAAGGACTAAAATTTAAGGCATGAAGTGATAAAAATCCTCAAATAAAACACTGGAAGATATCAGCCTGGGGAAAGACTTTATGAAGAAGACTTCATGGCAATAGCAACAACAACAAAAATAAATGGGACTTAATTAAACTGAAAAGCTTCTGTACAGTTAAGGAGACAACAAGCAAATCAAATAGACTACCTAAACAATGGGAAAAGATTTTTGAATACTTTGAAGTAAACAAAAGCTTGATAACTAGGATCCACAGAGAATTCAAATTGATCCACATGAAAAAAGGCCAACAATCCCATATATCAATGGGTAAGAGAGATTAATAGAACCTTCTCTAAAGAAGACAGATGGCTCTCCTTCCTCTGTGTCTCTGCGCTCTGGCTCCGGAGCCCGCAGCCTCCCCCAGCCGATGCTGGGGACTCGGACCCCGCAGCCCGAGATTCTTTGTTAATGGATGTGGTGGCCCGAGGCACCACAACCCGGAGGAGTAGGTTGAAAAAGTCTGATGACAGTACAACTTTGACCAGCTTCATCCTCAGACAGAGGTGTTACAGAGGGGAGGAGACAAGATGGCTGACTGAAGCCAGCTTTCCACAGAGGCTCCCGTTCAGAAGGAGAGTTAAAGGACAAAAATTCAGTAAGTGACCCGGTGGATTTGAGCTGCACTAAGAGAGAAGGTTGTAGAATGCACGTCAACCCCGCTGAGGCGAGCTGCGACCACAAGGATACAAACAAAAGGTACAAAATCCATCACCAAGCGGACAGGAGTCCCCTCCCCCATGAGAACGGCTCAGAGTGCCCCACAAACAACCGGGCAGAGTTCAAAGGTCCTCCCACTACACTCCACGGGTGAGACCCTCTAAAAACTGGACCTACCTCCCCTACTGGGGTGCCACGGCGTCCTCCTGCCAGGCATAAAACTGTATAAAATGTATATAGTCTCTACCTGGAATTCTGAGCTCCCAGCGCTCTCCTTCTCTCACACTGGGGTCTGGAGGCCAGTCCCAGTCGGTCGGTGGAGAGGGGACTGCACCAGAGTGGCAGTTCCCTGAGGCACAGTGTGACAGCTGTCTTTTGGTGATAATACGGCCAGGCATAAAACTGTGTAAAGCTCTGTGTGTTCTCTGCCCGCAACCCCAGGATTCCAGCGCTCCCCGCGCTCCCCTCTGCTCTTGCTCCAAGGTCTGGAGGCCTGTCCCACAGGGGTCCAGACTCTTGGGCGATTGCTCGAGGGGTGTAGACAGTGCTGGGCTGCAGCCTGTCAGTGCAGACTCTAGGGTACGGAGCAGAGAGAGGACGATTGCCCAGAGGAGAGCTACACTGGAGCAATGGTTGCCTGAGCCATAAGGCAGCCCTCTTTTGCTAGCAATACAGCTCACTACAGAATATTCTGAAGCCACACCCCCTGTTTCCCTGGGCAACCAGAGACTCTGAGTTTGCCTGAGGCAACATAAAGTTGCAAACCAGGGAAACTCCCAGGGCGGGGCTGACCCAGAGGTCCGCTTTACTAAACCTAAGACGCACCTGGCCCTCAGGGGATCGTCAGCATATAGACAATACAAGAGCAAAGACAAGCTGATTTGGAACTCAATTCAGCTTCACTTCTGCAGGGGAAACGCAGAGTTGTTCTGTTGTGTTCTGTCAGTAACATTAGTCACGGGTGAGACTGGACCTGAGTGAAAATCCCTCAACCTTCATCTAGCACCGGAGGTTGTCAGGCCTCACCTCCTCCTGCTGGAGAGAGGCAGAGTGCAGCGGCCTGGCGGACTTCCTTGTGATTCAGGCAGGTACAAACTCCTGGAGTACCGATTCACTACAGGCAACTGGGTCAGCCAATTGCAGGGCTATCAGTGACTGGGTGTGAAGTGGTGCAAGGTGGGGAAGGAGGCAGCAACCTTCCCAGACTGATTTAGATGTTGGGTGGCTCCTCCTGACTCCACGCAGCACTGGAGCAAGCCACACCAGAGTAGTCACCAGACCCCTGTGATCCAGATCCCAGAGACCTCTTAAACTCTCTCACCTGAGACAGGTGCAGACTGAGACAACTGATTTGGACATTTTTGAAAAGAACCAATCACCTGAGGACAAATCAGGTGGTGCCCTAGGAGCACGGTGGTAGGAAGGTTTGATTTTTCTTTTCCAATTTTTTGCCAGTGGGGGGCAGGGTGACTTAATTGCTGATATTTCTCCACAGCTGAGACTTCAATCCAAAGTATCTGTTTCACTAGGGTGGACCAGAAGCCAGCTGAAAACAAGGCAGAATGATTTACCCCACCACACCAGACAGGGCTCCAGTTTCTCAGGCCACAACACTGTACGGGCCCTCGACAAAGCCACAGGGGAAAAAATCAGAGGGATTAAAACAACCATGGGGCGGAATCAGCGGAAAAAATCTGGTAACATGAATAACCAGAATAGATCAACCCCCCTGAGGAAAGATATGGCAGATGCAATTGAAGATCCCATTCATAAACAACTAGCTGAGATGTCAGAAATCGAATTCAGAATTTGGATTGCAGACAAGATTAACAAAGTGGAATTAGGAATTCGAGGAGAAATTCAAAAGTTGTCTCAAGAATTTAACGAATTTAAAGACAAAGCCAAGAAAGACTTAGACACACTGAAGCAAGAATTTGCAGCCCTTAAACATATGAAAAATACAGTAGAATCCCTCAGTAGCAGAATGGAGCAAGCAGAAGAAAGGATTTCTGACATCGAAGGTAAAGCATTTGAACGCTCCCAAACTCTCAAAGAGGAAGAGAAATGGAGAGCAAAAATGGATCACTCACTCAGAGAGCTCTGCGATAATTCAAAGAAGGTGAATATCTGAATCATAGGAGTTCCAGAAACAGATGAAGTGGCCTCGCATGGCACAGAGGCGCTTCTGCATGAAATTATGAAAGAGAATTTTCCAGACATGCCTAGAGATTCTGAAATTCAGGTAGCGGACAGCTTCAGAACACCAGCATGACTCAACCCCAATAAGACATCCCCAAGGCATATCATAATTAACTTCACTAAAGTTAATATGAAGAAGAAAATCCTCAAAGCTTCCAGGAGAAAGAAAACCTTTACCTTCAAAGGCAAGAATATTAGAATGACTGCAGATCTGTCTGATGAAACTTTTCAAGCCAGAAGAGGGTGGTCACCGACTTTTAATATCCTAAAGCAAAATAACTTTCAACCCCAGATCTTGTATCCAGCTAAACTGAGTTTCATTTATGATGGAGAAATTAAATACTTTAATGACATTCATATGTTGAAAAAATTTGCTATAACCAAACCAGCTCTTCAGGATATTCTCAGACCTATCCTCCATAATGACCAACCCAATCCTATACCACAAAAGTAAACTCACTCAGAAATTTTGGATCAAACTCCAATTTCCACACTGGTGAAAGGATTAAAATGGCCACTGGACTTTTGAAAAACTTGATATCCAAAACTTCACCAGACTTATCAATATTCTCCATTAATATGAATGGCTTAAACTGTCCTCTAAAGAAGCTAGGTTAGCTGACTGGATACAAAAACTCAGGGAGATATCTGTTGCATACAAGAGTCACATCTTAACCTAAGACAAATACAGACTCAGGGTGAAAGGATGGTCGTCCATATTTCAGGCAAATGGTAATCAGAAAAAAGCAGGTGTTGCAATTTTATTTGCAGATACAATAGGCTTTAAACCAACAAAAGTGAGGAAGGACAAGAATGATCACTTCATATTTGTTAAGGGTAATACTCACTATGATGAGATCTCAATTATTAATATCTATGCACCCAACCAGAATGCACCTCAATTTATAAGAGAAACTCTAACAGACATGAGCAACTTGATTTCCTCCAGCTCCATAATCGTCGGAGATTTCAACCCTCCTTTGGCAGTGTTGGATCGATCCTCCAACAAGAAGCTGAGCAAAGAAATCTTAGATTTAAACCTAACCATCCAACATTTGGATTTAGCAGACATCTACAGAACATTTCATCCCAACAAAACTGAATATACATACTTCTCATCAGCCCATGGAACTTACTCCAAAATCGATTACATCTTAGGTCACAAATCTAACCTCAGTAAATTTAAAGGAATAGAAATTATTCCATGCATCTTCTCGGACCATCATGGAATAAAATTTGAGCTGAGTAACAACAGGAATCTGCAGACTCATACAAAAGCATGGAACTTAAATAACCTTATGCTGAATGATAGCTGGGTCAGAGATGAGATTAAGAAGGAAATCGCCAATTTTTTGGAACAAAACAACAATGAAGACACGAACTATCAGAACCTCTGGGGCACCGCAAAGGCAGTTCTAAGAGGGAAATTTATAGCACTGCAAGCCATCCTCAAGAGAACGGAAAGAGAGGAAGTTAACAACTTAATGGGACATCTCAAGCAACTGGAAAAGGAAGAATATTCCAACCCCAAACCCAGTAGAAGAAAAGAAATAACCAAAATTAGAGCAGAATTAAATGAAATTGAAAACAAAAAAATAATGCAAAAGATCAATAAATCAAAAAGCTGGTTTTTCGAAAAGGTCAATAAAATAGATAAACCTTTGGCCAACCTAATCAGGAAAAAAAGAGTAAAATCTCTAATCTCATCAATCAGAAACAACAAAGACAAAATAACAACAGACTCCTCAGAAATCCAAAAAATCCTTAACGAATATTACAAGAAACTTTACTCTCAGAAATATAAAAATCTGAAGGAAATTGACCTATACTTGGAAGCACATCACCTTCCAAGACTTAGCCAAAATCAAGTGGAAATGTTGAACAGGCCCATATCAAGTTCGGAAATAGAATCAACCATACAAAACCTCCCTAAAAAGAAAAGCCCAGGACCAGATGGTTTCATGTCTAAATTCTACCAAACCTTTAAAGAGGAATTAGTACCTATATTACTTAACCTGTTCCAAAAGGCAGAAAAAGAAGGAAGACTACCCAACATGTTCTGTGAAGCAAACATCACCCTGATCCCTAAACCAGGGAAAGACCCAACAAGAAAAGAAAATTATAGACCAATATCACTAATGAATATAGATGCAAAAGTATTCAACAAGATCCTAACAAACAGAATCCAGCAACACATCAAACAAATTATACATCATGACCAAGTCGGTTTTATCCCAGGATCTCAAGGCTGGTTCAATATACATAAATCTATAAATGTAATTCAGCACATAAACAAATTAAAAAACAAAGACCATATGATTCTCTCAATCGATGCAGAAAAAGCTTTTGATAATATCCAGCATCCTTCATGATCAGAACACTTAAGAAAATTGGTATGGAAGGGACATTTCTTAAACTGATAGAGACCATCTACAGCAAACCCACAGCCAATATCATATTGAATGGAGTTAAATTGGAATCATTTCCACTCAGATCAGGAACCAGACAAGGCTGCCCATTGTCTCCATTGCTTTTTAACATTGTAATGGAAGTTTTAGCCACTGCAATTAGGGAAGAAAAGGTGATCAAGGGTATCCATATAGGGTCAGAAGAGATCAAACTTTCACTCTTTGTGGATGATATGATAGTATATCTGGAAAACACTAGGGACTCTACTACAAAACTCTTAGAAGTGATCAAGGAATACAGCAGCGTCTCAGGTTACAAAATCAAGATTCATAAATTGGTAGCCTTTATATATACCAACAACAGACAAGTTGAAAAAACAGTTAAGGACTCTATCCCATTCACAGTAGTACCAAAGAAGATGAAATATTTGGGAATTTATCTGACAAAGGACGTGAAAGATCTCTATAAAGAGAACTATGAAACTCTAAGAAAAGAAATAGCTGAAAATATTAACAAATGGAAAAACATACCATGCTCATGGCTGGGAAGAATCAACATAGTTAAAATGTCTATACTACCCAAAGCAATATATAATTTTAATGCAATCCCTATTACAGCTCCACTGTCATACTTAAAAATCTGGAAAAAACAATACTTCGTTTTACATGGAATCAGAGAAAACCTCGAATAACCAAGACATTACTCAGAAATAAAAATAAAGCAGGAGGAATTACACTACCCGACCTCAGACTATACTACAAATCAATAGTGATCAAAACAGCATGGTATTGGCACAAAAACAGAGAGGTAGATGTCTGGAATAGAATAGAGAATCAAGAGATGAATCAAGCTACTTACCGTTATTTAATTTTTGACAAGCCAATTAAAAACATTCAGTGGGGAAAAGATTCCATATTTAGCAAATGGTGCTGGGTGAACTGGCTGGCAACCTGTAAAAGACTGAAACTGGACCCACACCTTTCACCATTAACTAAGATAGACTCTCACTGGATCAAAGATTTAAACTTAAGACATGAAACTATAAAAATACAGAGGAGAGTGTAGGGAAAACCCTTGAAGAAATAGGGATGGGTGAGTATTTTATGAGGAGGACCCCCCGGGCAATTGAAGCAGCTTCAAAAATACACTACTGGGACTTGATCAAACTAAAATGCTTCTGCACAGCCAAGAACACAGTAAGTAAAGCAAGCAAACAGCCCTCAGAATGGGAGAAGATATTTGCAGGTTATGTCTCTGAGAAAGGTTTAATAAACAGAATCCACAGAGAACTCAAACGCATTAGCAAGTATAGAACAAGGGATCCCATCACAGGCTAGGCAAGGGATTTGAAGAGAAACTTCTCTGAAGAGGACAGGCGTGCATCCTTCAGACCTATGAAAAAATGCTCATCATCTTTAATCATCAGAGAAATGCAAATCAAACTACTTTGAGATGCCATCTAACTCCAGTGAGACTATCCTATAGCACAAAATCCCAAGACCAGAGATGTTGGCGCGGATGTGGAGAAAAGGGAACCCTTTTGCACTGCTGGTGGGAATGCAAATTAATACATTCCTTTTGGAAAGAGATATGGAGAACACTTAGAGATCTAAAAATAGATCTGCCATTCAGTCCTGTAATTCCTCTCTACTGGGCATATACCCAGAAGACCAAAGATGACGTCATAACAAAGATATTTGTACCAGAATGTTTATTGCAGCCCAATTCATAATTGCTAAGTCATGGAAGAAGCCCAGGTGCCCATCGATCCACGAATGGATTAATAAATTTTGGTATATGTACACCATGGAATATTATGCAGCCTTAAAGAAAGATGGAGACTTTACCTCTTTGATGTTTACATGGATGGAGCTGGAACATATTTTTCTTAGTAAAGTATCTCAAGAATGGAAGAGAAAGTACCCAATGTACTCAGCCCTATTATGAGACTAATTTTGGGTTTTCACATGAAAGCTATAACCCAGTTACAACCTAAGAATAGGGGGAAGGGGGAAAGGGAGGAGGTGGGTAGAGGGAAGGGGATTGGTGGGATTACACCAGCGGTGCATCTTACAAGGGTATATGTGAAACTTGGTAAATGTTCTGTGAAGCTAGTGAATGATGCCCCATGATCATATCAATGTACACAGCTATGATTTAATAAAAAAAAAAAGAAGACAGATGAATTGGGCTCACATAAATATGAAAAAATGCTCATCGTTCCTATTATTAGAGAAATGCAAATTAAAACCACTCTGAGATACCATCTAACCCCTGTGAGAATGGCCTACATCACAAGATCTCAAAACTGAAGATGCTGGCGTGAATGTGGAGAGAAAGGAGCACTTTGACACTGCTGGTGGGATTGCAAACTAATACAACCTTTTTGGAAGGAAGTATGAAGAATCATCAAAGAACTCAAGCTAGACCTCCCATTTGATCCTGCAATTCCATTACTTGAATCTTCCAAGAAGGAAAAAATAATTTTACCATAAGAACATTTGCACTAGATTGTTTATTGCAGCTCAATTTATAATTGTCATTGTGGAAATAGCCTAAATGCTCACCAACCCAGAAATGGATTAATAAGCTGTGGTATATGTATGCCATGGAATACAGCCATTAAAAAAATGGAGACTTTACAGCCTTCTTCTTAAACTGGATGGAAGTGGACCACATTATTCTTAGTAAAGCATCACAAGAATGGAGAAGCATGAATCCTGTATGTTAAATTTTGATATGAGGACAATTAATGACCTAGTACATTTTGAGGTGTGAGGGAAGGGGAAAGCAGAGAGAGAGAGAAGGAGGGGGTGGGGG
This sequence comes from Nycticebus coucang, assembly GCF_027406575.1. Lineage (NCBI taxonomy): Eukaryota > Metazoa > Chordata > Mammalia > Primates > Lorisidae > Nycticebus > Nycticebus coucang. The sequence goes on along the minus strand of NC_069799.1, from coordinate 19,316,800 downwards.
AAAGGAAAAGCAGAGAGGGGGAAGGAGGGATGGGGTTGGACCTCAGTGTGTGACACACCTCTCGAGGGCAAGACACAATTGTAAGTGCGACTTTACCTAACAAATGCAATCAGTGTAACCTCGTTTCTTGTACCCTTAATGAATCCTGAACAATAAAAAAAAAAAATAGACTTGATACCTGAGAGTTGAGCATATATATTTCAAAAATTTAATAAGTTGACAAATTGAAATTTAATAAGTGGACAATGATTTTTGGTGGCATTACCATCATAGATATTAACTGCTTTGGTGGATAGCAGATAAATGAATATAAACATGTTATATAACTTATTAGAATATTTGTCCAAAAAGATAGAATTTTTCACTAGGAAACTGAGGATACACATTATTTTTATTTTTATTTTATTTTTTTATTAGTATTAGATCATAGCTGTGTACATTAATGCGATCATGGGGCAACATGCACTGGTTTTATAAACAGTTCGACACATTTTCATCACAGTGGTTAACATAGCATTCCTGGCATTTTCTTAGTTATTGTGTTAAGACAATCATATTCTGCATTCACTAAGTTTCACATGTACCCTTGTAAGATGCACTACAGGTGTAATCCCACCACATTATTTTTAAATGCCAGAGATAATTATTTAAAATGGGAAAGTTTAGTCTTAAAATTTTAATTAACTCCAGAAATATAACAAGTCTATCAATTAAAGTGTAATAAATAAATATTATCTAGCCACATACAAACCTTACTTATGACTCCAGTAAGTAATTTTGGGTTTAAAGGGAAATTCTAAAAATTGTTATTTTTACAAAGTCAAGGAAGTACTATAAAGAAATCTGATGTATGGAGCAAAATGTCTAAATTTAGATAAATAATTTTACTAATATTAGCTTCATGTTATAGGCAAACAATTCTGGCCATAGCTAAGTACTGTCCCTATTTTATATAAAACATAAAATATCCTTTCAAGTATTAAAAGAGTATCTGTATATACTCTGCAGGTTTTTACTACCATATGGTATATGGGGCAAGGGTAGTATTACAAATTAAGAACTTTTAGATCCTCTGATGAGATATTATTGCTTGTCAAATATATCTATAGAAAATATTTTACTTATGTGTACAATGTGGATATTTGTGCTTCTGGGAAAATACAATATATACCAGAAACCTTTAATATATACAACAATATAACCTCAAGAAATTACAAATATCCTTAAAAGTATAAAGGAGTTAAAAGCAAAATATAGTATAAGAAGTATGGGTTTGGCCAGGTGTGGTGGCTCATGCCTGTAGTCCCAGCACTGTGGGAGGCCGAGGCATGTGGATTGCCTGAGCTCAGAGGTTTGAGACTAGTATGAACAGCAGTGAACCAGCGTAAGACCCAGTCTCTATTAACATCAAAAACAGACAGATATTTGTGGTGGGCGTCTCTAATCCCAGCTACTGGAGAGGTAAGGGGACAGAGCATAGCCAGAGGAAGAACATCTAAAAAAAGAAGAAAGAAAATGAACAACAACAAAAAAATACTTCAAATGAAGAATGAACAAGCAAGCTGAAATTAAAAAAAAAAAAATTAAAAGAAAAAATAAATATGGGTTTTCCAGCTTCCTTCCACTGCAAATGTAATAAACAAAGAAATAAAGTGACTTTAGGCATCTCAAATTGCTGTCTCACCAAAGTGACTAAAATATTAAAACTAATGAAGCACACAAGAAAACACAAAACAAGCCATGTAAATAAAGTTTTAGAAGAAAATAGATATCATGCTAATTTCAATGTTGAAATTATGTTTGAAAGTTTTAATTAAATATGATGAAAAACTAGGAAATCAAAATAAAGTAGAAAGAGCACACACAAACACACAAAAAAAACTATAGTCTTGACTGGTTGTATTTGAAAACAAACAAAATGGAAATTAAAAAATAGGAAATGTTACAAGTTTTATGTGTAGTATATGAGTTAAACATTAAGTTAGACTGAGTTGATGAGGGGGATAATAAACTAAAGTATCAATGAGATTGAAGTAGCCAAATACAATTAATAGAGGAAGTGATATAAAATGGAAATGTTGCATATTTGTATTTTATATACAATGCACAAATTCAAAATGAAATGTAATAGATACTTTTAAATTTCTAATTTAGAAAACACAGTCATGAATTTTGGAATTCCAGAGGGCAATGTGTCAAAAGAGATACAGAAAAATGTATCCCTTTTATTTTTTATTCATTTATTTTTTTGGAGACAGAGTCTCACTATGTCACCCTAGGTAGAGTCCTGTGCTGTCACAGCTGACAGCAACCTCAAACTCTTGGGCTTATGGGTGATGCTCTTGCTTCAGCCTCCCAAGTGTCTAAGACTACAGGCCCCTGCCACAACACCCAGCTATTTTTTTGTTGTATTTGTCATTGTTGTTTAGCAGGCCAGGGCCACTATCGAACCCACCAGCTGTGGTGTATATGGCTGGCACCCTAACCACTGAGCTACAGGCTCTGAGCCACTCCTTTAAAAGTTTTTTAGTGAATATTTTAAAAAATTGAAAGATATTCACTAAAATATTTATCTGTTTTTACATGTATGTCATCTTAAAAATATTTAAAATAAGCATTATGTCAATGATTAATGGGGTCATTTGCTCTGTTCTTGTTTATTTGCTTGAGTTCTTTGTAAATTCTGGTGCTTAGTCCTTTGTCAAATTCATAACATGAGAATATCTTCTCTCCTTCTGAAAGTTTTCTGTGTGCTTTTTTGATTGCTTTCTTAGCTGTGCTGAAGCTTTTTAATTGATCACATTCCATTTATTTATTTTTTATTGTTGTTGCTGAATTTTTCACTGTGGTCTTCTACATAAATACTTCCCTGGGCTAATATCATTAAGAATATATTCTCTACTTTCTTCCAAAGTTTTTAGTGTTTCATGTCTTACATTTAGATATTTTATCCAGTGTGAGTTAATTTTTGTAAGTGATGAAATGTATAATTTCAGTTTCAGTCTTTTACATGTGACTAACCAATTCTCTCAGCACTATTCATTAAATAGGAATCCCCCCCCGCCCCAGGGTATGCTTTTGTTTGGTTTATCAAAGATGAGCTGGTGATATCAGGCTGGTTTCATCTCTAGGTTCTCAGTAATGTACCATAGATCTGTGTCTCTATTTTTATACCAGTAGCATGCTGTTTTGATCACTATAGATTTGTAGTATAACTTGAAGTATGGTAATGTGATGTCTCCAGATTTGTTTTTATTCCACAGACTTGCCTTGGGTATTCAGGCTTTTTCCTGTTTCTATATAAAACAAAAAACTACTTTTTCAGGTTTTTCAAAGTATGACATTGATGTTTAATTGGGGGTTGAATTAGTCTATAGATTGCTTTGGGTAGTAAAGACTTTTTTGGTCAAGAGACATGAACAGAACTTTTCCCCAAGAGAAAAGACAAATGGCCAAAAAACTCATGAAAAAATTCCTCATCATCCACAATTATCAGAGAAATGCAAATCACAATGACTTTGTGATATCACCTAAGCCCAGTGAGAATAGCCCATACCACAAGGTGCCAAAACTGCAGATATGGCTGTGAGTGTGGAGAGAAGGGAACACTTACGCACTGATGTTGGGATTGCAAATTAGTACAGCCATTTTGGAAAGAAGTATGAAGAATCCTCAAAGAAACAAAAGTAGCTATTCTCTTTTATCCTGCAATTTCATTACTAGGTATCTACTCAGAAGGACAAACATCATTTTGCCATCAGGACATTTGTACTCGAACATTTATGGCAGCTCAGTTCACAATCGCCAAGATGTAGAAAAAATCCAAGTGCCCATCAACTCATGAATGGATTAATAAACTGTGTTATATATATGTCATGGAACGTTATTCAATCATAAAAATTATTGAATAATAAAAAATAAAATCTATTCTTGGATGGATTTGGTCCCAGCCAAACTGCAACAAAAAAATAGCCAGGCATTGTGGCGGGCACCTGTAGTTCCTGCTACTCAAGAGTCTGAGGCAAGAGAATTGTTCAAGCCCAAGAGTTTGAGGTTGCTGTGAGCTGTGATGCCAGAGCACTCTACCGAGGGTGATAAAGTGAGACTCAGCCTTTACAAAAAAAAAAAAAAAGGAAAGAAAGAAATATATTCTTGAGTAAAATTGGATATTTGACTAAAATATTTTAAGTAAATAAGTATAAATTTAAACATTTCCAAAAGAAAACCACAGTGATTTCATTACCAATAGAAACTTCTTAAGAATATACTTTAATAATGAATACAATTTTCTTATATATAAGATCTGAGAATTAAAATTAAAAAGTAAAAGCCATGATATGTGAGTATCAACTCATGGTGGACATTGAACCAAAGGAAGCACATAGTCCTAGGCAACGTTGTTTCTAAATATGTTCAAATATAATCAAATTGCAATTCCACCAGTTTTAATTAAATCAGTGGCAAGTCCTGCATTGTCTGGATAATTTAAATAATGGAAAAGACTGTATTTTTTAGAATTTTTTTCCATCACTGGCTTTATAAAACTGGATGATGTTTCTGTTGAGTATATTGCAGAATAATAGTTACCTTTTTTATCATAACTCATTAGCACCAAAGGACTGACTGTGGCATAGACATTGACTGCTAGTTTCTGGAGAGTTAGGATGATTGGCTCATTTGTCCATAATAGAAGTGATAATGATGACATAATATGGTTCATCCAGTACATGAATACAAAGCAACTCACCAGTAGCAGAATGGTCTGGGTGGCTCTTTTCTCTGGGGAGATTCTTGGGGAGAGGCTGGTACGGAAATGCTGAAACAGCCTCCCATGCCTGAAAAATAGATTCACCATGTACACACTTGATAGGAGCATAACTCCTACACAGAAGACATCACTGAATGTTATCCGTGTAGAAAGAAAGGTCCTGGTGATGGCCTTCATTGGGGAAAGTGAGCAGTATTCACTGAGATATATTTGATTGGTTTGAGTCACATTGGAAGAAGCAACAGTGTAGAAGATCAGGTAACTGTAACTGGAAAAACTGAAGGATCAAAGGAAGGAAATAATGTAGATGATGTAATTTGTAAACCTATGTTTAAACTTCACCAGCCAGGAGACACTGAGGCTTATGGTGATGGCCTGAAGTATGCTCAGGAAGAAGGTGGTACAGATACAGAGGCTTCTCATCACCTGGTTCAAATAGAAGAAGACCTTACACTTGAATTTATTCTGAAAATCCGATGCCTCAAACAAGTCTAGAGACAACAAAAGCAGTACCATGAGAAGCATCACTATGTGGACGAAGGCCAAATGGCAAATTATCAAGTCAGTGGGCTTAGGCCTGTGATTCAGAAGCCCTGTGAAGATGTAGGAAAAAAGAAGGAAGGTGTTGGCTGAGATTCCAAAACTAGCTTGTAAAAGAGAGGCATCTTTAAATAGCAACATGAATACAAAATGATGATCTCAATGATATAAACGAAAGCTATTTTGTATATCTGGGAGGAAAAAAAAAAGCCACAATAAACCTCATGTCATTGTTGTTCTTTTTTCAGTAGTCAAAGTCATCGCCACCATCATTATTATTATTATTTTTTCACTCTGTTATATCTGAATGGCCTGAGGTTCTTCTACAAATTATTCAAAATAGCCTAAGTGTTATTTTCTACATCAAATAATTTATGGATGTCAAGGTGTATCACATCCAAAGGTACAACATGTCCACAGTCAAGTCTGTGTAGGGTGCCCATCATCTGAACTCCCATTGTCCATAGGCATCCCACTTTGAACAGCATTTCTTCACTGTTCTGCATTTTCTAATTTACTATTTATCACCCAGACCAATAAGAGCCATAAAAGGTCTCTTGAAGGTATTTGTACAGCCAAACAAAATGAAATTATTGGTAACTTGGAAAAGACTCACCCAAACAAACAAATGGGAAACATTCAGTTGAAGATTGTTCATGTTGGATCCCTCTGATAATTTTTATTCTTTGCCACTCTTCCATGCCTTTTTTTTTTTTTTTTCAAATCTTTTTTGCCTATTTTGGACCTAACTAGATATTCCAGAGTCACCTTCCTTTTTAAATTAGCAGATTGGTAGATTAGTCAACTTGGCTACATCTAAATATTATTTTCCCTTTGCAATGAATCCTAATACATTCCCAGGATCTGGGGTTTAGGACAGGTATATCTCTAAGGGGAACTTTATGCTGTTTAACACAAGTTTTATTAACTTCATATCTTCAAAGTGTCCCTTGATCTTTCCCTGTTTACTTTTCATCTCAGAAATATATAAGTTATCTCTCTTCACATCAGGAGATAATTGTTAAATCCATCTCTCAGCTCTCAAGTACCAAGAGGCTAAAGATCGAATTCACCTACTTCATGACCTCCATAAAGCTGCATAAAAATAATCACAGGGTTTTTCTCTTCTTGAGGATTAACTTAATACAGAAATAGGCCCAAAAGACCTTGAAAAAAATGTGTCTTCAGTAGTAAAGATACTTACATTTAAATTTTAATCAAGATTTCACAATGATCAAAAACCCTCATAAATTTTCACTGAATAATTTTTCAAATAATGTCTCATATTATTTTTCCTGGATGCAGACATCATCATTTATCATATTAATTTAATCCAGGATTTATAAAAATTAATCTATATAGCACAACATTTTAAAAAGACCACATTTATACAAACTGTGAGATTAATGAGTGTCCAATTACATCTTTAAAGTCATTTACAACTGTACTTACTGGACTATAAATAGAAATATGTGAGGCAATGCAAAAATGTTTAGAGTTAGTGTTTTCAGTTCATCCTCAGATAGTTATGACTGTGGTAAAACGTTGCCCTAACACCACATGATATGTGTAAGTTTACATGGGAGATATTCTGAAGTTGATTAAATCAGTTTCACTTTTTCTCTGGAAGCTTAATTTCATAAAGAGACACATTTACCTTATTTGTAAGAAGGAAAGGAGTGATTGTTACAACCAATATACAGCTGAATCTTCAGCATAGTTGGGTTTTAACATCATACTAGACCTCAGGGATGGAACAAGATGATATTCATGGAAAACCATAATGGCCTTCTCATTGTGGGTACAGCATTCCAGTACAACTGAAAACAAATAGGCAAAGCATACTAACATATGGAAAGTATATATACATATATATACACACACACACATGCATTTAAAGTGTTTTATAAGTATATTAAATTTTATACAAAATGATAAAAGTACCTATATAAAATAAGAAATGCAAATTTTTAAAGTTTTATTTCTAACAAGAGCTATCCATATGCTCCCCTTTAATTCGTGGCCCTCACTTTACAAATGACTTTCACCTACTAAGAAAGAGTTGATCTGCCTGATCATCAAATGGTGTATTTCTGCAATGAGGCTTTTCAGAGCACTGATGCTGAAGTTAGACAGGAAAGAATTATAGTTCCCATAGATTAGGATTAACAGAGGAAGTGTAATTATGTCATTGTATATTTGGCAAATTTACTAAGCTAAAAAAGCCAAACAAGTAATAGTTGTCATTAATGTACCAAAAAAGTAACTTTTACCAAAATTATAATCTTAATGTCTACATTATATTTGGCAAATTTACTAAGCTGAAAAAAACCAAATAAGTAATAGTTGTCATTAATGTACCAAAAAAGTAACTTTCATCAAAATTATAATCTTAATGTCTACATTATATTTTTACTTATAAATTTGCAAACTCCAACAAAAAAGAATTATGAGTTTTGCAATAATGTAATAACAAATGAGAAGAAATGGAATAGGAAAACAGACATTGAGGTCATCTATGTGTTTGTTGGACTATAAAGAAAAATTGAATTCTCTCTGATCCACTAACTTCTTAAAAGTCTGAATGCACATGTTGACTCCCACCATGAGATGTGACAATTATGAACTGCAGAGGCTGAGCATGGACCCTGATCCCCTCAGAAGACAGACAGTACAGAACAAGTTCATCCTCATACTGAATTTTAGTTCAGGCAATCATTATTTTATGTTCCAAAGTACATTCACACTCATGGGTAATGGTTGGAAAGATAAAACCATTAAATGGACCAGAAAAAAAGAACATCATCCCTGAGGGCTTTGATGAGGTAAATGACATGAAGAGCAGAACTGTAATTAAAGAAAGAAGCTATTTATGAGAAATCAAGTGCTATTTTGCATAAGATAAATGTTTTATTTATTTTACTACCATTGTCAAAATAAATATGTTTTTAAAGTAATGAAGTTTGGTAAAATCTATTTTCTTATCTTGATAAGTTCTTGATAAGGATAAAAATTCTAGCGTAGTATTATTTTAGTTTTAATAACCTTATTTGTGTAGGGATTTTTACAGCACACTGCCTGATAAAGACTGAAATATACAGTCTACATAAAAAAATATTTTGTTTACTTTATTTTTATATTAATCAAAAGTGTCATTTTCACATTAATTATACCTCATTCTCTAAGAAGGACTGTAAGACCTATGAGTGTGCATTGATGACCCAAAATGACCATGAGAATCGAAATTGACATGGTAGGGGGCTGGAAGACTCAGTGGCAATAGTTGACAATCTAAAAAAACAGGTGTCAATTTCAGGGAAAGAAAACACCTTTTCTAACAAAATTTGTTTTATTAAAAAAAAAATCATAAAATGTTAATGTTCAAAAAAATTAGCATAATTGTCACGTACCACTGAATAACTAAAATGCTTATACTAACTTTTGAGAGGAAGGAATGGTGTGTTTCAGGACAACTGACAGGGGGTTAAGATTCCAGCTTCTAGTAGATACCAGACATGGGGGAGGTTATCCCCTGTTGGGCTCACTGGCTCATCGGGTACTGCAAGACCCAAACCAGGGAGTCTCCAGCAAGAAGCTGGACTACAACTGGGGCGTGGTGCTTGGCCAGTCCAGAGGGATTTGATTCTGCCCACACCAAGGGGAAGTCTTTTTGTGGCTAAGTCAACAGTGTGGGGGCTGCTTGTTTTGCTTTTTCCTCTCCTCCAGGATCACTGAGGAGAAAGTACTCTTCAGATAAAGGTGTGGATATGTGGATAGAGGTAACTGGTAGACTGGGGTGTAGGCAGAATCAAATCCCTCTCAAGAAGCCAGGGATGTCAGACTACCAGCCAGTGCAAGATCTCTGGGCGGTAAACAAGGCAGCTGGAAACCATTCACCTGACAGTTCCAAACCCATACACTCTCTTGAGTCTCCTCCCATTGGAATTCCATGTGTTTACAGTCCTAGACCTGAAAGATGCCTTCTTCTCCATCCCACTGGCCCCACCCAGCCAGCAGAATGGACCAACCAGCAGTCTGGAATGACCAGTCAACTGACATGGATGAGGCTCCCCCAGGGTTTCAAAAACTCTCCCACACTCTCTTGAGAGGCCTTGGGAAAAGGCCTGAAAATCTTCAAAGACAGGTATATGAACTTTGCTCTCTTTCAGTATGTTGATGACATCCTGCTGGCTGCTACAAATTATGAAGACTGCTTAGAACAGTCCTCTCGTATGTCCAAGATCTAGGTTACAGGGTGTCAGCAAAGAAACTGCAGTTCTGCTTGACAGAGGTCATGTACCTCGGGTACATGTTGTCCAAAGGACAACAGATGCTGACTGGTGGAAGAAAGCAAGCGATCCTGAAAATCCCAACTCCTACAACCAAACAGGCATTTTTTGGGCAGAGGGTTACTGCTGACTGTGGATCTGTGGTTTTGCTGAGATTGCAAAACCCCTGTGTGCTTCTACTATGGGGAATGGACCCCTGCAATGGACAGGCCAGGAAGACCAGGCCTTTAAAGCTTTGAAACAAACCATTGTAATAGCCCCAGCTTTGTTTTGCCAGACATCACCAAGCCATTCCACCTGTTTATACATGAAACAAGAGTTATTGCAAAAGGTATGCTGACCCAGACTCTCAGGCCATGGAAGCGGCCTGTGGATTATTTGTCTAAATACCTAAACCAGGTAGCCTCTGGGTGGCCAGGCTGTCTGTGAGCCCTGACAGCCATAGCTCCACTGGTGTGCGGGGTGGACAAATTAACTCTGGGACAGGACTTAATTTTGACAGCTCCTCATACCATGGAACACTGCTCCAAAGGGCCATAGGTCACAAGATGCAAATGCCATGCTTAGCCAAAACCAAGACCTGCCACTTGACCAGCCATGACTGCAGTTTACTCAGACCCAAAACCTGAATCCTGCTACACTGATGCCACATGATGACTCAACAGAGCTGGTGCAAAACTGTGAAGACATCCTAGACTACTCCCAGCACTTGTGCACCAACTTGAGAGACACACTGTTTTCAAAAGCTGAGGTCACAGTATTCACAGATGGCAGCATCGACCACACAAAAGAAGGTACTCTGGGCACAGGCTCTTCCCACAAACAGCTCAGCACAAAAGTCAGAATGGATTGCTGTCACACACGCTCTCAGATGGGAAAAAGACAAAGTCATTAACATTTACACTGACAACCAATATACCTTTGGCACACACCACAAGAAAAATATACAGAGGCTTAGTGACATCAGTCGGTAAGGCTACTAAAAATAAAACTGAAATTCTGGTGTTACTAAACACCCTCTGGTTTCTGAAGAAGGTTGCTATCATCCATTGCCAAGGCCATAGAAGTCTGACACAGCAGTGACCACAGGCAACCTCCTGACAGACAAACGGCCTGAGAAGTGGCTCTGATACTGGTGAAACCCCTTGAGTTCCTAAATGAAACAACAAGAGAAAAGGCTTGCAGAGCTAAAAATGAACCATCTCAGGAAGCTCAAAAATTACTACCAGTTACCGGAGTGTCATTTCCAGATCCTAGTCTCATCACCATGCCTAGCTAGCAGCCTGGGGGAAACAGAAACCACTAGCAGATGGCTGCAACTGCCAGGGGGCCAGATATATTCCCAGAATCAGTGGGAAGAGACCTAGTCCTGCAAATACACACTACCACCCATCTAGGAGACAAGAAGATGCAAGAGCTACTGCAATCCATTTAAAGGACTTTCAAAACCGACCCAGTCCACAGCAGCCCAATCCATCACTTGCAAAAAGGTTAATGTCAAAGTAGGAACAAGGCTCCCTGTGGGAATATGCCCCAGGGGGCATGTGCCAGAAGACAGTTGGGAAATTGACTTTACCAAATTCCATCCACTCAGTAAAGGATATAAATCTCTCCTGGTGCTACTGGACACCTTCTCAGAGTGAGTAGAAGCTTTCCCCACCCAAAATGAAACTGCTTTAACCACTGCAGAAATGCTTCTAAATGAGATAATCCCTAGGTATGGACTACCTTTTCAGTTGGCTCAGATAATGGGCCAGCATTCATTTCTGCCTTGAACTAAGCAATCAGTAAAGCCCTAGGTATACGATGGAACCTCCCTTGTGCCTACTGGTCAGAGTTGGAACAGGTGTAAAGAATGAACTAGACCCTAAAAGAAGTTAATAAAACTCATTGATGAGACCAGTGGACAGTGGACAGAGCTCCTGCCCTTAGCCACCCTTAGAGCAAGACTTACCCCATATAGGACTGGTTTTACTCCATATGAAAATACGTATGGGAGGCCCATACATACATGATCCTCAAATAGCAGGAATAGCTAACTCTTTTGAAGTGTCTCCAATCCTTCTCCCAGATGCAGAAAGACATCTAATCCCAGATTCAAGACACTTAACAGGATCCCAGAGGAACTAACCAGAACTCCAAAAGTGCCTCCCAGACTGGAGATGGAGTGTATTTCAAATCATTCGAGAAAGAAGGACTCACCGTGAGGTGAAAAGGCCCTTTCAGGGCAGTGACTGTGGCTCAAAGGAGTAGGGTGCTGGCCTCATATGACAGAGATGGTGGGTTCAAACTCAGACTCGTCCAAAAACTACAAAAAAAAAAGGTCCTTTCACTGTCATCCTCACTACCCCAACTGCTGAGAGAGTCAATAGCTTGTCAGCATGGATCTACCACTCCCAGGTGAAGAAAACCACATGGAACAGTGGAACCCACTTGAAGGTGGTCCTAGGAGAAGACTCCCTCAAGCTAAGACTGTTAAAAATCTTAATCTAATTTTTTAGGTACATGTCCTCTTCACCTTAACCCTTGTTTCCTCCCATTCTTATTTTATATTACTTAACAGGAAGGGGAAGGTCTTAGCTAATACAACCTGGGAAAAGAGTACCGTAGGCCCAGTATTCTACACTGACCTATGCAAGTTATTAGGCCCATATCACACAGCCCATTACTGAAAATCCTGGTGGGCTGATGAGCAGCCACTCCAACTATGTACTGCATGGATGTGGAATCACTCATCTTCAGTCCCTCTTATAGAGCAGTGCTTTTACCCTTAATAATACCAAGTATGTCACTGTAAAAAGACCATAGGCTTATCACAAGTAGCTTGAGGGAGATTGCTGGGTTTATCCAACACCTTGAACAGGTAACCCAATTTCAATCCAGGTGCAAAAACCAAATGACCAAGTATGATGCCAGAAACAGACTTGGAAACTTTAACTCTACATGTGCCAATGTCAGGTGACTCAGTTTTTGATTCAATTAGTTCGCCCACCCAGATTCCCCTGAGACCAGTGGGGTCACTGGCCAAATTACAGGACCCACTGTTCAACTCTTTTAATCCAGAGCTCAGGAGCCCCACGCCCGATAGGAAACCACACCAGCAACTCCCCTTGCTCCCTACTTTACTAAGCATGTTAGATGGTATGCATCATCTTTTAAATGTAACTCAATGTAAGTTAGCTTCTGATTGTTAGTTATGCCTAAAACCCAGGCCCCCATATTATGTAGGGTTAGGTGAGCTAGCCCTCTGAATAACTGACAAGAACCTGTTGTCTTATACCCAAGTAGCCCCACCACTTACTTTAGGAGATGTGATTGGACAGGCCAACTGTTTCCAAATCTCAGGGTACAGCTTAACAAATCCTCTTTGGCTATGGTATGTAAGCATACTCAAGATTTAGAACCATGTTTAGCTTACTTTGCTACAAATGGAACTTGGCTAGCTTGCATTATAGACTTAACCCAATGTATTACAACTAGCTTGCTTCAGCCAGAAGACATTTGTGCTATAGTACGTGTATTTCCCCAGATGTATGTGTATGCTGGTTCATCAACTTCCTAAAAACTTGATTGGCTGCAATCACCTCATGGTGATTAATGCCCAATATGACTCCATATCCTTATATGGATAGTCAAGAATTTGACTCCGACATCGAAAATTTGACATGGGGATAAGACCAGTGGAGACTGTGATGCCCTAACTCCATCCATTTTGAGCAAGTGAACCAGACATACTCCATTTTGTTAATAGATTGCAGCCTCACTTCCCCTTTTGTGACCAAAATAGCCCCTTGACCAAGCAGCTGAGAGCTGCAAAATCCTGTGACAGCTAAAAAAAATCTTAGAAAACCACAATCCTTTCACAAGTGTGTCTGGTCTGCCTGTGTACAGTTCTTAACACCCCCTTCTTGTAAGTCCCCTCCCCATAGCTCTAACCTTGCAGATATTAGCTTCTGTAAAATTCTTCTTGCACTAGGGATACCCATCCCACACTTTAAGTGCCATATAAAAACCATGCACCCTCGCTTTAAAGAGGTCAAGAGGGGCAGTGCCTGTGGCTCAGTGAGTAGGGTGCCAATGCCATATACCAAGGGTGGTGGGTTCAAACCTGGCCCTGGCCAAACTGCAACAAAAAAATAGCTGGACCTTGTGGTGGGTGCCTGTAGTCTGTTGCTGTCCACGGGCCCAGTCAGAGACACGGAGGTAGACACTGCAGATGAAATGAATTATTTATTAAGGGATGGCTGGTGCTCGCTCAGGCACAGTAGCAAATGGCCATTCTTATTCACATTCTTATATATCCAAAATCATCAGATAGAAATAATCCAAGAACAAGGAAGACAAAAGGTAAAGATGCCTTATCAGAGTTAATCCAATAAAGTATGTACACACCTTTCTAAACCAAGAATGTATCTTGTTTCGAGATAAACAAAAATGGAGATGAACCACAACGGGCTCAGTTGTCTTCTGTATGCCTACTTCTGTATATGATTAACTGAAAGTTTTTGTGTAAATAGAGATAGGGTATTAAGTGCAAAGGTCCATTGCCTGAGGTAGATGCTCTGTCTCCAGCTAAGAGCCCTCCAGGATATTCTTTCCTTAAAGGCGTGACTGCCTGTATTTTTCGGCAAAGCCTCTTATGTGAGCTGGGGGAGAATATCCCCCAAAACTCACATCTAGCCCAAGTACTTAAATGTTCCTTCTCAGGGTCTTGTAACTTCAAGGAGCCCAAATGAGACTGATTCACCTACAAGGGTGCAGTGGAATGTGCTTCTTCAGTAGTCCCAGCTACTTGGGAGGCTGAAGCAACAGGATCACCTAAGCCCAAGAGCAGGAGGTTGCTGTGAGCTGAAACGCAACGGCACACTACTGAGGGTGACAAAGTAAGACTCTGTCTCTCTAAACAACAAAAAAGTTATTATTTAAAGAGGTCAACAGACTTAGTGGCCTGAACCCACTCTGGACTGGCTGGCCCAATAAAGGACCTTGCTTAGTTTGTACTCAGTGTGCTGGCGTTTCTCTATAATTTCACTCTCAGCTGGTACAGCACTTACTGCTCCTCCCTCATCCCTCCCACACCTGAAACCTGGATACTCTTTTTAGGTGACTTTGCTTCTTGCTGAATGTTCCTGAAGTATATACATTAAGGTGGACCCAGAGTTCTTATAGAGTCCTTGTGTTTGAAAATGTATGTTGTTTTTCTCCCCCAATAGCTGAGGGCACAAATCATCATATTGTGTTTGGGAGGTGTAGTTCTAGGTAATCATAATCTTCATTGTGTTTCACATATAATACATATTTTCAGAAATACTTCTGTGGAACTATAGGTGTGTGTCATCACACCCAGCTGTATATTTGTAGCACTTTTGAAGATATTTGGGGCATTACTCCTTGGCCAAGGTGCTAGGACTTTTACGACTAGTTAGAGAAAAAAAGTGTGATCTGTGGTCTCTGCTAGGCCCTGTCTATTCTCCATGGCAGTTGTTTTCACATTTTGAAAGTCCCTTTGCCTGTGTAAATTTACCCAACTGGTTATTTTCAGAGTTAATTTAAATTTTGTTTTTATGAGTTGTATAAAATCAACCATTAGATATGTTTTTTCTTCTCTAGAATTTCTTCATTTGGTTTGGATGAGGGTCTGTAGACATTTGTCTTATCACCATGTACACAAAGAAAAGAGTAAGTGAGATGGACAGGATGGAGGTTTTAGAGGTGTAATTATAGTTTGAGTACCTTTCTCAGAAAATTAACTTTTGCATTGGAACAGTGATGTGACTGCAACACAAAATGATATATCTTTGCTCTGTATTTAATGGTATTACTATTAGGCACACTACATTTAAAATTTGTTTCCATAATACCTAGCATTGTGGTAGATTTCAGTGTTAATGTGTAAATTTGCAATAAAATTGGGCTTCAATACTTTGGTGATAACATTTTCCTATTACCATACATAGAATGAAGAATACTTAGTATACAGAAAAGTAAGTATCTTATAAAAAACTGTACTTTGGGGGTCAGTTATCGTGTATAACTGGTTGAAACCAATGAACAGTAATACCTATGATCTTGGTCACTTTAAGGTGTAACTGTCCCGATTTAGAATTCTATTGTGATGCTGGTTTGGGTTCTGTGACTTAGACAAATCCTGAAAGTCAGACTAACAGTCTTCATTTTCTCCTGTGCTTTTGAACCTTCCTGTTGTGTGATTTCTCCCTCTTATCTCTCTGCTATTCCCCTTCTCACCCTTTCTTATTCCACTCCTTTGCCAAAACTATAATTGAGAGAGTTTATAAAGTACCATTTTATGATTTTGTTTTATCTAAAGCATAAGCTGTAACGATGATCACTGAAGTAGGCTCTGCCTCTCCAGAAAAGACTGAGATAAAAGCAGAAGCCTCTGCAAAAGGCAGGAACAAGACCCAGAAGATGGAGTGTACTGTGATCCTTTTAACTGGTTTCAATACCTTTGTGAGGTGGAGGTGAGACAGAGAGCTAAGTGGAGAGCTGTAGTGATGTGTGGTCATGGCATGGCACAGTGAATGTGTTTCACCAAGTTCCTGTAATCTACTTTTCATACTTTTGTATTAAAATAAAAGAAATAAGTCATTCCCATTACAAACAAAATTACCTGACCCTTAAGATAAGCAGGGACACTGTCCTTCAGTCCTCTGTACTGGTTGGTGTTTGTTTTGAATGGTCATGAAATATTATGTTTATTACCTCTGGCTGTAAGATGTTTTTCCAGAGGAGACCTTGGGGTAGTAAGTTGGTATTTCCAAATAATGAAGTGTAACTCCAAATGTTTTACCTTGAGACAGATAATAGCTAAAGTTTAGCTTATTTCTGTAGTTTCATTTAATGAGAAAACACCCATGATTTTCAAAGCATAATTCCTTAATACTGATGCTGACAGAAACCAATGTCATTTTTGAAGCCTTCAGTGCCTTATCATTTTCTGTCAATCAGAAGAGTTTACTGCTTTTTATAACTAAATTACTTAATTTGCATGACATATACTGATAGCTAATGTTTACTGAAGAACTGTTTGAAATGCTTTGATGGATTATCTCAATACTTAAGGGACTGTGTAAGATAGGCATCATTAGTACTGCCAGTGTTACCATGAAGAATATGGGGTAGAGGTATTAAACAACTTGCCCCATGTTTCACCATGAGTTTGTGGTTGAATCAATATTGTAGCCCTGGCAATTTGATCTAGAGCTCATGGACCTGAGCACAGAATGATACTGTTTATTCTGCCCCGCATAGGACTTACCTTGCTGGTCTAAAATGTCGTCTAGTTGGTCTTCTAATCTGTTAACATTTTTCCTAATTTCTGACATTCTTGTTAAAAATAGAAGTTATACTTTAACAATGATGAAAGTGTTCAGCTTGGTAATAACATCTTAAGTGTATCAAGTAGAACAGTAGTTTATTATATATTCAGATGATTTATGGCTCTTGTGCTCACTTTGATATTTCAATTGTGTTCAAAGGAAGGGAAAAGTGAAAGGGGATTGAAAATCTTTGTCTTAATTCTTGCTGGCATAACAAAATGCCTTAGCCTGGGTCATTCATAAACAGCAGAAATTAATTGCTTTCAGTTCTGGAGATTGGAAAGTCCCAGAAAAAGGAACCAGAAAATTTGATATCTGGTTAGGAGCTGCTTCCCAGATAGCTGCTTCTTCTTGCATTTTCATCAAGTTCTAGGGGCTGTGTCCTCCCTTGATGGAAGGGACAAGGCAGCTCCCATGCAGGGAAAAGAATAGAAAAGAATAATTTTCTGAGCTTGGGTCAATGGACCCCATGACCCTTGTTTTTCATACCTAACCTAAAAGTTAGGGAATCTAGATTTTTGAGCATTTAACTTGATCATAAATGATCTTGAATCATTTATTCAATCTCTCTGGGCCTATTTCTTTATCTTTAGAATATAGGACTATATAGATGACCCAAAATGCCTATTAATTTGTAAATTTCTTTTGATCAGTGAACCACAGGAGTTACCCATGTCCATTATTTTTTAAATCTAGTTCTGTTCTATCTTTTCTTAAAAGTCACAAATTATTTAAAAACTATAAAAATATAGAACCAATAGAAGGGACAGCTGATATCCACCATAAACATTTAATCAGACATTGCTATCTTACTGTGTGGTTTAGATCTTTAACAAAATAAAATATTAGGGACATCGCTACATCTCATTGTCATCTTTTCCTTCTTGCTCTGTATATCATTTTATGATATGTAAATCTTTATTCATTTTAACAGCTGTAGAGTATTCCTTTATATGACTGAACCATTTATTCCCCTGCTGAGGCTCACCTCCTTTACGTACAATAATGGCCCTTCAGTGAACATTGTAGGATGAGTTTCCTCGTCTACTGTGCAAGAGTTTCTTTAGGGTAGACAGACAGTAGTGAAATTATTGATGAAATTTCACTTCAGTTTTCACAGATACTGCCAAAGTGAATTTGCCAAAAACTTACATTGTAACCAGCAGCCATTCAAGTTTGATTTTACCACATTATCTTTAGCATATCTTGTTATCAAACTTATTACTTTTGATGAATCATATGCATGGGAAATCACATTAGTATTGTAATTTGCATTTACTTGATCACTGCCAACTTTCACTAGGTTATGCTGCAATAGCAACCAGTGTTATCTAGGGAATTTCTATTAAGGATTTCTAAAGGGGGCATACAATATGGTACTGAAGTGTTCATGTTAGTACAGGAACCTGAGTGTGCATTTTATTTGCCTACATGACATCATTGTTTGTATTTCCATGTCCCACTAAGAAAATATAGGGTGGGAAGGATGGCATTATAGAACAGGACATTTTCTGAACTTGCTTACTTTTCAAATCTTGATATTTAGTTTGTGTTAATTTCATGTTTAGACTAGAGACAATTAAATTTCATGCCTGCCTGCTGAAGAGTGTGTGAATATCCTTACTAGGTCTGTCTGTAGAAAGCTCTTCTCAGAAGTAACAACATATATGATTAAACTGGATATTTTTGAGGCTATAAATTATAAGTTGATCTTAATAATATTTCCAAGCATGTGCTTCTCTGTTGGCCCTAAAAGAGAATGTGGTGAGAATTTGGCTGTTGTTATCTAAATTTTTGACCTTACCTATTGGTAGTTTCACATGAGCATTTAATCTTTGTAAAATAGGGACATAATTCAGTATGTTGTTGAATGTATAGACTGATGTGTTCTGTTAGTAGAAATAGACTATGCTACATTAAGAAATCTAGAATTTCTGGAACACTAGTTTTTCATTAGAGTGATATTTACTTAATTAGATTCATTATATTTTATTTTCATAACTCCCAACATATGTGTCTAATTTATATTCTACTCCTGAATTTCAGCCCACTCTAGAGGGGAGTTGATAATTTTTCTGCCTGTCATCTACAAATTTAGTACAAATGTTACATGTGTGTTATTCTTTCCTGCTATGACTCTATGAACTCTTTGAGGATAGAGACCTTGCTTTATTTTTGTTGCCTCAGTATATCTAGACTTTAACTAATGCTTGTTACCTGTAAACAATCTCAGACCCTGTCCACTGTCATCACAAGTAAATAAGAGGTATCAACGAGGATGTGAAGAAATTTAAATCCTTGTGCACTGTGTGTGGGAACATAAAATGGTACAGCTGTTAATGGAAAATAGTATGGACATTCCATAAAAATGAAAAGTAGAGGTATCTTATGACACAGCAATTCTACATCTGGGTATAGATCCAAAATAGCCGAAAGTGAGACCTGAAGAGGTATTTGGACCCTAATGTTTATCTCAGCATTATTCATAATAGCTGAGAGGTGGATATAAGCTACATATCCATCAATGGATAAAGAGAATGTGGTAGATATGTACAAGGTAATATTATTCAGTATTTAAAAAGGAAATTTTGTCATATGTTATAGCATGAATAAATGTAGAAAACACTATGTTAAGTGATATAAACTAATTAGTCAAATACAAACACTGTATGATTTCACTTGATGAGGCATCTGAAGAGTCAAACTCAAGGAAACAGAGTAGAATTGGGTTTGCCTAGGGCTGTGAGAAAGGAAAATGGCGAATTGTTTAATTGGTTTCAGTTTTGCAAAATGAAAGTTTTAGAGATCTGCTGCACAATAATGAGAATGTAGTTAACATAACTGTACCTTAACAAATTTTTAAAATGAAAGGTTTTATACTATGTGGTTTTTTTCACAATAAAGAAAAAAACAAAAACAAAAAACTTCCCTATGTGCAAAATGGCAAAGAATCTAACAGTGAACAGTGAATACATAGACCCTGCCCTCCTGGAAGTCTTTGCTTATGTCCTAGTTGAGGAGACAGAGGAAATAACTAATTACCCAGTTACTACATTTTGATTCCTGCTCTACAGGACAAATTCTGGACACTAACAGAAAGACTGATTTTTTTTTTTTTTTTTGAGGTAGAGTCTCATTTTGTCACCCTTGGTAGAGTTCCCAGCTCACAGCAACCTCAAAGTCTTGGGCTTAAGCAGTTCTCTTGCCTCAGCCTCCCAAGTAGCTGGGACTATAGGTGCTTGCCACAATGCTTGGCTATTTTTTTTTTTTTTTTTGTTGCAGTTGTCATTGTTTATCTGGCCTGGGCTGGGTTCAAACCACCATGGTTCATAACCACCATGCTACAGGTGCTGAGCTTTGAAGATCGTTCTTAAGAGGGAATGTTTTTAAGAGATCTATGGTGTGAGTGGGGTTGGCTGGGTAACAGAACATGGGAAGTACAGACATGGGACCCTGAGGCTAGGGCAGCTATCTGCTTGAAAATTGGAAAGAAGCCTGTAGTTAGTTAGGGTAGGATAAGGCTGGGTGTTAGGAGGGGTCAGATCATATGGGGGTATGTAGGATATTCACTAAGACTTGAGTAATTTCCTTTTTCCTACCAAATGGTAAGTCATTGATAGGATGAAGCAAGTATGTGAGATGAGCACTTTTTCCTTTAAAGAGGTCACTTTGTAGCTGGGCCTTGTGGCAGATTCTTGTAGTTTTGGACACTTGGGAGGCTGAGGCAGGGGGTTACTTGAACCTAGAAGTGTGAAGTTGCTGTGAGGTGGCTGATAACACAGTACTCTAGCCTGGGGCAACAGAGTAAGACTCTGTGTCTAAATAAGTGAATAAATGAATGAATGAATAAATAAATGAATAAATAAAACACTTGTGCTAACGCTAAGAATGGGATGAAAGGGGACTTGAATAAGGGTGATTACCAAAAGCACAAACATGGCTTTAAGGTTGTGGTAATGGAAATAGCAAAGTAAATAAGAGAGTCTTTGGAAGGAGACAGAATCAATCTAATGATTGAGGTAGGTATGAGCGAAGGATGGCAGATACCAAGAATAAGTAAGGCCTAGTGTCTGGGAAGATGGAGGAGTTCATTTGGGAGAAGAAAGACTTGATGGCCCGTGGAAGAGGATAGCATAAATATAGTTTCCAATATTTTGAACTTTGGCTCAGATAACCTAGGGAAAGAATAAGTAAACAAATTAATTTAATTTTGGATATGTCTTAGAAGATAGCATCTAGCATGAAAAATGCTCCGTGTGTAATCCATCTCAAATGTACATAGTACATGAGTTGCATTTATTTCCTGATGAAAATATCATATTTGTTGGGTTGAGGCTTGTAACCAGGCATAATTATTTACAATTTATTTTTTTTAAGAATCAGAGATAGCATTTACCACAAAGACATTTGTACTAGAATAGAAATGGCTGTTACCAGCTGATCATTCTGGGATTGTTACTGTGTGGCTGGCACAGTTCTCAGCACCTTATACATGTTGTCTCAGGGAGTTTTCAGAAGAGACTTCCAAGGTAATGATTATCAGCAACACTATGTAAATGTGAAAATGTGAGGCATAGAAAAGTTAAATATTTAATCCAAGGTTCCCAGGGCAAAAAAATGTTGTAGATAAGTTTTAAACCCAGGCAAAACTAGGTAGAAAAAAGTAGATTTGAGGCAAAATGCAACAGTTGTGAATTTGCTGTTGATCAAGGTAACAGGCACACTGTTTAATAGCTATCATAACTGGGAATATAGGAGTGCACCATCTTTCCTCAGAGGAATTTTCCATGTCATCAAATTCTGAAAGTCCTCTTGCAAGACTTTCTGAATAGGGTTTTAAAGGTTGAGGTTGGCAGAGTTTCTAGTATGAGTTTGACTATTGATCAGTCTATTATGACAATACATTTGTGACATGGGATAAC
Organism: Nycticebus coucang; assembly: GCF_027406575.1. NCBI lineage: Eukaryota > Metazoa > Chordata > Mammalia > Primates > Lorisidae > Nycticebus > Nycticebus coucang. The sequence goes on along the minus strand of NC_069799.1, from coordinate 19,294,941 downwards.
TTATTGGTAATAATAGTGTGACAGTCTGTGCCAGTGCTATTCAAAAGGGACTTCCTTTTTCATATCAGAATCACAGGAGAGACAGATTTTTAATTAGGAATCTTATTTATCTCTCTTCTTACCTTCATTCTTTCTAAACACACACCAAATACACTTATGTTTACTGGGGGCATTATTGTCCCATTCCCAGTTAAAAAAAATACTAACATCATTGTATAATTTGCATAGTTTGTGTAATTTACTGTAAGATGTTATAAGCTGTGCTACCAGGAGGACTATGAAATGTCATGTCGCTCGGGTATGCTGGAGCAGAAAATGGATTAACATTTTGGTCAGGTTAAAATTATCAAGTGTATAACCTCCAAATAATCTAACTCTATTCATTATCAGAGCCTAATATACTCTGTCCTAAATACCTGCCTGACATTTATTAGGGACTAGATAGGAGACACTTTTTTAAGTTTTACTGCCTGGCATGAATATTTTTTATCATTACATAAAGGCAGATCTATAAATTTTAGAAATGAGATGAACAGTTTAGTGTGGACATAGCTTCTGAAAATTAGGAGCAATATTCTGGATGTGAGCAGGGAAGGTACATTCTGCACAAGAGAAGCAGTGGCTCCAGCATGGAAGGTCCTGATACACATGAGGCATTTTAACTTGTCTGTTGGGGACGGTGGAGGTGTAAGTTCTGTCATATTCACATAGAAAAGACCCATGAGGCACAGGCATATGGGAAGGAGAGTTGGGGACCAGTTTTAAAGCTTTGTTTTCTCAGCAAGTACTCTCTTTCAGCTGGAATCCCAGGTTGGTTTGGGGGTTCTGTAGGGAGTGCTAATGGCGATTCTGGAACGATAGGCAGAGATCACTTTTGGAATATGATGTATCTCCTGATAAAGATTTTAGATTTTAAGAAGGGGGATTTTTTGGTCAGATGTGCATTTCAGGAAGAACTTATTCCTGGAGTTGAAAGAGATTATACAGGGAGCTGCGACCAGAGGAAGGGAGGTCAGGAGACAATTGTGACCATCTAGTCCAGAGGTGATGAATACCAGGGAGGTGGTATTAGGGGTGAAGGAAGACACAGAGATACTATGTGGGTAATGCCTGACAGGCTATATGACCCATAACCTCTGAGGTGTGATCTTGGGGATGGAAGATAAGTTCAAATGTCAAAGTTGGGCACTGGGGAGTTTGTGGAGACTTTACATAGGAGTTTGGAGGAGAAGTAGCAGTTTCGGTAGGGTTAATCATTGGAGAGTAAATTTAATTGTCATTTTGTCTAAATGGATGTGTTTGTAGGTGGTTGGCTAGATAATACTTGGGGATCAAGGAGTAGGTGAAGCTGAGGAAAATTAATGGTGTAGAATTTGAGCACTTGTGTAAACTATTAATAAAAGAGCCTGGCCATGAAAAGAAGAGAAGATTGGAGGGCGACACTAGAGGACGTACCCTGGTACCTCCAATAGAAGTTTTCATGGTGGTGGGAGTGTTGAAGACCTGCCCTGTCCAGTAGCTGTGGGTTTGACTGGACTCAAAATGAATAACATCTATTCAGTCCATTTGTGTTGAACAGAGGGACCCGGGGAGGCCAACACCAGCAAGCTCTCCACAAAGAGAGACAAAGGTGCACCCCCTCTCTATGTCCCTCACAGGCTTTTATTGAAGTCTCAGGCATGAGAAAATACAGCACAGAGGAAAGCTTCAAACAGAGGGCTAGTGTGAAAACACAAGAACTTTATCTTTAATTGCATGATGGAACTTTTAACACATTTTGTTTCCTGCACTTCTGTCTTGCCTTTTTCTTATCACTGCTAAATGTGACTTAGGGCTGACACACTAGTTCTGTCTAGTGAGTATCCTTTTTAGTACCCAAGCAGTGATGCCTTGCACTTTTTACCCTAGGTTCTATCCTCCATTCGCCCCCCTTTTCGTTTTTAGAGCGCATTGAAATTTATTAAAGAGAAATATAAGAGGATGGTTTTAATCAGGTTGTTTTAAAAATAACCCAAGTTAATATAACATATGACCCCATCTGTCTGTTTATGTCAGAAAGTTCTTGGGACATTGATTAGCTTCTGTTTCTAGGGAATGTATTTGTAAGGCATACCCACAAGGAGCCACATGGGGCTGTTGATCACTTGAAATATGGCTGGTGTGGCTGGTGAGTGGTGGCTATCATACTGGACAATGAAGAGAGTTCACTAAGCATTTTGGGATCAGAGGATTTGCTTTATTGTAAATAGTTTTGACTTTCCTGTGAGATAGCCCAAGAAACGTAGATGGCTTATAACAGAGGAGAGTGATGATGAGAAAATGTTCTAGATTCATGAAAATGATTAGCCTCGAGTGAAAAGAGTGACCTCATCCAGAGTCTGCAAGAAACAGGATAAGAGGTAATGTAGTTGTTAAAAAATCTGAATTGGGCTTAGTGCCTGTGGCTCAAGCAGCTAAGGCACCAGCCACATACACCTGAGCTGGCGGGTTTGAATCCAGCCCTGGCCCGCCAAATAACAATGACAGCTGCAACCAAAAATAACCAGGCATTGTGGCGGGCACCAGTAGTCCCAGCTACTTGGGAGACAGAGGTAGGAGAATCGCTTGAGACCAGGAGTTGGAGGTTGCTGAGAGCTGTGATTGCACAGCATTCTACCCAGGGCAACAGCTTGAGGCTCTGTCTAAAAAATATATATATATATATATATGTGATTTGAACAAAGTGCAGTATAAAATCTCTATGAAACAGATGGCAAAACCATATGTTTAAGCATGAGTAGGGTTGCAATGGGACCAGGAGAGGCAGCCACACAAGAGCTAGCACATGGGTTGCTATTGACAGTTCTGAGATTGTAGATCATAAAATTTTGATCACAATAGAATATATTTGTGTGTTTTTCTCTAACTGCCTTCATCAAACTGGGTATAATAGTAGAGAAATGGAGTATTGGATAGGTTATCTCTTGGCTGTGTTCATGGTATTTATAGTTAGAGGACAAAGCATTGAGAAAACTGGATATGTTGATGAGATGTAATCAAGATGATTAGTCAGAGTGTCTTAGGAAGGAAAGTAATTGAATCTGAAATAGCAGATTAGCTTCAAAAAAATATCTTAGGGAAGGGGCAGAATTGCAAAGATGTTGAAGATTAGGCACAATGGGAATAAGTGTGTAGAAAATTAGATGAGAGGAAATGAGTGTTTCTGAGAAGTGTGATGACATGACCTGGCCTGTGGCCATGAAGGCTATGGCTGAAGTCAAGGAGAGGTTAAGGTCATTAAGGCAGATGATATTAAGATAAGGAAAATATAGGTGGGGTTTACTGTAGCATTCTTGGTCAAAAATATGCTAATGCTAAACAAGAATTTATAATTCCTAATATGTCGTAGTTTCTCATAGAAAATGTCAGACGAAAATACACAAAACATTGGGCACACACTTTGTATCTAGGCTTCAACCAAAAACTTCTGGGGAATAAAAAGTGGGATGTCCTTTCTGAGACAGATGCATTTAAGGAAATCATTGTTCAAATGTATTTGGAAATGTATTAAATTATTGACATGTAATCTAATTTGCTTTTTCAGTTTTGTCCTATAAAATTTAAAAAATGCCTTCCTGTTTTTTGTGGACAAAATGCAATCGTAAATTTATCTAAGCAAAGAATGCTTTTTCTTCCTGTATAGATTTGTATAATATCCTGTTTTTTCCCCACACAGATTTATTACTATTTTACTGGCTTGACTTAATCAGTGTTATTTTGTTTCAAACAAAATAGGATGCAGGGATAGGTATAGGGATCACTGACCTGGAATTTTGCAATGGACAAGAGAGATTAAGTTCAATACTGAAGACAATAAGGTAGAGTGGGGATTTTTAGTTGTGTATCCATGTGGCAGGCAACTGGGTCTTGGTATTCATTTTTAGAGCTGTTTATTATGCTGGGGAGGAGTATGTGGAAACTGTGCCCTGCAAAGGCTTTCTGTAGAGAGCTGACCTGACAACTCAGTGAAGGCTGATAATCCAGTAGAACTTGAAAACTGTCCATGCACATTTTGCTTTGGGAAAAGACAGATAGTTCTTTTTCTTTTTCTTTCATTTCTGTTTTTGAGACAGAGTCTCACTATGTCACACTTGGTAGAGTGCAGTGGCATCTCAGATCACAGCAACCTCCAACTTTTTGGAGTAAAATATTCTCTTGCCTCAGCCTCCCAATAGCTGGGACTACATGTGCCTGTCACAATGCCTGGCTATTTTTTTGTTGCAGTTGTCATTGTTGTTTAGCCAAGATTGAACACACCCCCTGTGAATGTGGCTGGCACAGTAACCACTGTGCAGGCACTGAGCTGAAAGACATTTCTAAGTAAAAAGAAATCTTGGGCTCTCCTACTCAAATGGTGGTCCCAGGAGCCAGCAATGTTAACACCATATAAAAGCTTGCTAAATGAAGAACTCCAGGCTGCATTTTGACTAGACGTTCAGGTGATTCATTCGTATGCACTTGAAAGTTAGGGAAATATTGATGCAGTGTATAAAATAGGCATCAGAGAGATTGAAATGTCACAAAAGCCAAGCGAGTTATGGCTCAAAAGCCAAGCTTATCAGGGGTCCTGATAAGCCCATGTGGTTTGTGCTCCCAGAAGTGTTCAAATACACAGGTTATGAATGAGATAGGTTGTATAGTTTTGTTTGTAAGTTGAATCTGTATGTAAGATAGAACAGATACATTTACCCATTACCTGTGATAGCCTCCATTCCTAAGTATGAGGTAGGTTAGTAAGATGGTTGTAACTTTGGGAATTACTGTAATAGCCTTCATTCATAAGTGCCAGCTTTATGCAAGTCGGATGTCTATAACTAGGGAACTGCCTGGATTCATAGCTACTTAGGCATGAATTTGACCAATCCCACTCTTTGTGGACATTTCAATCATATATTCTGAGGTTCTTTCTAACACTGCTGGTATCCTGTGAGTAGAAATATAGTATTATGGATTCATTGTCCCTCTCTCTTTTTCCTAGATATTTCTGTCATGAGAGGATCAAGCCTCATTTGGAACACTTTTTCTGTGAGAACTTGTATTGAAATGTTGTAGGGAAATGTCAGAAGACTTGGTTAACCAAGACTGTTGCACCTTCAGATTTGAAGTGTAGTTTCATTTCAGATCCAAGAGAACGAGGCCATAAGACTCACTTTAGAAGCATTTTAGTATTTATTTAAAGCACACACAGAAACTCAACACACATAAACACATGCACTGAAACCCAAATCACTACTTAGCCTAGCGAAGTGCTAACAGAGGAAAGCTGCTTGGAATAGGAGTTTCTGAAATTGTGCTTACACTTTAACAAGTAGGTGAATTGTAAATTGTTCTATTTGTGATTCTGGAGTCTTTCTTCTGGGTTCATTAACCTTTTCTCTCCTCCTGCAGATCTGACTTGATCTCACAAAACAGATAAAGACACAAATACGAAGTGAGTATTTAATCAGATTTTGAGGTTGTTAAGTTAATCATTACATCTATTCATGCCTTTATTATATGTAACATTTATAGGAATATAAACTGGGATAATAATATAGTGATACACTAATTAGTTGTGTTTTGCGTGTAATACCATCATAGGAGTTAATAATGCTAATGATATTTCTGTAGTATTGTGACTATTTTGTACTTGGCTTAGGGACTTCTTTTTTTTCAGGAAGTTCTAGACTCACATTCCTCAATGTTTTCTCACAGTATCTGACTCAGTTTTTCTGGGAAAGAATGAGAAGATGGTCTTCTTATGCAAGAAGACATGCAATCATGTGATGATTTTTGTAAATTTGATTCTTAGTAGACATATACTATTGGCTTGGCTTTGATTTGGAAATGTCTAATTAGCTTAGTCAGCATACCTGTGGATCCAGAGTAGTATAGGTACACTGTTTGCAGCTGTTCTGGAAGAGTGAGGACTCGAGCATCTTTCCAGAGCTCTGATACCTTCACTGTCTTTACTTCTCATTGGTTCCACAATCAAGGGCTACTGTTTTTATTCTTTGAATCTCGGTTTACAGTTAGGCCTGCTTACCCTTTTCTTCCCATGTACTCATAGAATTCTCCAGTGACTTCAAATGTCCACTTTAACCAGCTTCAGTTTTCTTAGCCTGATCTCTGCTAACATTTCATTGTAGCTTTCAGTCAAAAGATAATTAGCAAAGATAAATGTTTATTTTTGAGTTATTTGTAACAAACATCAACCACATTGTTCTTGTTTAAAATTTGCCTTTAAAACCTTTATTTTCTCAAAGTTACATGAAAAGATGTCATCTGTTGAATGCCTGCATATGATTATTATATAAACTGTTTATAGCAAAAAGGTCTGTTGATACATAGCCGGGTAAAAATGATGATGTGACAATATAAAATTAAATGAAAATTTACCTTGAAAATGGCTCGGAGTAGATTTTTAGTGTTCTCAACACAAAAACATATCTGAGGTATAATAACTATGTTAATTCGCTTGCTGTAGCCATCCCAGAATGTATACATACTTTACAACATATTATCATAAACCAGAAATATGTACAATTTGTATTTGTCACTGTAGAAAAAGGCTAGTGATATTATGGATACATTTCATTACCTTTTAGAAAACATAGGCATTCTATTAGAAATTTATCCCTGTAGCCATATGCAGGCACTCATGTGCTGTGACAATACCTAGAAAAAAAAATAAACAAGGAACCATTATGAAACAATAATCCTGCAATGACATTGCTTTATTCTGGAGTAGCAGTCATCTCCAATAAAGTATGTTTTCATACACAGTGCATGGATGCTTGATGCTGTCACCATAGTGCTAGGAGCCAAGAGACATAATATTTAACAATACTCAGGAAAATCCTGTATCCCATTATTCTATTTTCACATGTGTAAAGTAAAACTGAAATCTGACTTTGGTAGGATTGACATTATTAGTAGAATAGTGATGTAGTGCCCCAGATACAGCAAAAGTACACATATGTCCACAGTAGCCATTCAATAACTATTTTTTTTATTAATTCATAACTATGTACATTGATATATTCACGGGGCATCATTCACTAGCTTCACAGACCGTTTACCAAGTTTCACATATACCCTTGTAAGATGCACTGCTGGTGTAATCCCACCAATCCCCTTCCCTCTACCCACTCGCCCCACCCGCCCCTCCCTTTCCCCCTTCCCCCTATTCTTAGGTTGTAACTGGGTTATAGCTTTCATGTGAAAATCCTAAATTAGTTTCCTAGCAGGGCTGAGTACATTGGGTACTTTTTCTTCCATTCTTGAGATACTTTACTAAGAAGAATATGTTCCAGCTCCATCCATGTAAACATCAAAGAGGTAAAGTCTCCATCTTTCTTTAAGGCTGCATAATATTCCATGGTGTACATATACCACAATTTATTAATCCATTCGTGGATCTATGGGCACTTGGGCTTCTTTCATGACTTAGCAATTATGAATTGGGCTGCAATAAACATTCTGGTACAAATGTCTTTGTTATGATGTGATTTTTGGTCTTCTGGGTATATGCCCAGTAAAGGGATTACAGGATTGAATGGGAGATCTATTTCTAGATCTGTAAGTATTCTCCATATCTCTTTCCAAAAGGAATGTATTAATTTGCATTCCCACCAGCAGTGCAAAAGTGTTCCCTTTTCTCCACATCCGCGCCAACATCTCTGGTCTTGGGATTTTGTGCTATAGGCTAGTCTCACTGGAGTTAGATGGTATCTCAAAGTAGTTTTGATTTGCATTTCTCTGATGATTAAAGATGATGAGCATTTTTTCATATGTCTGAAGGCCGCGCGGGGCCTGTCTTCTTCAGAGAAGTTTCTCTTCAAATCCCTTGTCCTCTGGGTCAGCCCCGTCCTGGGAGTTTCCCCTGTTTGTAAATTGGAGTAGCCTCAGGCAAATTCTATACTCAGAGTCTCTGGTTGCCCAGGGAGACTTAGGGTGTGGCTTCAGAATATTCAGTAGTAAGCCATATCGCTAGCAAAAGAGGGCTGCTGTTCTATGGCTCAGGGAACTGCTGCTCCGGTGTAGCTCCCTTCTGGCCAACTGTCCTCTCTCCGCTCCCGTACTCCAGAGTCTGCACCGACCGGCTGCAGCCCAGCAATATCTACACCACTTGAGCCATCACTCAAGGGTCTGGACCCCTGGGGGACAGGCCTCCAGACCTTGGAGTGAGAGCAGAGGGTAGTTCGGGGAGCGCTGGGAGCCTGGGGTTGCGGGCAGAGAATGCACACAGCTTTACACAGTTTTATGCATGGCCGTATTGTCACCAAAAGACGGCTGTTGCACTGTGCCTCAGGGAACTGCCACTCCAGTGTGGTCCCCTCTCTGCTGACTGGGACTGGCCTCCAGACCTCAGTGTGAGTTAAGGGGAGTACTGGGGCTCAAAATTACAGGTAGAGACTATATACAGTTTATACAGTTTTATGCCTGGCAGGAGGATGCCATGGCACCCTAGTAGGGGAGGTAGGTCCAGTTTTTAGATGGTCTCTCCCGTGGAGTGTAATGGGAGGACCTTTGAACTCTGCCTGATTATTTGTGGGGCACTCTGAGCCATTCTCATGGGGGAGGGGACTCCCATCCACTTGGTGATGGATTTTGTACCTTTTGTTTGTATCCTTGTGGTCGCAGCTCACCTCAGTGGGGTTGATGTGTGTTCTTCAAACTTCTCTCTTAGTGCAGCTCAAATCCACCAGGTTACTTGCTGAATTTTTGTTCTTTAACTCTCCTACTGGACGGGAGCCTCTGTAGAAAGCTGGCTTCAGTCAGCTATCTTGTCTCCTCCCCCCTCAATAACTATTTTTGGACTACTGAGTTAGAGGAAAGAGAGTGTGCTGGGGGGGAGAAAAAGATAAAATGACACATTGAAGAAGAAGATGGGACTTAAGAAACTTCAAGTCAAGAAATTAGAGATCTGGCTAGATCTTTTAAGGTATGTAGAATAAAATAACATGCACAAACTTGTTTTTATTTAAAAATCCTGTGAACTTGGGCAGAACTCTAAATTCAGGCTAGTGGAGTGATTTGAATCCCCTTAGAAAAGTAATATTTGCCCCGTTCCCTATAGTTTTATTATTTTGAGCATCCAAAACATAACACATCACAACATTAATTAAGTTTAAATGCATAAATGGTAAGATTTATTTTTAATAAGTCATTTATGATATGAATGATTATCCTTTAGATCACAACACAGAAAAATAAATGTTATTTGAGTATACTCACACCTGTTCTATAAAGCCTGGAGAACAATTCTATTGTTTTCAAGTATTGTGAAGTTTTAACAAACCTTCCCTTTTCTGGTATCCCTTTCGTGCTTTATTAAAACACCGCATTCTACTAGTAATATACTGAGTAGTATTATTCCCCTTCCCCCAACAATGTAGAAATCTTTTTAAATTTTTATTTTTTGAAGAAAACGGCAGAGAATATTTGGCAACCAAAAATCCTGTAATTAAAAGAAATCTTATCTTGGGCGGCGCCTGTGGCTCAGTCGGTAAGGCGCCAGCCCCATATACCAAGGGTGGCGGGTTCAAACCCGGCCCGGCCAAACTGCAACCAAAAAATAGCCGGGCGTTGTGGCGGGTGCCTGTAGTCCCCGCTGCTCGGGAGGCTGAGGCAAGAGAATCGCTTAAGCCCAGGAGTTGGAGGTTGCTGTGAGCTGTGTGAGGCCACGGCACTCTACCGAGGGCCATAAAGTGAGACTCTGTCTCTACAAAAAAAAAAAAAAAAAGAAGAAATCTTATCTCTAAACTATTACTTGGAGGTCATATTAAAATTTTGCATAATGCATCATCATATAAACATTAAAATAGAAATGAATACAGTAGAAGTAGAAACATTAAAGTAGAAGTGAACCTATTAATGTTAATGGTGGGTTATTTGCATAATGGATTTCTAATTTATTTTTTATTTTCTTTTTGTTTGGTAAATTGTATTAATTTTTAAAATAATAAAATAAAGTTCTGCACATGGATCTGCCGTGAGATTGATCTGTACCGTTTAAACATTGACTTTAACGTTTTATCAAAAATGTCATTCTATTGATTGTTTAAATAATCATGATATTTAATTATTACAGATTACTCCTGGTTTTTTACCTTCAATGTCTAATTTTACCCATCTTGTGCTTCTCAGATAACTGAGAGTATTACCAGGTACTTCATATTTGCATTTTAAATTAACCTTTCCATATAGCATTCATTTATTTCTGGGAGCATAGTAGTAATTTCAGGGTTGAAACCTAACAGTTGTTCATTAAGGTAAGTTATAAAAATTTCCTTAGAATTGAATAATAACAATTAATTTGAAATGATGTCAATTTCAAAAATTTTTACTCCCTTTAGCTGTTTGATTTCCATTTGAGAAATGGAAACATAAAAAAAATGATATAATGGGCAACTTTGTTTTCTATGTGGTCTTTTAAAAAGTCACTGATGTTTAATATTTGAAACTTTAATACTGGTGATTTTTATTGTTGTACTCGTGTACCTGTGCACTAGTCTCATATATCAAAGGTGATATAGAGATAGAGAAATGAAACTATTTTTAAAAGGCAATTGAACTGGTAATCTTTTCTCCCCTGACCTCACCCAAACCACCAAACTAGGTAAATTTCCCTTGTAGAGTCAATAGCTATTCCAATTCCATCTCCTCTGAGATTGTGTGGGCTATTAAAACATATTCCACTTCAATTGCAAATAAAGAATTCAGTTTAGTAAGAAGAGAATATTTACTGTTTCTGAGAATTTGAATGGTAACTACAGAGTGTTTTCCTTTTTGTGACAGTCATTTTTATGTACGGCATTTTAAAATGGCTTATCTCATGGCCAAGGTCAACTGTGTGCAGTGTATGCACTTTTGGGAAACTAGATGGTCTTATGGAAAAAAATGCTCATCTTTGGTTCTTGTGTCTTTGATATTCTGCTAGGCCAGTTTTGTTGCCAAGTAACAGGTTAGAAAGGTATTTAAAAGAGTGTCCAATAATGACCTGGAAAGGAATGACAGATTGGGCACCCGTGGCTCAGTTAGGGTGCCGGCCACATGTCCTGGGGTTGGTGGGTTCAAACCCGGCCTGCTACAAAAATAGAAAAAAATAGCCAGGCATTGTGGTGGGTGCCTGTAATTCCAGCTATTTGGAAGGCTGAGGCAAGAGAGCTGCTGTGAGCTATGATAACATGGCCCTCTACCAAGGGTGACAAAGTTAGACTCTGTCTCAATTAAAAAAAAAAAAAAAAAAGGAATGATAGAGATTTCTTTCTAATATTGGATAACTGGCGGGTCTTTCTTTCTTTTTTTTTTTTTTTATTAAACCATAGCTGTGTACATTAGTATGATTGTGCAGTCTTGGTTCATAGATTGTTTGAGGTCTTTCTTTTTCTTTTCTTTCTTTACCCCTTCTTGCTGAATAGGAATGTACTAATTAAGCTCTGATTGGATTCTCTTCAGTGAGTAAATAATGAACAGGAGCTTTTGTTATGCATAAGTGAGCTGCCTAGAGCATAAAACCTGACCACTTTTTATTTGTAGAAGATAGAGCTTCCCCATAGGAATGCCTGGAGTGCCTGTAAAGAATGCTTTCAGTTGGGGCTTTGTGACCCAAAACACTCTCTGTATGTATTCTCCTTGTTGGAGTAATCTTGGGGAACGATCATGATTACAAGTTTATAGAATTAGTAAAGGCCTTGGTTTTCTATATCAACGGGGCTTGAACAGAGAGGAAAGATACTGTCTACTAAGTTCACTAAAGACTTTAGTGGTATAGCCTGAGACCAATCACCTGCCTGTCCTTGTGGCCTGGCAACTTAAATGTCACCAGGGAAACCATCCTCATGACTTGAGTTAACATTTAGATGGCAAACATTTTGAGACAGCCAAGAACACTATTAAGAATAATGTTTGAAGAATGTGTCATAGCACTGTGTGAAATAGATGCAGTTAAAAATTCAGAAATGTCTCGCCATTTTTATTTGAAGTTTTTAGGACTTAGAGGTATGCTTTGAAAACAGGAGGTGGGAGTGATGTTAGAAGCAACAAGATGGAATCTTTGTGGTTGGGTTATAAAAGTATGAGAAAATGTGGAGAACTAGAACCACTACTTAGAATCCGAGGATAACCAGGAGCCATAGATTGCTATTTAATTTTCTAAATTAAGTACAGTGATGTTCATATTGTTGTATGGGTCAAGGAAGCATCTAATCCTCATTCTAAATAGAGTTCCTGCAAGCCACAAAAATTCCCAATGTTAGTGATAGTGAGAAAACTTCTATTCTTTCAGAAAATCTTCAAGCATTTGTCATGTAGCAAGTGCTCTGTTAATCGTGAACAGGGATGATGATGATGAGCAGAGTCCCTGCCATGCCTGATGATAGATTTGGGTTGTAATCCAGGTGCAACTGATCTAGATCGTGTGCTGGGTCATGCTCAATAAAAATGACTCCTGGACCAGAGGCCAACATGCCCCATTTGACCATCTTGTATAGAGAGCAGAAAAAGACTGTGCCCCCAAACCTAGGCCAGGCAAAAATGTCCACAAGGTGAAGGTGAGCAGCTGCTAATAGGAATGGCAGTCTCCAAAAGATCTTTGAGAATGAGGGCACTGCCATTGATTTCAGAGGGATGGGTGCTGAGCTTAGCAGGTATAAAATTCAGAATAGAAATCAGGTTTAAAATGCCACCCAAAGAATCAGTAGTTTGCTTGAAAGGAAAATAAATTAATACACTTTTAATCTCTTGTTTCTGCATGTTACTTGGTGGAAAACAAAAATTCATTGTTTTTCTTTTCAGATTTCAAACATTCTTTTTCTCCATGTAGTCTATCACTTGGAATATTAAATAAGAATAACTATTATTGCCAATAATTATTATAACTTCCTAAGTTATTGATTCCCAGGCAGGTATCTAATTCATGTTATGTAATTTTTACCCTTCCTTTCAAAAGTAGTTCAAGTTCTTCTCTTCTTATAGGTAGGAAATTCACCTTAGGCAAGTGTGTTAACATAGCATTAAGTCATAGAGAGCCAGCTCTGCCTGGCTCTGAAGCCCATGCCTTTTCTACTAAACTGAGTGAGGCATCTCTTTAGCTGGAGTGAGTAGACAAGTAAGGGCTTCAGCGTAGAGATTTATTATAATTGTTAAAATTCTTTTAGGAAAAAGAGAAAGTAAGGTGAAGTAGGTAGAGATGATAAAGAAGGGTAACTTTAGTTTCTTCTAGCAAATGATTAAGACACTCATTATTTTTAAAATTTCATTAATCTTCAGAACTTTAGAGTGGCATGCTAATGTTTGTTAACATTTTAAATCCAAGACGACAGTTAATGTGATTGGCATTTTTACTTTATTATAAGAGTAATCATTGACTATGACCAGAACAGCAGTTAAGAATTTCCATTCTAGGCTCAGCACCTATAGTACAGTGGTTGTAGTGCTGGCAACATACACTGAGTGTGGCGAGTTTGAACACACCCCAGGACACCTAAACAGCGACAACTACAACAACAACAAAAAATAGCCAGGCATTGTGGCAGGCACCTGTAATCCCAGCTTCTTGGGAGGCTGAGTCAAGAGAATCACTTAAGCCAAAGAGTCAGAGGTTGCTATGAGCTATGATGCCACAGCACTCTACCAAGGGCAACATAGTGTGACTTTGTCTCCCAAAAAAAAAAAAAAAAATATATATATATATATATATATATTTCCATTCTATTCATTAGCCTTTAAAACTCAGTTGCTGCAAATAAACTACAAGGTTAGGAGCCCAAGGAGTGAGAGGAGGCTTCTTCATAGAGAATACCCTTTGTTCTATGGATATGAAGGGGGTCTATATTGTATATTTCTTTCCAAAGGGACGTCAGCATGGAAGGATTAGAAGTGCTGCAATCTTAACTAATTATTCTCCCTTTTTCTCCCTCTGCTCCTCACAGATACCTCCTATGCCTCCAGCTCTGGGCAGACATTGTTTCTGGACGCCTTCCCAGCCCCGCTATGACTCGTGGAATCCTATACCGTCAAGACAGAACGTGGAAACTATGTGGATGATGAGGATGTCAACAAAATCATGCCACATACTGATTATTATTTGGGGTCCATTGACACCAAAGGAGGTGGAGGACTTGGTGGTGAATTTCTACAAAGCACATATGTATGTTGTTTTGATTCCTGGAGGGAAACTGGCCATGGTAGATTGAAATAGTGTCTCTTGTAACACTTGGTAGACATTTGAGCACAGTTTGGGGGATTATCCATTTTTCTTTTTGGATAACCTAGCTCTGATCAAACCAACCTGCACCCCATGTGATCTCCTGTCATTGGTTTGGTGACTGTAATATGAGGCCCTATGCTCATGTTCAAATGCTTCATTTACTGGATGAATGCACTTTTCCCTAGGACACTTCCTCTTCCTTTAACCTATAGACACTGGAAACAAGCGTATACACATACATGTTTGGCTTTCTATTTCTTCTGCCTTTTAATGGTTTTTATTACTGTGGTAAAAAGCCAGGGAGATAACAAAACATTGAGATTTGCAAATAAAAAATAAAAAAGAAAGGGTAAGGTATTGAGATTTGAATTAGAAGTGTAGTTGGTGATGGATGCAGGCAAATAGTAACTGACATGTGGAGATGGGGCTGGATGTGGCAGCTCACACTGTAATCCCAGCAAACTGGGAGGCCAAGATGGGAAGACTGTTTGAGCTCAGGCATTCCAAACCAGACTGAGCAAGAGCAAGACACTGTCTCTACTAGAAATAGAAAAAATATTCATACGTCATGGCTCACACTGTAGTTCCATATACTCAGAAGACTGAGGCAGGAGGTTCACTTAGCCCAGGAGTTGCAGTTTGCAGTGTGCTGTGATAACGCCATGGCACTCTAGCTAGGGCAACAGAGTGAGACTCTGTCTCAAAAAAAAAAAAAAAAAATCTGAAGAAACCTAGTAATAAGCAGATGGTTACTTTATGCACACAAGATGACTCCTTTGGCTTAGGTAAAGATTACTTAAATTACATTAGTAACTCAATACCATATTTACTTTGGGAATGTTTCTATCTGTGTGAAAAGAGAATTGGTTTTTATGAAAGTTTTTAAAAGCCTAGCTACACAATTATAATTTGTTCTATTATTTAAAATTGTAGATTTATAAAATACTTTGTAAACCTTCTGCAAGAAACTTTCACATATTAGAAAACAGGCCACATTTATTGACTTTTATTTAAAAAATAAATACATTTCACTCTGAAAATGTTGTTACTGTGATTTAAGTTGTAATCAACAGGTCTTTATTATGTAGTTCTGATATGAATTATTAGGTACTGAAATGCCTTGAGTAATATAAAGATTAATGGGACATGGACTTATTCTCTAGGAGCTTAAAATTTGTTGAGTTAAGGTTAAGAATAGAAATAATTGTACTGCGGACAGAATGTGATTATCTATCATAGGTATAAAATGAAATGCAAGTAATTTCAGTGTTCATTATGGTCAGTCCTAGCAAAATAAAAGTAAGGAGTAGAATTTGTCTATATCAGAGAAATGAAATCACTTTAGGAAAAGTTCTCTGTTAACTTATACTCATTATTTCTGTGGCTTTCTTCACCAGTAGAAATAATAAAAATCAACTGTCTTAACATACAAATCATAAGGGTGGAGGTATGTGACTCTTTGCTGTTAGCATGTTTAGATGAGAGTATCTTTTTTATTTACTTTTTCTTTTTCAGAGACAGAGTCTTACTCTGTCACCATTGGTAGAGTGCCATGGTTTTATAGCTCACAGCAACCTAAAGCTCTTGGGCTTAGGTGATTCTCTTACCTCAGCCTCCCAAGTAGCTAGGACTACAGGCACCCACCACAGTGCCTGGCTGTTTTTTGTTGCACTTTGGCCAGGGCCGTGTTCAAACCTGCCACCCGCAGTATATGAGGCCAGAGCCCTACTCACTGAGCCACAGGTGCTGCCCTAGATGAGAGGATCTTAAGCAAAAAATGCTAGAGGTTGAGAGTTGAGTCTGTTTTCCCATTTCCTAGTCTTCTGTCAACTTTGCTGGGTTACTTCCTCTACTCCAAACTATCTTAGCTTAGACACCCCTGGTCCTGTTTTGAACATTTTTTTTCTACATGTATCCATAACAACCATAGTATTGTTTCTTTTTCTTCTCAGTGGCATAGCTTCAGCAGAAGCTGATTATCAGTTCATAGAGCACTCCAGGGGACTGCCCATGTATGGAGTTCATCTGAATGAGGCCAAGGTACTGTCATTGTTATGGAAAGTAACATCACTCCAGTGTGTTCACTGAAGCTTTGAGAGGGCTCTAGCTTTAAAATGGCCTAGTTCCATAAAAAAAGAGAGAGAGAAAGAAAGAACGAATGAAAGAAAGGAAGAAGGAAGGGAGGAAGGAAGGAAAGAAAGGAAGGACGGACGGAAGGAAGGAAGGAAGGAAGGAAGGAAGGAAGGAAGGAAGGAAGGAAGGAAGAAAGAAAGAAAGAAAGAAATGAAAGAAAAAGAGAAAGAAAGAATGGCCTAGTTCACTATTGAAGAAAGACTGTTGGCCTTCACTCGATGGTTTGTAATATTTTTTTGGTTAATCATGGGGTTTATGGTAGTGGGAGGAACTATTTATTCTCCCCCTACTTCTTCTTTTCAACAGTCTTTTTAATGAATACCTTTTCATGGGTAGTTACTCAAAGCACAACTTGTCAACCTTTTTTACCTCTTATCCCATTTTATACTGAGTCCCAGCTTCCACTAGGTGAAGTGCTGTGTCTTCCCTGGCAACCTCTCCCACATTTACATTAGGAGAGGGGAGTTGATCTTAGTAAACCTACCAGGGCTGAGGTGGCACAGTCCTGACTGCTTCCAAAGGCTTCTGGACTGTGAAGGAGCCCTACCCTTGGGCTTGTCCCTATAGGTCCGTTTTGTATTTTGTGAAAGATCAAGTACACTCACCCAGGCTCACATGATGAAGCACCCTCAGTCTCATGTAACAGGTAGTAAGATCACGGAATAAGGAATAATGGAGCACTGATCATTATCTTGAAGATACGATTTTGAATGCCATAGTCCTGAAAAATCAAAATCCTAAAGATAAAATTTCAGAAAAAATAATTACAAAAAAATTGATAAGATATTTATTTGTATATTTAAAAGCGGATTGACTTGAGAAACATAAAAACATGACAGAATACTTCATAGCCATTTCATACAATAAAATAGACAATAATATATCGATTTTTGTGAGCATAGATACTCATATTCTAGTGACAGTCACTTCGATATAATAACAGTTATGAGTAGGTGAACCCTATTCATCAAGTAATGAAAGTGAAATCTGTAAATGCATGCTATGGTTGTTACCAGTAACAAATGTCATGTATGTCATGATTCTAGCTTAGGTAATTACCTAGCGGGGAGAGTCAAGGAAGAGAATGGAAGCTAAGGTGAAGTATGGATTTGGTTTTGAGAAGTATGTCCACAGTCATTGTAATATACTGAGGGAACCCACAGCTGTGAGCTTTGAAAGGACTCTGCCAAAACCTACCTGCAGTTTAGCAGCCCGGGTTGCATGATTTAGGAAATCTCTAGGAAAGCTTCCACTGAAACATAGGCTTCCTTTCTATGCCTCATATTAATAATTCTTAAATTATTAAGGTTTTTAATATTTATCATAATTTATCATATCAAATTCAAGAAGTGGAGAGGATGGAAGGGGGAGGGGTATTGGTAAGCTTTCACCTAACAGGTACAATGTAGGGGTATATGGCACACTGGCTGGGTGAATGGCTTAATCCCAACTTCGCTTTACATAAGAAATGCAAATTATGTAACGTAATCATATGTACCTTTATATTAATTTGAAATAAAAATAAATAAAAGATAAGTCATGGGGGAAAAGTAAGAAAAAGAAACACATGTGCACGTGTTTGTGTGTGTAGAAAGAGAGAGAGAGAGAAAATGAGTACTTTCTTCATTAACTGTACTTAACTTCATTAACTGTTCTTCATCCTGGGCTATCGTTTTGTTTTATCTTTTGTATGAAACTGTGGGTGATTATATATTGGTTTTGTAATAGTACTGAGTACATTGGATACTTTTTCTTCTATTCTTTATAAAGTATGTCAAGAATGGAAGAAAAAATATTCAATAGTGGCAAGCAGAAGAAAATAAAAGGAACTTAAATGTCTTCATATAAAAATAAGCACTGTTAATACTGTGATACATTTTCTTTTCTTTTTTTTCTGAGATCTGTGAGCAGTTAAATTCTGATGCCTTTCTGAAATAGGTTAATACTACGAGTATCATTCTTATTAGGCTTTTTTTTTAAACTTTCTATTATATACATTTTTCCATCCCAGGTGCATCTTTAATTTTCAAAGTATGTACAATTTGAATTTTTTTTTTTTATATTCCAACATAAAGCAGAGTGTAAAGAATGACTTACTTAAAGCCATATATTATTAAGCGGTCTCATCTGCCTGGTTGGATAAATTCTAGTAGAAGGTGAAAGAGATCATCCAAACATTTAAGTGTTCTTCAGCTCATTTCCTATATGATGAGTAGAGGCTGCTTTAGCCAAAACACAGAAATAAGGAAGGGAGTAGACAATAGATTTGGGTCCCAAAAAGACCTCCCAAACACGTCTCTCCTCTAAACCCTACTACACTTGCCACATATAAATCTTGCATCTCGTGATCATTGAGAAACCAATTCTCAGATGACAATGTCACAAGGCTTCAATATTCTTGTTTCTAAATGTTATATGTCAAAAAGAAAGCTAAAAAGTTACAGGCCCTGTTAGAATGTCAGTGCTTGTTTTGTAGGTAAGAGCAGAACACTAAAAAACTCAAAGTAATCATCATTGTGTTGGTTAGCTACTTGATTTTTTAGATAATATTTGGTGAGTAAGATGTTTGTAGCTTATTGAACAGATTGTCTGTAGCAATTGAAAAGAAGTTGTCATATAGTTTATAGTTTTTTTCTTTTTCTATTTGCTCATTTATCATTGTCTTGAGATCAGATTTATTTGTTAATTGCTATTAGAGGAGGTTTTTTTTTTAATCCACCCATCTCAGCCAGGGCAATTTGTACAGTTTATTTTTTTTCCTCTTAACAATTTTTTTAAATTAACCTTAACAGTGTACATTAATACATTTTGGGATATAATGTGCTGATTTTGTACATAACTTGGAATGCTTACATCATGCATATGTGAGGTTAACATAGACTTCACCTCACTTAATTATTATGTTAAGACATTTATACTATTATTAGATTTGACATGTACCTTTGTAGTATGCACCATAGGTGAGGTCCCATCAATTACCCTTTCTCACCCAGTCTCCTCCCTTGTCTCCCCTCACCTTCCCCTTCTTCATCCTGGGCTATAGTTTTGTTTTATCTTCTGTATGAAACTGTGGGTGATTATATAATGGTCTTGTAATAGTAGTTAGTACATTGGATACTTTTTCTTCTATTCTTAGTAAAGTATCTATGGAATGGAAGAAAAAAATATCCAATGTTAGAGGAGTTCTTTTTTATATATATAAAATTCTACCTTTAAAATGTCTTTATTTTATTATATGTAAATTACAATGTAGTGGAAAAAAGCTGTTAAAAGTGTGGTCGTACTCTGGACTTAGGTTGTACCACAGTTATGAGCAAACTCTTTGTACAAAGGGCATAATGCATATTATATATATTTTTTATTAAGTCAAGTACACATAGATCATGAATACATTCATGCATATGTGGGGTACAATGTGCTGATTTTTTTTTTTATAATAAAGTAAATTGGTTAGAGGAGTTCTTAATGGTGCATTCATGTTAGGACAATTTGAAGAGTGTGGAATAAAAAGACTCTTGACAAAGGTGCAAGAAAACCACAAAGCAACAGTGCATCATCTGTAGTCCCCTGGGCTGTGTCAGCATCCCCTTAGACCTCCCTAGGTCTGAAGGTGGTAGAGCAGACTGTATACCTGAACCCAGAAGGCAGATGTGTAGAGATTGTTGTCTTGAGAGGAGCCATTGTCAGAGGGACATAGAGAGCAAAGGGAAGGAATCTGACTGTAAAATACCGTGACATCCCCTCCATTCTTCTCCAGGATCTGTTGTGAGAAATTTCCAAACCCACATGGCAGCCAGCCATCATGGGATCCTGTTGTTATCCACATGGGGCAGCTTCCTGAGGTGATGAGCAAGGCAGAGCAGGTGTTCCTTTTTAGACTTTCCTTTTCTGCCTTTGCTGCCCAGTGGCAGAACTCACATATGAGGGGTTAAGGCATGTTTTTCCCCTTTCACTCCCTGCCATTCATCTTGACTTTCTATTCACACACATGATAATAATTCTAAAACCATGCCTCAATACCACAATCAACCATTTTTATTGAATCTGCTTTGCCCTTACTTTTAAGTCAGATAAAATGGCTTCCTTGTCCTGTCCAAAGATTCCTTCAGACTAGAGACATCTTGTGCACTGTTTCCAACCTGGGTTGCCTCTTCTCTTGTTGTGAGAACATGACACCGTGGGCAATCTTCCACCTTGCTCCCTGTGGCAATGGGCAGGGATGGTTTTGGTAAAGTTACCTGGGCACATGCACCTGATTGACTACACCTTTTTATTCT
Source organism: Nycticebus coucang (assembly GCF_027406575.1). Classification (NCBI taxonomy): domain Eukaryota; kingdom Metazoa; phylum Chordata; class Mammalia; order Primates; family Lorisidae; genus Nycticebus; species Nycticebus coucang. The sequence continues at coordinate 19,274,298 of NC_069799.1, read as the reverse complement.
ATTCCTAGAGAGAGTTGTGGCTGCAAGGACAGGGTAAGTAAAGGAATAGACTAGATTTTTTAAAACATGCTTGGGTTAATCTAATGTAGTTTTGTTTGTATGAATTATTCAAGTATCATGGCAGAGAAAGCAATTGGCATCAACTTCCTCCACCTGTGCTTGTATTTTTTTTTCTTTATTAAATCATAGCTGTGTACATCAATATGATCACGGGGCACCATACATTTGGTTCATAGACCATTTGACACATTTTCATCACATTAGTTGACATAGCCCTCCTGGCATTTTCTTAGTTACTTTGCTAAGACATTTACATTCCACATTTACCAAGCCTCACATATACCCTTGTAAGATGCACCACAAGTGTGATCCTTTCAATCCCCCTCTCTCTACCCCCCTCCCTCCCCACCCTTTTCCTCTTTCCCCTATTCTTAGGTTGTAACTGGGTTATAGCTTTCATGTGAAGGTCCTAAATTAGTTTCATAGTAGGGGTGAGTACATTGGATACTTTTTCTTCCATTCTTGAGACACTTTACTGAGAAGAGTATGTTCCAGCTCTATCCATGTAAACATAAAAGAGGTAAAGTCTCCATCTTTCTTGAAGGCTGCATAGTATTCCATGGTGTACATATACCACAATTTATTAATCCATTCCTGGATCGATGGGCACTTGGTTTTTTTCCATGACTTAGCAATTATGAATAGGGCTGCAATAAACATTCTGGTACAAATATCTTTGTTATGATGTGATTTTTGGTCTTCTGGGTATATGCCCAGCAGAGGAATTATAGGATTGAATGGCAGATCTAGTTTTAGATCTCTAAGTGTTCTCCATATCTCTTTCCAAAAGGAATGTATTAATTTGCATTCCCACCAGCAGTGCAAAAGGGAACACTTTTGTATTTTTTTAAAGACATGTAAATTGTGTTGAATTTTTCTTAGTAAAGGTAGTCAAGATATTATGCTTTTTGAAGTGGGAGTTAGACTGAATGTGGTGTTTGTTTCAGCATGTTTTTCTGACAATTTGTTTCATGTTATTGACTTCTAAGAATGTGGATACTTTTGGATAGTATTCTTTAATTTTATATTTCTTTTTTCAATTTGGGAATACTATAGGGGTAGACATGATTTACCCCTAATATGTTTTTGTTCATTTTCAGTTAAAGTTAAAAGTGTTCTGCACACGTAAAAAGGGACATTATACCAGTTAAATGTGAATTCACCCAACCCATTTTCCCACCTCCTATCTACTGGGTTTCTATTGAGTTTTACTTCCAGATGTGAACATAAGATTGGAATTTTATATGTCATGGATGAGATCCAGTTCTCCCCTTAAAGACAAATGAGGATTTGTAGATTTTAAGGATTCTGCATCTTAGACTCTTAGCACTACTTGAAATGTGAGGAGACAATTTGTCACTTTGGCTGTCCATTGATTTAGTTTTCTAAAGGCCCTTCAGGCTCTTAATTATTATCAATTGTCATCTATTTTAAATTAAAGTTCTGGGGAAACAAAACTATGAAGAGCTTCAATAATAGTCTTTTAAAGGACGCCAGTCAAATGAATGCCTGATGAGAAGTGGATGTCAGTATTCTGACTTATTGAAAAAGTTCTTGAAAGAATTCAGAGATTTCAGGGAAATTTTTTGTGCTGTATTTGTGCTGTGTGAACTACTGATATCATTTCTACAGCTTTTGGCCAGGGTGATTTATCTGCATTAAAGTGGCCTGAAATAAGATGGCTGAGTGGTCCATCTTAGGGTGGACCAACAGGTAATTTCTATTGGCTGGAATAGCCTTCAGGAAAGCATACTTTATCTCCTTTATCTTCAGGATAGTTGATACAGTTGTTTCCTTTCTTCCTGATTATTGTTCAAACAGAGCTGGAGAAAATATGTCTTACGGCTTTTGAAGAATACTGTGTTCTAAGGTCAGGTGTGGTGACTCATGCCTGTAATCCTAGCACTCTGGGAGGCTGAGGCAGGTGGATTGCCCGAGCTCACAGGTTCTAGGCCAGCCAGAGGAAGAGTAAGACCCTGTCTCGAAAAAATAGCCAGGCATTGTGGTGGACGCCTATAGTCCCAGCTACTTGGGAAGCTGAGGCAAGATAATCGCTTGAGCCCAAGAATTTGAGGTTGGTATGAGCTATGACACCAGGGCACTCTACTGAGGGTGACAAAGTGGGACTCCGTCTCAAAACAAAAAACAAACAAAAATAATATTGAATCCTACATTCATGTTGCAATAACTGCTTGGCAAATCAAATCTGATTCCTGAAGATAAATAGATTTCAGATGTACCTGTGTCCTATGGTTTCTATTAAATTGTGTACTAATACTATAATTTAAATACAAAGGTATTAAGTTGCCATTCCTTCTTTGAGAGAGCTAATTAGCCTTTTGATTATATAACTTTGCCAGCTCTAATTATGGTTAATTGGGTTATGCTTGGCAGAACCTCAAGCTGGGCATGTCTGGCAATGGTGTGTTCATCTATAAGGAAGAGCTGACATCTGTCATTTTGAGTGGGGTAACACCTCAAAAGTCTCCTTTAAGGGCAGTGAGTTTTTATTCAGACTGAGGCTTGAAGAAGTAAGCAATGTTTTATCACCTTTGTTATACCTAATCATTTGTGTCAGTTTGCTCCTTTACAGCCTTGAGCTAAATGAATTCTTTTCCACTAAAATTTTAAGAAAATGAACTATTCTCTATTCCATTATAAAAAGGTCAGATTTTTTGATGATCAGCCTGCATATACATATTTTTGTTACAAACATGCACAGAAAAAGTCATAAACTCCTAGCACACAGTAGGAAAGGAACAATAATTTTTTTGTTGTTAAATTAAAATGAATAGGAATGCAATGAAAGGAGTTTAGTGGACACTAAAGTTGGTTGGTTGGTTGATGCTGAATAACTTCTACTTGATTTTCATAGAAAATGGTGTATCAATATATGAAAAGTCCATTTTGTATGATTACATTAGATATACAGTATTTACCTTTTTCAAGAAGAAAGACATTTTATAGAATGATCTAAATCTATGTTTCTCAGTAGCTTCTCGTCGCCTTTTAAGGTAATATGCTGATAGATTTTGTGTATTTATTCCAGAAGAACAAATTTGATGGCACCATTGCATTTAAAATGCCAAGTCCCCAGGTAGCCAAAAGGTTCTGGAAGGAGTGTGTGGCAACATACCTTTTTCAGGTAATTTTAGAAATGTAGTGTGCTATTGTCCTTGGTAGCCTCTACTGATTTAGAGACGGTACATGGATAGTACATTAGGTACATTCACCCTGGTGTCTTTGGGTTCTCTCTTCTACTCTGTGCCTTATGTCCTTTTTCTTCAGTCCCTTCCAGGTCCATTTTTGTGGCCTAAAGCCCTGTCTTATACTCACCCACTCAGACCTGAGTCACTCTTCAACTGTCCAGAAGTCCACTTCCTGACTCAAACCACTTTCCTTCCACCACTACCACACTGCCCTGCACCTTCTACCTTTTTTGTCTCTACTGTCACTCATCTTAGTTCCATTTAGATGACCTTGTCAGCCCCTTCTTGGCTTAACTTTATTCCCAAACCAGTTGGAGTCCTGCCATCTGGCCTCCTGGCTATGTTGTCAGAACTATCCTTACCCCTTCAAACCCCAGGCCTCTCTTCACATTGACTTTCCCAGTCTATTGGTCCTTGATGAATCTTTGTGCTGACTGCACTCCTTCTGTACCTGTGCTGCCAGTTCTACCTTAAGCAGCACAATGATGACAACACAGGCAAGTATTCTTTGTAATAGAACCTAACACAATTCTGAAGATTAGTGCTATTACAGATAAGTAATTCACAGCATGAGCCAGATCCTCAGTGGAACTGGACAAGCAGTCTTTTTACTTCCTTTGCCATTCAAGATGTCCATAGTCATCTTGAGTTCCTAGGTCCCCCTGCCACTCTCCTCTGAAGGCCTTTCAACTTTTTATAAAGGTTGGTACTTTTTAGTTATTTTAATAATCCCCAAAGTGAAGTAACAGATGTCTTTTAGCGATTTTGATGTTACAAAGGGAGTCTTGGAGCAAGTGTACATTTCTGCAGTTCCAGCATTCTCATGGGAGAGTTTTCAATGTAGAATTGGAGGCACTGGCCATGGGAAAGTGCACTTCACTGTAGCATCACCTGTGTTTCCTTTGAAAATCAAGAAACAGGGAGACAAGATGGCTGACTAAAGCCAGCTTTCCACAGAGGCTCTCATCAGACGGAAAGTTAAAGGACAGAAATTTAGCAAGTAACCTGGTGGATTAGAGCTGCACAAAGACAGAAGGTTGAAGAACGCACATCAACCCTGCTTAGGTGAGCTGTGACCCCAAGGATACAAACAAAAGGTACAAAATCCATCACCAAGCAGATGGGAGTCCCCTCCCCCATGAGAATGGCTTGGAGTGCCCCACAAACAAATGAGCAGAGTTCAAAAGTCCTCCCACTACACTCCCAGGAAAGACACTCTAAAAACTGGACTTGCTTCCCCTACTAGGGTGCCACAGCATTCTCCTGCCAGGCATAAAACTGTATAAATTTTCTATCTAAAATCTGAGCTCCCAGCACTCCCCTCCACTCTCACTCTGAGGTTTGGAGGCCTGTCCCCCAGGAGTCCAGATTCTTGGGTGATTTCTCGATGGGTGTGGACAGTGCTTAAACTGCAGCTAGTCAGTGCTAACTCTGGGGCATGGGAGTGAGGAGAAGACAGTCGGCTGAGAGGGAACCACACCAGAATGGCAGTGCCCAAGGTGCAGAGAAGCAGCCATCTTTTAGCAACAATACGGCTCAGTCCCAGGTATTCTGAAGCCACACCTCCTGTCTCCCTGGGTAACCAGAGAAGGCCATGCATCTACTCAGGTAGCAACCACCATGGAACAGATCTGGGATGGAAATGCAGGCCCGGTGAGTAAAGGGTTTGCCTGAGGCAATACTGGCCTCAGTGAAGTGCAGTGTCTAGATAAATGCACTCGCAGACCTGGGAAGTTCCCAGGGTGGGGCCGAACCAGAAGACTGCTTTAGTGAGCCTAAGATGCATGCGGCCCTCAGGGGATCATCAGCCTATAGACAAAGGAAGGCAAGAGGGTCTAACAGACAGCTAACCCTGCTCTGAATACAAACCTGCAGGAGCAGAGACAAGGCCTGAGGCACAGGTTCTGGGAACTCAAAACAGCTTCTCTTCTGTAGGGGAATTTGGCAGGGATACAGACAAATTCCTGCAAAGTTGTTCTTTTCTGTCAGTGACATCAATCAGGGGAGGGGCTGAAACTGAGTGAATACCCACCAGCCTCCATCGAGCACCCGAGGTTGTCAGGCCTCACCTCCTCCTGCTAGATAGAGGCACAGCTAAGTGGTCTGGCTGAGCAGAAAAAGATTTCCTTGTGATTCAGACAGGTACAGACACCTGGAATATCTTTTCACTGCAGGCAACTGGGGTGAGGCCCTGCTGGACTGTCAGTGAATAAGTGTGACGGAGGTGCAAGGTGGAGAGGGAGGCATCAACCTTCCTAGACTGATCTGTTTGCTGGGTGGCTCGTCCTGACTCCACACAGTGGAGTGGGCCATATCGGAGTGGTCACCAGACCCCTGTGATCCAGTTGCCAGAGACCCTTCAAACTGTCCCACCTGAGACACATGCTTTCTGAGACAATTGATTTGAACCTTTTGAACTGAGCCAGTCAACTTAGGACTATTTAGATGGTGCCCTGGGTGTGTGGTTATAGGAAGGTTAGATTTACTTTTTCCAATTGTTGCCTGTGGGGGGGTGGGGTGACTTAATTGCTGGTATTTCTCCACAGCTGAGACTTCAACCCAGAGTAACTGTTTCAATAGGGTCAAACAGAAATCAGCTGAAAACAAGACAGAACCACTTAGCCCCACCACACCAAACAGGGCCTCAGTTTCTTAGGCCATAGCACTGTACGGGTCTTCAACAAAGATCCAGGGGAAAAATCAAACAGTGTAAAACAATAATGGGGTGGAATCAGTGGAAAAACTCTGGTAACATGAATAACCAGAATAGATCAACCCCCCCAAGGAAAGGTATGTCAGATCTAACTGAAGATCCCATTCATAAACAGCTGTCAGAGATGTCAGAAATCAAATTCAGAATTTGGATTGGAAACAAGATTAATAAAATTGAGGAAAAGTAGGAAATAGAAATTCGAGCAGCAATTCAAAAGTCGGAATGAAAAATTCGAGGAGAAATTCAAAAGTTGCCTTAAGAATTTAATGAATTTAAAGACAAAACCACCAAAGATTTTGATGCACTGAAGTAAGAATTTGCAGCCCTCAAATATCTGAAAAATACAGTAGAATCCCTCAGTAACAGACTGGAGCAAGCAGAAGAAAAGATTTCTGACATTGAAGACAAAGCCTTTGAATGCTCCAAAACTCTCAAAGAGGAAGAGAAATTAAGAGCAAAAGTGGATCATTCTCAGGTGGTGCCTGTGGCTCAGTGAGTAGGGCGCTGGCCCCATATGCCGAGGGTGGTGGGTTCAAACCCAGCCCCGGCCAAACTGTAACAAACAAATAGCTGGGCATTGTGGCAGGCTCCTGTAGTCCCAGCTGCTTGGGAGGCTGAGGCAAGAGAATCGAGTAAGCCCAAGAGTTAGAGGTTGCTGTGAGCCATGTGATGCCACGGCACTCTAGCCGAGAGCGGTACAGTGAGACTCTGTCTCTACAAAAAAAAAAAAAAAAAAAAAAGGATCATTCTCTCAGAGAGCTCTGGGATAATTTGAAGAAGGTCAATATCCGCCTCATTGGAATTCCTGAAAATGATGAAGTGGCCTCACTGGGCACAGGGGCCATTCTTCATGAAATTATCAAAGGGAATTTTTCAGACATGCCAAGAGAGTCTGAAATTGAGATAGAAGACAGTTTCAGAACCCTAGCATGATTCAATCCCAATAAGACATCCCCCAAGCATCTTCAATAAAGTTACTATGAGGAAGAAAATTCTCAAAGCAGTCAGACGTAAGAAATCCATTACCTACAAAGGGCAGAATATTGGAATGACTGCAGATTGCTCTGTGAAACTTTTCAAGCCAGAAGAGGGTGGTCATTGACTTAATCACCTAAAGCAAAATAACTTTCAACCCTGGATCCTGTATCCAGCTAAACTGAGTTTTATTTATGATGGAGAAATTAAATACTTTAATGACATTTATATGTTGAAGAAATTTGCCATAACCAAACCAGGTCTTCAGGATATTCTCAGACCTATCCTCCATAATGACCAGCCCAATCCTCTACCTCAAAAGTAAACTCACTCAGAAACTTTTGATCAAACTCCAACTTCCACAGTACAGGAAGGATTAAAAATGTCCACTGGACTTTCAAAAAACTCGATACCCAAAATCTTACCAGTTATCAATATTCTCCATTAAAGTGAACGGCTTAAACTGTCCTCTAAAGAGACACAGGTTAGCTGACTGGATACAAAAACTCAGGCCAGATATTTGCTGCATACAAGAGTCACATCTTACTTTGAAAGACAAATATAGACTCAGGGTGAAAGGATGGTCATCCATATTTCAGGCAAATGGTAATCAGAAAAAAGCAGGTGTTGCAATTTTATTTGCAGATACAATAGGCTTTAAACCAGCAAAAGTAAGGAAGAATAAGAATGGCCACTTCATATTTGTTAAGGGTAATTCTCAATATGATGAGATTTTAATTATTAATATCTATGCACCCAACCAGAATGCACCTCAATTTATAACAGAAACTCTAACAGACATGAGCAACTTGATTTCTTCAAGCTCCATAATAGTTGGAGATTTCAACACTCCTTCGGCAGTGTTGGATTGATCCTCCAACAAGAAGCTGAGCAAAGAAATTTTAGATGTAAAACTAACCATCCAACATTTGGATTTAGCAGACATCTACAGAACATTTCATCTGAACAAAACTAAATACACATACTTCTCATCAGCCCACGGAACATACTCCAAAATCAGTCACATCTTAGGTGACAAGCCTAACCTCAGTAAATTTAAAGGAATAGAAATTATTCCTTGCATTTTCTCGGGTCACCATTGAATAAAAATTGAGCTCAGTAACAACAGGAATCTGCATACTCATACAAAAAACATGGAAGTTAAATAACCTTATGCTGAATAATAGCTGAATCAGAGATGAGATTAAGAAGGAAATTGCCAAATTTTTGGAACAAAACGACAATTAAGACACAAATTATCAAAACCTCTGGGTTACCGCAAAGGCAGTCCTAAGAGAGAAATTTACATCACTGCAAGCCTTCCTCAAGAAAATGGAAAGAGAGGAAGTTAACAAGTTAATGGGACGTCTCACGCAACTGGAAAAGGAAGAACATTTTAACCCCAAACCGACTAGAAAAAGAAGAAATACCCAAAATTAGAGCAGAATTAAATGAAATTGAAAAAAAAAAAGAATTATACAACAGATCAATAAATCAAAAAGATGTTTTTTTGAAAAGGTCAAGAAAATAGATAAATCTTTGGCTAACCTAACCAGGAAAAAAAGAGTAAAATCTCTAACCTCATCAATCAGAAATGACAAAGATGAAATAACAAAAACTCCTCAGAAATTTAAAAAATCCTTAATGAATATTACAAGAAACTTTATTCTCAAAAGCATGAAAATCAGAAGGAAATTGACCAATACTTGGAAGCATGTCACCTTTCAAGACTTAGTCAGAATCAAGTGGAAATGTTGAATAGGCCTATATCAAGTTCTGAAATAGCATCAACTATACGAAATCTCCCTAAAAAGAAAAGACCGGAACCAGATCGGTTCCTGTCAGAATTTTACTAAACCTTTAGGAATTAGTACCTATATTACTCAACCTGTTCCAAAATGTAGAAAAAGAAGGAAAATTACCCAACATGTTCTATGAAGCAAACATCACCCTGATCCCCAAACAAGGAAAAAACCCAGCAAGAAAACAAAATTATAGACCAATACCACTAATGAATATAGATGCAAAAATATTCAACAAGATCCTAACAAACGGAATCCAGCAACACATTAAACAAATTTTACATAATGACCAAGTCGGTTTTATCCCAGGGTCTCAAGGCTGGTTCAATATATGTAAATCTGTAAGTATAATTCAGCAGATAAACAAATTAAAAAACAAAGACCATATGATTCCATATGATTCTCTCAATTGATGCAGAAAAAGCTTTTGATAATATACAGCATCCCTTCATGATAAGAATACTGAAGAAAATTGCTGTAAAAGGGACATTTCTTAAAGTAATAGAGGCCATCTACAGCAAACCCATAGCCAATATCATATTGAATGAAGTTAAATTAAAATCATTTCCACTCAGATCAGGAACCAGACATGGCTGCCTATTGTCTCCACTGCTCTTTAGTACTGTAATGGAAGTTTCATCCACCACAATTAGGGAAAAAAAGGCGATCAAGGGTATCCATATAGTGTCAGAAGAGATCAAACTTTTGCTCTTCACAGATTATATGACTGTATATCTGGAAAACACTAGGGATTCTACTACAAAACTCTTAGAAATGATCAAGGAATACAGCAGCATCTCAGGTTACAAAATCAACATTCATAAATCGGTAGCCTTTACATATACCAATGATAGTCAAGCTGAAAAACAGTTAAGGACTCTATTCCGTTCACAGTAGAGCCAAAGAAGATGAAATATTTGGGAGTTTATGTAACAAAGGACGTGAAAGAACTCTATAAAGAGAACTATGAAACTCTAAGAAAAGAAATAGCTGAAAATATTAACAAATGGAAAAACATACCATGCTCATGAATGAGAAGAATCAACATTGTTAAAATGTCCATACTACCCAAAGCAATATACAATTTTAATGCAATCCTATTAAAGCTCCACTGTCATACTTTAAAGATTTTGAAAAAATAATACTTCGTTTTATATGGAATCAGAAAAAACCTCGAATGGCCAAGACATTACTCAGAAATAAAAAGAAAGAAGGAGAAATCTCGCTACCAGACCTCAGATTATACTACAAATTGATAATGATCAAAACAGCATGGTATTGGCACAAAAACAGAGAAGTAGATGTCTGGAACAGAATAGAGAACCAAGAGATGAATCCAGCTACTTATCATTATTTGATCTTTGACAAGCCAATTAAAAACGTTCAGTGGGGAAAAGATTCCCTATTTAACAAATGGTGCTGGGTGAACTGGCTGGCAACCTACAGAAGACTGAAACTGGAACCACACCTTTCACCATTAACTAAGATAGACTTTCACTGGATTAAAGATTTAAACTTAAGACATGAAACTATAAAAATACTAGAGAAAAGTGCAGGGAAAACCCTTGAAAAAATCGGTCTGTGAGTATTTTATGAGGAGGACCCCCCGGGCAATTGAAGCAGCTTCAAAAATACACTACTGGGACCTGATCAAAATAAAAAGCTTCTACACAGCCAAGAACACAGTACAAAAAGGAAGCAATCAGCTCTCAGAATGGGAGAAGATATTTTCAGGTTATGTCTCCAACAAAGGTTTAATAACCAGAATCCACAGAGAACTCAAATGTATAAGCAAGAAAAGAACAAGTGATCCCATCGCAGGCTGGGCAAAGGACTTGAAGAGAAATTTCTCTGAAGAAGATAGGCACGCAGCCTACAGACATATGAAAAAATGCTCATCATCTTTAATCATCAGAGAAATGCAAATCAAAACTACTTTGAGATATCATTAACTTCAGTAAGATTAGCCTATATCACAAAATCCCAAGACCAAAGATGTTGGCATGGATGTGGAGAAAAGGGAATATTTCTACACTGCTGGTGGGAATGCAAATTAATACATTCCTTTTGGAAAGATGTTTGGATAACAAGTAGAGATCTAAAAATAGATCTGCCATTCAATCCTATAATTCCTCTACTAGGCATATACCCAGAAGACCAAAAATCACGTCATAACAAAGATATTTGTACCAGAATGTTATTGCAGCCCAATTCATAATTGCTAAGTCATGGAAGAAGCCCAAGTGCCCATAGATCCACGAATGGATTAATAAATTGTGGTATATGTACACCCTGGACTATTCTGCAGCCTTAAAGAAAGATGAAGACTTAACCTCTTTCATGTTTACATGGATGGAGCTGGAACATATTCTTCTTATTAAAGTATCTTAAGAATGGAAGAAAAAGTACTCAATGTACTCAGCCCTGCTATGGAAGTAATTTATGGCTTTCACATGAAAGCTATAACCCAGTTATAACCTAAGAATAGGGGGAAGGGGGAAAGGGAGGGGAGGGAGGGGGGCGGTGGGTGGAGGGAGAGTGATTGGTGGGATTACACCTGTTGTGCATCTTATAAGGGTATATGTCAAACTTAGTAAATGTAGACTATAAATGTCTTAACACAATATCTAAGAAAATGCCAGGAAGACTATGCTAACCAGTCTGATGAAAATGTGTCAAACCGTCTATAAAACCACTGTATGGTGCTTCATTATCACATTAATGTACACAGCTATGATTTAATTAAAAAAAAAAAAGAAAATCAAGAAACACCTCTGCTACCCTACATGAATGGATAGAAGCCAAGAAAGTCAGGCTGTATGGGTTCTTCTTTAATCAGTTTAGTTCTGATGTGTTGTTTGTTCAGGTGAATAGAGCTGATGGAAGATTCCTTCTTGTATTTATGACATTTAGAATCACCTGTAATTCAATAGCTTTCATTGCAGAAGATTTCTAAAAAATTATACAGAAGGTCTAGTAATACTTTAAATGGTAAAGAGCTCTTTAAGCAATCACTCTCTTTGAGCAAATAACAGGAAAAGTTTGAAAGAGCTCTCCATATTCTTGTGCTGTCAACTAAAGTCTTATTTAATAAATTGTATAAGAGTTCTGAGATTATCTTTGTTTTGTGAGCTCTTGATTAGACAATGAAAACAAACAATGTCCATTTTCTTCCAAAAAGATTGTCTTATTTATTAAAAATATGCTTTTACAAAAGTCTGGATATATTTGACTTCAAGGAAATTTGACTTCATTGTGAACCCAGAGTTTAAACAGTAGAATTGTGCTAACAAGACAGGATCTTAGTCATCTCTGCACAGCAACTGTGGCTTGCATTCTTCATGGGAAAGAATCAGTGGATGGATCGAATTCCTGGGTTAGGTGTTTTTTCCCAGAAGAAATAGACTTAAGTATTAAGAAACACTAATTGTAATGGACTGCTACTTAGCATGTATAGCTGGGAGGAAGAATTGAAACATGGGTGTATATGGAAATGATTTAAGCTAATACAAATAAATAACCTTTGATAAACAGTGACAACCTCTGCTCCTTTGCTTAGGTTGAGAAAAACATCTTATTTGTATATCAACGAATGTAAATTTACTCACCTTATTCCTGTCATAAAGCTGTGTGTTTAGGAGCATCTATAATGTTCTTTTCTCATGAGAAAGCTCAGGTAGCATTGTTTTTGAGATATTATCTAACAAACTATGTAGTTTTAAAGTTTCTTTAAGCCCTCAATTCTAACTTAGGTCCTTTCTTTCCCATATAGGCTGCAGCAGGCACCTAAGGCCAGATTTCTTGCCTGATCCAAATTTCAGTACAGTGGTCAGACCCTGGCACAGGTCTGCCAGGCAAACACCCTCATCTGTAGGGAAACAGATGAGGTTAGGTTAGGCGTATTCCTCCCACATACATCTATGCACCTTTCATTGAAGGTAAATACATTTACGATACTTTTAGATTTCACTTACCTTTCTTGAAACCAATAAGGTTAGAAAATGTTGATCTAGTTAACAGTATTACCAGAAACACTTTAGAGGGATAGCCATTCATTTTCTGAGTAAATAAAATGCTTATTACACATATTAACAAGGAAGTAATTTTGTAGTGCTTTGAAAACGTCCCTCTAAATATACATTTTCTTTTTTCAGGTTGAACATCCCAAATCTGAAATCCAAAGTGCTCCATGATGTGAAACATTTTGAATTCCAACAAGTGTTCAAAGGAAATGGTCATTGGAGTGTTTTAGATTTCAGGTGTTTGAATTCGGGATGCTCTTCCAGTAATCATACATAATGCAGGTATTCCAAATCTGAGAAAATCCCAAATCTGAAACTTTCCTAGACCCACACTTTTGGATAAGGGATACTCAACTTTGTTCTTAGTGAACAAAAATATTCCTTAAGAGTTCTTGCTTATGAGATGTTAGACTTAATTGTGGTGTGGTTTATTTGGTTCAATTTCTAGAACTTGGATTCAATAGCAAATGAACTTGAATTAATAAATGGAATATTAAGGGCTTTTAGCATATGCACCTTACTTCAAATTAACATAAAACATTACTACCATTGTCACATTTTAGAGTTACAAAAACTGCTACTGAAGCTTATAAGACTTTACATAATACGAAATGTTCATTGTTCAAGAGATTAATTTTAAATACAGAATTTTTACAAAAGAAAGGAAATCCATTTATTTGTTCTTCAACCCAAGGGGATATATGTTTAAATGTGAATTTTTTTCTATTGCAATTATAATCAGCTACATATTTGTAGTTTTATATGAGTCACATGTGGAAATAAACTGATGTGACTTCATATGTGCATCTCATGACCTGGTCTACTTTGGAGTTAATATGTTTTCTATAAAAGAGTTAAAAGTAGATTTATATTAGAATGCCTTATGAAGGACTTAGTTTTTATTTCTATGTAATAGAAAGTGATTAGTATGGACAATATTCTACCTGAAGAATTAGTTTACCTGCATTTTTCACTGACTATTCTCATATATATGTGTGTGCACCTACATTTTAAGACATATATATATATATATATATACTTATATATGTATATTCACAGAGGTATGTAATATCAGTTTTGAAATTTTATTTTAATACTGTTTATTACCAGAAATCTTTTTTGATTATTACTTGATTTTTTGTTTTAGAATAAGTAACAAGTTATATTTTAAAGAATTAGGTAAAATAGACCAGATACTGCTAAGAGATAAGACAGCTCTCTCAGTGCAGTATTGACATCCATTGGTCTTGACCTATTTTTTCTAGAAAACAGCTTGATGCAGGTGAACACATAGAGACAGATCTATCCTAGAATTTGTTGGTGGGCATTTTTGTATACAGTTATTAAATCTTGATTCTGGTGAATCTCCCGTATATCATGAGGCCACATTAAAACTATACAAGGAGCCTGGGTGCAGTGGCTCACACCTGCAATCCTAGCACACTGGTAGACTGAAGTGGGTGGATAGGTTCAGCTTTGGAGCTCAAGAAGAGGCTGAGCAAAAACAAGAGATCATTGCTACTAAAAATAGAAAAAAACAGCCAGGCATGATGGAACATGCCTATAGTCCCAGCTACTTGGGAGACTGAGGCAGGAAGATGGCTTGAATCCTGGAGTTTGAAGTTGCTGTGAGCTATGACACCACATCACTCTACTCAGGGAGACAGAGTCTCCAAAGAACAAAAAGAAAAAAAATAACTATATAAAGGAACTATGAAACATGCTTCAAACGAACATCCATACTTGCAAATAGTAAGAACTGAAATTCAGTGAATTATACTCTCCCAACTAACAGGCACAATTTAAAGGTATATGGCACTCCTCCTGGGTGTAGAATACAACCACAACAGGGACCTTACCTAACAAATGCAAACACTGTAACCTAATAACTTGTACTCTCATATTAATCTGAAAGAAAAAAGGAAAAAGAAAGTGAATTATGAATGTACTACAGCTGTCAGAATTAGCTCATCAACAACTCTGAGCACTTTTTTAAGGAAATAAAAGTGCCAAACCATGTAAATATTTTACAGGCCTTGCCCCTTGCCACAGAGAATTTACGCAAGTGCTGAATCAATGCAGTCACTGTGGTTTAAAGCCCCATGAGAAATCATTGCTCTTTCAGGGACTCTGTCTGTTTTTAGCACTTACTGGAAACTGAGAGGCTCTGTAACTCTTATATTGCAAAATTTAGTGTTCAAGAAAATAACCCAGTGGATTTTTTTTTTCTTTGTATAAACCATGCTCAATGAAACCCACCATGCTGTATGGGCAGTTAACACAGAGCGTGACAAGAAGTCTGTATCTAAAAACGATCATTTTTATAAGGAAAAACAACCAACAGCATAGGAACCCTTTATTTTTCTATTTGTGCTTGGGACACTGTAATTCTTCAGATGGGCAAATCATCAAAAGGATTATTGTGTTACTGTAAAAAAAAAAATAGGAAGTCAAATCCAGGTGCCCTCTCCCTTACGTTGGCTCTGTGCTCATAGCACAGTGGTTATGGTGTTGGCCACAGGGGTGGTGGGTTTCAAGCCCGGCCCGGACCAGCTAAACAATAATGACAAGTGCAACAAAAAGTAGCTGGGTATTGCAGTGGGCACCTGGAGTTCCAGCTACTTGGGAGGCTGAGGCAAGAGGATCGCTTAAGCCCAAGGGTTTGAGGTTGTTTTTAGCTGTGTCACCACAGCACTCTGCCAAGGGTGGCACAGTGAGACTTTGCCTCAAAAAAAAAAAAAAAATAAATAAATAATAAAAAAAAATAGAAGGGATTTGATGACAACACATGACCAGACAATCGGTGAAATCTTGGTTTAGGGCTGTGTTTTTTTTTTTTTTTTTTTTTTTGTTTGTTTGTTTTTTATTTTAACCCCATGAAAAGCTAGGCAGTAACCTGGAACTGAGCATTATTTTCTTCACCACCTCTAACTAACATACCTTTATCTCTCATTGACATGGGGTGTATTTTCTTTTTCTGTTTATATTTTAAGTTAGGCTATAATAATTTAAGTATATAAATAATCCCCTCACTGAAGTTTGTCAAGGTAAAATAAATCTTCTAGTAATTATATAGAAAGTAAAAATAAATGTCTTATCTAAAGATTAAATATCAAAATAAAAATCAATGTAGATCAGCAATTTAAAATGGCAAATCCTCCAAGATTAGAAAACTGAACTAAAAAGAAGGCAAGTCATTGATTTAAGAGAACAAATCACCAAGCTGCATGGTGACCAGTGGGGTGTGCGAGGCAAATAATTTTTTGAAAGTAGAAAGTATGAGTAGGGGTGCTACTTAGACTGGATCACAGGGGAAGGGAGGCCTACTGAGGAAGAAGCAGGTCAGTTGAGACTTGAAGTGTGAGAAGGAGGCAGCCAGTGGAATGGCCAGAGTTTCTAAAGCATTCTGGGAAGCAGAGGTGGAAGGACTAAGGGAATAAGTGAGGGAGTGCTGAGTGCTTAAAAGTATGCAGACTCGCCTGTGGCTAGTCAGTAAGGCGCCCGCCCCATATACCGAGGGTGATGGGTTCAAACCCAGCCTGCCAAACTGCAACCAAAAAATAGCTGGGCGTTGTGGCGGGTGCCTGTAGTCCCAGCTACTTGGGAGGCTGAGGCAAGAGAATCGCTTAAGCCCAGGAGTTGGAGGTTGCTGTGAGCTGTGCGAGGCCATGGCACTCTACTGAGGGCCATAAAGTGAGACTCTGTCTCTACAAAAAAATAAATAAATAAATAAATAAATAAAAAAGTATGCAGAGTCAGCATTTTGTCAGCTTGTAATTTGACATTCTACAAATTTTAATGTTACATTTGAATCTGCATTAGGTGTTTTTAATTATTTCAGAATATTACAGGGGTACACATGTTTTAGTTACATAATTTGCTTTTATACATTTTAAGTAAAAGTTATAAGTGTGCCCTTCACCCAGAATGTGTGCATTAGACCAGTTAGGTTGAATTTACTCACGCCCTTTTCCCCTTCCCACCTACCTGACTTCTATTGAGTTTTAGTTCCAGATGTGCACATAAGTATTGATCTACTAGTTGTAATTTAGTGTTAAGTACATGTGGTGTTTTTCCCATTCTTGTGATATACCACATGGAATGGCCTCCATTTCTACCCAGGTTGTTAAAAAACATAGATGATCACCATTTTTTTTTTTTAATGAATGATTACTACTCTATAGTATACGTATATCACATTTTATTTATCCACTGATAAATTGATGGGCACTTGGGTTGTTCTGACATCTTTCCAGTTGTGAACTGTGGCGGTATAAACATTCAGGTTGCAAGTGTCTTTTTGAAGAACTTGCAGCCTAATCTGGCTGTTAGTGCTTGTTTATGGGCATGTCTCTGAGACTGCATAGATTGGGTCCTGACAATGTGTGGGAGAAAAGGGCTGGTGTTGAGTTGCCTTTGGGTTGCTCTTGGCAGTGACATGTGTGAGAAGGACAGGAACAGAAAATAATTTGTTTGCAGTAGTACTAACAGATGCCCAGGGTGGGCATCTACCCAAAAGGTCCATGTTCTGGAGTCAAGAAAATCACCCAGAACCCTGTGGATTTCAGTCTTGGCTGGAGAAATGTGTGTGTGTGTGGAAAGAAACAGAACAAAAACTGAGGAATTGAAAACCCCTGAGAAGGACAAAGGCCCAATTTAGGTAGAGAAGCAATAAGGCACCTGCCATCCCAAGTCGAGTCTGTGGGGGCAGAAAGTGTTCTTGTGGGCTGGGAGCCCAGTGACCTGTCCACAGGCAGTTCCTGGCTCACTGGTGGCAGCAGCCTGTGTGCTCATGTGGGGAGAAAGTCTCTCCAGCAGGTATGGAGCCCATCAACTGTCAGAGATGTGAGGGAAAGAGAAGCAAATTGCTCAATATACCCTTCTCACTGTACACTAGGTTGTCTTGCTCCTTTGTGTTCTACCCTGCAACTTTCTCATGGAATCATTTATAGGTTCTGATGCTTTTCCATAGAAATTATACCCAATCTGTGATTGATTCTTTCTTTTTCATCTAAAATACTTTCTCAGATGATCCAGCATTAGTGTATCTGGTCAGCCATCTTGTCTCTCTCTATATGGCAGTGGTTCTCAACCTTTCTAATGGCCACGTTGTTACGAATTGAACAAAGGGGTCACAACCCAAAGGTTGAGAACTGCTGTGTATGACATATTTTTTCATTATCCAAACATTCCTACGTGTTTGTAATAGGTGCTTTGAAATCATAACAATAAGCTAAAGAGTTAGTCATGGCTGTACACATAATTTCCAAAGGAAAATTATTAAAATATAAAGGTTAAAAAGAAAACCTCTGGAAAATTGTTAAGGGATGGCAAGTTCTTCAAAGGTGAAGTAGAACTATAGGAGGGAAAAAAAGTTCACATTCAGTAATGTATCCAAGGACCCTGTTGAACTTGCTGGTGATGAGGGATGATGAAGAGGCCTAGGAAATGTCCAGGTCCCTGGCCTAAGAAAATACATGGGTACAAAGATGAGAGTAGCTTCCCTAAGGTGTCATTGAGTAGGAAAGACCATATGAGGGCCAGGGATGCTGGGTAGGAGAGATGTTTATATATTAGATTTACTGTCCATTGTATTGAAGCATGGAAGAGGGAGATTTCAAAATGAAAAATATTAAAGATTGTTTTGAAATGTACCATTGCATCATGCACATTAGGTGAGGTTCCCCCCAAATACCCTCCCTCCTCTCATATCCCCCTTCCCTCTCTACTTCCCTTCTACTTTTGGACTATAGTTATGTTTTGCCATTCGTATGAGTGTGTAATTGGTTAAATATTGATTTCATAGTAATATTGAGTACATTGGATTTTTTTCCCATTCTTGAGATACTTTACTAAGAAGAATTTTCTTTTTCTTTTTTTATTATTATCAAATCATAGCTGTGTACATTAGTGCAATCAAGGAGTACAATGTGCTGGTTTCATATACAATCTGAAATATTTTCATCAAACTTTTTAATATAGCCTTCATGGTATTTTCTTAGTTGATGTATGTAGACATTTGTATTCTGCATTTACTAAGTTTTGCCTGTACCCATTCTAAGATGCACCGTAGGTGTGGCCCCACCAATTACCCTCCCTCCAGCCCAACCACCCCCCTCCCCTCCTCTCCCTTGGCCCTTTCCCCATATTCTTGTGCTATAGTTGGATTATAGCCTTCATATGGAAGCTATAAATTAGCTTCATTGTGGGGCTGAGTACATTAGATACTTTTTCTTCCATTCTTGAGATACTTTGCTAAGAAGAATATGTTCCAGCTCCATCCATGTAAACATGAAAAAGGTAAAGTCTCCATTTTTTTTTATTGTTAAATCATAGCTGTATACATTAGTGTAATCAAGGGGTACAATGTTTTGGTTTCATATACAATCTGAAATATTCTCATCAAACTGTTCAACATAGCCTTCATGGCATTTTGTTGGTAATTGTATGTAGACATTTGTATTCTGAATTTAGTAAGTTTCACCTGGGTACCCATTCCAAGATGCACCATAGGTGTGGCCCCACCAATTACCCTCCCTCCATCCTAACCTCCCCCCTCCCTTCCCCTCCCTTGGCCCTTTCCCCATTTTCTTGTGCTATAGTTCATAGTAAAGTCTCCATCTTTCTTTAAGGCTGCATAATATTCCATGGTATACATGTACCACAATTTATTAATCCATTCGTGGGTTGATGGGCACTTGGGCTTTTCCATGACTTAGCAATTATGAATTGGGCTGCAATAAACATTCTGGTACAGATGTCTTTGTTATATTGTGGTTTTTGGTCTTCTGGGTATATACCTAGTAAAGGAATTATAAGATCAAATGGCAGGTCTATTTTTAGATCTCTAAGTATTCTCCAAACATCCTACCAAAAGGAACATATTAGTATGCATTCCCACCAGCAGTGTAGAAGTGTTCCCTTTTCTCCACATCCACGCCAACATCTCTGGTTTTAGGATTTTGTTATGTGGGCTATTCTTACTGGGGTTAGGTGATATCTCAAAGGAGTTTTGATTTGCATTTATCTGATGATTAAGGATGATGAGCATTTTTTCATGTGTCTGGAGGCCGTGCGCCTGTCTTCTTTAGAGAAGTTTCTCTTGAAGTCCTTTGCCCACCCTGAGATGAGATCTCTTATTCTTTTCTTGCTAAGTTCTCTGTGGATTCTGGTTATTAAACCTTTATCGGAGGTATAACCTGCAAATATTTTCTCCCACTCTGAGGGCTGTCTGCTTGCTATATTCACTATGTTCTTGGCCTTGCAGAAGCTTTTTACTTTGATCAGGTCTCAGTAATGTATTTTTGATACTGCTTCAATTGCCTGGGGAGTCTTCCTCATGAAATATTCACTTAGACTGATTCTTTCAACAATTTTCCCTGCACTTTCTTCTAGTATTTTTATAGTTTCATGTCGTAAGTTTAAATCTTTTATCCAGTGAGAGTCTATCTTAGTTAATGGTGAAAGGTGTGGGTCCAGTTTCAATCTTTTACTGATTGCCAGCCAGTTCACCAAGCACCATTTGTTAAATGGGGAATCATTTCCCCACTGAATGTTTTTAATTGGCTTGACAAAGATCAAATAATGGTAAGTAGCTGGATTCATCTCTTGGTTCTCTATTGTGTTCCAGACATCTACTTCTCTGTTTTTGTGCCAGAACGCTGCTATTTTGATCACTTTTGATTTATAGTACAGTCTCAGGTCTGGTAGCGTGATTCCTCCTGCTTTGTTTTTATTTCTAGGTAATGTCTTGGCTATTCGAGGTTTTTTTCTGATTCAATATAAAAGGAAGTATTATTTTTTTGAAATCTTTAAAATATGACGATGGAGCTTTAACAGTAATTGCAATAAAATTATATATTGCTTTGGGTAGTATAGACATTTTAACAATGTTGATTCTTCCCAGCCATGAGCATGGTATGTTTTTCCATTTGTTAACATCTTTAGCTATTTCTTTTCTTAAAGTTTATTAGTACTCTTCGTAGAGATCTTTTATGTCCTTTGTTAGATAAACTCTCAAATATTTCATCTTTTTTGGCACTACTGTGAAAGAAATAGAGTCCTTGACTATTTTTTCAGCTTGGCTGTTGTTGGTAAATTATAAAGGCTACAGATTTTTGGGTGTTGATTTTGTAGCCTGAGACATTGCTGTATTCCTTGGTCACTTCTAAAAGTTTTGTGGTAGAATCCCTAGTGTTTTCCAGATATACGATCATGCCATCTGCAAAGAGTGAACGTTTGATATCTTCTGACCCTATGTGGATACCCTTGATCGCCTTTTTTTCCCTAATTGCATTGGCTAAAACTTCCATTACAATGTTACAGAGCAATGGAGACAATGGGCAACCTTGCCTGGTTCCTGATCTAAGTGGAAATGATTTCAATTTAACTCCATTCATTATGATATTGGCTGTAGGTTTGCTGTAGTTGGTCTCTATTAGATTAAGAAATGTCCCTTCTATACCAATTTTCTTAAGTGTTCTGACCACGAAGAAATGCTGGATATCATCAAAAGCTTTTTCTGCATCAATTGAGAGAATCATATGGTCTTCATTATTTAGTTTTTTTATGTGCTGAATTATATTTATAGATTGACGTATATTGAACCAGCCTTGAGACCCTGGGATAAATCCCACTTGGTCATGGTGTATAATTTTTTTGATGTGTTCTTGGATACTGTTTGTTAGGATCTTATTGAGTATTTTTGCATCAATATTCATTAGTGATATTGCTCTATAATTTTCTTTTCTTTGGGTGTCTTTCCCTGGTTTAGGGATCAAGGTGATGTTTGGCTTGTAGAATGTGTTGGTTAGTATTTTTTTTTTCTATATTTTGGAAAAGGTTTAGTAATATAGGTACTTGTTCTTCTTTAAAGGATTGGTAGAACTCTGATGTAAACCATCCTGTCCTGGGCTTTTCTTTTTAGGGAGATTTTGTATAGTTGATGCTATTTCAGAACTTGATATAGGCCTGTTCAACATTTCCACTTTGTTCTGGCTAAGTCTTGGTAGGTAGTGTACTTCAAGTATTGGTCAATTTGTTTCAGATTTTCATATTTGTGAGAGTAAAGTTTCTTGTAGTTTCTTTAAGGATTTTTTTAATTTCTGAGGAGTCTTTTGCTATTTTATCTTTGCCATTTCTGATTGATGAAATTAGAGATTTTATTCGTTTTTTCTTGGTTAGGTTGGCCAAAGATTTATCTATTTTATTGATCTTTTCAAAAAACGAACTTTTGGATTTACTGATCTGTTGTATAATTCTTTTGTTTTCAATTTTATTTAATTCTGCTCTGATTTTTGTTATTTCACTTCTTCTGCTGGGTTTGGGGTTGGAATGTTCTTCCTTCTTCAGTTGCTTGAGATGTCCCATTAAGTTATTAACTTCCTCTCTTTCTGTTTTCTTGAGGAAGGCTTGCAGTGCTATAAATTTCCCTCTTAGGACTGCCTTTGCAGTATTCCAGAGGTTCTGATAACTTGTCTTCATTGTTGTTTTGTTTCAAAAATTTGGTGATTTCCTTTTTAATCTCATCTATAACCCATCTATCCTTCTGCATAAAGTTATTTAGCTTCCATGTTTTTGTATGGGTATGCAAATTTCTGTTGTTATTGAGTTCAACTTTTATTCCATGATAGTCTGGAATGCAAGAAATAATTTCTATTTCTTTTACTTTGCTGAGATTAGACTTGTGGCCTAGGATGAGGTCAATTTTGGAGTATGTTCCATGGGCTGATGAGAAGGATGTGTATTCAGCTTTGTTGGAATGACATGTTCTGTAGATGTTTGTTACATCCAGATGTTGAATGGTTAAATTTCAATCTCATATTTCTTTGCTTAGCTTCTTTTTGGAGGATCTATCCAGCACTGCTAAAGGGGTGTTAAAATCTCTAACTACTATGGAACTGGAGGAAATCTATTTGCTCATGTCTGTTAGAGTTTCTCTTATAAATTGAGGTGCATTCTGGTTGGGTGCATAAATATTAATAATTGAAATCTCATCATATTGAGTATTATCTTTAACAAATATGAAGTGTCCATCCTTATCCTTCCTTATTTGGGTTGGTTTAAAGGCTATTGCATCTGAAAATAGGATTGCAATGCCTGCTTTTTTCTGCTTTCCATTTTCCTGGAGTATACATGACCATCCCTTCACCTTGAGTCTCTATTTGTCTTTTAATGTAAGATGAGATTCTTGCATGCAGCAGATATCTGGCTTGAGTTTTTGTGTCCAGTCACCCAACCTGTGCCTCTTTAGATGACAATTTAAACAATTCACATTAATCGAGAATATTGATAAGCCTTTCGAGAGTCCAGTGTACGTTTTTACTCCTTTTGCGAATGTGGAAGTTGGAATTTGATCAAAATTTTCTGGGTGGGTTTACTTTTGTGGTGGAGGATAACACTGGTCTTTATGAAGGATAGTTCTGAGAATATCTTGGACAGCTGGTTTATTTATGGCAAATTTCTTCAACATGTGAATGTAATTAAAGTATTTAATTTCTCCATCATAAATGCAACTCAGTTTAGCTGGGTACAGGATCCTGGGTTGAAAGTTATTTTGTTTTAGGAGATTAAAAGTCAATGACCATCTTCTTTTAGCATGAAAGATTTCAGCAGAGAAATCTGCAGTTATTCTAATGTTCTTCCCCTTGTAGGTAATGGTTTTCTTTCAACTGGCTGCTTTCAGAATTTTCCCCTTCATGTTAACTTTAGTGAAATTGATTATGATGTGTCTGGGGGATGTCTTATTCGCGTTAAGTTGTGCTGGAGTTCTGAAACTGTCTGCTATTTGAATTTCAGAATCTCTTGGCTAGTCTGGAAAGTTCTCTTTCATTATCTCATGGAAAAGAAACTGTGCCTTGTGAAGCCACTTCTTCGCTTTCGGGGATCCCTATAAGACGAATATTGGTTTTTTTTTAATTATCCCAGGGCTCTCTGAGAGTGTGATCTGTTTTTGCCCTCCATTTTTCTTCCTCTTTGAGAGTTCAGGAGCATTCAAAATCTTTGTCTTCAATGTCAGAAATCCTTTCTTCTGCTTGCTCCCTTCTGTTACTGAGGGATTCTACTGTGTTTCTCAGATCTTTGAGGGCTGCAACTTCTTGTCTCAATGTGTCAAAATCTTTGGTCATTTGGTCTTTGAATTTGTTGAATTCTTGAGACATCTTTTGGGTTGGAATTCTAATTCGATCTTATTTGCTATCCAGATTCTGAATTCTATTTCTGACATAACAGCTATTTGTTTGTGCATGGGATCTTGTGCTGTGTCTGCCCCATTATTCCTTGGGGCAGTTGATCTACTCTGATTATTCGTATTGCCAGATTTTTTCCATTGGTATCAACCCTCATGGTTGTTTTTTACCATTGCCTCTGGCCATCCTCAGAGTTGGTGAGGTGTCTCTCTATTGTTGCTGGATTTTGTAGGGAGTGACCTTGTGTAGCTCCGCTAGGGCTGCCCCAGACAGGGAGTTCTGGTTGTGGGAGCAGCTCCAGAGTGTGACACACCCAGATTTAGCAACAGGGCAGGGGGTGTGCACATGGTTCTGGGAGTGCCTGGCACCCCATGACTTTGTCACAGAGGGCCCAAGTCTCCAACAGTCTCTGGCCAGGAGAAGGGCTCCACACAGAGGCAGGGAGGGCTTTGGAAGGCACACAGCTTCTAGAGTCCCTGGCCAGATGAGCAGGTCGGTACAGAGGCAGGGAGGGGTACAGGAGGGAGGACGCAGGGTTACACGACTCCCAGAATTCCTGGTAAGGGCATACAGAGGCCTGGTGGGCCTGGTTCATGGGTTGCAGGTTACGCCACCCCTCATATGGAAGTCTGGGCAGGCACAGGTTGCAGGTTGCAGTGCAGCTCTTATGAAGGTCTGGGTGGGCGTATCAGATTCTTTATGTACAAAATTTCTGTGCTTAATGCTAATTTATTCTTTCACAGTGAACTCTTAGTTGCCAGTGCCTTCTAGTGTGCTTGTCAGTTCTCCAAGTATATTAAGGCCCTCAAGAGTGAAATATCCTATTGTGCTTGTGTTCCAGTAAATGTATTATTTACTATAAAGCTAGGAGGATAGTAATTGTTGATAATTTGATTGGAAACTTGATTCATGCTACTTAATATATTTTTCAAGCCTTACTTTTTTTAATGTGTAGGACTTGTCTCTTTTTTCTGTCCTAGGAAATCATTTTAACAACATCATTCAACATTTGAGCCTGAATAATTTTAAGCATTCTAAATCTTAATATCCCACTATTACTCCAGAAAATCTATGCTACAAATTTATGCTGGTAACCTTGATCAGAAGCTTGAAGAATAAAAATGCCCATACCATGCCTACTCTATATTTTTCCCACTAATGTTAATGAATTGTTTTGTTATATAACCACTTTTAAATATTTTATGTTTGTTTTTATTTTAAATTAAGGGGTCTTGTTTATGTTCTGTGTTTCCTTTGCATAAAACTATCTGCTTTTTCTAACTCATTTACATCAAGTGACAGTGAACAAAGCCAGCAGTGCTGGGAAGGTGCTGATCATGTGATCAAGAGCTGTGGTGCAGAAAGGAAACACTGACTAGTTTAGGTGCTACTTTTCCTTCTTCCACCTTTCACACATTCTCCAAGGGATATTTTTGCTTGTTTTCCTTGTGTATGTTTTTGTTTTGTTTTGTTTTGTTTTCAGGTAATTTATTAGCTGAACCACCTGACTCTTGCTTCTCTGATTCATGTTCTACTTTACTTTGGGTCTTCTGAGCCTGAAAGTTTCCAGTAAACCCGACTCTGCTGAGGGCCTGCATCTGAGTCTGACTGAGATGGCTTATTGTAAACTTTTCTCCAAGGCTGTCAGATAATGAGCATATGTTTTTCTTTCTTTTTCTGAGACAGAGTCTCACTCTTGTTGCCTTGTTTAGAGTGCCATGGCATCATCATAGCTCACAGTAAGCTCAATATCTTGGTCTTGAGCAATCCTCTTCCCTCAGCATCCCAAGTAGCTGGGACTATAGGCGTGCACCTCTACACCTGTCTAGTTTCTTCTAATTTTAGTAGAGATGGGGTTTCACTCTTGCTCAGGCTGGTCTGAAACTCCTCAGCTCAAGAAATCCACCTGCCTTAGCCTCCCAGAGTGCTATAATCACAGGAGTTTACTTTTCTTTTAATATTATAGAGCAAATGGCCAATGAGTCTATTCCTTTTAAAATGTTCAAATTTGTTCTGTAGTCATTTGAAGTAAGTGCATGAAATATAATTTGTGTAACTGTCATCTCTGAGAGCTTTTTCTACTAAATTATCTCAATTTTCTATAATTATTATAAAACAACTCTCTGCAGAAAGTTATTTCAGCAAGCCAGGCCTTACAAATGTGGTGTAGGGGACCAAATGTTAATCTGTAAATATAAACTGAGAAAATCCAGTATTAAAGTAGCCTGAACAGAGAGAAAATACCCTAATCCCATCCCTATGACAAAAACCTAATAACCTTGCCCCAGTGGAGGGACTGCATTCATTTATGTGTTAAAACACTCAATCAGTTTTTAAAGGTGCTTTCCCATCTACCAAGTTCTGGCCATAATTTATCTTAGTGTCAATGTTAATCCTAGAAAAAGAACCCACGCAGGAGACCTGTGACGTGGGCTTCCTCTCCCCTTCCATAAACTCTAGCGTTTTTTTACTCTGTCTGCATCCCCCTCCTTCCAAAAAAAATCCCAGTTTATCATTGATCTGTGGCCTATGGGCTCAATCCCTGAGACTAAGGACTCACTAAAAAAGGAAACTCCAGCAACAATACAATAACATAGGCATTCTTTATGATGTCTTTTGTTCCCATAAGTCAAACATAGCCATATGGTAAAGATGGCCACCAAGGATAGGTTCTGCATCCAAGACAGAAAGCAGAAAACCTGGAACATCCAGTTTCTCTTAGAATAGCCAGTGGGCAAAGTTGGAGCAGGGAAGAAAGGGACCATGTGGGCTAGACAGTGCCCTTCAGTTGCTGGCCTAAGTAGAGGAATGTGCTCTTGGGCTTCACTCAATTCAGAGGTGTAAAATCAAAAACACAAGCCCATAGTCAAATTCAGCCAACTTAGAAATATTACAGAAGTGGCAGTTGTATAATCTTGGAACATTTTAACTTTAATAACAGGTTTAAAACAAAACAAATTTTATCCTAAATGATGCCATAATCACCTGAACATCAGGGAATTTAAATTATTCTTGTTTAAAATTCTCAATCTTCCCAGAGACCTGTTGCAGCAGTCTCTCCCTAAGCTCTTTTTCAAAATCCTTCAGCACAGTTCTTAACAGGGCAGGCTTCTTCCATGTGCTTCTCATCTCTTTCCCTCAGACAAACTGCAAACATTTTATAGACAGGGAATACAGACAACGGCCACACAGTTATTTTTCCCTGTGAAAAGGGGAGGAGGGCATAAACCCCTGATTATTATTACCTGTCTCAGTAAGTTTCCAAGCATTCACATGCACACAATTCCAACTCATTTTTCAACCTGGGCACCCTCGATTTCTTACAAAAACTGCCACTTAGCTGTAGGAGGTGGACTAACACTCCCCTAAGCTTTGTGAGGGGAAGTGAGGAATCCTACACTTGGTGTCCAGTGTCAGTCCCACCACACATTCTCTCCTACACCTCTCACCAATCCTGCCAGCAACCTAACACCCAGGGGTTGATCAGACCCCCACTTCCACTCAAATAGTGGTAACCCCAGATTGATTCTACCTTGTCTTAGACATCTCCCAGTGCAGATGCCAGTTTATGCCTGCCACTTGGGAACTACCAGATGCATCTTAGCCTTTCTCTCTTTGGGTGGTCTCACTTTGTTGTACCCACCATATGCACGAAGCCAGGGAAGGGGATTATGGACTAAAATAAATCACTGATCAATGTAGGGGAACTGGTCTAGGTGATCTGGCTTTCCAGTGACCACTTGATGGACCATGGTCATGAGAGTTAGGTCAAGGGAGCCAGTAGAAGGCCACTGTACATTAAAGCAGTGCTGTTCAACTTCACAGAGGACTGAGATGGTTCTTAGAATACTGTACATTAAAGCAGGGCTGTTCAACTTCACAGAGGACTCAAAGATGGTTCTTAGAATACTGGACTCCATAGTCATCAGAGAAGCCAGCAGTGAAGTCCTTTAACATGTACTGGAGGCATGTCAGGGGTTAACTTTATTGAGCTCCCATGATTGTGAACCAAACCAAAAAGAATAGAAATCATATCAGGGCAGACAATAAGAATAGCAGGCACACTGATAACAACAATGACAAACAAACACATGAACAAAAACATATCAAATGTGCTCTGAGGCCGAGGCTCCCCACTGGCATCCTGGTGTTTCCAGGAACCTGGGACGGGTTGATCCAGTACCAGGCAGCCCTCAGGAGTTCCTATGTCTCCTTCATGGGTCTCTACCAGACAGTCCTCTGCCTACTCTAGAGTCCCTGTGCCTACTTCTTGGGCACCCATCATCCTCTCTGTGCACTAACATGGTTCCCTGTGCACTAACCTGGTTCCCTGTGTACTAACATGGTTCCCCGGGGCACTCATCAGCATTCCAATGGCACTGGCATCTCAGTGACTATTCTGGGGCCTGTTCCTGGGAATGTAAGGTTACTTCTTGAACATAAACAAACTACACTTAGACAGAAAAAGAATACTTACCTCTTGAGAGGAAGTTTTGGACCCAAGATTTTGGTTGAGTCCATTGGAGTTCCCCCAGAGCCCTCAAGAAGAGTTCAGGAAATTACGGGGCCCTGGAACATCTCAGGAGGTGTCTCACCTATAATTCCTGCCCTCTTCAGGGGTCCTCGCAGGAATTCCAACCCTCCAGCTGGTGAAATCTCACTGGGGTCTCCAAATGTTGTACCCAAGGCAAGTGGAATTATAGAGAAAATGACAGCACACTGTTTGAATTGAGTATAGGGTCATTTATTGGCTGGCTGAACCATGAAAGATTCACACCTGAAAATTCTCTGAACCTGCATGACAAAAGAAGGGAGTTTTTATACTTTTCTTTCAGTTGGGGTGGGAGAGAAGAACAAGGCTTTGCAAGGTTATATTTACAGGGTTGGGGGTTGGTTAGTTACCAGGGGAACTGAGGATAGGAATGCACTTTTATAAGGGTCTGCTGTAATTCTGGACTAATCCCCTTTTTAGGCAGGATATGTTTGTTTAACAGCCCATTTTTGCAAGGCCTATGTGCTGAAGGGGGTGTTGAAGAGGATGGGGAAAGAGAATGCAAATTAGGGTCCATTTGACTTTTCATTCCTACTCTCCCCCTCCACCTTAACTGTTTCCTGCATGGGGAGGTATGGGTCTGCCCAATCTGACTATGAGTCCCCAAAGTCCACAAACTGTTCCCCACGGTGGCCCAGTGGCAGTATCACA
Organism: Nycticebus coucang; assembly: GCF_027406575.1. Classification (NCBI taxonomy): domain Eukaryota; kingdom Metazoa; phylum Chordata; class Mammalia; order Primates; family Lorisidae; genus Nycticebus; species Nycticebus coucang. The sequence goes on along the minus strand of NC_069799.1, from coordinate 19,245,128 downwards.
GATCCCATCACTCCTGTACACATAAATACATCAATCCTTCCCAGAGGTTACAAGCTTCAGGCACCCACACATGTATTTTTATTTTTTTGTCCCCAATACTGTTTAAAAAAAAAAAAAAGGAAATGAATGGCCAATGTTGTATTACAAAAAAGAAAAAAAAATCACATAACAGCATGGATTTCCAGTTTTTCCAGTCAAAAGGTTTGGCAAGATCTTTCTAGAAGCAGCCACCTCAGTGCCAGGTCCCAGTGGTAATTGCTGCCTGACACCCAAGTGGCATTTCTGCTGGGCTTCACCAGTCAGGCATCTGTGGTGTTAGAGTTTCCAATCCCTGTTTTGTAGCACCCTTGTCTAAGTACAACGTCAGAGGGACTGGGTGATGTTTTGTGTGTTTTTTTTCTCAGCAGTGGAGTTGCCTGCCTGCATACACCCCAGTGAAATAAACAGGTGGGTGGTCTCTTCTGGCTCAATCATTTTCAGTTTTGCATTGTGTCACTTAAAATGGACAAATCAGCCCTTAATTGTAGTTTGTTTCATCATACAATTTTAAAATGGGAGGGGAACCAATATTGTAACTTGGCTTTTGCCAAGGGTGTGCTGTGCACTGCATCTGCACAAAATGACATAGGAGGTAGGAGCAGACCTATGAAACCACCAACACAAAATGCTTTGGGTAAATAAATATCCAGTCCACTGAAAGCTGATATCAGATAATTTACTACCAGTGCACATCTTTCATGAAAACATTAATGTATTTCTTGGAGCCCATACGGGTTGCAGTATCTCACCAAAAACAGTATCACAAGAGCAGTCACATTTGTCAACATTCAGGGCCATTGTATTGTTTTAATGTGAGTTTATGATGTGTGAGAGAGAATGTGGCATCTCTCCTTCCATAAAGGAATCACATACTGTGGTCCATACCCACAGTCTACATCAATATAGATGGGTATATTGAATAAATTTAAAATAGATACTCTTTATCATGCCCAATTCAACAAATCAGTACTGTGAACAACAGAAAATTACAAAGTAAAAAGGGATGATGGGGAAGCATAAAATTTTCAACATTCAGTTATTGTGGAACACTACAAATGTTAAAACTTGACTAGTTTGCAGAATGCTTCTCATTTGCTCATATATTATTATAACTGCTCATCAGCACATGACAAATTCCCAGCCCTGGGTGCAGGCACCTGTTTGGTTTCAGCAGTTTATTGTATTGCATCAGTATCCGACAGACTACAGGGCCTCTGATGACATTCAGATGCTTAAAACAGTAATTCTACCTGCAGAATAAAGAAGAAACATCTGTAGGAAGAAAAGAGGAGTGAGTTCTTCTATTTCATTCTCTTCCTGTATTTCAACATGATTTAACTCTTAAGGGCAGGCCTCGGATCTCAGAGGGGACCTCCCAGGCATGGCCATGACCACCTGCACAGACAAAGACCCTGTCTCTAGAGGGAATGTGGAGGCTCAGGAAGTGGCCACACTGAGGGCAGAGGTGATGCCAAGCAGGCCAGTTGCCTACCGCCTACCCCGAGGTGGCTCTTTCTCTCCCTCTGCACTGCAGAACCCCTATCATTTGTTAACTTTTAATATTTAAAATAACCCCTCACATTCTTTGCAAACACATATGTCTTGTAACTGCATCTTGGTTTCTGGCTTTTCTGCTCATCCCCTTTTTACTTTGCTTTTTAAACTCTGATTATGCCTTCTGAATCTCTGTCTTTGAGCTTGATTACCTGTTTTAGATCAGAGATTTTAGCAGGAGACTTCACAACGCACATGAGGTCCACGTGTGAGGGCCCACAGACGGAAAAGCAATACAGTGAGATTCATTGTCCAGAAACAATAACCTGAAGGTTTGGAGGCTCATAAATTATTTAGCACACAACCTTCCCAAATTACAAAGCCTTGAAACAGCAGAGTCTGAAGGTGAGACCCTTTGTGATGTTCTTTGGTATTTCCCACCCCCTCCCACATCCAAATTGTTAACTGTTGAGGGATATGTCTCGGTGACAAGTACGTTTGTATTATCTGGCTCTTCCTATTCATTTGACCTGGGATTTGCACAGAAGCTGGGTCATCCCCTGGCCACAGACCTTTTGGGACAACTGGCCCAGATGCTAAGTCTGTCTCTTTTGACATGTGTATGTGGGGTGAGGGACAGTAGAGGTTGCCTTCTAATACAGAAAGAGGTTGCTAAACTCTGCCTGTTCAGCCAGTCAATCAGCTGAATTAGTTTGCTTTTCTAGGATATTGGGGATTTTGTTCAGGAGGGATCTGGTCTACACGAATTGATCTCTGCTCTAACTGCACTCCTAAACTCCTCAGCAAACAGATTCTTCTATCTTTTGTAAATCAGACTGTTAGAAGCAGCCTCACTGACCCCCTACCCCCAGGTCATAAAATACTCCTAGCAGGCAGCCAGTATATTCAGTCAAGCTATGAAAATCCTTCAAAAGTAATTTACTAAAATGGAAGGGAAAGAAGACCAACATTGCCAAAAGAGAGAAAATCATATTCGTGGGTGGGAAAATATTTTTAATCGGATACTCCCTGTTTGTTTTAGGAATGTGATGGCAGATTGTGTTCCATTCAGTCCTCACACCAAAGGTATCCCATTATTATGATCCTCCTCATTTTCAGGTGGGAAAACTATGTGAAAGGACAGTGAGTAATATGCCCAGGTGAAGCAGGAAATAGGGCAGCTTGTGTTTGAAACCAGGCGTTTTGGCCCCAGATGCCTCCTATCTGAACTACCAAAGAAGCCCATGATCCTACTTTATAGATGAAATCTAAAGGCTGTGATTTAGCTCCAAGGGATCCAACAGAAAAATTTGCATGATTATTAATAAACAACCTAAACAATTTACTTTGCAAATTAAAGTATTTATTTTCTGAATCTCAAAAATAAACACACTAAACAGAGAGAGAGATTAGACGTGGATGAAATCTAAATGAGCCTCCATTACCAAATTCATTGTGAGGGTTGATTATCTAGGACTAATTTTGGCACTGGCCCTCTGTTTTGCAGGGAGCTCTTTTCTCCCAAGTTAAGGATTCCTCTAGGACACTGGTCCAATCTTCCTGCCATTTGTGCCCACCCACCCAGTATCTAGCAAACACATCCACCCAGTGTGTGGTTGGTAAATAAATCCCTATAGTTAGATTAGTGAAGAGGTCTCAAGGATGTCCAATATGGTTCTATAAATTTTGACTTGTTTCTCAGACTTCCTTAACCCGAAGTCAATAAAGACACTGTTTACATGCACAATTTGGCTAAAATTGGGGGTGGGGAGATGTTTCAGGAAGGAAAGAGGGAAGCATCACTTGCTTTCAAACAACCAGTAGTTCATTTTATTTTTTTTAATACATGCCAAACAAAAAGCCACACTTAAATTTTCACTTTCTGGTATCTAGAAATAAAACCCAATTCTGTTCCTTGAAACTCTGAATAAAAAAGCATGTCAGCTATTATTTTTTTTTTCTTTTTCTTTTCATCATCACTATTAGCATCAGGCTGTATCACTTGCACACTCTTCTGCATGATACACAGGGATGCAGCCTCAGGAAGTCACTTGTTACCAGGTGATCCTGGTCACTGATAGTCACTCCAAACACATAAGTGGATTTATGTACCTGACCAAGGCCTAGGCTATCCTTCTTTTATTTCCTGACAGCCACATTGTTGCAGCAATGACCACAACCAGTCAGAAAACTTACCCAAATGACTAAACTTTCCAAACTCTTTCCTGTCTTCCCTATCAAAGTGGTTTGGAAATCTGGAAAGGGTAAAAAGAAATGAGCCTCCCTCCAAAAGAAAAAGCTTTTTTTTTGGCTCAGTAAGGTCTATTACATCTCCTTTCTCTGAAAACACAGACAAGTTTTCAGCATACTATGTCTCATGGATAAACATCTCACTGAATCTCCAAAACAACTGGTTAATGTCACGTCCAGCATTAGCAAAGCCCCAAATTACTCCAAACACATTCAAATGATTTTTTTTTTTTTTTTTTGTAGAGACAGAGTCTCACTGTACCGCCCTCGGGTAGAGTGCCGTGGTGTCACACAGCTCACAGCAACCTCTAACTATTGGGCTTCCGCCATTCTCTTGCCTCAGCCTCCCGAGCAGCTGGGACTACAGGCGTCCGCCACAACGCCCGGCTATGTTTTGGTTGCAGTTTGGCCGGGGCTGGGTTTGAACCCACCACCCTCAGCATATGGGGCCAGCGCCCTACTCACTGAGCCACAGGCACCACCCACATTCAAATGATTTTGAAGAGCAAGGAAAACACCTGGTTCTCAGCGTGGGGGACAGAAAGCTTCAATTCCAGTGCTTAACAGCTGCATGACCTTGAGCAAGCTCCTCCTAAATGCCACAACGTCAGTTTTCTCATCTGTCAAAGGGGTTAATGCTTGCATATTTCTCATAAATAGACGCCAGGTCTAACAGGGCAACACTATTATCTGTGGCTATGGCCATAGTGTTGGCTGCTAATTCAGCATTATAGGACAAACACCTCCCCATGGTGGATGAGGGTGGCAAAATACCCCTTTGATGCCCTGTCCTGTACATGGCAAAAGAAGCCTGATATAGCAAGAGCTCAAATTCATCAAAGTGTGGATTTCACTGGCTTATCATAAGCCTTATGTGGGAATGTGGCAATTTGCAATTTATTTAAATTAAATTTAGTTTCACATCCTGTTTTTCAAGTCAGGAAGATGGGTTAGATTTTCCAAAAAGGGGACAAAACAAAGAATGGAAAGAAGTTTCCAGGTCTGGGCATTGCATTACTAGCAGCCCAGTGTTTGCATGGCCCAGGTGGAAGTCTATCTTTGGAATACTCAGCTCTGTCTATGGAGTCCTCCTTGTCCACAGAATCAGACTCACTATTTCCTGGCTGAAGGGCCTATTTGTCTGCTTTAAGTGAAATCACTCAATTCTTAAAAGTCAGTGGGAAGGGCTAACTTCCCCTCCCTAGATGAGAAGGATCAGATAGACTGCTCCAAATAAATTTCAATAATCAAAAGACATGATGTAATGTGACTAATATTTTACAATTAAGGGAGAAAAGATGGAACTAAAAGCCTCCTGTCTCTGCAATTCTCAGTACATCTTATAATCACTCAATACATCTCCTACTTTGGAGAAACACACCTTTGCCTCCAGTCCTTAGTACATGGTGGGATCATGAGCAAACCCAAAACTTGGGGGTGTTCTAAGAGTTCCAATTATTATTTGATTCCCAGCCTGGCCAGGTTAGGAGCAGATGAGATCCATGGCTTGGAGATTTGAAGATGTGGCTTTCTGCATTGGGCGATCCTCAAACTCCTTCCTTCTTGTTTTCTCACCAGGCCACAAAAGGCCATACAGGCTCCCTTCTTTTCCCTCCACTCTGCTTTTCTGGGACTTCCCTGCCTTTCCCCCTTCCCTTTTCACAGCCAATTATGCACAAATCACTTATAGAAGACACAGTGGAGTGATCCCATCTTCAGAAAAGCCTCCTCTAGGACACAGTTAATGTCTGTCAGAGTCCACATTGGCTAGACTGACACGATTGTGGATTCCCAGGGTGCTATTTGTTCTTACATAGTGGAGATTCCATCAGGGAAGGGGTGATACCCAGAGAGTATGGCATGGAAAGGGACCTTGAGGACTTAGCCACTTTTGCTCCTGAGTAATTAGGATGCATCAAATGAGAAAAGTTTGCAGGAGGCTCCAGCCACCTAAACCAGACAACAGGCTGGCTTTCTGGAATCCTAATGATGACAATAGGAGAGAGAATATCAAAGAAACAATTTCATACCACTAACATCTACCAGGCAGAGTGCTGCCCTAAAACCTGCAAGGAAGGGGCCTTAGAATGCCCATCCCACTTCCATGCTAGCATCCTAGGAAAAGCCAGTTAGAAATAACAGTAAATCTGAAGGCATCATGTTACCATATTTCACATTATACTACAAGTCTATAGTGATGAAAATAGCAAGGTACTGGCACAAAAACAGAGATGTAGATCTATGGAATAGATTAGAGAATCTAGAGATGAACCCAACCACATATAGCCATATGGTCTTGATAAGCCTAACAAAAGCACACACTAGGAAAAAGAATCCTTATTTAACAAATGGTGCTGGGAGAACATGTCAGCCACACGTGGAAGACTGAAACTGGACCTGCATCTCTCACCACTGAAAAAAATTGATTCTCACTGGATAGAAGATTTAAATTTAACACATAAAACAGTATAAAATCTAGAAGAGAGTGTGAGGAAAACACACTTCAAGATATGGGCCTGGGAAAAAGTATATGAGGAATATACCCATGGCAAATGTAGCAAAACCAAAAATAAATAAATGGAATTTGATCAAGCAAAGTTTCTGCACAGCTAAGGGTACTACAAACAAAGTAAACAGATAGCCTTAGGAATGGAAGAAAAATTTTCATGTTATGAATCTCACAAAGCCCAATAACTAGAATGTACAGAGAACTCAAATTATTCACCATGAAAGAGCAAACAACCCCATTTCTATGAGGGCAAGAGACTTGAACAGAAACTTCTCTGAAGATGAGAGACGAATGGCCAACAAACACATGAAGAAATGCTCATTGTTTTTAATCATCAGGGAAATGCAATTCAAAACCACTCAGTTAAGCAAGATATCACCTATCTCCAGTAAGATTAGCCTACATCACAAAGTCTCAAAACTGCAGATGCTGGTGTGGATGTGGAGAAAAGAGAATACTTTTACAGTGCTGGTGGGATTGCAAACTAATATAACCTCTATGGAGGTTCACATTGATCTCACAATCCCATTACTAGGCATCTACAAAATCATTTCACCACAAAGACATTTGCACCAGAATGTTTACTCAATTCATAATTGCCAAGTGGTGGAAGCAACCCAAGTACTCATCAACCCATGAATATTTTAAGAAATCATGGTATATGCCTACCGTGGAATACTCCATAAAAAGATGGAGATGTTATGTCTTTTATATTTGCTTGGATGGAGTTGAAACACATTCTTCTTAGTAAAGTATCTCAAGAAAAATAATCCTCCCCACGCTTGAGACACTTTACTGAGAAGTATGTGTTCCAGCTCCATCCATGTAAACATGAAGGAGGTGAGGTCTCCATCTTTCTTTAAGGCTGCATAGTATTCCATGGTGTACATATACCACAATTTATTAATCCATTCGTGGATCGATGGGCACTTGGGTTTCTTCCATGACTTAGCAATTATGAATAGGGCTGCAATAAAGATTCTGGTACAAATATCTTTGTTATGATGTGGTTTTTGGTCTTCTGGGTATATGCCCAGCAGAGGAATTACAGGATTGAATGGGAGATCTATTTTTAGATCTCTAAGTGTTCTCCATATATCTTTCCAAAAGGAATGTATTAGTTTGCATTCCCACCAGCAGTGCAAAAGTGTTCCCTTTTCTCCACATCCACGCCAACATTTCTGGTCTTGAGATTTTGTGATATAGGCTAGTCTCACTGGAGTTAGATGAGGGGAGGGAGGCAGGATGTGGGTAGAGGGAGGGGGATTGAAAGGATCAGACATGTTGTGCATCTTACAAAGGTACATGTGAGCCTTGGCAAATGTGGAATGTAAATATCTTGACAAAGTAACTAGGATGATGCAGGAGGGCTATGTCAACTAGTGAGATGAAAATGTGTCAAATATTCTATGAAACAAGTGTATGATGCCCCATGATCATATTGATGTACACAGCTATGATTTAATAAAAAAAAATTAAAAAAAGAAAAATAATCCTGTGTACTCAATACCAATATGAAACTAATGTATAAACAATTACACCCTCATACAAATGACAAAACACAAATATAGTCTAGAAAGGGGGAAGGTGAGGAAGGAAATGGGAGGGGGAAGGGAAGTTGATGGGAAGGGAGAAGGTATTTAGTGGGATCCCACCTAATGTGCACAACGATAGAGTGTTTACTAAGCCCCCTTGGTGAGGGGTTCTTCTACATCTTGAACTTTACTTTGGAAGTGAGAACAATATAACCTAAAAATTTGTACCCTCATATTAATTTGAAATAAAAAAAACTATTAAAAAAAAAAAAGAAAAATGAGCTATAGACAACAAGGAGGGACTTCTTGCACTTTATGTTAACAGCTGTTAGGCTGTGCTTTTTGCTGGGGACAGCCGCATCCCCACAGCTCACATGCTCCCACCTCTAGGAAGCCCCTTCTGACTTCTCAGCACATCCAGCTCCACCTCCCCTGCTGGCTTCACCACAAGCTCAGTGCTGCCTCATGGATGCTTGTTACTCAAGATTCTCAGCCCCTGGCAGGGACCTTGCACACAGCTCTGCCTGAAGTCTGGTGAATCAGGATCTTTCTGGGTTTCTTTTCTCTAGAAAAACCAAGTAATGACCCTCGTGGGCACAAACAGGTCTCATTCCTTAAAGTAGATTTTGCCTGTCCATAAAGGATACAGGTCTATTCACCACAGATCAACTAAGGTTGCCTTTGGGTTTGCACAGCTGGAATGGGGTGGAGGGCCCCTCAGCAGGCTAGGGATCTGTAAGGATTGCAGAAAGACCCTTGTTGAATGGGCCTATTGAGGGAAAGCTGAGTTTATGGATGGGTCTCCTCCCTCTCCCCTCTTGCTCCTGGCATGATAGAGCAGAGCCAGGATGGTCACCCTAGCCTCCAGACCTACAAGTGTTTTCCTCACTCCACTTGACAGTATCCACCCTAGACTCATCCCAAGTCCCTTGGCTGTCCCTTCCTTGCCCTAGCCTGAGTCTTTCCTGTGGGTCAAGAAAGACCAGATGACAAGGTGGCAGGAATCCCACTCGCCTGAGCATAACTCCAGTAACTCCAGTTCCTGACCTGGTGTAGGTGGGGCTGGGCACCCAGAACAAGATCCTCCTTGTCAGAAGGTCAGCAATCTGGTTGACCATGGTACTTTTGAAATTTCCCAAGAAGCCAGAAATATATTATTATGTGAAATCCCTTGAGTTCTAAATGTCAACTACCAATTCCAGGCTGTCAGAGGCTCTGGGGGAGTCAAGCCAATCAAGTCTGCAAATTGTTAGGAGTGGACACACACCTCCCTTGACCTTCCTGCTGAGATTGCCTGCCATGGCCACTTCACCAGACCGGCCCTCCAAGCAGCTCCTTGGCAAGGGCTCACCCTCATTCAGGACAGGACTGTTCTTGCAGGAGCCACACTCAGCCCTGGCACCAGCAGCTTGGGCCTCCAGCCCAAGCCTTTCTTGCGCACCCCCAGCCCTCCCCCCCACGTTCCCTGGTCTCCCTCCCCAGTTCCTCTAGTTCCTGCAGCGGGCAAGAAAGACACATATGCCTGCTCTCTTTCTCTTCCTTTACCACCCTTGGCCTCCCTCAGTAATCTTACTGTGGCTCTGAAATCACTCTCTTTTCAGAGATTGTGGTGAAGCAGTGGTTAAGAGGAAGGAGCTATTGATAACTCACCTCATGGATGGATTAATTCATAAAAATAAAAAATAAGGCCAATGCCTGGATAAAGAAAGTCCTGAGCTTTTACTGAATGGCCGTTTGGCAGTGGGATTTAAGGCCTGGGCAGTCACTCCACCCCTTCTTCTGCATGGAAGAATAAATCACCTGTTGTCTCCACTGGCTTTGTGTTTAGGAAGGCTACAGCCACCACACAACTATTTCCTGAGGCTTGTTGAATATTTGATATGCATTTCTCTTTATTATTGAATGAATATTTAACTGACAGATGGCCAGAGAACAAAAATCAGAAGTAAACTCAAAAGCAGTAAGGATCTAAAGCTATGGAGGAACCCAGGAGGCCAGCATGGCACTCCGAGGAATACTGGAAGGTCCAGATGTGTAGGATACCCCAGTCCTATTGTCCCCTCCAGAGATTTTGCTGCTGAGAGCTCCTGCAGCATAGGATCCTGGGTGTGTGCCCTTTACCCTGCATTTCCCCAGTGCCTGGGCAGAAATAAGAACCATCCATTAGAAGAAGGGATGAAAGGCAGGTCCCCCGGCCCTCAGCATTCAGAATTCAAGATATGTGGTAGCTTTCAGGGGGTGATTCCCAGTATTCATCTGATTTCTCTCAAGGCTCCCTGTCTGGTCCCAGGGGTGCAGAAACCAGGACCAGATGGATCTGGAGGCTGCCAGCTCTGCCCAGGATCTACAGTTTTGAAAGCATCTACAGTTTTGTGTCTGTGCCTACAGCCAAAATCAAAGGTTGGACTATACCAGCTCTCCTTTCAGCTCCACAAGGATCTGAGTTTCTTTGACCCCTGCCAGGGACCCTGACCACCACCCCTACACACACACACAAGGTTCCAGTTCTATCCCAGGTCCTGGGCATCCCCCAGTGTTGTCATAACTGGCCGAGCCTTTGGGGGAAGAAAGTACCCAGGGAAGCTTCTGTAGGCCCTTGACAACAACTTTCACTTTCTTGTCTGGAGCGGTTGTTAATTATTTCTAGATGCTGCACATATGCTTTTATGTGGATCATTTTCAGTTGATTTCTCATCTCAAACATTCTTGAAATATTTTTCTTTTTAAATATAAACCCTCACTGGACACTCAAGCTTTTGAGTTTCTCAACCACAGCAGGGAGAAGTCTCTAAACTCTGCCTCTCCTACTTCCACGGAAGGACATTTGGGAATTCAGAATGATGCCTGCGGGGCTACCTGTGCCTGTCAGAGTGCTTCCCTCTGCTCCAGGGTTCCTGAAACCAAGAGAAGATAGAGACCCCATTCCCTTTCTGAGTGTCCCTCCTCCCTTTCCTGGGCAGAGTATCCCACTTGGAGTTCACCAAATCTCCCCCAATTCAGAGGAGCCAGTTCACATCCAACACTCTGACTTGGCTTGTACTTATGTGCCAACCTCTTAAAAGGGTTTCTTGGTGCCAGGGGAAATAAATTAACAAAGGAATTAGAGTCATTGATTGTCTCCATTTTGTAATCACATACCATTCACAAAGTAGTGTAGTTATCTGTATCTGCAGCATCAAAAAGCAGAGCCAGATAGGGTGCAAAGGGTCAGCATGTTACTCACTTCTCCTGTTCCCTGGGTGTCCTTCACTACTGAGACTCTGGACCTGGAAGTAGTGGTGAGTATCCTTGTCAAGGTAGACAGTGCTAACCTGGGATGCCCTGTGGCCATAGCTCCTTATGATGGCAGATGGTTGAGTGCAGCTGACTGTGGCCAGAGAGGTGAGTGACAAGGACCATGTCCTTTCACCCAGGATGCACTGTATTGGTGCACTACAAGACAACAGGGGACCTTTCAGAGGCTAAATCAACAGGACCAACTATCATGCCTGCACACCAGTCACCAAGCTATTAAGATATTATCTACTAAACCATGACAAAACTTAGATGTGAATGATCCCAAGATAACCATGCAGAGAGGCCCATGAAGTCAAAAGCACCTGCCAGTTGTCTGTTCTTTGCACAAATCCAGCTGGCCTGGCCCCAGTGTGATCCAGGCAACCCAATGAGTATAAGCCAATGTTTACTTCAGTTGGACTCATAACCCTTAATACACCATTTCTAGAAACTTCAGAAATTTCTTCAACTATAGAAAAGACTCAAGTCATTTCTCCTGCAAACAAGCCCTTCTCCTTAAAAACTATCCACCTTAGTCTCAAAAGGATCTTCTATTTAAGTCCCATTAAAGGAATTTCCCTGTAAAAAGTTCCTCAGAAATATAGTTAAAATCATATTAAAATAATTTTCATAAAATGTGTTTTAAGAAAAGACAAGCTTAATTCTCAAAGACTCCATCATTGAAAAAAATTAATATTTGTACTGTTTCTAAATTGAAATAAAATTGCAAGGATCATCATCTACAAAAAAGTCACAAATGTTAAATTAACTAAAAAATATTTTAAATTTACATGAATAATTTTATTAAATGATTTGAAATCATATTTTGTGCTACCTTCATTTATTAACCACTTCTCCAATAGCAATGAAGTTATACAGAGATGTTTCCAGATAATGCTGTTGATGATGATGATGAGAGTGCCTTCTCCTGGAGGAAAGGGGGAAGACCATGACTTTCTGGTATGTGGTACAAAAAATGGACTTGGAGAGTGAAAGCCGCATTATTTATAACCCCACAAATTTGCCATGAATTCCCAATCAGCATGCCTAAGACTTTATGCACAAGGGTTTGCATTCTTATTGTGCACAGAAAGAAGCAAGGAAATAATTTTCTGGTAGCAACCAAAATAGCCTATGTCAAAAGACACTAAATGTCAATGAATTTCTTGAAGCATTAGGAGTTTATCAGGAAAGAATGCACCAAAGACATTCGCATTTATTTTTTTTTTAAAGCAAATGACAAAGACCCAGTATACCATCTTTACTTTTTAAACCTAAGCTTAACATTACATATTTAAACAACTGTCAAAACTTACTAAGATGCCAGAATTCATGCACAGCTAGAAAACATCCTTATAGTAAACCAGAAATGTTTTACCATTAATGTGTTAATATCTTTCACTACTAAATACTTAAAAAAACCGAAATTATTTCTGTAGAAGGTTCATCCTGCGGTGCTAACTTTACAGCAGGCTGACGCTACTTGGCTCACGTTTCAGACACAATGGAAAAGCAGGTCCATGCTGGTGTTAGTGCACACTCTGTTCTACCACTACTGAGGAGTCGGGGCTCACCTGGAGTACGTTTAATAAAAAAGCAAAGTTCATACAGAAATTTACAACAATTTTAAAGACAAATAAATGGTCCTATTATGTGGTCCCAACAATAAACTCAAAAGTCTATGACAAATATGGCTCCAATGAGCTGTTTATAAATACTCAGATTAGGTACAGTGATACTGAAAGTCGAGTTTGTTTGAAATCTTCAAAAAAAGTTCCTGTTAATCCTCAAATGGTGCTTGTTACAGTTAACATTTCTGTTAAACGCGTGCATTGAGTCACTTGTTATCCAAGCGCGGCTGCTCCTTACCATTTATTGTCGGGGACTTGAGCTGCCCGTCTTCCTCAACTTCCACTCTTTCTTGACCATTCTCCACGATTCTCTTTGTAGTGATCTTTCTGCCATTAACTATTTTTGTAGAAGTCGATACAGACTTGAAGTTGCCCATCCCACTACCACCAAATGATGTGGAAGAGAATGAAGTGAGACCCCCGTGATCTAGCCACCCAAATGAAGAAAATCCTGCAGGAAATCCCACAGAAAATCCTGTATTAAAAGAAGAAAGTCCACTTCCAAAAGGTGGAAATCCACTGAAGCCAGAGAAAGACGACCCTGTTCCTCGGTTTCTGCTTTCTCGGAGACCGCTCTGATTCCCAGTAAAGTCCTCAAATGGGTCTTCAAAGAAGTCAAATCTAAAGGGGTCCCTTCCACCAAAAAATTCCCTGAAGACATCCTCGGGATTACGGAATGTGAAGCCATAATCAAATGGATTGTCAAAATGACTTCCACCTCCTCCACCATTTAATCCTTCTTTGCCATATTTGTCATAGATGTCCCGCTTTTTAGGATCTGACAACACCTCATATGCCTTAGCTACTTGTTTGAATTTTCTCTCTGCTTCTTTATTCTCAGGGTTTTTATCTGGGTGCCACTTTAGTGCCAGTTTTCGGTACGCCTTTTTAATATCTTCGGCTGAAGCATGTCTCTGCACGCCTAAAACATCATAGTAATCCACCATGTTTTAAATAATTGTTGGAACAGGTCCAAGGACACGGACGACTGAGGCGGGAAGGAGGGAGGGGGCGGCGGTCGAGGGCTCCACGCGGCTCCAGCACGGCTGCGCTGGTGGTGGTGGATGGTCCTCGCGCTTTCCTCAGCATTAGGAGTTTAAAGCAAGGGGACATTTCTGTAAAAGCTCACTATTGAACACCTCTTTCATAGAGAGAAGTTCAGAGGTTTGTCATTTCTGTAGCTCTAAACATGCCTCCTTGGTAAAGAATAACTAGACCAAAAAGTCTACAAATATCTCATCTTTCTTTTGGGTACCAGGAGACACAGGAATTGGAATGGGGTATTCACTGCATTTGCCTTTGAACATGAAGCAGAAACAGAAATCTCATGCAGAGAACATTGTAACTAAGGTTGTTTGCATGTCCCCCAACTCCCTCTCTGAGCTTTCTACTCACTGTCCTGCTATAGGGCAACAGAAACCTACTTTGGACCACTAAAGCTCTAGGCTCATTGCACTTTGAACACTTGAGTCAGCAAACTCGAGGGCAAATTCATTTGTCTATTTACTCAAAAGAAATGGAGATGAGCTGTTGCTAATCCTAATAAGCATCTCTATCCCAAAGTTGAAATGGCATATCACTTTCCTAGAGATAGGAGAAAACACTTCTAAAATTAGTAGTCATCATCCTGTAGATAGCTACAAGAATCAAAGTCAGAAAATATGAAGCCAGATAGAGAAACTGAGCTTTGGAGTGTTGTCTGTACCTCCCAGCCACCTTCAGTTGCAGAAGTCTCTCATGGAGAGAGGGGTTGAGGAAAAGGTGGGAAGGTGGGCAGTGGAGTCCAGCCTGACACTCAGTGACATGCTCAATCAACTAGGTCTCATTCTCCTTCTTTACTGTAGGCATGTCTGGAGGGACCATCTCTGAGCTGCCCTGCCCTGTCTACTTGGTCCTCATGTCTAGAGGCCAAAAGCCACCCACTGTAAATGCCCATATGACTACCTCACACACTACTTGAGGCTTTTCTTAACTTCTGGCTACAGAGGCAAGCCTGGCCAGCAACAGGGAAAAAATTGGAAGTGCCTTAGAGTTCATGTCTAGGGTTCAAGTTGGCCTCCTCCATGATGGGTGGTGATTTGTCTGGCAAATGGAGTGTTCTCATCTCTCAGTGGGGTAACTCTCCTAGAGTCCCTCAAATCTCAAGCTGCCCACGGGGCTTGACAGCACAGACATTGCTGGCCTCTTTCCCTTTCTGATGATAAGTTATTGGTCACATGAGGTCAATCTGAATGACTTGAATTTTTAACTGTAGTAGAATATATAGCTTTAGGGGAAGGAGAAGTGAGATTTAAGCTAGAAACACTTTGTAGTAATAAGAAACAAAGGTAAAATTTCGGTAATGTAACACATTGGTGATAAGGACATGGGGAAGGGATTTGACTCTCCTGACTATGATAGATAACTAGATGAGAACATCAGTCTCTGCACTTGTGGTGCAAAAAGCCGTGAGATTACATTTACAAGAAGCCACAGGAGAAGGCAGTCAAGGAGCGAACGTATATTCTTTCAAGGACTGGCTCGCTTTGACTCTTGATTCTCCTGCTTGCAGGGCCTCTGATCAAGGCACTCTTAAGAAGACTGCTAAGATTTATTTTCTTACTAAAGTGGTTTCTCTCCTTCAAAGACTGTTTCTCTCTTTTTCCCTTCTGCTAAGGCAAATAGCCCTCAGGCACCTAAGGGTCATTGTTGCCCAGCAAGACAGCACAGTGGTCTGGTGTGCATCAGGACAATAGATAAGATGGGGCCAGAGACCTGGCCAGTCCCGGGCCCTGACACTTATCTGCAGTTCTGCTTCCCAAGAATCCACCATAAGAGCAGGACAAGCAGAATTCCACCAAAGCAGATGCCTTCACCTGACAAGATCAATGCCTGATTTTGTCTAACGCACAGCAGAACCACACCCAAGTGGTTCATGGCATGTTGTGTTTGCTGCATGGCTCAAGACTCTCAGTACCAGGAGAGAGCTCTATTTAAAGGACGCACAGTGATGCCCTGACAATAGTCCCCATCCACCTGGGCCCCTATCAAACTGCTGCTTCCATACTGCCAACCTGCCTCTTCCACATAAATATGTCAAGAGTGACTCATCTCTAAAACACAATATCTGCATCCTGGAGATGTTGTGTGACCTTTCACATCATTTCCCTCCCAAAGTTAATATCTATGATGGATGCAATATATTCAAATGTGTAAATCTGTCTGAATGATTCAAATGATGAATTATTGGCAGCTAATGGAACCCAAGTGCAGAGATGAAGAGAGTTTTCTTATCAGTCCATCATTTTTTATCATTCCAGTTGGAATGTTGGTATTGATTAGAATATAATGTGCTACAGAAGCCAACGTAAATCTAAACTCTATTAGATTAACAAGAACATTCAACTAACAAAATGGCAATATGGAGAAAAGGGCTCTGTGTTGGTCATTGGTAATATTTTAGCCATAAATATGGGGAACCTGAAATTGGGATGTGACAGGTGGCAGCACTGGGGGCACTGAGGCTTCAGCCAGATGACAAAGAAAGTATTGCTGTAGCTTCTTGGATTGAGTCAAATTTGCCATCATTTTCATTTTAAACTTGCCAGGATGACCAGGAGCTGTGTTGGTGGTTGGGATGCCAGTGTCCTGTCAGGTGTGGAGACTAAGATCGGAGTCAGCTCCTAAAAGACAAAGAAAACACATTTTGTGGATTCAGGGCACCGCTAAGGGGCATCTGGAATTGTCCCAGCTAGAAAACAGCTGATATCTGAAAGTGAGCAGGAGTCTGGGAAGAGGAAGGCAAAGAGAAACATGATGAAAGGAAGGTAATGTCACAATGTCATGCATGTAACTGTGGGGCCAGGTGAAATACCCCAGATTCCTTGGGTCTGATCCACATGGTTCCCATGAGGCTCCCCAGAAGGACTGAGTAAGCTGCTGTGAGATTCCCCTGTGTTCCCTGTCTCATATCCCCAGGCTCCTTTCTGCTTCCTGGGATTTTCTCCCCTCCCCCCAAAAGATTGCCTATGCCCAAATCCTTATCTCAGGATCTGATTCTAGAGGAATCCAGGAACTAAATCTAAAGTCACAGAACTTGTAAGTGGTAGCAAGTGGTAGTAAGTGTTGTGTGTGTGTGTGTGTGTGTGTTTGTGTTTTAACCAGAGCTTCTCATCAACCTCTCATGTTCTTATTGACAGATTCTTGAGCTAGGAATGGACAGAAACCAGATTAAAACATCATTATAAACAAGGAGGAAGTTCGGAAGCTGGGCTTTCAGATTTGACCTTGTTTTCTGTATGGATCCTAAAATGCACTTTTCTGTAGAAGTAATGCCCGTGTGTTTAATGTGAGGCCAGGCTAAGCTCTCAAAACTCTTCTTGCATCTTCTTTGTGTTCACCAATTTACTAGTTTATGTGCATGTATTATTATATAAAATTGTTCATTTGAACACACAAACCTGGGAATGCCCAGGACACAGAGGGTGGTGGAAGCCTTGGGGATGACCTGAGTTTCTACATCATCAACACAGTCTGGGGTCTCCCAATACACAATACACAGAAGAGGATGCACCATTGGCAATCACTTGTCAGAAGTTCTGAGTTACAATAAAAAAACGGAAGTTAATTACTCTGTCCTGGTTTAGTTTCTCTGGCCAAGTAATCTATTAGGTTTTTATTGTGGGGGGAAAAAATGAACCCTAGGCTGGGAATGAGGTGACCAAGTGAATATCTGCATGGCCCTAGAGGGTAGCACAGCCTTGGCTGATTGGGGGAGGTGTCCCAGGGTGTTGAGAAATACCCCTGGGAACCCAAATGCTGACTGGACCCATAAGAATACCTCTGACAAGGGACTTTCTGGGTTGATTATTAGCAGGCCCACCTTCATCCTAGAGGCCCAGATCCTCCTAGCAGCCCTTTTAGGGACATCAACCCAGACAATTGCTCTGAGGAAGCTCACCAACTGAGGCCTTTGGCAACATGTGGAGGTTGAAGAACACATTTTGGAATTGAGACCCATTGAGATGATGACATTTGTTCATCACTTCCTCAATTGGCTACTGTTTATATCTAAAATCCCTTCATGAGATGCCACAGGTGCTACACACATGAATTACATACATCCCAAGGTAACTGTGAACCGCCCACCTCCTGCTAACTCTGGATGCTGAGGAAGAGCCACCTCTCTGCAAGATGAGTCCAGGCCCCTGCAGTGCTTGGGGTCTCCACTCTGCCCCTTCCTTTTCTTCTCCAATCATCTGTGCTCTGCCCCGTGTAACCCCAGAGCCACGTGGATGAGGCTGTCATCTTCATAGCATGGTCACTATCTTTCTCCAGTGCTGTTCCTTGTCTTTGCCTCCACCCCTTCATACCCTCTGCATCCTCTCCAGCCTCTTGGACCAGGTAAGCCTCTTTTAGGGATCAGAGAAAGCTGCTCCCAGTTGGGAAGGCCTCATTTATGTCACAGGCATCTCATAACTTCCTCTAGGACTTAGATTGACCCTATCCCCAACAACAGGCTTGAGCATGTCATGGGGACCCTGCATAATGAATTGTAGTCACCCAGGTACTTGTCTGCCTAACCCACGGCCATCTCCTGGCAGAAAGTAATAAGGATTTGTCCATCCTTGCCCTGTTGGGATCTGTCATGGGCCTGTCATGCATGTGCACTAATTGAGCATGTAAATAAATGATCAAAGGAGAGGGTGAGTAGAAGGGAATGGTCTTAGGGGAGTCTGAGGCTGGAACCTAAGGATGGGCAGGATCGGATGGGGAAAGAATGTAGGACAGAAGTGCAGGATGGTCCTGGCCCTGCAATGGGAAATTGTCCATTCATCTCAGAAAATGAGATGTGTACCTTCTGTATGCTGGTGCTGTCACAGCCTCCCTTGAAGAGACATAGCAGACAGGTAGACACTGCCTGTACTTACTCCTGTGCTGCTGGCACCAAATCTAGGAATAGATCTTGCCTTTGTGGACAGGGGAACAGATCAGCCAGAGGTTGAAAATGCCTCTCCCAACAAAACCAAACAAAACTCTTTTTGAATCTCAGAGTGAAAAATTCATTAGCTGGTATCTGTCTCCCCAGAATCTCACTGTCAAACCTGGCAGAGCCTAGAAGTTAAAACAGCAGATGAAATAATAGCCAGTGTTCAGTAGTTGCTTACTGTGTGCCAGGCGCCCTGTGAAGAGCATTCTTTGGATGGATTTTCTCATTCAATCCACATGGCTATCCCTACTCAAGAATAATAATTACAACCACCAATTTCACAGGCAGAACACTTCAGCCCAAAGGCAAGCTGGAGCTTCCCAAGCTCTCATAGGTTATAGAGGCAGAAGACAGGATTTGAACCCAGGCAGCTTGACCCCAGTGCATGCACTAACCTTCCCTCCTTATGCCATCCATAGAATCCCTCCAGCCTTGTTCTAGGAAGGAACTGGAGCCTAGAGGGATAACAAGTGAGGCTTGTAAATATGAGGCTTCCCTCTGACACAGGGTATTACTGAGACCATATCAGGCCTCAGGCTAACATGCCCTTGTGTATTGGGACCATCTTTTCCAACCTGAACAAAATGAGCAGAGAGGGACTGGCTGGTTTGGAAAGGCATGGATCTGTGTGACTCTGTACACAGCTCTTTTACCCGTAGTCTTCTCCTCCCTCCTGTGAAAAGAAGGAACATGGGGGCGGAGGCAGGATCTCTGACTGGAGCTGGCTTTCCACAGAGGCTACCATCCCGAAGGAGAGTTAAAGGGCAGAAGTTTAGCAAGTAAGCTGATGGTTTGGAGCTAAGGCAAGAGAGAAAGTTTAAGAACACACACCAACTCTGCTGAGGTGAGCTATGACCCAAAGGAAACAAACAATAGGTACAAAATCCATCACCAAACGGATGGAAGTCCCCTCTCCCACGAGAACAGCTCCTAGTGTACTCTATACAAACAAGTGAGCAGAGTTCAGATATCCTCCTTTTGTATCACACAGGAGAGACCCGCCAAAAACCAGAACTCCTTCCCCTACTAGTGTGCCATGGCACTTTCCCACCAGGCATAAAACTGTATAAAGCTGTATATATTCTTGCGCAGCACCTGTGGGTCAAAAGAGTAGGGCATAGGCCCCATATGCCGGAGGTGGTGGGTTTAAACCCAGCCCCAGCCAAAAACTGCAAAAAAAAAAACCACAAAAAACAAAACACCCAAAACTGTATATATTCTCTACCTGCAATTCTGAATTCCCAGCACTCTCACCTGGAGGTCTGGAAGCCTGTACCCCATGGAGTCCAGATTCTTGGGTATTTTCTAGAGAGGCGCGGGCTGTTGCTGGTCTGTGCTGATTCTGTGGCACAGGAGTAAGGAGAAGATATTGAACTGAGGGAACCATACGGGAGAGGGAGAGGCGGTGCCCCGTGGCACAGAGCAGCAGTGGCAGCAGCGAGAACAATGGGGATTACACCCCTGGGGATATTTAGTAGAGACACTCCCTGCCTCTCTGGATAACCAGCAAAAGCCAGGCATCTTTCCAGTGGCAGCCACTGGTGGAACAGATCTCAGATGGAAACGCAGGCCCCCAGGAGTAATGGGTATGCCTGAGGCAGTACCTGCCTAGGTGGGGACAGAGACTAGAATATGCATGCAGAGATAGCATACTCCCAGGGTGAGGCTGAGCCAGAAGGACTCTTTTAGTGAACCTAAAAAGCACCAAGCCCACAGAGAATCACAGCTGAGACAAAAGCAGGTGGGGAGAGGCAGAAACCAAGAACTAAGTGTCAGCTCTAACCACTCCTGTCCCAACACAGAGTACAACAGAGACAGACACACCTGCTCCATGCTGAGACCACAGCTGAGTCACATTTTTTGTGAACTTAAACAGTGCCTGTTCCACAGGGGAATATGGCAAGGACAGAATCACTAATTATGCCAGAATATAAGTCTCAGCAACATCAATCAGGGGAGTGGCTGGAACTGAGTGAACTGCCCCAGCTTCCATTAAGTATCCAAGGTTGTCAGGTCTCGGCTACCCCTGCTGGATAGTGGCAAAATGCAGCAACCTGGCCAAAGAGACATAGTTCTCCCTGTGACTCGGGCAGGCGCAAACCCCTGGAGCATCTGCTCATTGGAGGGAACTGGGTCACAGCCCTGTGGAGTTACCAGTGACTGGGTATGACAGAGGTGCAAGGTGGGGAAGGAAGCATCAACCTTCCCAGATTAATTCATTTCCTGGGTGGGTCCTTCTGACCTCACGGAGTACCAGAGCAAGTCATACTCAAGCTGCCAGCAGACCCCTTCGATCTAGTTGCCAGAGACCTTTTGAACTCTCCCGAGACCAGTGATGACTGAGACAATTGATTTGGACCTCCTGAACTAGGCCAATCACCTGAGAACTATCAAAATCACACCCTGGGTGTGTGGTTGTAGGAAGGTTTGATTTTCCTTTTCCAGTTGTTGCCCTTAGGGCACAGGGTGACTTAATAGCTGGTATTTCTCCACAGCTGAGACTTCAAACCAGAGTAACTGATTCACTAGGGTAGGACAGAGACCAGCTGAAAACAAGACAGAGCCACTTAACCCCACCACACCAAGCAGGTCCCCAGTGTCTCAGGTTGTAGCACTGTACAGATCCTTTGCAAAGCTCTAAAGAAAAAGGTACAGACACCAGTCCCAGCTCTTGGACAAAGGGCTGGTTAATCACTACTCCAGGAGCCCCCAACCCAACTTCACCTTATCTGCTTATCTAGCCAAATAGTGTAAAATAATCGTGGGGTGGAATCAGTGGAAAAACTCCAGTAACATGAATAACCAGAGTAGACCAACTCCTCCAAGGACAGATATGGTGGATACACCAGAAGATCCCATTCATAAACAAATGGCTGAAATGTGAGAAATCAAATTCAGAATTTGGATTGCAAATAAGATTAATAGAATGAAGGTAAAGTTGGAATTAGAAATTCAAGGAGCACATCAAAAGTTGTCTCAAGAATTCAATGAACTCAAAGACAAAATACCAAAGATTTCAACACATTGAGACAAGAACTTGCAGCCCTCAAAGATCTGAATAATACAGTAGAATCCCTCAGTAACAGAATGGAGCAGGCAGAAGAAAGGATTTCTGACATTGAAGATTAAGGTTTTGAATACTCACAAATGCTCAAAGAGGGCAAAAAAGTGGAAAACAAAAATTGATCATTCTCTCAGTGAGCTCTGGGATGATTCTAAGAGATCTAATATTCTAATATTCTCCTTATAAAAATATCTGATGGCGATTAGGTTCCTGTGAAGGATACAGATGCTTTATTTCATAAAATAATCAAAGAGAATTTTCCAGACATGCCAAGAGATTCTGAAATTCAGATAGCAGACAGTTTCAGAACCCCAGCATGACTCAACCTGAATAAGCATTTCCTAGACACATTTTAATTAAAAGAGAAAGTTATTTCACCACATTTAAAATAAAAGAGAAACTGCAAGCAGCCAGACATAAGAAAACCATAACCTACAAGGGGAAGACCTTGTAGAATGACTACAGATCTCTCTGCTGAAACCTTTCAAGCTAGAAGAGGGTGGTCATCAAATTTTAATCTCCTTAAAAAAGATAACTTTCAACCCAGGATCCTGTATTCAGCAAAACTGAGTTTCATTTATGATGGAGAAATTAAATACTTTAATGACACTCACTTGTTGAAGAAATTTCCCATAACTAAACCAGAGGTCTTTAGGATATTCTCAGACCTATCCTCCATAATGACCAGCCCAATCCTCCACAACAAAAGTAAACTCACTCAGACACTTTTGATCAAATTCCAACTTCCACAGTGATTAAAGGAGTAAAAATGTCCACTGGACTTTTGAAAAACTCAATACCCAAAATTCTACCAGGCTTATCAATATTCACAATTAAGGTGAATGGCTTAAATTGTCCTCTAAAGAGACACAGGTTGGCTGAGTGGATACAAAAACTCAGGCCAGATATCTGCTGCATAAAATAATCTCATCTTACCTTAAAAGATAAATATAGACTCAGGGTGAAGAGATGGCCATCTATATTTCAGCCAAATGTAAATCAGAAGAAAGAAGGTGTTGCAATTTTATTCACAGATATGATAGGCTTTAAACCAACATAAGTAAGGAAAGATAAGGATGGTCACTTCATATTTGTTAAAGGTAACACTTCATTAACTTTAAAATAAGAAAATTACATGTCACATCAGACATGAGTAATAAGTAAAAACAGAGGACTTGCACAGAGAAGATTCTGAGCTGGAGTCTTAAGATTTTAGAAGAATTAATTGAATGTAAGGCATGAAAGACATACTTACTTTCAGAAACTTCAATTTTTCTAGTTCATCAGTAAATTATAAACACTTTTTTTTTTTTTTTTTTTTTTTTGTAGAGACAGAGTCTCACTGTACCGCCCTGGGGTAGAGTGCCGTGGCGTCACACGGCTCACAGCAACCTCTAACTCTTGGGCTTACGCGATTCTCTTGCCTCAGCCTCCCGAGCAGCTGGGACTACAGGCGCCCGCCACAACGCCCGGCTATTTTTTTTTTTTTTTTTTTTGTTGCAGTTTGGCCGGGGCTGGGCTCGAACCTGCCACCCTTGGCATATGGGGCCGGCACCCTACTCACTGAGCCACAGGCGCCGCCCATAAACACTTTTTTTTTTTTTTTGTAGAGACAGAGTTTCACTTTGTCACCCTCGGTAGAGTGCTGTGGCATCACAGCTCACAGCAACCTTCAACTCTGGGTTTAGGTGTTTCTCTTTCCTTAGCCTCCTGAATCACTACAATGCCCATATATTCTTTTATTGCATTTTGGCCAGGGCGGTTTGAACCCGCCACCCTTGGTATATGGAGGTGGCACCCTACTCACTGAGCCAGAGGTGCCACCCTAAACACTTTTTAAGATATCTTTTTTCCAAATTTTTTTTAAAAGTTGACATGCAGCCATATTCACAGAAACATACTTGCTCTCTAATTCTGTTGCACCTAAAGATTTCTTTAGAGTAACATATTTTTATGTTTACTTACATGTAAATAAAAAGGTTTGTTTCAAAAATAAGTGAGGTTGTATTGTCAAATAAAAATGTAGGATATAATATTATAAATAGTCATTTGGAGTTCAGAAATGTATGGCTTTTTATAATACCAGACAATCTTCATTCTAACCACTATGGCGACAATGTAACTGAAAGAGTTAAGAAAACTTTAACCTATTGGAGCATTATTCTCCAAATTATTTGAAATTTAAAGCAATTAGGAAAATGGATCACAAGAGATGTTATTTTACTATGTAACCCAATTTACTATCCATTACCTACAACATTGAGTAATATGAGATAAGTTAATGTTGGTGGCAGCATAATACTTCATTAAATGTAAAATACTCAACACATTAAAAGCATTTTTAATTGAATAAAACCAATTGAGTTCACATATAATCTCAAATGAAATTCAAAATCAAGTGTATTTTAGTAGACTAATGTGTAATGAGTGAAATGATTTACTTCAAAAATTGTAATTGTTTTTCTTTCTTACCAAAATGAAGAAAAATATGCCTCTAAAAATACTTCATGCATCAGTTAAAATACTTATTATGTGTTAACCACAAGGCACATCTCTGCTTCATACCTTTTAAATTTCAGTGTTTTTAATTTCCCAAAAAGTACATGAATATTGTCTAACAATATAGACCTCTAGTAGTTCTGATGTAGCAACAATTAATCACATATTTTCACATAAACACGAGAAATAAAAGCATAGCATTACTGCATTGTGATTTAAATTACATCAATATCTGCTTGTTAAAAATGCAAAAAGCATTACATTTTTAGCTGAACTATGACCTTAAAAAGCATACTGTAGACATAATTGATAGTCAGAAAACCTATATCTGCCTTTTAATCTTAAAATTAATTATCAAACTATTTTAACTAGATTATTAACTGTAATCAACAATGTTGTTTAGCAAGATGTGTGAAAGTCATAGTTCCTTAGAGTACTCTATTATGAATAACTTGATTATTTACTTGATAACTAGATTTGTGATTAATTTTTTCAAATTATACATCTGTAAAGCATTTTAAGTATCAATAATTTCTCATTTCTAAGGTATATTCTTTGTACAAATGTTTTTTCACTTCTATTTTTATTAAATTCTGAATAAAAATTCTGTGAAATTGAAAAAAATTTTCAGGAAGCATTGGCATGTTCAATAAAGATTTGTGATCTATGTACAAGAATTTCCCCACTCTAAAGTTTTATTGTTGCCATTCAGCATATGTACTCTTGTGCATTTAGTGCTAATACTTTGAAAAAGCATTTTGCAATCGTAAAGGCTTTGCTACATTGTTCACATTTGTGGGGTTTCTCGTACAAATTCTCTATGTCTTCTAAGATTTGAGCACTTGTTAAAGGCTTTGTCACATTCTTCACATTTAAAGGGTTTCTCTCTAGCATAAATTCTTTTATGTATTTTAAGACTTGAGCACTGGGTAAAGGCTTTGCTACATTGTTCACATTTGTAGAGTTTCTTGCCACTATGAATTCTCTTATGTGCAGTAAGATTTGAGGTCTGGTTAAAGGCTTTACCACATTCTTCACATTTGTAGGGTTTCTTTCCAACATGAATTCTCTTTTGTCTTATAAAACCTGAGCACTTGTTAAAGGCTTTGTCACATTTTTCACATTTGTAGGGTTTCTCTTCAGTATTAATTCTCTTATGTCTTATAATATTTGACCACTGGTAAAAGGCTTTGCCACATTCTTCTTTTTAATTTTATATTGTTTTATAATAATTAGAATAAAAATAATATCTAAAGATACACTCATAAAACTTTTCAAAATTTCTCCTCAAATTACAAAAGTATCTCTCTCACACAAATATAATACATATTCATCAATAAACAGATGCTGAAATTACAATTTTCATGAATACTCACCAAGACAGAATCAAATTTTGAGCACAAACCAGTAAAACAAACATGTTAAGTTATAAACGTATTAGAGGTATTCTTTATTCATACAGGCAAGTAAACACAGATAATTTTATTGTAAATGAATAAATAACTGATTTATAGTAAAATTTTTAATCATGCTAAACAATATTTAGAGTTCAATACTGTCACACACAATTGTAACATATGAAGAAGGGGCAAGGCTCGGTGCCCGTAATTCAGCAGCCTGGGCACCAGCCACATACACTGAAGCTGGTGGGTTCAAATCCAGCCCAGGCCTGCCAAACAATGACAACAACAGCAACAAAAAAAATAGCCGGACATTGTGGCAGTCTCCTATATTCCCAGCTACTTGGGAGGCTGAGGCAAGAGAATTGCTTAAGCCCAAGAGTTGAGGTTGCTGTGAGCTGTGACACCATGGCATTCTACCCAGAGTGACAGCTTCAGACTCTGTCTCTAAATAAATACACAAATAGATATATATATATAGATAGATAAATAGATAAGAGGGGACAAAATGAATACTAGAGGCAACCTTCACTGAAAGCTCGTATCCAGAAGGAGAAAAGTCAAAATGAAGTGAATTTAGGAAATTGAATTTGGAGAGTTAAACACAATGAATGAAAAAACAAACAAAAACAATTATCCCGACTGAGGCAAAGTAGGAGGATGAGAAAGAGAACAGAGATCAGGTAAGGAGCAACTAGATAGAATGTGCCTGTTACCAACGAGGAAGGGAGACCTCCCGCCAAATGGGGAGCCTGCCATGGGTTTTCTGTGAGTGAGCCTGGAACAAAGGACTTCTTTGAGAGCCATGAAGTTCCTCTTCTCCTGTGCCAAGTAACCTTATCAATATTTGTTATGTTAATAAATTTTTCCTTTTTTTGAGGTTTTTAAAAAAAATTGTTTAATTTTTTATGATACAATAACTGTCTACATTAATGCATTTATGGGGCACAATGTGCTGATTTCATATACAATGTGGAATGCTTACATTAAACTGTTAACATAACCAATACCTCACTTACTTATTTGTTGTGGTAATACATTTATACTCTACTCTTAATATTTTTGAGATTTTTTTTCCCCAGATCAAGGATTCTCAGTTGGTCTTTTTCTTTGTTTTTTTATTTTTTATTTTTTTATTTTGAAATCTGATTAAGTTCTCAGCTCTTTTGTTTTCCAAATAACCTTTCTATCATTTCCCTCTGTATACTCCTTCTAGGATCCCTTTCTTAAATATATTGATCAACTTGATTGTGTCTACTAAGTTTTACATATATTTTCAGTTTCATTTTTAAAATTTTGTTTCCATGAATCAATATGTATAACAAATATGTGTCATTTTTTTCTGTTTATTTTCTGCTTCATTAAGTCTGCTATTGTACATTTCTAGTAAATATTTCAATTCAGGTATTATATTTTTCAGTTCTACAATTTAAATTGGATACATTGTATAGTTTTTATCTCTTTGTTATTATCTCATTTTCCTCAGGCATAATTTTGATGATTTTATTCTCTGTGTATTTCTTTTGCATATAGAGTATGTTTGAGATGATTATTTTTAATTCTTTTTTAGTTAATACAAAGACATCCATTTGTCAAGGGTTAATTCATGAAAATTTATTTTGTACCAATGGGACATGTTTTCTGTATGATCTGTATAATATGTACTCTTGTAATAAGTTCAGTTAATAGTGTTTTTGTCATACAGTTACATGACAATTTTACAATTTTATATTCTTTACTAAAAGAATGTGTTTCAACTTCATCCAAGTAAACACAAAAAATGTAAAGTCTCCATCTTTTCTTATATCTGCATAGTATTCCATGGTATACATGTACCACAGTTTGTTAATCTATTCAGGAGTTGATGGGCACTTGGGTTGCTTCCATGTCTTGGCAATTGTGAACTGAGATGCAATAAACATTCTGGTATAAATGTCCTTATGGTAAAATAATTGTTTGTCCTCTGCATAGATACATAGTAATTGGATTGTGAGATCAAATGGAAGGTATACTTTTAGTTATTTGGAATTCTTCATACTTCTTTCCATAGATGTTGAATTTGTTTGCATTCCACTAGCAATGTGAACGTGATTCCTTCTCTACACTTCCATGTCATAATCTGCAGATTTAGGATTTTGTAATTTGGACTAACCTCACTGGAATTAGGCGATATCTCTAGAGGTTTTGATTTGCATGTTTCTTATAATTAGGAGCAATGAATATTTGTTCATGTGTTTTTTGGCCATTCACCTGTCATCATCAGTGAAGTTTATGTTCAAGTTTCTTTCCGTCTTCTGAATGGAGTTGAGGGCAGAGACAAGATGGCTGACTGAAGCCAGCTTTCCACAGAGGCTCCTGACCAGAAGGAGAGTTAAAGGACAGAAATTTAGCAAGTAACCTGGTGGATTAGGGCTGCACCAAGAGAGAAGGTTGAAGAACGCAAATCAACCCTGCTGAGGCCAGCTGCAATGCCAAGGATAGAAACAAAAGATACAAAGTCCATCACCAAGCAGACGGAAGTACCCTCCCCCATGAGAACGGCTCAGAGTACCCCATTAATAAATGAGCAGGGTTCAAAAGTCCTCCCATTATACTCCACAGGAGAGAACCTATAAAAACAGGACCTATTTCCTACTAGGGTGCCATGGCACTCTCCTGCCAGGCATCCTACTAGGGTGCCATGGCACTCTCCTGCCAGGCATAAAACTGTGTAAAACTGTATATATTCTCTGCAAGCAATTCTGAGCTCCCAGCACTCTCCTCCACTCTCAGTCTGAGGTCTGGAGGCCTCTCCCCCAGGAGTCCAGATTCTTGGGTGATTTCTCGAGGGGTGTGGACAGAGCCTGGACTGCAGCTGTTCAGTGCTGATTCTGCGGCATAAGAGTAAGAAGAGGATGGTAAGGTGAGAGGGAATCATGCTGGAGAGGATGGTGCTCTGAGGCACAGAGAAGCTAGGACTCACCCCTAGGTATTGTGGAATCACACCCCCTGTCTCTCTGGGCAGCCGGAGAAGGCCGGGAATCTTCTCAGGTGGCAACCACTGGCGGAACATATCTGGGACAGAAACGCAAGCCCTGTGAGTAAATGGTTTGCCTGAGGTGGTACAGGCCTGGGTGGAGTGCGGGGACTAGAAAACACACACACAGGGGAAGCTGACTCCCAGGGTGGGGCTGACCCAGAGGACCACTTTACTGAGCCTAAGACGCACCTGACCCACAGGGGATCATCAGCCTAGACAAAGAAGGGCAGGAGGCTAGAACTGACAGCTAACTGTGCTGCAAAAACAAACCTGCAGCAGCAAAGACAGGGCCTGAGGCGCAGGTTCTGTGAACTCAAAACAGCTTCTCTTCTGCAGGGGAATTTAGCTGGGACAGAAACAAATTCTGCAAAGTTGTTCTGTTCAGTCAGTAACATGAATCAGTGGGGGGGCAAGGGGAGGGCTCAAATTGAATGAACACCATCCAGCCTCCATCAAGCAAGGTTATGAGGCCTCACCTCCCCCTGCTGGACAGAGGCAAAGAGAAGCAGCCTGGCTGAGGAGACATATATTTCCTTGTGATTCAGGCAGGTGCAAAGCCCTAGAGTATCTGCACACTGGAGGAAACTGGGTCACAGTCCTGCAGGGTTATGAGTAACTGCGGATGACAGAGGTGCAAGGTGGGGAAGGAGGCATCAATCCTCCCAGACTAATCTATTTGCTGGGTGGGTCCTCCTAACCTCACGGAGCACTGGAGCAAGCCATATTTGAGTTGTCAGCAGACCCCTGTGATCTAGTTACCAGAGACTTCTTAAACTCTTCCATGTGAGACAGATGCTCACTAAGATAATTTATTTGAACGTTTTGAACTGAGCCAATCGCCAGTGGACTATACAAGTGGTGCCCCGGGTGTGTGGTTGTAGGAAGGTTTGATTTTCCTTTTCCAATTGTTACCTGTGAGGGGCAGCGTGACTTAACTGCTGGTATTTCTCCACAGCTGAGACTTCAACCCAGAATAACTGTTTCACTAGGGTCAGAAAGAGACCAACTGAAAACAAGACAGAGCCACTTAGCCCCACCAAACCAAAGAGGTCCCCATTTGCTTAGGCCATAGCACTGTATGGGTCCGCAGCAAAGCTCCCGGGGAAAAATCAAAAAGTGTAAAATAATCATGGGGCAGAATTAGCGGGAAAACTCTGGTAACATGAATAACCAGAGAAGATCAACACCCCAGGGAAAGATATGGCAGATGTAACTGAAGATCCCATTCATAAACAGATAGTCGAGATGTCAGAAATCGAATTCAGAATTTGGATTGCAAACATGATTAATAGAATGGAGGAAAATTAGGAATTAGAAATTCGAGGAGCAGTTCAAAAGTTGGAATTAGAAATTAGAGGAGAAATTCAAAAGTTGTCTCTAGAATTCAACGAATTTAAAGACAAAACCACCAAAGATTTTGACACATTGAAGCAAGAATTTGCAGTCCTCAAAGATTGGAAAAATACAGTATAATCCCTTAGTAACAGAGTGGAGAAAGCAGAAGAAAGGATTTCTGACATTGAAGACAAAGCTTTTGAACGCTCCCAAACTATCAAAAAGGAAGAGAAATGGAGAGCAAATTCAAAAATCTAAAGGAAATTGGCCAATACTTTTAAGCATGCCACCTTCCAAGACTTAGCCAGAATCAAATGAAAATGTTGAAAAGGCCTATATCAAGTTCTGAAATAGCATCAACCATACACAATCTCCCTAAAAAGAAAAGCCCGGGACCTGATGGCTTCACATCAGAACTCTACCAAACCTTTTAAGAGGAACTAGTACCTATATTACTCAACCTGTTCCAAAGTATAGAAAAAGAAGGAATACTACCCAACACCTTCTATGAATCAAACATTACCCTGGTCCCCAAACCAGGAAAAGACCAACAAAAAAAGAAAATTACAGGCCCATATCACTAATGAATATAGATGCAAAAATATTCAACAAGATCCTAACAAACAGAATCCACCAACACATCAAATTATACATCATGACCACGTCGATTTTATCCCAGGGTCTCAAGGGTGGTTCAATATAGGTAAATCTATAAATATAATTCAGCACATAAATAAATTAAAAAACAAAGACCATATGATTCTCTCAATTGATGCAGAAAAAGCTTTTGATGATATCCAACATTTCTTCATGATCAGATCACTTAAGAAAATTGGTATAGAAAGGACTTTTCTTAAATTGATAGAGGCCATCTACAGCAAACCCACAGCCAATATCGTATTGAATGGAGTTAAATTGAAATCATTTCCACTCACATCATGACCCAGACAAGGTTGCCCATTGTCTCCACTACTCTTTAACATTGTAATGGAAGTTTTAGCCATCACAATTAGGGAAGATAAGGCAATAAGGGTATCCATATAGGGTCAGAAGAGATCAAACTTTTGCTCTTCACAGATGATATGATTATATATCTAAAAAACACCAGGGATTCTACTACAAAACTCTTAGAAGTGTTCAAGGAATACAGCAGCATCTCAGGTTACAAAATCAACATTCATAAATCGGTAGCCTTTATATATACCAACAATAGTCAAGCTGAAAAAACAGTTAAGGACTCTATTCCATTCACAGTAGTGCCAAAGAAGATGAAATATTTGGGAGTTTATCTAACACGGGATGTGCAAGATCTCTATAAAGAGAACTGTGAAACTCTAAGAAAAGAAACAGCTGAAAACGTTAACAAACGGAAAAACATTCCATGCTCATGGCTGGGAAGAATCAACATTGTTAAAATGTTTATACTATCCAAAGCAATATACAATTTTAATGCAATCCCTATTAAAGCTCCACTGTCATATCCTAAAGATTTTGAAAAAATAATACTTCATTTTATATAGACTCAGAAAAAACCTCGAATAGCCAAGACATTACTCAGAAATGAAAACAAGGTAGGAGGAATCACGCTACCAGATTTCAGACTATTCTATAAATTGATAGTGATCAAAACAGCATAGTACTGGCACAAAAACAGAGAGGTAAATGTATGGAACAGAATAGAGAAGCAAGAGATGAACCCAGCTACTTACTGTTATTTGATTTTTGACAAACCAATTAAAAATATTCAGTGGATAAAAGATTCCCTATTTAACAAATGGTGCTGGGTGAACTGGTTGGCAACCTGTAGAAGACTGAAACTGGACCCACACCTTTCACCATTAACTAAGATAGACTCTCATTGGATTAAAGATTTAAACTCAAGACATGAAACTATAAAAATACTAGAAGAGCGTGCAGGGAAAACTCTTAAAGAAATCAGTCTGGGCGAGTATTTTATGAGGAGGACCCCCCAGGCAATTGAAGCTGCTTCAAAAATACACTACTGGGACCTGATCAAACTAAAAAGCTTCTGTACATCAAAGAACACAGTAACTAAAGCAAGCAAACAGCCCTCAGAATGGGAGAAGATATTTGCAGGTTATGTCTCTGACAAAGGTTTAATAGCCAGAATCCACAGAGAACTCAACCATATATGCAAGAAAAGAACAAGTGATCCATCTCAGGCTGGACAAGGGACTTGAAGAGAAACTTCTCTGAAGAAGACAGGCTCACAGCCTAAAGAAATATGAGAAAATGCTGATCATCATTAATCATCAGAGAAATGCAAATCAAAACTACTTTGAGATATCATCCAACTCCAGTAAGATTAGCCCATATCACAAAATCCCAAGATCACAGATGTTGGCGTGGATGTGGAGAAAAGGGAACACTTCTACATTGCTGGTGGGAATGCAAATTAATACGTTCCTTTTGGAAAGATGTTTGGAGAACACTTAAGAGATCTAAAAATAGATCTGCCATTCAATCCTATAATTCCTCTACTAGGTATATACCCAGAAGACTAAAAATCACATTATAACAAAGATATTTGTACCAGAATGTTTATTGCAGCCCAATTCATAATTGCTAAGTCATGGAAAAAGCCCAAGTGCCCATCGATCCATGAATGGATTAATAAATTGTGCTATGTATACACCATGGAATATTATGCAGCCTTAAAGAAAGATGGACACTTTACCTCTTTCATGTTTACATGAATGGAGCTGGAACATATTCTTCTTAGTAAAGTATCTCAATAATGGAGGAAAAAGTATCCAATGTACTCATCCCTACTATGAAACTAATTTATGGCTTTCATATGAAAGCTATAATCCAGTTATAACCTATGAATATGGGGAAGAGAGAGGGGAGGGAGGGGGAAGATGAACCAAAGGATGATGATTTTTGGGATTACACCTATGGTGCATCTTACAAGGGTACATGTGAAACTTTGTAAATGTAGAGTATAAATGCCTTAACACAATAACTAAGAAAATGCCAGGAAGGCTATGTTAACCAGTATAATGAAAATATGTCAAATGGTCTATAAAACCAGTGTATGGTGCCCCATGATCACATTAATGTACACAGCTATGATTTAATAATAAAAAATTAATTAATAAAAATAAAGAAATAAAATAATAAAAATAAATAAAAAAATAAAACAGCCGGGCATTGTGGCAGGTGCCTTTAGTCCCAGCTACTCGGGAGGCTGAGGCAAAAGAATTGCCTAAGCCCTGAAGTTGGAGGTTGCTGTGTGCTGAGACACCACAGCCCTCTACCGAGGGTGATAAAGTGAGACTCTGTCTCTACAAAAAAAAAAAAAAAGAAAAAAAAAATTCTTCTGCAGGTTCCTCCCCATGTGTATTTTCAGCTTATTTTTCATATTAATTATACTTTTTCTTAGCTGAAATGTTATGTTGACCCTAAATAGTTGAGAGATAATCTAATTAGAGACATTAGGCAGTACCACAGAGAAGCTATTTGAAATCTAAAACTCGTGTGTGAGGTCAGATGAAGGCCCTAGGAAATGGAGATTATCACTCCACCAATTTGCTGGAGCTTGGCTGGTGGCCCTTTTTCCACAGTTTCATGGATCTTCTTTTGGGTGCTGGTATTTGAGTATCTCGGAGAATAAGCTTTACTCTCTCCTTTTCAGTGGGCAGCACAGACAGGCAGGCCACCGAGTAAGTGTCCTGAGTTGAGGGTGGCTACAACATAGTGCAAACTACTTCTGTCTGGTGTCAGGCCATTCTCTACTCAGTTTAAAGAAGCCATCATATTTCACTGAAGTCCCTGTTGTAAAAAATCTTGAACCACTATGAACCCTACTGTTAATTGCTGTAGGAGGTATCCATGAACGGACCACCAATTCTGGCTCTCATGGTGTTAACCTCTTGTGCAAACAAATTTACATCAGTGAAAACCTATGCTCCCCCACCAGAATCGGCTGGAAGAGGGGAATGCACCAATAGCTCAAATCATTCTTTTCCAGTAGTGCAAACACTCCTTGTGAAAACAAGTTCAAAGAAGCTGCAGTCTTTCTCCTAAGTCTGGTTTGTAGACTTGGTACAATGCATCCATCACCTGTGGCTGGGGAGGAGGATCTGGTTCCTGGACCTTCCCAAGGTAGGTCACCTGAGACTAGGAATGTCTCTCTGGACAGACCCTCTAAACACAAACTGAGCAAAGAAACAATTGACTTAAACATGACCTTACAAAACATACTACACCAATATTACAAAATATACATTCTTTTCATTAGCTCATGCATCATTTTCCAAAACTGACCATATATTAGGACACAAATAAGACCTCACCTAATTTAAAAGAATAGAAATTATACCTTGTATCTTACAGACTACTATGGAATCAAGGTCAAACTCAATTCCAACAAAAACTTTCATTCCGAAAATCATAACAACTAAACAGTCTTATGTGGAAAGACAACTGTTTCAAGGAGGAGATAAAGAAGAAAATCATTAGATTTGTCTAACAAAATGATGATAAAAAACCTCTGGGATACTGAAAAAGCAATCCTAAGAGGGAAATTTATTTCATTACATGCCCACAGTCAATCATTAAAAAAGCACAAATTAACAGTCTAATGCATCATTTCTAGGAAGTAGAAAAGAAAGAGCCATCCAATCCCAAACCTAGCAGAAGGAAAGAACCAAAATCAGAGCAGAAGAAAATAAAATTGAGAACAAAAAAACCATTCAGTAGATTAAGAAAACAAAAGCGTGGTTCTTTGAAAAATAAATAAAATCGAGAAAATTTTGGCTAGTCTAACTAGAAACAGAAAAGTAAGATCTCTAATAACCTCACTGAGAAATGAAAGAAGGAAAACAACAACAGATGTCACAGAGATATAAGAGATTATCTCTGATTACTACAAAAATTTCTATGCCCAGATATTTAACATTGTGCAGGAAATGGACTAATACCTGGAATCATACTATCTCCCTAGACTTAACCAGGAAGAATCAGAACTATTGAACAGACCAATATTAAGCACAGAAATTGCAAAAATAAAATAGCTTCCAACAACATCAACAACAACAAGTCCTGGACCAGATGATTTTACACCATAATTCAAACAAACATTCAAAGAACAGCTCAAACCTATGCTGCAGAATCCATTCAAAAACATTGAGAAGGAAAGAACACTCCCAATAAAAAGGATGCATTAAGAAAAAAAAAAAAAAAACAGACCAATTTCAGTAATGAATACAATCCAACAATACTCAAAATCCTAGCAAATTAAATACAGGTTATATATATATGTGTGTGTGTGTATATGTATGTATGTGTATATATGTGTGTGTATATATGCACATACATACATACACAACTATAAACACATACGTACATATATATGTATACACACATATACACATACATATATACACACATATATATACACACACACACACTTAAAGGTATATATATACACACACATAAAGGTATATATAAAATGACCCAGTGGTCTTTATCTCAGGGACACAAGGTTATTCAACATATGCAAAACTATAAATATGCTTTTTCACATAGAACCAAAAACAAAGACCATATGGTCCCCTCAATAGATGGAGAAAAAGCATATGACAAAACGTAGCTCCCTTTTCTGAAAAGAATACTTAAGAAAATAGGCATAGGAGGTTGAGAGCAAGATGGCAGCCGAGTAACAGCTTCCTTGCAACTGGGCACCGTGAGTCTGGGGAGATAGGACTCCAGGCATCTCTGGCCGGTGGTATCTGCCTATCATCATCCCTGTGAGGATACACGAAGTCAGCGAGAGACTTCTGGACCCCAAGAGGAGGACTAAAACAGTGGAAAAACGGCAAGTGGTTGCGTGTGTTCAATCGGTCTAAACCCATCCGCAACTGTAAGTTCGGTAGCAGTGAGACTGCAAACCAGAAAGGCCTTACCTGTGAACTGTTTTGGTGTCTTTGGACTTGGCACTCACTTTAACTGCCTTGGGGAGAGCCTGAGAGGGAGTGCAGAGAAATTTGGCCGTTGTCTAGGGCTCCAGTCTGAGCCGCTGAGCCAGACAGAGCTAATAGTGTTTGGCTGTGGGCCACAGAGAGCCATTGTGAGTGATCTGCCCTGGCAAGCTCCACCCTCAGGGTCGCAGAGCTAGAATCCGGGTGGGTGCTGGTAACCTAGCAACTGAGTAGCCTAAGGGTTGGGTCTGAGCCGCCTTGCAGCCCTAACCCTCAGGGGCAGAGTGAGACCGGTTTTGGCACAATGGGTAAGTGGATAGCCACTTCTGCAGTGATTCCAACGACAAGTACTTTCCTGGGAGAGCTTTTGCTCAGCAAGTTTACAAGTTCAAAGTGCCTTTTAAGAGGGCTGAAGAGAGATTTAGGGTGTCTACCTACTGGGGTTTGAGAAATCAGCAACATCCAGTCATATCAGAACTGTGATTAACATCTCATACCCCAGAAGACCATGTGTTGCCCAGACAATATTCAACAACATATACATACTGCTTTGTTTTTGGTTATGTTTTTTTTTTGGTTGTTTTTTTGTTTATTTTGATGTTGTTGATATTATTTTGTTTTTTAATTTCAACCTTTTCCGTACACATCTTTTTTCTTCCTCAATTTTTCTAGTTTAATTATAATTTCCCATTGCTGCATTTTTCAATAATTAGAACTTCATTTTTGCTAGGGTTTCTACCACTATTATTTAGTTTTTCACCCAATTTTATCCCATAAAGTTTTCTGTTTGCTTGTTTTGCTTTAATTTATAGCATTTTTGTCTTTCCTTTCTACTTGGTGGAGGTGGGGTACTATGTCAGATCAGGTTAGCAAACAGCTGATGACCTCGAGGGAACCAACCAACTGGGTACCCCCAGAAGGTGGGTTTTTTTAAAGGTTGTCTCAAAGTACCCTACTGTACACCTATATTGCTCTGTCTTCCTCTTTCTTTATCTCAATTCTTTTTGTCAATATTCATTTTACCCACCCCCTCTCCTTTCTCTATTTTTCTTTTCTTATCACTCAGTCCTCCTTTATTTCATCCCTTTCTTGCTCTGCAACCTTCTCACCCTTCTGGTCCTGTACCAAAAGAACTCATCGAACCCGTAGTCCACAGGCACGAGAACTTAAAGAACAAGAGGAACTGAAAGGGAAATAAGGGCAAGGAAATAAATAAAAGAAATCACTCATGAGGAAGAATCAGCAGAAAACTCCAGGCAACATGAAGAACCAGTCCAGAACAACCAAGCCAAGGGACCATGAGGTAGCTACTACAGAGGATTCCACCTATAAAGAAATGTTAGGAATGACAGAAAGGGAATTTAGAATACACATGTTGAAAACAATGAAAGAAATGATGGAAACAATGAAGGAAACTGCTAATAAAGTGGAAAATAACCAAAAGGAAATTCAAAAACAGAATCACATAAGAGATGAACGATATGAAGAATATAAAAAGGATACAGGAGAGCTGAAGGAACTGAAAAGTCAACTAGGGAACTTAAAGATGCAATGAAAGTATCAGCAACAGGTTAGACCATGCAGAAGAAAGAATTTCAGAGGTAGAAGACAAAGTTTTTGAGATAACTCAGATAGTAAAAGAGGCGGAAAAGAAGAGAGAGAAAGCAGAATGTTCACTGTCAGAATTATGGGACTTTATGAAGCGTTCCAACATACGAGTTATAGGAATTAGAGAAGAGGAAGAACACTGCCCCAGAGGAATGGAAGCCATACTAGAGAATATTATAAATGAAAAATTCCCAAATATCACCAAAGATTCTGACACACTGCTTTCAGAGGGATATCGGACCAAAGGTTGACTCAACTCTAACCAAGCTTCTCCAAGACACATTGTCATGAACCTGTCCAAAGTCAAGACAAAGGAAAAGATTCTGTAAGCTGCCAGGAGTAAGCGCCAGTTGACCTACAGGGGCAAATCCATCAGAGTGATTGCAGACTTCTCTAATGAAACTTTCCAAGCAAGAAGACAATGGTCATCTACCTTTAATCTATTTAAACAGAACAATTTCCACCTCAGAATTCTATACCATGCTAAGCTAAGCTTCAAAATTGACGAAGAAATCAAAACATTTACGGATATACAAACATTGAGGAAATTCGCCACAAAAAGACCAGATCTACAGGAAGTACTTCAACCTGTTCTGCACACTGATCACCTCAATGGATCAGCAGCAAATTAAGAACTCAGAAATTAAAGGACAGAACCTAACCTCCACACTGATGCAAAAGATAAAACTAAGCAATGGACTCTCACCAAATAAGACAAATAGAATACTACCACACTTATCAATTATCTCAATAAATGTTAATGGCTTGAATTCCCCACTGAAGAGACATAGATTGGTTGACTGGATAAAAAAAACACAAGCCATCCATTTGCTGTCTGCAAGAAACACACCTGGCTTCAAAAGACAAATTAAAGCTCCGAGTCAAGGGTTGGAAGAAAATTTTTCAGGAATTCAGAAGAAAAGAGGAGTTGCAATCTTATTTTCAGATACATGTGGATTTAAAGCAACTAAAGTAAAAAAAGACAAAGATGGTCACTTTGTATTTGTCAAGGGAAAAATACAACAAGAAGACGTTTCAGTTCTAAATATATATGCACCCAATTTAAATTTTCCCAGATTCTTGAAACAGACTTTACTCAGTCTGAGCAATATGACATCCGAAAACACCATCATAACAGGGGACTTTAACACTCCTCTTACAGACCTGGACAGATCCTCTAAACAGAAATTAAACAAAGATATAAGAGATTTAAATGAGACCCTAGAACAACTGTGCTTGACAGAGGCATATAGAACACTCCACCCCAAAGATAAAGAATATACATTCTTCTCATCACCCCATGGAACATTCTCCAAAATTGATCATATCCTGGGACACAAAACAAATATCAACAGAATCAAAAGAATTGAAATTTTACCTTGTATCTTCTCAGACCCTAAGGCACTAAAGGTGGAACTCAACTTTAACAAAAGTGTTCGACCCCACACAAAGGCATGGAAATTAAACATCTTCTCTTGAATAACAGATGGGTGCAGGAAGAAATAAAACACGAAATCATTAACTTCCTTGAGCATAACAACAATGAAGACACAAGCTAACAAAACCTGTGGGATACTGTAAAAGCAGTTTTGAGAGGAAAATTCATCGCTTTACATGCCTACCTTCGAAAAACAGAAACAGAGCACATCAACAATCTCACAAGCCATCTCATGGAATTAGAAAAAGAAGAACAATCTAAGCCTAAACTCAGTAGAAGAAAAGAAATATCCAAAATCAAATCAGATATCAATCAAATTGAAAACAAAGAATCATTCAGAAAATTAAAGAAACAAGGAGCTGGTTTTTTGAAAAATAAAGTAAATAAAGCATTGGCCAGACTAACGAGGAATAGAAAATTAAAATCTCTAGTAACCTCAATCAGAAATGATAAAGGGGAAATAACAATTGATCAAACAGAGATACAAGAGATCATCTCTGAATACTACCAGAAATTCTATGCCCAGAATTTTGACAATGTGAAGGAAAAGGATAAATATTTGGAATCACACCCTCTCCCAAGATTTAGCCAGGAAGAAATAGAGCTCCTGAACAGACCAATTTCAAGCACTGAGATCAAAGAAACAATAAAAACTCTTCCAACCAAAAAATGCCCTGGTCCAGATGGTTTCACCTCAGAATTCTATCAAACCTTCAAGGAAGAGCTTATTCCTGTACTGCAGAAATTATTCCAAATAATTGAGGAAGAAGGAATCTTCCCCAACACATTCCATGAAGCAAACATCACCCTGATACCAAAAACAGTAAAAGACCCAAACAAAAAGGAGAATTTCAGACCAATCTCACTCATGAATACAGATGCAAAAATTCTCAACAAAATCCTAGCCAATATATGACAGCTTATCATCAAAAAAGTCATTCATCATGATCAAGTAGGCTTCATCCCAGGGATACAAGGCTGGTTTAACATATACAAGTCCATAAACGTTATTCACCATATTAACAGAGGCAAAAATAAAGATCACATGGTCCTCTCAATACATGCAGAAAAAGCATTTGATAAAATCCAGGATCCTTTTCTAATTAGAACACTGAAGAGTATAGGCATAGGTGGCACATTTCTAAAACTGATTGAAGCTATCTATGACAAACCCACAGCCAATATTTTACTGAATGGAGTAAAACTGAAAGCTTTCCCTCTTAGAACTGGAACCAGACAAGGTTGTCCTCTGTCACCTTTACTATTCAACATAGTGCTGGAAGTTCTAGCCAATACAATTAGGCAAGACAAGGAAATAAAGGGAATTCAAATGGGAACAGAGGAGGTCAAACTCTCCCTCTTTGCTGACGACATGATCTTATACTTAGAGAAAACCAAAGACTCAACCACAAGACTGCTAGAAGTAATCAAAAAATACAGTAATGTTTCAGTTTATAAAATCAATGTCCACGAGTCAGTAGCCTTTGTATACACCAATAACATTGAAGCTGAGAAGCTAATTAAGGACACAACTCCCTTCACTATAGACTCAAAGAAAATGAAATACCTAGGAATATACCTAACGAAGGAGCTGAAGGACCTCTATCAAGAAAATTATGAAATCCTCCGAAAGGAAATAGCAGAGGATATCAACAAATGGAAGAACATACCATGCTCATGGATGGGAAGAATCAACATTTTTAAAATGTCTATACTCCCCAAAGCAATCTACCTATTCAATGCCATTCCTATCAAAATACCAACATCGTACTTTCAAGATTTGGGAAAAATAATTCTGCATTTTTTATGGAACCGGAAAAATCCCGTATAGATAAGGCAGTTCTTTGTAACAAAAATAAAGCTGGGGTCATCAGCATACCAGATTTTAGTCTGTACTACAAACCCACAGTTGTCAAGACAGCATTTTAGTAGCACAAAAACAGAGACATAGACACTTGGAATCGAATTGAAAACCAAGAAATGAAAGTAACATCTTACAACCACCTAATCTTCGATAAACCAAAGAAGAACATACCTTGGGAGAAAGACTCCCTATTCAATAAATGGTGTTGGATAACTGGATGTCTACATGTAAAAGACTGAAACTGGACCCACACCTTTCCCCACTCACAAAAATTCATTCAAGATGGATAAAGGACTTAAATTTAAGGCATGAAACAATAAAAATTCTCCAAGAAAGCATAGGAAAAATACTGGAATACATTGGCATGGGGTAAGACTTCATGAAGAAGACTGCCATGGCATTTGAAACAACAACAAAAATAAACAAATGGGACTTCATTAAACTGAAAGGCTTCTGTACAGCTAAGGAGACAACAACCAAAGAGACAACGTACACAATGGGAACTGATATTTGCATATTTTCAATCAGACAAAAGCTTGATAACTAGGATCTATAGAGAACTCAAATTAATCCACATGAAAAAAGCCAACATAGATGGCTGACTGAAGCCAGCTTTCCACAGAGGCTCCCGTCCAGAAGGAGAGTTAAAGGACAAAAATTCAGCAAGTAATCTGGTGGATTTGAGCTGCACTATGACAGAAGGTTGTTGAACGCACGTCAACCCTGCTGAGGCGAGCTGCGACCACAAGGATACAAACAAAAGGTACAAAAGCCATCACTAAGCAGACGGGAGTCCCCTTCCCCATGGGAAAGGCTCAGAGTGCCCCATAAACAACCCGTTAGAGTTCAAAGGTCCTCCCACTACACTCCACGGGAGAGACCCCCTAAAAGCTGGAACTACCTCCCCTACTCGGGTGCCATGGCATCCTCCTGCCAGGCATAAATCTGTATAAACTGTATATACTCTCTACCTGGAATTCTGAGCTCCCAGTGCTCCTCTTTGCTCACACTGGGGTCTGGCGACCAGTCCTCGTCGGTCGGCAGAGACGGGACTGCACCGGAGTGGCAGTTCCCTGAGGCACAGTGTGACAGGCCTCTTTTGGTTACAATACGGCCATGCATAAAGCTGTGTAAAGCTCTGTGTGTTCTCTGCCCGCAACCCCAGGCTCCCAGCGCTCCCCATGCGCCCCTCCGCCGTCACACCAATGTCTGGGGGTCTGTCCCCCAGGGGTCCAGACCGTTGGGCCATTGGTCAAGGGGTGTAGACAGAGGTGGGCTGCAGCCTGTCGGTGCAGACTCTGGGGTACAGGAGCGGAGAGAGGACAGTTGACTGGTGTGGAGCTACACTGGAGCGGACATTGCCTGAACCATGAAGCAGCGGCCCTCTTTTGCTAGCAATACAGCTCACTACCGAATATTCAGAAGTTACACCCCCTGTCTCCCTGGGCAACCACAGACTCTGAGTTTGCCTGAGGCAACTCCAACTTGCAAACCAGGGAAACTCCCAGGGTGAGGCTGACCCAGAGGTCCGTTTTCCTAAACCTAAGACGCACCTGGCCCTCAGGGGATCATCAGCCTATAGACAATACAGGAGCAAAGACAAGCTGATTTGGACCTCAATTCAGCTTCTCTTCTGCAGGCGAACCGCAGACTTTTTCTGTTCTGTTCAGCCAGTAACATTAATCAGGGGCGAGACTGGACCTGAGTGAAAACCCCTCAACTTTCATCAAGCGCCTGAGGTTGTCTGGCCTCACCTCCTCCTGCTGGAGAGAGGCAGAGCGCAGCGGCCTGGCAGACTTCCTTGTGATTCAGTCAGGTACAAACTCTTGGAGTACCGATTCACTACAGGCAACTCGGTCAGCCAACTGCAGGGCTATCAGTGACTGGATGTGAAGTGCTGCAAGGTCGGGAAGGAGGCAGCAACCTTCCCAGACTGATTTATTGGCTGAGTGGGTTCTCCTGACTCCACGCAGCAATGGAGCAAACCACATCAGAGTAGTCACCAGACCCCTGTGATCCAGTTCCCAGAGACCTCATAAACTCTCTCACCCAAGACAGGTGCAAACTGAGACAATTGATTTGGACATTTTTGAACTGAACCAATCGCCAGAGGACAAATCATTTGGTGCCCTGGGTGCACGTTGAAGGTTTGATTTTTCTTCTCCAATTATTTGCCGGTGGGGGGCGGGGTGACTTAATTGCTGATATTTCTCCACAGCTGAGACTTCAATCCAAAGTATCTGTTTCACTAGGGTGGAACAGAAACCAGCTGAAAACAAGACAGAACCACTTAGCTCCACCACACCAGATAGGGCCCCAGTTTCTCAGGCCACAACACTGTACAGGCCCTTGACAAAGCCCCAGGGGAAAAAATCAGAGGCAGTAAAACAACCATGGGGCGGAATCAGCGGAAAAACTCTGGTAATATGAATAACCAGACTAGATAAACCCCCAAAAGGAAAGATATGGCAGATGCAATTGAAGATCCCATTCATAAACTGGCTGAGATGTCAGAGATTGAATTCAGAATTTGGATTGCAGACAAGATTAACAAAGCGGAATTAGGAATTCGAGGAGAAATTCAAAAGCTGTCTCAAGAATTTAACGAATTTAAAGACAAAACCACCAAATACTTAGACACACTGAAGCGAGAATTTGCAGCCCTCAAAGATATGAAAAATACAGTAGAATCACTCAGCAACAGAATGGAGCAAGCAGAAGAAAGGATTTCTGACATCGAAGATAAACCCTTTGAATGCTCCCAAACTCTCAAAAAGGAAGAGAAATGGAGAGCAAAAATGGATCATTCTCTATGAGAGCTCTGGGATAATTCAAAGAAGGTGAATATCCGAATCATAGGGGTTCCAGAAACAGATGAATGGCCTCATTGGGCGCAGGGGCCTTTCTGCACGAAATTATGAAAGAGAATTTTCCAGACATGCCTAGAGATTCTGAAATTCAGATAGCAGACAGCTTCAGAACCCCAGCAAGACTCAACCCCAATAAGACATCCCCCAGACATATCATAATTAACTTTACTAAAGTAAATATGTAGGAGAAAATCCTCAAAGCTTCCAGGAGAAAGAAAACCATTAACTTCAAAGGCAAGAATATTAGAATGACTGCAGATCTCTCTGCTGAAAATTTCAAGCCAGAAGAGGGTGGTTACCAACTTTTAATCTCCTAAAGCAAAATAACTTCCAACCCAGGATCTTGTATCCAATTAAACTGAGTTTCATTTATGATGGAGAAATTGAATACTTTAATGACATTGATATGTTGAAGAAATTTGCCATAACCAAACCAGCTCTTCAGGATATTCTCAGACCTATCCTCCATAATGACTAACCCAATCCTATACCACAAAAGTAAACTCACTCAGAAACTTCAGATCAAACTCCAATTTCCACACTGGCAAAAGGATTAAAAATGGCCACTGGACTTTTGAAAAACTCAATACCCAAAATTTCACCACACTTATCAATAATCTCCATTAATGTGAATGGCTTAAACTGTCCTCTAAGGAGGCATATGTTAGACGATTGGATACAAAAACTCAGGCCAGATATGTGTTGAATTGAAGAGTCACATCTTAACTTAAAAACAAATATAGACTCAGGGTGAAATGATGGTTATCCATATTTCAGGCAAATGGTAAT
Organism: Nycticebus coucang; assembly: GCF_027406575.1. Lineage (NCBI taxonomy): Eukaryota > Metazoa > Chordata > Mammalia > Primates > Lorisidae > Nycticebus > Nycticebus coucang. Next base: position 19,200,595 of record NC_069799.1, on the reverse strand, counting down.
AAGAAAAAAGCAGGTGTTGCAATTTTATTTGAGGATATGATAGGCTTTAAACCAACAAAAGTAAGGAAGGACAAGAATGGTCACTTCATATTTGTTAAGGGTAATACTCAATATGATGAGATCTCAATTATTAATATCTATGCACCCAACCGGAATGCACCTCAATTTATAAGAGAAACTCTAACAGACATGAGCAACTTGATTTCCTCCAGCTCCATAATCATCGGAGATTGCAACACTCCTCTGGCAGTGTTGGATTGATCCTCCAACAAGAAGCTGAGCAAAGAAATGTTAGATTTAAGTTTAATAAACTTCTAAGACTTAGCCACCTTCCAAGACTTAGCCAGAATCAAATGGAAATGTTGAACAGGCCCATATCAAGTTCGGAAATAGTATCAACCATACAAAACCTCCCTAAAAAGAAAAGCCCAGGACCAGATGGTTTCACGTCTGAATTCTACCAAACCTTTAAAGAGAAATTAGTACCTATATTACTCAGCCTGTTCCAAAAGGTAGAAAAAGAAGGAAGACTACCCAACACGTTCTATGAAACAAACATCCCGCTGATCCCCAAACCAGGAAAAGACCCAACAAGAAAAGAAAATTATAGACCGATATCACTAATGAATATAGATGCTAAAATATTCAACAAGATCCTAACAAACAGAATCCAGCAACACATCAAACAAATTATACATCATGACCAAGGCGATTTTATCCCAGGATCTCAAGGCTGGTTTAATATTGGTAAATCTATAAATGTAATCCAGCACATAAACAAATTAAAAAACAAAGACCATATGATTCTCTCAATCGATGCAGAAAAAGCTTTTGATAATATCCAGCATCCTTCATGATCAGAACACTTCAGAAAATCAGTATAAAAGGGACATTTCTTAAACTGATAGAGGCCATCAACAGCAAACCCACAGCCAATATCATACTGAATGGAGTTAAATTGGAATCTTTTCCAGTGAGATCAGGAACCAGACAAGGCTGCCCATTGTCTCCATTGCTTTTTAACATTCTAATGGAAGTTTTAGCCACTGCAATTAGGGAAGAAAAGGTGATTAAGGGTATCCATATAGGGTCAGAAGAGATCAAACTTTTGCTCTTCGCAGATGATTTGATAGTATATCTGCAAAACACTAGGGACTCTACTACAAAACTTTTAGAAGTGATCAAGGAATACAGCAGCATCTCAGGTTACAAAATCAACATTCATAAATCGGTAGCCTTTATATATATCAACAACAGTCAGGTTGAAAAAACAGTTAAGGACACTATCCCATTCACAGTAGTGCCAAAGAAGATGAAATATTTGGGAATTTATCTAACAAAGGACATGAAAGATCTCTATAAAGAGAACTATGAAACTCTAAGAAAAGAAATAGCTGAAAATATTAACAAATGGAAAAACATACCATGCTCATGGCTGGGAAAAATCAATATTGTTAAAATGTCTATACTACCCAAAGCAATATATAATTTCAATGCAATCCCTGTTAAAGCTCCACTATCATGCTTTAAAGATCTGGAAAAAACAATACTTCATTTTATATGGAATCAGAAAAAAACTCAAATAGCCAAGACATTACTCAGAAATAAAAACAGAGCAGGAGGAATTACGCTACCAGACCTCAGACTATACTACAAATCAATAGTGATCAAAACAGCATTGTATTGGCACAAAAACAGAGAAGTAGATGTCTGGAACAGAATAGAGAGCCAAGAGATGAATCCAGCTACTTACCATTATTTAATCTTTGACAAGCCAATTGAAAACATTCAGTGGGGAAAAGATTCCCTATTTAACAAATGGTGCTGGGTGAACTGGCTGGCAACCTGTAGAAGACTGAAAGTGGACCCACACCTTTCACCATTAACTAAGATAGACTCTCCCTGGTTCAAAGATTTCAACTTAAGACATGAAACTATAAAAATACTAGAAGAGAGTGCAGGGAAAACCCTTGAAGAAATCAGGCTGGGCAAGTATTTTATAAGGAGGATCCCCAGGGCAATTGAAGCAGCTTCAATAATACACTACTGGGACTTGATCAAACTAAAAAGCTTCTGCACAGCCAAAAACACAGTAAGTAAAGCAAGCAAACAGCCCTCAGTATGGGAGAAGATATTTGTAGGTTATGTCTCTGACAAAGGTTTAATAACCAGAATCCACAGAGAACTCAAACGCATTAGCAAGTGTAGAACAAGGGATCCCATAGCAGGCTGGGCAAGGGATTTGAAGAGAAACTTCTCTAAAGAAGACAGGCACGCGGCCTTCAGACATCTGGAAAAATTCTCATCATCTTTAATCATCAGAGAAATGCAAATCAAAACTACTTTGAGATACCATCTAACTCCAGTGGGACTAGCCTATATCACAAAATCCCAAGACCAGAGATGTTGGCGCGGATGTGGAGAAAAGGGAACACTTTTGCACAGCTGGTGGGAATGCAAATTAATACATTCCTTTTGGAAAGAGTTATGGAGAACACTTAGAGATCTAAAAATAGATCTGCCATTCAATCCTGTCATTCCTCTACTGGGCATATACCCAGAAGACCAAAAAGCACATCATAACCAAGATATTTGTACCAGAATGTTTATTGCAGCTCAATTCATAATTGTTAAGTCATGGAAGAAGCCCAAGTGCCCATCAATCCATGAATGGATTAATAAATTGTGGTACATGTACACCATGGAATATTATGCAGCCTTAAAGAAAGATGGAGACTTCCTCTTTCATGTTTACATGGATGGAGCTGGAACTTATTCTTTTTAGTAAAGTATCTCAAGAATGGAAGAAAAAGTACCCAATGTACTCAGCCCTACTATGAAACTAATTTAGGGTTTTCACATGAAAGCTATAACCCAGTTACAACCTAAGAATAGGGGGAAGGGGGAAAGGGAGGGAGGAAGGGGGAAGGTGGGTAGATGGAAGGGGATTGCTGAGATTACACCAGCGGTGCATCTTACAAGAGTATATGCGAAACTTGCTAAATGGTCTGTAAAGCTAGTGAATGATGCCCCCTGATCATATCAATTTTCACAGCTATGATTTAATAAAAAAATAAAAAAAGAAAAAAGCCAACAGTCCCATTTATAAATGGGCAAGAGACATGAATAGAACCTTCTCTAAAGATGACAGACGAATGGCTAACAAACACATGAAAAAATGTTCATCATCTCTAAAATTTAGAGAAATGCAAATCAAAACAACCCTGAGATATCATCTAACCCCAGTGAGAATGGCCCACATCACAAAATCTCGAAACTGCAGATGCTGGCATGGATGTGGAGAGAAGGGAACACTTTTACACTGCTGGTGGGACTGCAAACTAGTACAACCTTTCTGGAGGGAAGTATGGAGAAACCTCAAAGCACTCAAGCTAGACCTCCCATTTGATCCTGCAGTCCCATTACTGGGCATCTACCCAGAAGGAAAAAAATCCTTTTATCATAAGGACACTTGTACTAGACTGTTTATTGCAGCTCAATTTACAATCACCAAAATGTGGAAACAGCCTAAATGCCCACCAACCCAGGAATGGATTAACAAGCTGTGGTGTATGTATACCATGGAATACTATTCAGCTATTAAAAACAATGGAGACTTTACATCCTTCGTATGAACCTGGATGGAAGTGGAAGACATTATTCTTAGTAAAGCATCACAAGAATGGAGAAGCATGAATCCTATGTACTCAATTTTGATATGAGGATAATTAATGACAATTAAGGTCATGGTGGGGAGGAAAAGCAGAAAGAGGGATGGAGGGAGGGGGGTGGGGCCTTGGTGTGTGTCACACTTTATGGGGGCAAGACATGATTGCAAGAGGGACTTTACCTAACAATTGCAATCAGTGTAACCTGGCTTATTGTACCCTCAATGAATCCCCAACAATAAAAATAAAAATAGGCATAGGTGGAAATTTCTTAAACTGATAGAAGCCATCTATGACAAACCCACAATTAACATTGTACTGAATAGAGTAAAACTTAGAGCATTTTCACTTAGACCTGAAACCAGACAAGGATGTGCACTATTGCCACTACTATTTAACATAGCCCAGGAAATCCTAGTCAATGCAATCAGGAAAGAGAATGGCATCAAGTGTATCCAACTGGGGACAGAGGAGGTCATACTTTTGTTCTTTGCTGGTGATATAATCTTATCTTTAGAAAACTTTAGGAATTCAACTACAAGATTCCTAGAAGTGATCAAGGAATATAGTAATGTCTCAAGATATAAAAGTAATGTCCGAAAATTAGTAGCTTTCATATACACCAATAACAGCCAAGCTGAGAATCAAATGAAAGACACAATACTTTGCACAGTAGCTTTAAAGAAAACGAAGTATACCTAATAAAAGATGTGGCAGATATCTGCAGAGAAAACAAGAAAATGCTAAGGAAAGAAATAGCAGAATAGATTAATAAATGGGAGAACATACCATTCTCATGGCTGGGAAGAATTAATTTTGTTAAAATGTCTATACTACCCAAAGTGATCTACTTATTTAATGGAATCCCCATTAGAACCCCAATATCACAGTTTGAAGAATTTGAAAATATAATTCTTCATTTCATATGTAATCAAAAGAAACCCTGAATAGTGAACACAGTTCTAAGAAACAAAAGCAAATGTGGAGGTGTCTTTTTACCAGTCTTCAGTTCATACTACAAGTCTGTGATAATCAAAACAACATTGCATTGACACAAACATGGAGATACAGATCCATGGAACAGAATAAAACACCTAGAGATGAAACCAGCCTCATATCATCATCTAAACCACTGGTTCTCTACCTTCCTGATGCTTGTGTGGCTACAAATTGAACAAAGGGGTTGTGACCCACAGGGTGAGATCCGCTGAAAGCTTTAATAAACCAAACAAAAGCATAAACTGGGGAAAAGAATCTCTACTTAATAAATGGTTCCAGAAAAACTGGTGCTAGAAAAACAGGTTAGCCATATTTAAAGACTGAATGAAACAAGACATACATCTCTCACTGATTACAAAAATTGACTCATGATAGATAACAGATTTAAATCTAAGACATAAAATGATAAAAACTCTAGAAGAAAATGTGGGAATACTCTAAATAATATGAGCCCCTGGAAATTTTTTATGAAGACGACCCCATTAGTAATTGTAACAACAAAATAAATAAATGGGACCTGATGAAGCCAAAAACCTTCTGCTACCAGATACATTAAACAAAATTGACAACTATGGAAATAAGTATGCCAAATGCTCCAAGAACTAAAGATGGACTGTCCATTTAATCCTGCATTCCCATTACTGGATATTTACCCCAAAGGAAAACAAATTATTTTACCATAAAAATATTTGCTTTAAAATGTTCATTGAATCTCAATTCACAATCGCCAGATATGGAATCAACCCAAGTGCCCATCAAATCATGAATAGATTAATAAAATGTGACATATGTATACTATGAATTACTATTCAACCATAAAGAAATATGGAGAATTTACATCTTTTGTACTTATCTGGAAAGATATGGAGGATATCCTCCTAATTAAACTATCACAAGAATGGAAAACAAGCATCTAATGTACTTAATACTAATGTTTAATTAGTTGATGAACAACTACATCCCCACATAACAGAAAAAAAACAATTAAATTGAAGAAAGGAAGAGTAAAAAAGAGGAGGGTGGAAAAGAATAGGAAGAAGGCTGGCTAAGTTCTCACCTAATGGGCACAATCTAGGGATATATGGAATACCTCCCAGGTAAAGGGTTCAACTACAACTGAACTTTACCTAACAAATGCAAACAATGTAATCTAATTGCTTGTATGCTTATATTAATCTAAAATTTTAAAAAAAGAACAAAGAGGCATTATTCTTCCTGATATAAATTAAGTATAAAAATGCAAACAAATGCATTCCTCTAGAACAACAACAAAAAAGATTTAAAAAATAGAATGAAACACGACAGAGAGCTCAGAGATGTATACGTATATACATTACGTTATGTATACATTACATCCCCAGAAAATAGTCATGAACACAAATGGAAAAAGTAGAAATGATAATGAAAAATCATTCAATAAATGTTTATGAACGTTGAATATCTATGTGAGAGAAAAATGAAATTAGATCCCTCTTTTGCTCTACATGCAGAATATATCTGAAATGCACTAAACATTGAAACATAAGAAATACAAGTGTAAAACTCTTAGAAACTGTAATGGAAAAATCATGATATTGGCCCTGGGATTTTTTGTTTTTTTGGGGAAGTGACAACAAATGCATAAGCAAAAATATAAAAAAGAGAAAACAGATTACATCAAACTGTGAACTTTCTGCACATCACCAAAAACACTGAGTAGAGTGAAAATCACTCCCCCAAATGGGTAAAAACAGATTTAATTCACACATTTGATAAGTGTTAACATTCAGACGATATAAACAATGACCAAAATTTTGCAACAGAAAGTTAATAACTTGATTAAAAAATGGACAATGAATTGATCTGGCATTTCTGCCAAGAAGACATACAAATGCAAGAAGCATATGAAAAGATCCCCAAGTATTACTTATCTTTAGAGAAAGTCAAACCAAATCAACATGATGTATCATTTCACACCCATTAGAAAGACAACTATGAAATAAATTCTAAAGTCTTGTAAGAATGTAGAGAAATTGAAACCCTTGTGCACTTCTTTTTTTGGAGGGGGAAATGAGGCACCCACTATAAAAAAATAGTATGGAGCATTCTAGAAATTAAAAATGGAATTAGTATATGACCCAACAATTTCACTTCTGAATATTTTTCCAAAGCATGCAATGCAAGATCTAGAAAAGGTATTTGTACACTCATGTTCATTGCAGAATTATTCAAAAAAGTTAAAAAGTAGAAGCAACTCAGATGTCCTAAAACTTATAAAAACATTATTGTAGCATATTACTCAGCATTTAAAATGGAAATCCTGTTCCCTGCTATCATAAAAATAAAACTTGAAACATATTATGTTAATTGACATAAGGTAGTAAGAAAGCAAAGGATAGTATCTGATTCCAAATATATGAGATATCTTAAGTAGTCAAATTCATAGAAAGAGAAAGTAGAATGGTGTTTGTCAAGGACTTGAGAGAGGGTAAAATTGACAGCTGTTATTTAACAGACAATGAGTTTGAGTTTTGCAAGATGTAAAAATTCTAGAAGTATTTTGTATAGCAAAGTGAATATACTCAGCATTAGTAGTACAATTAAAAAATTTACAATGTCAAATTTTATACTTTAAGTTCCTACCATAAAGATTTGTTAAATGAGAACTAAAAGGGATACAGAGTTATAAAATTTTCTAAAAATTACCTTTAAATTACAAGAGTTACTCCTACAGAAACATAATACAGATGAATCAATAAAAACAAGGTGAATATAGTCAGACTCCATGACAGAAGTCCTGACTTATTTCTATGATTACTCACCTGGACAGAATAAAACAACCATTTGAAAAAGCCAAAAAGTTAAATACATTTTTGAGGTAAGCCATGAACCAAGTTTGCTGGGGTCCTGCCCCAGGGGTCTGTTAAGACATGCGGATATGGAGGTGAGTGACTAAAGAAATATAAAGGTAGAAACAATGAGAAGGAAACAGGCAAGACATACAGAACAGAATTTTTGTATTTTTTGTTTTGAGACAGAGTCTCACTATGTCACCCTCAGTAGAGTGCCATTGCATCACAGCTCACAGCAACCTCAAACTCTTAGGCTTAAGCGATTCTCTTGCTTCAGCCTCCCAAGTAGCTTGGACTACAGGCACCCACCACAACACCCAGCTATTTTTTTGGTAGTAGTTGTCTTTGTTGTTTTGCAGGCCCGGGCTGGATTTGAACCCGCAAGTATATGTGGCTGGCACCCTAGCTGCTGAGCTACAGGTGCCAAGCCCAGAATAGAATTTTTAAAGGTGGGAACCCATGGGACCACCATACTGTTAGGTTCTCATGGTGGCCCTGAGTATCAGTTCCACTCAGCTTTTATTGAAGGCTATTTGCTCATTAGCCCAAAGCATAAGCTGAGGAAGGGAACAAAGTTGCTAACAGTTTTTCTGAGTTAGCATATTGTTTCTATAATCATTAACTTTTTTTTTCTTTTTCATTTTTTTTTTTTTTTTTTTTTGCCGAGGCTGGGTTTGAATCCGCCACCTCTGGCATATGGGACCGGCACCCCACTCCTTTGAGCCACAGGCACTGCCTATAATTATTAAATTTAAGGATCTGAGCAGCCTTCAGAAATCCAAAACCTGAGTCTTATGTGGGGGCAGCCTCCTGTCTGAGGTCGCATACATAGATTTGTAGGGGCGTGTTCATCCCACTAGTTCACTGTGGAGTAAGACATAACTGGCATCAATCTCCTCTGAAGAATCAGTAGGAGGGAGGAATTTTCCTCTCATCACCACCACAGAGGGTATTCCTCTGTTATGAGGAATGTAAGCCCTCTTACCCATATTTAAGGGCTCCAACTATTCCCTTGATCTCTGCCTCAGCCAAATCCAAATCTCCACAATGGGTATTTGCTTTGACTGTTTACTGGGCAGAAAATGGCCTAGTTAATATATCTTGCCAGGCCTTGCCACAGCTTCCTCTGTAGCCATTATTCCTACAGAGTGTTTACATACCCAACAAGGGTGTTAGAAAGCTATCCCCAATAGGCCAGAGTTCTAGGAAAAGCAGGAAACTTGCCCAGATAAGAAATTTAGCAGTAGCTGGTTTAAAGGTAAACTAGCTGACTTTTCTTTGTTCCAACTCACTCAGCTTACTTTTTAATTTTTCCCTTTTTCTTGAGTTGTTTTCCTTTGTCAAGAATGGGGTCTTCAGCTCCCACAGAAATACACACAGACAAACAGGCTAACATTTATAATTTTACTGGTTGTAAACATATGGCTGATTATGTTTTAATCACACCCCACATGTAGTTAAATTATAAAGTTTCAAATTCTTATTTGAAATCATAATACGCAGATAAACATAAAATAAAAACAATAAACTGATTTAAAGAATCTATCCTAAAAAAGAAATACAATAACATGAAGTTTCAAGACTAGATAACTTCATTGAGGTTTCTCCATACTTCCTTTTAAAAAGGTTGTATTAGTTTGCAGTTCCACCAGCAGTGTAAAAGTGTTCCCTTTTCTCCACAACGTGCCAGGATCTGCAGTTTTGTGGTTTTGTGATATAGGCTATTCTCTCTGGGGTTAGATGATATCTCAGGGTAGTTTTAATCTCCATTTCTCTAATAATTAGGGATGATGAGCACTTTTTCATATGATTGCTGGCCATTCTTCTGTCATCTTTGGTGAAGATTCTATTCATCTCTCTTCCCCATTGATGTATGGGATTGTTGTTTTTTTTCTTGTGAATTAATTGAAGTTCTGTATAAACCCTGGTTATTAAGTGTTTGCCTGATTCAAAATATGCAAATATCCTTTCCCATTGGGTAGGCTGTCTATTTGCTTTGGTTATTGTCTCCTTGGCTGTTCAGAAGCTTTCAATTTAATTAAATTGCACTTGTTTATTGTTGCTGTTGTTGCTATTGCCATGGCAATCTTCTTCATAAAGTCTTTCCCTGGGTTGATATCTTCCAGTGTTTTTCCTATTCTTTCTTTGAGGGTTTTTTATTATTTCATGCCTTAAATTTAAGTCTTTTATCTATCTTAAATCAATTTTTGTGAGTGGAGAAAGGTGTAGGTTCTGTTTCAGTCTTTTACATATGGATACCAATTCTCCCAGCACCATTTATTGAGTCTTTCCCCCAGTGAATGTTCTTATTACATTTATCAGAGATTAGGTGGCTGTAAGTTGCTGGTTTTATTTCCTGGTTTTCTGTTCAATTCCTAATGTCTATGTCTCTATTTTTGTGCCAGTACCATGCTGTCTTGACCACTATGACCTTGTAGTACAGCCTAAAAGCTGGTATGGTAACACCTCCAGCTTTGTTTTTATTACTAAAAACTGCCTTAGCTATACAGGGTTTTTTCTGGTTACATGTGAAACGCAGAATCATTTTTTTCAAGACTTGAAAATAGAATGTTGGTATTTTAATATGGATGGCATTGAATCGGTAAAATGCTCTGGGAAGCATAGACATTTTAACAATGTTGATTCTTCCCAACCAGGAGCATGGTATGTTCTTCCATTTGTTAAAGTCCTCTGCTATTTCCTTTCTTAGGGTTTCATAATTTTCTTTATAGAGGTCCTTCACCTCTTTCGTTAGGTATATTCCTAAGTGTTTCATTTTCTTTGGGGCTATGGTGTATGGAGTTGTGTCTTTAATTAACCTCTCATCTTGGCTGTTGTTGGCATACACAAAAGCAACTGACTTATGGACATTGATTTTATATCCTGAGACATTACTGTAGTTTTTAATGACTTCCAAGAGTCTTGTGGTTGAGTCTTTAGGGTTCTCTAAGTATAAGATCAAATCATCAGCAATGAGGGAGTGTTTGACCTCCTCTGCTCCAATTTGGATGCCCTTTATTTTTTTGTTTTGCTTAATTGTATTGGCTAGAACTTTCAGGACTGTGTTGAATAGTAACGGTGACAGAGGAAAACGTTGTCTGGTTCCACTTCTAAGAGGAATATCTTTCAGTTTTACTCCATTCAGTAGAATATTACCTGTGGGTTTGTCATAGATAGCTTCCATCAGTTTCAGAAATGTGCCACTTATGCCTATACTCCTTAGTGTTCTAATTAGAAAAGATGCTGGATTTTATTGAATGCTTTTTCTGTTTCTATTGAGAGGATCATATAGATTTGGGGTTTACTTCTGTTGATATGGTGAATAACATTTATAGACTTGCGTATATTAAACCAGCCTTGCATCCTTGGGATGAAACCAAATTGATCATGATGTATGATGATTTTGATGATAAGCTGTAATCTGTTGGGTAAGACTTTATTGAGAATTTTTGCATCTATATTTGTTAGTGAGATTAGTCTGAAATTCTCTTTAGTTGGGTCTTTTCCTGGTTTTGGTATCAGAGTGATTTTTTTTTTATTAAATCATAGCTGTGTACATTGATATGATCATGGGACATCATACACTAGTTTCAGGACCGTTTGATACATTTTTATCATAATGATTAACATAGCCTTCCTGGCATTTCCTTAATTATTGTGCTAAGACATTTACTTTACACATTTACAAAGTTTTGCATATGCCTTTGTAAGATGCACCACAGGTGTAATCAAACCAATCTCCCTCCCTCTACCCGCCCCCCTCCCTCCCCTCCCTTTCCCCCTTCCCCCTATTTTTAGGTTGTAACTGGGTTATAGCTTTCATGTGAAAGCCTTAAATTAGTTTCATAGTAGGGCTGAGTACATTGGGTACTTTTTCTTCCATTCTTGAGATACTTTACTAAGAAGAATATGTTCCAGCTCCATCCATGTAAACATGAAAGAGGTAAAGTCTCCATTTTTCTTTAGGGCTGCATAATATTCCATGGTGTACATATGCCACAATTTGATAATCCATTCATGGATGGATGGGCACTTGGGCTTTTTCCATGACTTAGCAATTATGAATAGGGCTGCAGTAAACATTCTGGTATAAATATCTTTGTTATGATGCAATTTCTGGTCTTCTGGGTATATGCCCAGCAGAGGAATTACAGGATTGAATGGCAGATCTATTTTTAGATCTCTAAGTGTTCTCCATATCTCTTTCCAAAAGGAATGTATTAATTTGCATTCCCACCAGCAGTGCAAAAGTGTTCCCTTTTCTCCACATCCACGCCAACAGCTCTGGTCTTGGGATTTTTGTGATATAGGCTAGTCTCACTGGAGTTAGATGATATCTCAAAGTAGTTTTGATTTGCATTTCTCTGATGATTAAAGATGGTGAGCATTTTTTCATTTGTCTGAAGGCCGTGCACCTGTCTTCTTCAGAGAAGTTTCTCTTCAAATCCCTTGCCCAGCCTGTGATGACATCCCTTGTTCTTTTCTTGTTAATGCGTTTGAGTTCTCTGTGGATTCTGGTTATTAAACCTCTGTCGGAGACATAACCTGCAAGTATCTTTTCCCATTCTGAGGGCTGTTTACTTGCTTTACTTACTGTGTTCTTGGCTGTGAAGAAGCTTTTTAGTTTGATCAAGTCCCAGTAGTGTATTTTTGAAGCTGCTTCCATTGCCCGGTGAGTCCTCCTCATAAAATACTCACCAAGACCGATTTCTTCAAGGGTTTTCCCTGCACTCTCCTCTAGCATTTTTATAGTTTCATGTCTTAAGTTTAAATATTTAATCCAGTGAGAGTCTATCTTAGTTAATGGTGAAAGGTGTGGGTCCAGTTTCAGTCTTCTACAGGTTGCCAGCCAGTTCATGCAGCACCATTTGTTAAATAGGGAATCTTTTCCCCACTGAATGTCTGCTTCATAGAACATGTTGGGGAAGATTCCTTCCTTCTCAATTTTCTGAAATAATTTTTGCAATATATAAATAAGCTCTAGAAATAAGAACTCAACCTAGGCCTCCCATTTGATCCTACAATCCCGTTACTGGGCATCTATCCAGAAGGAAAAAAAAAAAAAAACTTTTACTATAAAGACCCTTGCAGTAGGCTGTTTATCACTGCCCAATTTACAATTGCCAAAATTTGGAAACAACCTAAATATCCTTCAACCCAGGAATGGATCAGTAAGCTGTGGTATATGTATGCCAAGGAATATTATTCAGCCACAAAAATGGGGATTTTGCAGCATTTTTACTAACTTGGACAAAGTTGGAACACACCATTCTTAGTGAAGCATCACAGGAATGGAAAAATATGAATCCTATGTACTCAATTTTGATTTGAAAACAATTAATGACCATTAATGACATGGTGGGGCATTGAGGAATGGGAGAGCAGACAGAGAAGGGGGAAAGGGATGAGGGAAAGGAAAAGAAGAAAAAAAGAACAAGAAAATAAAAGAAAATGCTGACTAATTTTCACATAAATTGGTTTTAATTTTGACCAAAGTATACTACTTAAACATTAATTTTTAACTCACATGTTAATATGTTGTTTAGGCTATTGTTTCCTCATTTATAAGTGACATATGTTTGTAATTTCTCCTTTATAACAATATATTTTCTCCAACTTTAATATCAGGTGTACCCAGATCAAGTAGAATGATTTTGATGTATTCTTCTTTTTCTATTATGTATAAGATTTAGCCTGATCTGTTTTTTTTAAATTATCTTTTACTTTTATTTATAAATATTAGTTGTCTATTTTTTGATACTTAAAAAAAAATAAGTTAGCTGATGAATCCATACTGAATCTCAGAGTCAAAGCATTCTATAATAGACATACTCTTATTTGACAATGTGAATGTTACTTTCTTTGCATTATTATTATTATTGTTTTAGATTTTGATGTAGCAATTGTCTGATTCCTTTTCTGAATGTATTTATGTTCATTTGTTCTTTACAAGGTTTTGTTTCTAGTCCTTATCTTTATTTATTTTTATTAAGCCATAGCTGTGTACATTAGTATGATCATGGGGCACCATACACTTGGTTCATAGATCGTTTGACACATTTTCATCACATTAGTTAATGTAGCTTTTGTAGCATTTTCTTAGTTATTTTGCTAAGACCTTTACATTCCTCATTTAATAGGATTCACATATACCCTTGTAAGATGCACCGCAGGTGTAATCCCATTAATCCCCCTCCTTCCCCCTCCCTCCCCCCTCCCTCCCCATTCTTAGGTTGTAACTGGGTTATAGCTTTCATGTGAAGGTCCCACATTAGTTTCATAATAAGGGTGAGTACATTGGGTACTTTTTCTTCCATTCTTGAGACACTTTACTAAGAAGAATATGTTCCAGCTCTATCCATGTAAACATGAAAGAGGTAAAGTCTCCATCTTTCTTTAAGGCTGCATAATATTCCATGGTGTACATATACCACAATTTATTAATCCATTCGTGGATCAATGGGCACTTGGGCTTTTTCCATGACTTAGCAATTATGAATAGGGATGCAATAAGTATTCTGATACAAATATCTTTGTTATGGTGTGATTTTTGGTCTTCTGGGTATATGCCCAGTAGAGGGATTACAGGATTGAGTGGCAGATCTATTTTTAGATCTCTAAGTGTACTCCATATCTCTTTCCAAAAGGAATGTATTATTTTGCATTCCTACCAGAATTGCAAAAGTGTGCCCTTTTCTCCACATCTGTGCCAACATCTCCGGTCTTGGGATTTTGTGATATAGGCTAGTCTCACTGGAGTTAGATGATATCTCAAAGTAGTTTTGATTTGCATTTCTCTGATGATTAAAGATGATAAGTATTTTTTCATATGTCTGAAGGCCGTGTGCCTGTCTTCTTCAGAGGAGTTTCTCTTCAAGTCCCTTGCCCAGCCTGTGATGGGATCCCTTGTTCTACACTTGCTAATGCGTTTGAGTTCTCTGTGGATTCTGGTTATTAAACTTTTGTCGGAGACATAACCTGCAAATATCTTCTCCCATTCTGAGGGCTGTCTGCTTGCTTTACTTACTGTGTTCTTGGCTGTGCAGAAGCTTTTTAGTTTGATCAAGTCCCAATAGTGTATTTTTGAAGCAGCTTCAATTGCCCAGGGGGTCCTTCTCAAAAAACTCGCCCAACCCAGTTTCTTCAAGGGTTTTCCCTACTCTCTCTTCTAGTACTTTTATAGTTTCATGTCTTAAGTTTAAATCTTTAGTCCAGTGATAGTCTATCTTGGTTAATGGTGAGAGGTGTGGGTCCAGTTTCAGTCTTCTACAGGTTGCCAGCCAGTTCACCCAGCACCATTTGTTAAATAGGGAATCTTTTCCCCACTGAATGTTTTTAATTGGCTTGTCAAAGATTAAATAACGGTAAGTAGCTGGATTATTCTGGATTATTTTGTTCTAGACATCTACTTCTCTGTTTTTGTGCCAGTACCATGCTGTTTTGATCTATGAAACTCTAAGAAAATAGATAGCTGAGAATGTTAACAAATAGAAAAATATACCATGCTCATGGTTGGGAATAATCAACATTGTTAAAATGTCCATACTACCCAAAGCAATATATAATTTCAACGCAATCCCCATTAAAGCTCCACTGTCATACTTTAAAGATCCTGAAAAAATAATACTTCGTTTTATATGGAATCAGAAAAAGACTCGAATAGCCAAGACATTACTCAAAAATAAAAACAAAGCAAGAAGAATCACGCTACCAGACCTCAGACTATACTACAAATTGATAGTGATCTAGTCCTTATCGTAAACATTGTAATTTTTATTAAACTTTAAGTCTTTTTAATTTTGTGAAGCCAAAAAAAAAATGAAAACCTAGTTAACAAATGTATATGTAAAAATAAAAATAAAAAAAGACCAGATGACTTCAATATGTGTCACTGCACACCCATGATGACCAAGCATTTTGAATAAATAGTACATGATGTATTCCACACGTTTTATAGAAAATGCATTATAGTCATGAATAAAGGACTCTAATTAGAAAATTTTAGCAAGTACTTTAAATTTCTAAATATTATGTTATCACCATATAGATGCTATTAGTACACAAAATAAAAAGGCCATACTCCAGCATTTAGAGGAAAAAAATATTCCATTTGAAAATAAAGATAAAAATATAATTTTTCTACTAGATAGTGAGAGTAAATGACATATGAAATAAACATTTGGAAGCACTGGGTAAGAGAAATGAGCACAACCTTCTCCCAAGAAGACAGAAAAATGGCCAAGAAACACATGAAAAAATGTTCATTTTTCCTAATTATCAGAGAAAATTAAATCAAAACTGTTGATATGTGACCTAACTCAGTGATAATAGACCACATCACAAAATCCCAAAGCTTCAGAAACTGGCATTGGTGCAGAGACAAAAAAAGAAAATTACACTGTTGTTGGAATTTCAAACTAATACAGCATTTTTGGAAAGAAGTAAGAAGACTGCCCAAAGAGCTAAAAGTAAACCTTCCATTTGTTCCCACAATCCCATAACTAGGTATCTACCAAGAAGGAAAGGGAAAAAAAAAATAAACATTTTACCATAAGGGCATTTGCACTATCAGTTCAGTACATGATCAAAAAGATGTGTTGAAACAGCCCAAGTGCCCATCAACCCATGAATGCATTCATAAACTGTGGTAAATGTACACCATGAAACACTATTCAGCCACAAAAAGTTGGAGACTTTATATCTTTTATATTTACCTGGATGGAGCTGAAGAATATTCTCCTTAGTTAAGTATTTCTAGAATGAAAAAAGAACATTTCATGTACTCCATAATAATTGGAAACTAGCAGATGAATAGCTATAGGTTCACACAATAGGAGAACCATAATTTAATTCAAGACAAGGGAAGGGGGAAGGTTAAGGAGCAGAATAAGCCCTCACCTGATAGATAGAATGTAGAAGTATACCTCCTGACTGAAGAAATCAAATACAACTTGGACTTTTCCTAACCAATGCAAAAAGTGTAGTATAATTATATGTACTATTCCATTGAACTGAAATAAAAAATATAAGATGAAATAAATATTTGGGAACACACTACATTATCATTTAAATATAGGTGAAGGAAAGTAGATGAAAATTCTACTGATTCTTCTCTTCCCTGAAGTAAATGTAAATATTTACATTAAATAAAATTAATATTTTATTAAATAAGAGGTGCCTATCATCTAATTCACCTCATAAAATGTGAAAATTATAGTATATTATTCGTAACCTTTGAAAATAAATATAAACAATTTTGAAATGAAACAAATCATAAATTAAAAACATAGTGAAAGGAAATTTGCCAAGTTGATGTATTGGGAGGATCCATTCATATATTTCCATACAACAAAAATAATTTGGCATCCATCCATGGAACAAATACATTTATGTAAATTTTTGGAGGTAAATATAAGATTTTAAAATACTAGTGGAACCCAGGACCTAGAAGGGCCAGGTTGAGAACATAGTGTCTCATCCAGGTGGCAAAGTTAAGGACCCATTGTTCTGATTACAGACTAGAAAGTGTCTCATTTAACTTGGTTCCACTGAGTCTCCAACCCTTTTCAGGCACAATCTGCTCATTTGGAGATGAGGGGAGAGACACACGTATCTGTACTCATGGAGGCAGATTGAAAACTTATGATGGTAAATTTATATTATATGTTTTCACCACAAATACTATTTAAATCACTAGAAGAGGCATGGCACCTGTAGCACAGTGTTTGGTTACAGCGCCAGCCACATACACTGAAGGTGGCAGGTTCAAATCTGACCTGGGCAAGCTAAACAACTGTAACAAAAAAATAGCTAGGTGTTGTAGTGGGTGCCTGTATTCCCAGATACTTGGGAGGCTGGGGCAAGAGAATCACCTAAGCCCAAGAGTGTGAGGTTGCTGTGAGCTGTGATGCCACAGAACTCTACTGAGGGTGAAATAGTAAGACTCTGTCTTCAAACAAACAAACAAACAAACAAAAACACTAGAAGAGATACAGAGGTATACATCTTTCTAAAAATTACCTTCAAATGACAAGTGTTATTTACACACAATGATAATACTGATTCATCCCTAAATACAAGGTGAAATTAAGATTTGTTCTTGCTACTTTCCTGAAAGCACTCCTGTGATTCAGTTGTAGCTCTTTTAGCTACAGTCCACCTCTAGTCCTTCCTGTGCATAGATCCACACAGTGACCTGAAGGGAAACTTCTCAGGTACTCAATGGGAACCAGGCCCATCAACACCTCTGGTATGAGATCCACCATGTGCAGACCCAACCTCAGAAGCTTACCCTAGTGCCTACTCTATAGATCAAAATTCACTTTTCGTAGAAACCAGAGAATATTTAAAACCAAACAATCCCTTTATGACAGGCCAAAGTCAGAGTCTACAGAGCAAGAGGCAGCCTTGTGACCTTGCTACAACCATTATTCACTGAAAACCCAAAGTGGATTTCTTTGTACCAAATACCTAACAAGAAAATACCTTTTCGTGAAAAAAAAAAAAAAAAAAAAAAAATATATAAAAACTGGAAGAAGTGTTTGAGCCTTTAAATGCGCAGAGACCAATGAAAATTATAGTATTTCTACTCTTAATCCTTCTATTCTAACCCATACTACAAGTCCTAAGCTGCACAATTAGGCAACAACATGATGAAAACATTCAAATTCAAAAGATAAAATTTTCAATGTTTTGTAGGCTGAGCAAGAGTGAGACTGTTTCTACTAAAAATATAAAAAATAAGTTGGACATTGTGGCTGTCATGTGTAGTCCCAGCTATTCTGGAGGCTGAGGCAGGGGGATCACTTGAACCCAGACATTTGAGGTTGCTGTGAGCTAGACCAAGACTATGGCACTCTAGGCTGAGCAACAGAGTGATATTCTGTCTCAAAAACAAAAAAAAAATTTACTTCTTGGAGATGACATAATCGTATATGTAAAAACCTTGAAGACAACACCAAAAAAACTATTTGAAGTAACAACACTGCTCCATTAATTCTCAAAATAGGAAATTTACAAACAAATATCAACTGTATTTCCATACACTAAAAAACTGTTCTAAAAATGAGGAAGAAGGGTGATGCCTGTGGCTCACTGGGTAGGGCACTGCCCCATATACAGAGGGTGGTAGGTTCCAACCATCCCGGCCAAACTGCAACAAAAAGATAGTCAGGTATTGTGGCTGGCACTGGTAGTCCCAACTACTGAGGAGGCTGAGGCAAGAGAATCACCTAAGCCCAGGAGTTGGAGGCTGTGAGCTGTGATGCTACAGCACCCTACTGAGGGCGATAAAGTGAGACTCTGTCTTTTAAAAAAGAAAAATAAATAAAGAAATAAAAATAAGGAAGAAAACAATCTCAATAGCCTCAAAATAACAAATTTCTGATCAATCAATTTAATTAAGGAGGTAAAAGACCTTTATACTGAAAACTATAAGATATTAATGAAAGGAATTAAAGAAGACATGAATAATTTAAAATATGTCTCACGTTTATGGATTGAAAGTATAAATATTGTTAAAGTTTCATATTGTCCCAAACAGTCTACAGAATCCATGCTCTCCCTATAAAAATGTCAGGGTCATTTTTCACAGTATTAAAAAAATGTCTAATATTTGCATTGAATTTTTGAGGAGCTAGAGCAATCTTGAGGAAGAAGAAAGTATCTTTCTAATTTCAAACTATATGTTAAGGTCCAGTAATAAAAACATGATATGTACATAAATAGCACAAAAAAACAATGGGACAGAATAGAGAGCTCAGGAATAAACCGATGCATGTAACGTCGGCTAATGTATAACGGGGCCACTAAGAATACATGATGAAAAAACTATGGTCTTTTGATGCTTGGTGCTGGGAAAACTGAATACTCACAAGGAAAAGAATGAAGTTAGACCACTTTTTTATGCCATTCCCCCAAACTGCAGATACATAAAGAAGTGTTCAACTTTAACAATCATTAGGCAAATGCAAATCACAACCCTGGTTAGACATCACCTCATAACTACTCGGATAACTATTATCAAAAAGGAAAAGATAACAAGTTGACATGAAAACTTAAAATTTTTAAAAGTAAATGTGTATAAAAATTTGCTTGACATAAGTCTTACAATGATGTTTTTTTTTTGATATGATATAATAAGATGTGGAACAAAAGAAAAATATCAGCAGGTTGGACAGCATCAAACCAAAAACTTCTGCACAAAATAAGAAAATCTACTGGAAAAGAGAAAATATTGCAAATTACATATCTGATAAGATGTTAATATCCAAAACTATATAAGGAATTCATGTAATTCAAAGGCAAAAATATCAATCATTATCATACAATTGAAAATAGGCAAGAAATAGAAAAGATTATTTTCAAGGAAAAGACACAAGTAGACAAAGGGTACATGAAGAAGTTCTTAACATTACCAATAACCAGGCAAAAGTAAATCAAAACCATGATGAAATATTCCTTCATGTCTACTATGATGGCTAACATCAAAAAGAAAAGATAATAAGTATAGGCAGAAGCGTGGAGAAATACAAACTGTATAAAATGTTGCTGTTCATAAATTGCTAAAGTCATCATGCAGATCTGTTTAAAAAGTTAAAAATATATAACTACCATATTAGCCCAGCAATCTCACTTATGGATATTTAATGAAATGAAATAAAAATAAGTATTTGAAAAAAAATCTGCACCCCATGTTTATTCCAGCATTTGCACAATTGCCAAGAAAATGAAAACTACTAAAATGGCTGTTCAGGATGAACAAATAAAAAAGTATGAGTGCACACTCACCATAGACTATTATTCAGCCATAAAAATGATGAGTATCTTGCAATGTCAACAACAGAGATGAATCTGGTGCACATTATGCTAGGTAACATGGCTGGCACAGAAAAAGAAATACTGCTATAGATAACATGAAAAAGTTGAATTTGTAGAAGCAAAGACTACAAGAGCAGCTGCCTGGGCCAGCAGGCAGAAAAAGTGTGATGATGACGACCAAGGGTAGCAACTTTTACTTGTAAGATGAATAATCTTGGAAACCTGATGTACACTACCTTGTTTACAGTTAATAATATAATAAGGCAAAAAACCCATAATAATATAGATCCAGTCTGTTGTAGGCTTAACATTTGCTAAGACAATAGACCTTAAGTGTTCTTACTATAAAAGAGTAGATAATATGTAAGATGATGGATGCATTTACTATCTTGAGTGTATTATTTCACAATGTACATACATATCAAATTATTGCTTTATAAGTAATAAATGCAGTCAAAGTTATTTGTGAAAAAATTTTATGTTATACACATGCACGCACATTTATATATACATAGATCTGAATGACACATTTCTGATAATTTACTGCACAGAGGAAAATTATGAAATAAAAAATTATCAAAATATTAGGTATCAATTGGGAGTATAAAATATGGTTGACAATTCTAAGCCCCTCAATACTGAAGAATTATGTGAGGAGAATAGATAACATAAACTATATTACAGTAGAGAAATTTGGGTATAGAGGATCTAAATTTCTAAGATATTATACTAGAAAATAGAATATTTAGCAGTAAAATAATGTTAGATGTTTTTTGACACAGAGTTCCATTCTGTCAGTCCAGGTAGAGTACCGTGGCATTATCATAGCTTGCAGCAACCTCAAATTTTTGGCTCAAGTGATTCAGCTGCCTCACCTCGCAAGTATTTGAAACTACAGGCACATTAAAATTTATTATTTCTTTAAAATTATGTTTTTATAAAATTAGTAAGTCTAAATTTCTGTAAAATCACCTCCAAATCCTCCTTAGAATTAAAAATCATAAAGCAGAAAAAAAATCTGGATTTATGAAACAACTCTCAATATTTCTTACATTCCCTTCACACATGTAAGACATGAAGAAAAAAAAGACTAGAAATGGAGCTGGGCATGGTGGCTCAGTCTGTAATCCCAGAAATTTGTAGGGATTATATATTCAATGTATTCTGAAGATGTACATATTTTGAAGATATGTATATCTTCAAAAATATATATATCTTCAAAAATACGTGCAGGTATTCCCCTATTCTCCAAACAAATGAAAATGTTGTCAGATCATTTAGTGCCATACAACTCAGGAAAATATGTTTGGTTTTCAACTATGTTCTAAGAAAAATCACTGCAGGGGGTAGTAGAGTTCTTAGAAAATTATGGGGGCAAGATATGATTGCAAGAGGGAATTTACCTAACACTTGCAATCAGTGTAACCTGTCTTATTGTACCCTCAATGAATCCCCAACAATAAAAAAAAAAAAGAAAATTTAAGAGGATAAAGCAGAGATGCTCCTCTGTGAGAGAAAAAGACATACTCAGCCCTCTCTAAATATTTTCTAATGAATCAGAGCTTCCCAAACCACTTTTCTTTTCTTTTTTTTTTTTTTATTGTTGGGGATTCATTGAGGGTACAATAAGCCAGGTTACACTGATTGCAATTGTTAGGTAAAGTCCCTCTTTCAATCATGTCTTGCCCCCATAAAGTGTGACACACACCAAGGCCCAACCCACCTCCCTCCTTCCCTCTCTCAGTCCCCCCCATAACCATAATTGTCATTAATTGTCCTCATATCAAAATTGAGTACATAGGATTCATGCTTCTCCATTCTTGTGATGCTTTACTAAGAATAATGTCTTCCACGTCCATCCAGGTTAATACGAAGGATGTAAAGTCTCCATTTTTTTAATGGCTGAATAGTATTCCATGGCATACATATACCACAGCTTGTTAATCCATTCCTGGGTTGGTGGGCATTTAGGCTGTTTCCACATTTTGGCGATTGTAAATTGAGCTGCAATAAACAGTCTAGTACAAGTGTCCTTATGATAAAAGGATTTTTTCCTTCTGGGTAGATGCCCAGTAATGGGATTGCAGGATCAAATGGGAGGTCTAGCTTGAGTGCTTTGAGGTTTCTCCATACTTCCTTCCAGAAAGGTTGTACTAGTTTGCAGTCCCACCAGCAGTGTAAAAGTGTTCCCTTCTCTCCACATCCACGCCAGCATCTGCAGTTTTGTGATTTTGAGATGTGGGCCATTCTCACTGGGGTCAGATGATATCTCCAGGTTGTTTTGATTTGCATTTCTCTAATATATAGAGATGATGAACATTTTTTCATGTGTTTGTTAGCCATTCGTCTGTCATCTTTGGAGAAAGTTCTATTCATGTGTCTTGCCCATTGATATAAGGGATTGTTGGCTTTTTTCATGTGGATTAATTTGAGTTCTTTATAGATACTAGTTATCAAGCTTTTGTCTGATTGAAAATATGCAAATATCCTTTCCCATTGTGTAGGTTGTCTCTTTGCTTTGGTTATTGTCTCCTTAGCTGTACAGAAGCTTTTCAGTTTAATGAAGTCCCATTTGTTTATTTTTGTTGTTGTTGCAATTGCCATGGCAGTCTTCTTCATGAAGTCTTTCCCCAGGCCAATATCTTCCAGTGTTTTTCCTATGCTTTCTTGGAGGATTTTTATTGTTTCATGCCTTAAGTTTAAATCCTTTATCCATCTTGAATCAATTTTTGTGACTGGGGAAAGGTGTGGGTCCAGTTTCAGTCTTTTACATGTAGACATCCAGTTCTCCCAACACCATTTATTGAATAGGGAGTCTTTCCCCCAAGGTATGTTCTTGTTTGGTTTATCAAAGATTAGGTGGTTGTAAAATGTTAGTTTCATTTCTTGGTTTTCAATTCGATTCCAAGTGTCTATGTCTCTGTTTTTGTGCCAGTACCATGCTGTCTTGAGCACTTTGGCTTTGTAGTACAGACTAAAATCTGGTATGCTGATGCCCTCTGCTTTATTTTTGTTACAGAGAACTGCCTTAGCTATACGGGGTTTTTTCCGGTTCCATACAAAATGCAGAATCATTTTTTCCAAATCGTGAAAGTACGATGTTGGTATTTTGATAGGAATGGCATTGAATAGGTAGATTGCTTTGGGAAGTATAGACATTTTAACAATGTTGATTCTTCCCATCCATGATGTTCTTCCATTTGTTGATATCCTCTGCTATTTCCATTCGGAGGATTTCATAGTTTTATTTATAGAGGTCTTTCACCTCCTTCGTTAGGTATATTCCTAGGTATTTCATTTTCTTTCAGACTATGGTGAAGGGAGTTGTGTCCTTAATTAGCTTCTCATCTTGACTGTTACTGGTGTACACAAAGGCTACTGACTTGTGGACATTGATTTTATATCCTGAAACATTACTGTAGTTTTTGATGACTTCTAGGAGTCTTGTGGTTGAGTCTTTGGGGTTCTCTAAGTATAAGATCATGTCGTCAGCAAAGAGGGAGAGTTTGACCTCCTCTGCTCCCATTTGGATTCCCTTTATTTCCTTGTCTTGCCTAATTGTATTGGCTAGAACTTCCAGCACTACGTTGAATAGTAAAGGTGACAGAGGACATCCTTGTCTGGTTCCAGTTCTAAGAGGAAAAGCTTTCAGTTTTACTCCATTCAGTAAAATATTGGCTGTGGGTTTGTCATAGATACCTTCAATCAGTTTTAGAAATGTGCCACCTATGCCTATACTCTTCAGTGTTCTAATTAGAAAAGGATGCTGGATTTTATCAAATGCTTTTTCTGCATCTATTGAGAGGATCATGTGATCTTTATTTTTGCCTCTGTTCATATGGTGGATAACGTTTATAGACTTGCGTATGTTAAACCAGCCTTGCATCCCTGGGATGAAGCCTACTTCATCTTGATGAATGACTTGGATGATAAGCTGTAATCTATTGGCTAGGATTTTGTTGAGAATTTTTGCGTCTATGTTCATGAGTGAGATTGGTCTGAAATTCTCCTTTTTGTTTGTGTCTCTTCCTGGTTTTGGTATCAGGGTGATGTTTGCTTCATAGAATGTGTTGGGGAAGATTCCTTCTTCCTCAATTTTTTGGAATAATTTCTGCAGTACAGGAATGAGCTCTTCCTTGAAGGTTTGATAGAATTCTGGAGTGAAGCCATCTGGACCAGGGCATTTTTTAGTTGGAAGATTTTTGATTGTTTCTTTGATCTCAGTGCTTGAAATTGGTCTGTTCAGGAGCTCTGTTTCTTCCTGGCTGAGACTAGGGAGAGAGTGTGATTCCAAATATTGATCCATTTCTTTCACATTGTCAAATTTCTGGGCATAGAGTTTCTGGTAGTATTCAGAGATGATCTCTTGTGTCTCTGTGGGATCAGTTGTAATTTCCCCTTTACCATTTCTGATTGAGGTTATTAGAGATTTTACTTTTCTATTCCTCGTTAGTCTGGCCAATGGTTTATCTATTTTATTTATTTTTTCAAAAAACCAACTCCTTGTTTCATTAATTTTCTTTATGATTCTTTTGTTTTCAATTTCATTGATCTCTGATTTGATTTTGGATATTTCTTTTCTTCTACTGAGTTTAGGCTTAGATTGTTCTTCTTTTTCTAATTCCAGAAGATCTCTTGTGAGATTCTTGATGTGCTCTCTTTCTGTTTTTCGAATGTAGGTATCTAAAGCGATGAATTTTCCTCTCAAAACTGCTTTTGCAGTATCCCACAGGTTTTGGTAGCTTCTGTTTTCATTGTTGTTATGCTCAAGGAAGTTAATGATTTCCTGTTTTATTTCTTCCTTCACCCATCTGTTATTCAACAGAAGATTGTGTAGTTTCCATGCCTTTGGGTGGGGTTGAGCATTTTTGTTAGAATTGAGTTCCACCTTTAGTGCCTTATGGTCTGAGAAGATACAAGGTAAAATTTCAATTCTTTTGATTCTGTTGATATTTGTTTTGTGTCCCAGGATATGATCAATTTTGGAGAATACTCCATGGGGTGATGAGAAGAATGTATATTCTTTATCTTTGGGATGGAGTGTTCTATATGCGTCTATCAAGCACAGATGTTCTAGGGTCTCATTTAAGTCTCTTATATCCTTGTTTAATTTCTGTTTATAGGATCTGTCCAGCTCTGTAAGAGGAGTGTTAAGGTCCCCTGTTATTATGGTATTATCAGATATCATATTGCTCAGACTGAGTAAGGTCTGTTTCAAGAATCTGGGAGCATTTAAGTTGGGTGCATAGATATTTAGAATTGAAATGTCTTCTTGTTGTATTTTTCCCTTGACCAATATAAAGTGACCATCTTTGTCTTTTCTGACTTTAGTTGCTTTAAATCCACATGTATCTGAAAATAAGATTGCAACTCCTCTTTTCTTCTGAATTTCATTTGCCTGAAAAATTGTCTTCCAACCCTTGACTCGGAGCTTTAATTTGTCTTTTGAAGCCAGGTGTGTTTCTTGCAGACAGCAAATGGATGGCTTGTGTTTGTTAATCCAGTCAACCAATCTATGTCTCTTCAGTGGGGAATTCAAGCCATTAACATTTATTGAGATAATTGATAAGTGTGGTAGTATTCTATTCGTCTTATTTGGTGAGAGTCCATTGCTTAGTTTTATCTTTTGCATCAGTGTGGAGGTTTGGTTCTGTCCTTTAATTTCTGAGTTCTTACTTTGCTGCTGATCCATTGTGGTGGTCAGTGTGCAGAACAGGTTGAAGTATTTCCTGCAGAGCTGGTCTTGTTGTGGCGAATTTCCTCAATGTTTGTATATCTGTAAATGTTTTGATTTCTCCGTTAATTTTGAAGCTTAGCTTAACAGGGTACAGAATTCGGGGCTGGAAATTGTTCTGTTTAATTAGATTAAAGGTAGATGACCATTGTCTTCTTGCTTGGAAAGTTTCATTAGAGAAGTCTGCGGTCAATCTGATGGATTTGCCCCTGTAGGTCAACTGACGCTTACTCCTGGCAGCTTGCAGAATCTTTTCTTTTGTCTTGACTTTGGACAGGTTCATCACAATGTGTCTTGGAGAAGCTCAGTTAGAGTTGAGGCGACCTGGGGTCCGATAGCCCTCTGAAAGCAGTGTGCCAGAATCTTTGGTGATATTTGGGAAATTTTCTTTTATAATATTCTCTAGTATGGCTTCCATTCCTCTGGGGCATTCTTCTTCCCCTTCTGGAATTCCTATAACTCGTATGTTGGAACGCTTCATAAAGTCCCATAATTCTGACAGTGAACGTTCTGCTTTCTCTCTCTTCTTTTCTGCCTCTTTTACTATCTGAGTTATCTCAAGAACTTTGTCTTCTACCTCTGAAATTCTTTCTTCTGCATGGTCTAACCTGTTGCTGATACTTTCCATTGCATCTTTAAGTTTCCTGACTGACTGTTTCATTTCCTTCAGCTCTGCTATATCCTTTTTATATTCTTCATATCGTTCATCTCTGATTTGATTCTGTTTTTGGATTTCCTTTTGGTTATTTTCCACTTTATTAGCAGTTTCCTTCATTGTTTCCATCATTTCTTTCGTTGTTTTCAACATGTGTATTCTAAATTCCCTTTCTGTCATTCCTAACATTTCTGTTTAAGTGGAATCCTCTGCAGTAGCTACCTCATGGTCTCTTGGCGGGGTTTTTCTGGACTGGTTCTTCATGTTGCCTGGAGTTTTCTGCTGATTCTTCCTCATGGGTGATTTCTTTTATCTGTTTCCTTGCCCTAATTTTCCTTTCTCTTCCTCTTGCTCTTTAAGTTCTCGTGCCTGTGGAATAAGGGTTACAGGACCAGAAGGGTGAGAATGTTTAAGAGCAAAAAAGGGATGAAAGAAAGGAGGACCGAGTGATAAGAAAAAAAAAAAAAAGAAAAATAGAGAAAGGAGAGGGGGTGGGTAAAAGGAATATTGACAAAAAGAAGAGAGGCACAGAAAGAGGGTGACAGAGCAATATAGGTGTACAGTAGGGTACTTTGATACAACCTTAAAAAAAAAAAACACCTTCTGGGGGTGCCCAGTGGGGTGGTTCCCTTGAGGTCAGCAGCTCTTTGCTAACCTGATCAGACACAGTACCCCACCTCCACCAAGTAGAGAGGAAAGACAAAAATGCTGTAAATCAAACCAAAACAAGCAAACAGAGAACTTTAAGGGATAAAATTGGCTGGAAAAACCAAATAATAGTGGTAGAAACACTAACAAAAATGAAGTTCTAATTATGGAAATAGGCAGCAATGGGAAATTATACTTAAACTAGAGAAATTGAGAAAGAAAAAGGATCTGCATGGAAAAGGTTGATCTTAAAAAACAAAACAACAATCCACAACATCAAAATAAACAAAAAAAACAACCAAACCAAAAAAAAAAAAAAAAACCACAACCAAAAACAAAGCAGTATGTATATGTTATTGAATATTGTCTGGGCAACACGTGGTCTTCTGGGGTATGAGATGTTAATCACAGTTCTGATACGACTGGAGGCTGCTAGTTTCTCAAATCCCAGCAGGTAGACACCCTAAATCTCTCTTCAGCCCACTTAAAAGGCACTTTGAACTTGTTCACTTACTGAGCAGAAGCTTTCTCAGGGAAGTGCTTGTCGCTGGAATCACTGCTGAAGTGGCTATCCACTTACCCTGTGTGTCAAAACTGGTCTCCCTTTGCCCCAGAGGGTTAGGGCTGCAAGGCGGCTCAAACCCCACCCTTAGGCTACTTGGTCGCTGGGTTACCAGCTCCCACCCAATTCCAGCTCTGCGACCCTGAGGGCGGAGCTTGCCGGGGCAGATCACTCACAATGTCTGCCTGTGACCCAGAGCCAAACACTATTAGCTCCGTCTGGCTCAGCGGCTCAGACTGGGGCCCTAGACAAAGGCCAGAGTTCTCCGCACTCCCGCTCAGGCTCTCCCCAAGGCAGTTCAGCTGAGTGCCAAGTCCAAAGACACCAAAACAGTTCACAGGTAAGGCCTTTCTGGTTTGCAGTCTCGCTGCTACTGAACTTACAGTTGCGGGCGGGTTTAGATGGATTGAACACACGCGACCACTTGCCGGTTTTCCACTGTTTTATTCCTCCTCTTGGGGTCCAGAAGTCTCTTGCTGACTCTCTGTATCCTCTCAGGGGTGATGATAGGCAGATGCCACCAGCCAGAGATGCCTGGAGTCCTATATCCCCAGACTCACGGTGCCCAGATGCAAGGAAGCTGTTACTCGGCTGCCATCTTCTCTTTCTTTCCCCAAACCACTTTTTAAAGTCTGGCTTTCTTCTCGACTTTTGCCCCTCTCAGCTATGCTATCTGCCACATTCCTTCTCACCTACCTGGGTGTTTAGCTGTTGCCTCCTCTCTCTTCACATTCCAGGGCTCTTGTCTTTGCTTCAGACATGTGATCAGGTCTGGCTTAGAGGCAGCAAGTTCTTTTTTATTAGAAAGAATTTGTATGAATTTTGCTGTGGATTATCCAATTACCAATGTAGAACTATACTGAGTAAAGAAGAGAGAAGATTATAGAAAGGTCTGCAAAATTGTTTCCAAAAATATTATTGATTTTTTACTGATAGTCCCTTTAGAATAATAACAAAATATTTCAAACTGGTAGCTCCTGAGCTCCTCTTTCCACTACCACGGAATCAAAAATTAGTGGTGGAAACTGGATTCTAAGGTGCAGACTGTTTCTAGACTTTGTAGAGTTACCACTAGAGTGAAAGATATAGAATAAGCTCCAGAAAGGGGAAGGTTTATTTCAAGACAAGAATCGAATTTTTTCTTGTTTTACATCAACAAACCTCCAAATTTCTTCAAAAGCATGTATATAAGTCCTTTTCAAGTGAAGCAGAAATTCTCAAGAAGCAATCTACAGAAAAAGAAAGTGATGCCCCTTAGTGTGGAATAGGAATAGTGTATTGACATTATCCTCACCCAAGGAGACCAGGTTTCTGTAGTTTTCCATCATCACATCCCTGTACAAATTTTGCTGAGCAGTGTTCAGGCATGCCCAAACCTCTGGAAAGAATTCTACAGCCACATCCCTGAATGTCAACAGTTCCTGAAAAAGACACATATTTACCAGCTGGTCATAAAAAGAGTTCTTCATTTCAGAGGGAATATGAAAGTTATAAGAACTGTTCAGACATGTGAGTGACTGGGATTATTCATAATATTTATTTTTAAAAAAGTTATGTTTATTCAAAAAAATAGTCATATCACTTGAGCCCAATAGTTTGAGGTTGCTGTGAGCTGTGACACCACAGCACTCTATCCAAGGTGAGAGCTTGAGACTCTGTCTCAAAAAAAAAAAAAAAGAAAGAAAGAAAAAAATACTAGTTTTATTAAAAATTGATGCTACAGCTAGCTCCCATTTTCTGTAATATCTAATAGTTCATTTAAATGGTTTGTCTTTAGTATCCTAAGGAGAAAGTCTATTCTTACATTTCTTCTTTTCAGAACTCTCTTTTTACCTTGGGCAATTAATGCCATTCACTGTCTGCATTTTCTTAATCCTGTTCTTTATAGATTCTAATGGAGCATCCAGATGGAACCTAAACAGAACATGCTCCCCTTATTTACTCATATATCAAGATCAGACCCAATCCCCAGTAGGAGTTCTGCACATCCATACTTCTCACTATTCTATGTTGTCCTGTAAACAAAGAATCACATATATTTTGTCCTGTAAAACAAAGATAATTAAATAGTGAACATCTTCCATATTACAGGTTGTACATTTATTGGAAAACTTGCCCCTGGCACATATAGCACTTGGACATAGAGAATGCTCTGGAACATGGAGGAGAAGGATTTTACAGGGCTCCTTGATTATTATAATAAAAAGCAAAAAATGAGTAAAAAAATTCATTAGTAAAAATATCAAAAGTAAAGAAGGAAGGATTTTCAAATTCTGACCTTGTAAGTTCCATATGACATTCCAGGAGGAATAGTAAACACAGTCCCTCACCTTTGATATATTTATTGGTGAAACAGCCATGTCTTCTTCTCCTTTTCCTTATCTGGGATTTCTTTTCATGTGATATTGCTAGAGAAATTAGAATTATATTTATAGAATAACCCTGAAAGGAGTCAGCATAATCTTTTTACTTGCTTTTACAACATTCACAGGCATGAGGGCCTTCAAGACAAGAAAAAACTACACTCCCTTCTCCTTTTTAATAGAAAGCATCACATGTGATGAACTCCTCATGGAGAACAAAATGTGAGTTTCTTCTTTCCTGCCCTCAGGTACCCCCACTTCCCACACATACCAGCACTTTCTAATACAGCAATGAGCATATGGACCACACTGACGGGCTCCGACCACACCAAAGCAGAGCAGATCCTGATATCTCCCTCTGGAAGGAAGGTTGAATTCAACTCTCGTTAATGTACCTCAGAGAATTTGTGCTTGACCTTGGCCCCACCTAGTAACACGTGGGACACTTAATTAAATCCACATGTATTCTCCCACTAGCCTAATAGACAGAAACTGTGGGGAGAGTACAGGCGATTGTGTTTTTACAAAGCAGCCATGTGATTTTAATTGGAAACCTGGGCTGAGAGCCACTTAGTTAAAAATCATCTCTGATGTTTCAATGAGCGTAGAAATCTTGTGGTATTCTGGGCTCTGCTCATGAAATGTGATCTGCAGGTGTGGGAGGGGTCCATAAATTGGCCTCTTTAACAATTCCCCTGCCAATACTGATGTTGCCCCCAGACAGAGTCCCTTATGCTGACATTTATCACAAAAACATATTTATGTTCCACAAGGAAGACCATCAATTACCATTCTGTAATGTGACATTCTCTGCTGGCACTTTAAGGTTTAGTATCTGAATACTGCATTTGGAAAACCACGTGTACCCGTGCATTAATGCAATGTTTACTGAAAAAATACTAAGTGCTCATAGCATGGTATGGTGCACTGTGCTGGGAACGTCACTTTGTATGAGTTACTCTTTATCATGCCCTAATGTTGATACAAAGTGTCCAATAATTCCCAACATAATTGAAATGTGGTGTTCAGCCTTTCTATTTTTATCTTACAGTTATAATAGGTAACTGGACAAGATCTACAAATTTCTGTTATGTTTGGGGATGATGATTATTTCTTCATGTGTTTGCTAAACATTTCTAAGTCCTCATGAGAAAAGTTCAAGTCCCCTGTTATTATGGTGTTAAAAGATATCATATTGCTCAGACTAAGTAAGATCTGTTTCAAGAAACTGGGAGCACTTAAGTTGGGTGCATAAATATTTAGAATTGAAATGTCTTCTTGTTGTATTTTTCCTTGACCAATGTGAAATGTTCATTTTTGCCTTTTTTCACTTTAGTTGATTTAAATCCACTTGTATCTGATAATAAGATTGCAACCTCTCTTTTCTTCTGAATTCTGTTTGCCTGGAAAATTGTCTTCCAACCCTTAACTCTGGGTTTCAATTTATATTTTGAGGCTAGATGTGTTTCTTTCAGACAGCAGATGGATGGCTTGTGTTTTTTAATTCCATCGCCAGTCTATGCCTCTTCAGTGGTAAATTCATTAATATTTATTGAAATAACTGATAAGTGTCACAGAATTCTATTCATCTGATTATGTGAAAGTACCTTGCTTAGGTTTATCTTTTGCATCATTGTAGAAGCTTGATTCTGTCCTTTAATATCTGGGTGCTTACTTTGCTGGTGGTTTATTGTGATGGTCAGTGTGTATAACAGGTTGAAGTATTCCCTGTAGAGCTGGTTTTGTTGTGTCAAATTTCCACAATGTTTGCATATCAGTAAACAATTTGAATTCTCTGTCGATTTTAAAGCTTAGCTCAGCAGGGTATAGAATTTTGCTCTGAAAATTGTTTAAGTAGACTAAAGGTAGATGGCAATTGTCTTCTGGCTTGAAAAGTTTTATTAGAGAAGTCTACAGTCACATTGATGGATTTGCCCCTGTAGATCAATTGGCACTTACTCTTGGCAGCTTGCAAAATCTTTCCTTTTTTCTTGACTTTGGACAGGTTCATCACAATGTATCTTAGAGGAGCTCTATTGATTTGAGGTGACCTCAATATTAGAATATTTGGTGATATTTGGGACATATTTCTTTATAATATTCTCTAGGATGGATTCCATTCCTCTCGGCATTCTTCTTCCCCTTCTGGGATACCTATTAACTCGTATGTTTGAACATTTCATAAAGTCCCATAATTCTGTCAGTGCATGTTATGCTTTCTCTCTCTTTTTTTCTGCCTCTTTAACTATAAGCTTTGTCCTCTACCTCTGTGATTCTTCCTTCTTCATGGTTTAATCTGTTGTTGATACTTTCTACTGCTAACTTCCCCAAGTGTGTTCTTGAATTCCTGCAGCTTTGCTATACCCTTTTTTAAATCTTCATATCATTCATCTATCATTTGATTCTGTTTTTGGATTTTGGTTTTGGTTAGTTTCCACTTTCTCAGCAATTTCCTTCAATTGTTTTCATCATCTGTATTTTAAATTCCTCTTCTGTAATTTCTAACATTTCTTTATAGGTGGAATCCTCTGGAGTAGCTGCCTCATGGTCACTTGGGGGGTGGGATTTCTCTGGATAGGTTTTCCATGTTGCCAGATTCTCCTGCTGGCTCGACCTCATGAGTGTTATATTTTATCTGTTTTCTTGCCCTAATTTTCCTTTCACTTCTTGCTCTTGAAGTTACTGTGCTTCTGGTCTGAGGTTCTGATGAGTCCTTTTGATACAGGACTAAAAGAATGAGAAGATTGAAAAGTAAGAAGAGAAAAAAATATTAAAAAAAAGAAAAGAAGACAAAGGAGTGGAGGTGTGTAAAAGGGAATATTGACAAAAAGAAGAGAGATACAGAAAAAGGAAGACAGGAGTAACAAAGGAATAAAGTAGGGTACTTTAACTCACACCTTAAAGACCCCCAACTTTTGGGGGTTCTGGGTTGGATGGTTCCCTGAGGTCAGCACCTTTTGTCCAGTCTCAGCAGATACGGTACCCCAACCTCTACCAAATAGAGAGGAAAAATACAAATACTATAAATCAAACCAAAACATTCAAACTGAAAACCTTACAGGATAAACTTGGGGGTACAACCAAATAACTAGGGTAGAAACACTAGCGAAAATTAAATTCTTGTTATTAAAAAGGCCACAATGGAAAATTATATTTAAACTAGAAAAATGAAAAAAGAAGCAAAACAAAAAAAGAAAAACAAACAAAAAAAAGCAATCTAGGCTGAAAATTTTTATGTAGAAAATAAAAAGAAAAAAAAAGCAGTATATGTATTTTGCTGAATATTGTCACTTGCCTAACAGGTGATCTTCTAGTGTATGAGATGCCAATCACAATCCTTATCCAGCATATAAGATAAAGATTGGAGGCTTCTGCTGACTTCTTTGCCCTCAATCCCTTCAGGGTTGAGAGCATGAGCCTCTGATGAACTCACTTAAAAGACACTTTAAACAGTTAACCTTGGCTAAGCAGAAGCTTTCCCAGGAAAGCACGTGTTGCATGTCACTGTGATCTTTCCAGAAGTAGCTACCTGTTTATCTGGTACACCAAAACTGGCCTCCGAGGGCCCAGGATGCAAGGCAGCCTCCTACTGCCAAACACTGATAGCTCCACTCTTCCCTAGTGTCTTAGTCCTGGCCTTTGGAACTGCTAACAGTCACTAGTCGCTAGATCACTCACCAAAGGTCTCTGAGACTGAGCCTAATGTAATAAAGCCTTTAAATGGGGCTCAACATTTTCAAAACATCAGAGAACTCATGCTAAATAGAACCCCTACAAATGTGAAGAATGTGGCAAATCCTTTAACAAGTTCTCAGCTTTTACAGCACATAAGAGAATTTATACCGGAGAAACCTTACAAATGTGAGGAATGTGGCAAAGCCTTTCACTGGTCCTCAGGTTTTAGAGCACATAAGATAATTCATACTGGAGAGAAACCTTACAAGTGTAAGGAATGTGGCAAAGCCTTTAAGCAGTGCTCAAAACTTAAACAACATCAGAGAAATTACACTGGAGAGAAACCCTACAATGTGAGGAGCATGGCAAAGCCATTAAGTGGTGCTCATATCTTACAGCACACAAAATAATTCATGCTGGAGAGAGGCCCTACAAATGTGAACAATGTGACAAAGATTTTAACCAGTGCTCATATCATATCGCATACAGGAGAATTTATAATGGAGAGAAATCTTACAAATGTGAGGAATGTGGCAAAGCCATTAACTGGTGCTCAGTTTTTGCAGCATATAAGAGAATTCATACTGGAGGAAAACCTTACAAATGTGAGGAATGTGGCAAAACCTTTAACTGGTGCTGTGTTTTTACAGCACATAAGCGAATTAATACTGGAGAGAAATTTACAAATGTAAGGAATTATCAAAGCCTTTAAATGATGTTCAGATCTTACAACACATAGAATTCAAACTGGAGAGAAAACCCTACAAATATGAAGAATGTGACAAAGCTTTTAACTGGTGCTTGCATCTTACAGCTCACAAGAGAAGTCATACTGAAAAGAAAACCTACAAATGTAAAGAATGTGGCAAAGCCTTTAAGCAATTAAAAATTAAACGACATCAGAAAATTCACACTGGAGAGAAACTTTATAAATGTGAAGATTGTCATAAAGCCTTTAAATGGGGCTCAGTACTTACAATACAAAAGAGAATTCATACTGGGGCTAAATCCTACAAATGTGAAGAATGTGGTAAAGCTTTTAACCAGTACTCAATTGTTTCTAGACATCAAAAAATTCATTCAGCAGAGAAACCCTACAAATGTCAAGAATGCGGCAAAGCCTTTAACCAGTACCCAATCCTTTCTAGGCATCAAAGAATTCATTCTGGAATAAAATTCTACAAATGTCAAGAATGTGGCAAAGTCTTTAACCAGTACTCACACCTTTCTGGACATAAAATAATTCATTCTGGAGAGAAACCCTACAATTTCAAAGAATGTGGCAAAGACTTTAACAAATGCTAAAACCTTACACAACATCAGAGAATTCACCCTAGAGAAAATCCCTACAAATATGATGCATATGGGGAGGCTTTATCTCTCACTTTAGTTATATAGACATCAGAAGATTCATACTAAAGAATAAAGTGCTTTATTCTAATACTAAAGAGAAACAATACTAATGTGAAGAATTTGGCAGTACCTTCTTATATCTTACTTCACATCCAAAAATCCCTAAGATTCATACTAAAGAATAAAGTACTTTATTCTCATACTAAAGAGAAACAATACTAATGTGAAGAATTTGGCAATACCTTTTTATATCTTACTTCACATCCAAAAATCCCTAAGATTCATACTAAAGAATAAAGTACTTTATTCTCATACTAAAGAGAAACCATACTAATGTGAAGAATTTGGCAATACCTTTTTATATCTTACTTCACATCCAAAAATCCTTAAGAGTCATACTAAAGAATAAAGTACTTTATTCTCATACTAAAGAGAAACAATACTAATGTGAAGAATTTGGCAATACCTTTTTATGTCTTACTTCACATCCAAAAATCCCTAATATTGAAGAGAAACCCTAAAAATTTGAGGAATGCAGCAAAACGTTTAACTGTCTTTCAAGTTTTATTCAACATCAGAAAATATGTATCACAAAGAAATCATAAGAATGTAAAGACTGGCAGCATATTCTTAAAGTTCAGGCCTTAGACAATATCAGGAAATTTATATGGAAGAGAAACCCTACAAATGTAAAAGTATCTGAACATTCATACTACAGAAACCCTATAGATATAATACAAGTGAAAAGAATTTTATCCCAAATACACAACTTGAACATCATTAGGGAGTTCGTACAATGACAAACATTTAACAGGTACAATAAATGTGCACAAGTATTTATTTAAAACTGAACCCTAAGTGCCTCTGAGGATTCACACAGGTAAAAAAACTAAACGACAGTTCCAGACTTTAAATTAACTTCAAGTAGTTACTGTAGAGAAAAATGCGAAAGCCAGATAATTTCATGTTGTTTTTCAAAAGAGTAACAACTTTCATGTTTTGACATGTATAATTATTAGTATATTCATGGATGCTTTGCATTGAAAATATTCAAAATTGGGCAGTGCCTGTGGCTCAGTGAGTAGGGTGCTGGCTTCCATATACCAAAGGTGGCAGGTTCAAACCCGGCTCCCACCAAACTACAACAACAACAAATAGCCAGATTCTGTGGTGGTCACTGGTAATCCCAGCTACTTGGGAGGCTAAAGAAGAGAATCACCTAAGCCCAAGGGCTGGAGGTTGCTGTGAGCTGTGATGCCATGGCACTCTACCAAGGGCAAAAAAGTGAGACTCTGTCTCAAGAAAAAAAATTCAAATTTATTCAAAAGTGGGCAGGGCAGTAGGTCACATCTGTAATCTTTGCACTGTGGGAGGTGGAGGTGGGTGAATTGCTTAATCTTATGTATTCTAGACCAGCCTGAGCAAAAGAGTGAGAACCCCCATCTACTAAATTAAAATATTCTGAACATTGTGACTGGTGCCTGTAGTCCCAGCTACTTGGAAGGCTTAGGCAGAGGATCACTTGAGCCCAGGAGTTTGAGGTTGCTGTCAGACAAAACACCATGATACTCTACCCAAGTAACAGAGTGATATTCTGTCTCACAACCACAAAAACAATTCAAAAGCAAATATTGATGTAGTTCAATCCTCATATTAGTTGATGCTATAAGTTCATTCTTAACATGTATGTGAAAATATGTGATCTGTTGTTTCTGCCTTGGGGCTATGCATGTATCAGTTTTTCCATGAAAGTTCAATGGCAAATGTAAACTACACTAAGAAAAATCTAAAGAAAATGTTTTTTGGGAGGGCTTTGAATCATAACAGTCTGATGCATGTAAGCATACAATGGATAATTTGGACATTTTTTTCTCTGAATTAAAGGGTAAATCTTTCTAAATTTTAAAAATGCATGATTTTACCACTTGTGTCTCAAGGAGAAAAAAACTGGCTCATTAGTTAAATCACTGACATATATTCATAGTAAAAAGAAATACAATTCTTGACTATTATTTGATTTGATAGACATAGACATAGAAATAGAAATCTTGAATATTTATTGATTTAATTTAAGTAGACATAAAAACATCTTTACAGACTGCGTGCCGGTACCTCAGTGATAGGGGCTGGCCACATACACCATGGCTGGCATGTTCCAAACCGGCCTGGGCCTGCTACAAACAACAATGACAACTATAACAAAATAAAATAGGTGGTGTTGTAGCGGGTACCTGTAGTCCCATATACTTGGGAGACTGAGGGGAGGCAAATACTTGAGCTCAAGAGTTTGAGGTTGCAGTGAGCTGTGACGGCAGAAAACTCTACAGGGAGGGACAAGGAATGAGACACTGTCTCAAAAAAAAATTTGCAGATATGAGAGGAAAATAAACATAAGTCCTTCATCTTTATAGATATAAGGGGATAGTAAAGATAACTCCTACCTAAAGGTGACATTAATGTGCTCTAAATAGCGTCCTTTTTTTTTTTTTTTTAGAGACAGAGTCTTTATCTGTGGCCCTTGGTAGAGTGCTATGGCGTCACAGCTCACAGTAACCTTCAATTTTGGGGCTTAGGTGATTCTCTTGCCTCAACCACTCAAGTACATGGGAGGCACCCACCACAATGTCTGGCTATTTTTTTGTTGCATTTTATCCAGAGCCATTTTGAACTGAACCTCGGTATATAGGGATGGTGCCCTACTCAATGAACCACAGGTGCCTCCCTAGCCTCCATTTGTAACGAAAGCTTTAGCAGTAGTATCTTAGATAAAAGTAATGCCTCTTGAGCACTTGTGACCAAGGAGCACATAGCGAATTTCAAATATTTTATTCAGGATATGAGCTAATAAATTCGCTTGGATTAATAAAACTAAATGGCTTTCATTGTGTTAACATTGATGCACAATGAATAAAATGTGAATCTTCCATGATGCTAAAATTTCTTATCTTATTTAAGATTATAATGATAGGTGAGTATAATATACTATTTCAGTACTACAGTGGAATAACCTCTTTAATAATCTCTTTCCTGGGGCCCTGAAATTTGGATATTTTAGTGAATATTGTTCTCAAAGTTACAATTTTGTGTTCTTTCCATTTCACATAAGAATGGAGATGTTGTTATAATAAAGGTTATGTGGGACGGTAATTTATTTTATTTGTTTACTTTTATTATGGCCAATATTTATTTTTTATTTTCTTTTTTTATATTTATTTATTTTATTTTTATTAAACCATAGCTGTGTACATTGATATAATTATGGTACATCATTCACTAGCTTCACAGACTGTTTACCAAGTTTCACATATACCCTTGTAAGATGCACCACTGGTATAATCCCACCAATCCCCTTCCCTCTACCCACCTCCACCCTCCCCTCTCTTTCCCTCTTCTCCCTATTCTTAGGTTGTAACTGGGTTATAGCTTTCATGTGAAAACCCTAATTAGTTTCATAGTAGGGCTGAGTACATTGGGTACTTTTTCTTCCATTCTTGAGATACTTTACTAAGAAGAATATGTTCCAGCTCCATCCATGTAAACATGAAAGAGGTAAAGTCTCCATCTTTCTTTAAGGCTGAATAATATTCCATGGTGTACATATACCACAATTTATTAATCCATTCGAG
Organism: Nycticebus coucang; assembly: GCF_027406575.1. Classification (NCBI taxonomy): domain Eukaryota; kingdom Metazoa; phylum Chordata; class Mammalia; order Primates; family Lorisidae; genus Nycticebus; species Nycticebus coucang. The sequence goes on along the minus strand of NC_069799.1, from coordinate 19,161,662 downwards.
GATCGATGGGCACTTGGGCTTTTTCCATGACTTAGCAATTATGAATTGGGCTGAAATAAACATTCTGGAACAAATATCTTTGTTATGATGTGATTTTTGGTCTTCTGGGTATATGCCCAGTAGAGGAATGACAGGATTGAATGGCAGATCTATTTTTAGATCTCTAAATATTCTCCATATCTCATTCCAAAAGGAATGTATTAATTTGCATTCCCACCAGCAGTGCAAAAGTGTTCCCTTTTCTCCACATCCGTGCCAACATCTCTGGTCTTGGGATTTTGTGATATAGTCTAGTCTCAATGGAGTTAGATGGTATGTCAAACTAGTTTTGATTTGCATTTCTCTGATGATTAAAGATGATGAGCATTTTTTCATATGTCTGAAGGCTGCGCGCCTGTCTTCTTCAGAGAATATTCTCTTCAAATCCCTTGCCCAACCTGTGATGGGATCCCTTGTTCTATTCTTGCTAATGCGTTTGAGTTCTCTGTGGATTCTGGTTATTAAACCTTTGTCGGAAACATAACCTGCAAATATCTTCTCCCATTCTGAGGGCTTTTTGCTAGCTTTACTTACTGTGTTCTTGGCTGTACAGAAGCTTTTTAGTTTAATGAAGTCCCAGTAGTGTATTTTTGAAGCTGCTTCAATTTCCAGGGGGGTCCTCCTCATAAAATACTCACCCAGACTGATTTCTTCAAGGGTTTTCCCTGCACTCTCCTCTAGTATTTTTATAGTTTCGTGTCTTAAGTTTAAAACTTTGATCCAGTGAGAGTCTATCTTAGTTAATGGTGAAAGGTGTGGGTCCAGTTTCACTCTTCTACAGGTTGCCAGCCAATTCACCCAGCACCATTTGTTAAATAGGGAATCTTTTCCCCACTGAATGTTTTTAATTGGCTTGTCAAAGATTAAATAATGGTGAGTAGCTAGATTCATCTCTTGGTTCTTTATTCTGTTCCAGACATCTACTTCTCTGTTTTTGTGCCAATACCATGCTGTTTTGATCACTATTGATTTGTAGTATAGTCTGAGGTCTGGTAGCATAATTCCTCCTGCTTTGTTTTTATTTCTGAGTAATGTCTTGGCTATTTGAGTTTTTCTGATTCCATATAAAATGAAGTATTGTTTTTTCAAGATCTTTAAAGTATGACAATGGAGCTTTAATAGGGATTGCATTGAAATTATATATTGCTTTGGGTAGTATGGACAATTTAACAATGTTGATTCTTCCCAGCCATGAGCATGGTATGTTTTTCCGTTTGTTAATACTTTCAGCTATTTCTTTTCATAGAGTTTCATAGTTCTCTTTATAGAGATCTTTCAAGTCCTTTGTTAGATAAATTCCCAAATATTTCATCTTCTTTGGCACTACTGTGAATGGGATAGAGTTCTTAACTGTTTTTTCAACTTGACTATTGTTGGTATATATAAAGGCTACCGATTTATGAATGTTGATTTCGTATCCTGAGACGCTGCTGTATTCCTTGATCACTTCTAATAGTTTTGTAGTAGAGTCCCTAGTGTTTTTCAGATATACTATCATATCATCTGCGAAGACGAAAAGTTTGATCTCTTCTGACCCTATATGGATACCCTTTTTTGCCTTTCCTTCCCTAATTGTGGTGGCTAAAACATCCATTACAATGTTAAAAAGCAATGGAGACAATGGGCAGCCTTTTCTGGTTCCTGATCTGAGTGGAAATGATTCAAATTTAACTCCATTCAATATGATATTGGCTGTGGGTTTGCTGTAGATGGTCTCTATCAGTTTAAGAAATGTCCCTTCTATACCAATTATTTTCAGTGTTCTGATCATGAAGGGATGCTGGATATTATCAAAAGCTTTTTCTGCATCAATTGAGAGAATCATATGGCCTTTGTTTTTTAATTCATTTATGTGCTGGATTAGATTTATAGATTTACGTGTATTGAACCAGTCTTGAGAACCTGGGATAAAACCGACTTGGTCATGATGTATAATTTGTTTGACGTGCTGCTGGATTCTGTTTGTTAGGATCTTGTTGAATATTACTGAATCTATATTCATTAGTGATATCGGTCTATAATTTTCTTTTCTTGTTGGGTCGTTTCCTGGTTTGGGGATCAGGGTGATGTTTGCTTCATAGAACGCGTTAGGTAGTCTTCCTTCTTTTTCTAACTTTTAGAACAGGTTGAGTAATATAGGTCCTAATTTCTCTTTAAAAGTTTGGTAGAATTCTGACATGAAACCATCTGGTCCTGGGCTTTTCTTTTTAGGGAGGTTTTGTATGGTTGATGTTATTTTGAACTTAATATGGGCCTGTTCAACATTTCCACTTCATACTGGCTAAGTCTTGGAAGGTGACATGCTTCCAGGTATATGTCAATTTCCTTCAGATTTTCCTATTTCTGAGAATACAGTTTCTTGTAATATTCATTAAGGATTTTTTTGATTTCCAATGAGTCTGTTGTTATTTCGTCTTTGTTTTTTCTGATTGATGTGATTGGAGATTTTAATCTTTTTTTCCTGATTAGTTTGGCCAAAGGTTTATCTATTTTATTGACCTTTTCGAAAAACAAGCTTTTTGGTGTATTGATCTGTTGTATTATTATTTTTTAATTAATTTTAATTAAATCATAGCTGTGTACATTAGTAGGATCATGGGGTACCATACACTTGATTCATAGATCATTTCTCACCTTTTCATCACACTAGTTAACATAGCTTTCGTAGCATTTTCTTAGTTATTTTGCTAAGACCTTTACATTCCACATTTACTAGGATTCACATATACCCTTGTAAGATGCACCACAGGTGTAATCCCATTAATTCCTCTCCCTCCACCTACCTCCCCCCTCCCTCCCCTCCCTTTCTCTCTTCTCCCTATTCTTAGGTTGTAACTGGGTTATAGCTTTCATGTGAAAGTCCTACATTAGTTTCATAATAAGGGTGAGTACATTGGGTACTTTTTCTTCCATTCTTGAAACACTTTACTAAGAAGAATATGTTCCAGCTCCATCCATGTAAACATGAAAGAGGTAAAGTCTCCATCTTTTTTTAAGGCTGCATAATATTCCATGGTGTACATATACCACAATTTATTAATCCATTCATGGAACGATGCGCACTTGGGCTTTTTCCATGACTTAGCAATTATGAATAGGGCTGCAATAAATATTCTGATACAAATATCTTTGTTATGGTGTGATTTTTGGTCTTCTGGGTATACGCCCAGTAGAGGGATTACAGGATTGAATGGCAGATCTATTTTTAGATCTGTAAGTGTATTATTCTTTTATTTTCAATTTCATTTAATTCTGCTCAAATTTTTGTTATTTCTTTTCTTCTACTGGGATTGGGGTTAGAATGTTCTTCCTTTTGCAGTTGCTTGAGATGTCCCATTAAGTTGCTAAGTTCCTCTATTTCTGTTCTTTTGAGGAAGACTTTCAGTGCTATAAATTTCCCTCTTAGAACTGCCTTTGTGGTGTCCCAGAGTTTCTGATAGTTCGTGTCTTCATTGTTGTTTTGTTCCAAAAAATTGGCGATTTCTTTCTTAATCTCATTTCTGACCCAGCTATCATTCAGCATAAGGTTATTTAACTTCCACGCTTTTGTATGAGTATGCAGATTCCTATTTTTACTCTGCTCAAGTTTTATTCCATGGTGGTCTGAGAAGATGCATGGAATAATTTCTATTCCTTTAAATTTACTGAGGTTAGACTTGTGACCTAAGATGTGGTTGATTTTGGAGTAACTTCCATGGGCTGATGAGAAGTATGTATATTCAGTTTTATTGGGATGAAATGTTCTGCAGATGTGGACTAAATCCAAATGTTGGATGGTTAGGTTTAAATCTAAGATTTCTTTGCTCAGCTTGTTGTTGGATTATTGATCCAACACTGCCAAAGGAGTGTTGAAATCTCCAACTATTATTGAGCTGGAGGAAATCAAGTTGCTTATGTCTGTTACAGTTTCTCTTATAAATTGAGGTGCATTCTGGTTGGGTACATAGATATTAATAATTGAGATCTCATCATATTGAGTATTACCCTTAGCAAATGTGAAGTGACCATTCTTGTCCTTCCTTACTTTTGTTGGTTCAAAGCCTATTGTATCTACAAATAAAATTGCAACACCTGCTTTTTTCTGGTTACCATTTGCCTGAAATATGGATGACCATCCTTTCACCCTGAGTCTGTATTTGTCTTTTAAGTTAAGATGTGACTCTTGTATGCAACAGATATCTGGCCTGGGTTTTTGTATCCAGTCAGCTAACCTACGCCTCTTTAGAGGACAGTTTAAGCCGTTCAGGTTAATGGAGAATATTGATAAGTCTGGTGAAGTTTTGGGTATCACGTTTTTCAAAAGTCCAGTGGGCATTTTTAATCCTTTCACCAGTGTGGAAATTTGAGTTTGATATGAAGTTTCTGAGTTAGTTTACTTTTGTGGTATCGTATTGGGTTTGTCATTATGGAGGATATGTCTGAGAATATCCTGAAGAGCTGGTTTGGTTATGGCAAATTTCTTCAACATATGAATGTCATTAAAGTACTTAATTTCTCCATCATAAATGAAACTCAGTTTAGCTGGATACAAGATCCAGGGTTGAAAGTTATTTGGCTTTTGGAGATTAAGAGTCGGTGACCACCCTCTTCTGGCTTGAAAAGTTTCAGGAGAGAGATATGCAGTCACTCTAATATTCTTGCCTTTGAAGGTAATGGTTTTCTTTCTCCTGGCAGTTTTGAGGATTTTCTCCTTCATATTAACTTTAGTGAAGTTAATTATGATGTGCCTGGGGGATGCCTTATTGGGGTTGAGTCATGCTGGGGTTCTGAAGCTGTCTGCTATCTGAATTTCAGAATCTTTAGGCATGTCTGGAAAATTCTCTTTCATAATTTCATGCAGAAGGGCCTTTGTGCCCAGCGAGGCCACTTCATCTGTTTCTGGAACTCCAATGATTCGCATATTCACCTTCTTCGAATTATCCCAGAGCTCTCGTAGAGAATGATCCGTTTTTGCTCTCCATTTCTCTTCCTCTTTGAGAGTTTAGAAGCATTTAAAGACTTTGTCTTTGATGTCAGAAATCCTTTCTTCTGCTTGCTATATTCTGTTGCTGAGGTATTCTACTGTATTTTTCATATCCTTGAGGGCTTCAAATTCTTGCTTCAGTGTGTCTAAGTCTTTGGTTTAAATTCGTTAAATTCTTGAGACAACTTTAAATTTCTCCTCGAGTTCCTAATTCCACTTTGTTAATCTTGTCTGCAATCCAAATTCTGAATTCGATTTCTGACATCTCAGCCAGTTGTTTATGAATAGGATCTTTGATTACATCTGCCATATCTTTCCTTGGGGGAGTTGATCTATTCTGGTTATTTATGTTACCAGAGTTTTTCCACTGATTCCCCCCCATGGTTGTTTTACTCCGTTTGATTTTTTCCCCTGGGGCTTTGTCAAGGGCCTGTACAGTGTTGTGGCCTGAGAAACTAGGGCCCTGTCTGGTGTGGTGGGGCTAAGTGGTTCTGTCTTGTTTTCAGCTGGTTTCTGTTCCACCTTAGTGAAACAAATACTCTGGATTGAAGTCTCAGCTGTGGAGAAATATCAGCAATTAAGTCACCCCGCCCCCCACTGGCAAACAATTGGAAAAAAAAAATCAAACCTTCCTACCACCGTGCACCCAGGGCACCACCTGATTTGTCCTCAGGTGATTGGTTCAGTTCAAAAAGTCCAAATCAATTGTCTGAGTCTACCCCTGTCTCTTGTGAGACAATTTAAGAGGTCTCTGAGAGCTGGATCACAGGTTTCTGGTGACTACTCTGGTGTGGCTTGCTCCAGTGCTGCGTGGAATCAGGAGGAGCCACCCAGCCAATAGATCAGTCTGGGAAGGTTGCTGCCTCCTTCCACACCTTGCACCGCTGTCACACCCAGTCACTGATAGCCCTGCAGTTGGCTTATCCAGTTGCCTGTACTGAATTGGTACTCCATGAGTTTGCACCTGCCTTAATCACAAGGAAGTCTGCCAGGCCGCTGCGCTATGCCTCTCTCCAGCAGGAGAAGGTGAGGCCTGACAACCTCGGGTGTTTGATGAGGGTTGGGGCGTTTTCACTCAGGTCCAGTCTCACCCCTGATTAATGTTACTGACAGAACAGAGCAGAACAACTCTGCGGTTCCCCTGCAGAAGAGAAGCTGAATTGAGTTCAAATCAGCTTGTTTTTGCTCTTGTATTATCTATAGGCTGATGATCCCCGGAGGGCCAGCTGCATCTTAGGTTTCATAAATCAAACCTCTGTGTCAGCCCCGCCCTGGGAGTTTTTCCAGTTTGCAAGTTGGAGTTGCCTCAGGAAAACTTAGAGTCTCTGGTTGCCCAGGGAGATGGTGGTGTGGCTTCAGAATATTCAGTAGTGAGCTGCATTGCTAGCAAAAGAGGGCTGATGTTTCATGGCTCAGGCAACCGCTGCTCCAGAGTAGCTCCCTTCCAGCCAACTGCCTTTTCTCCACTCCCGTACCCAAGAGTCTGCTCCGACCGGCTGCAGCCCAGCACTTTCTACACCCATCGAGCAATCGCCCAAGAGTCTGCACCCCTGGGCAACAGGCCTCCAGACCTTGGAGGGAGAGCAGAGGGGAGTGCGGAGAGTGCTGGGAGCCTGGGATTGCGGGCAGAGAACACACACAGCTTTGCAAAGTTTTATACCTGGCCGTATTGTCACCAAAAGACGGCTGTCACACTGTGCCTCAGGGAACTGCCATTCAGGTGCGGTCCCTTCTCGCTGACCGGGACTGGCCTCCAGACCTCAGTGTGAGTGAAGGGGAGCGCTGGGAGCTCAGAATTCCAGGTGGAGACTATATACAGTTTATACAGTTTTATGCCTGGCAGGAGGATGCCGTGGCACCCTAGTAGGGGAGGTAGGTCCAGTTTTTAGAGGGTCTCTCCGGTGGAGTGTAGTGGGAGGACCTTTGAACTCTGTCTGGTTGTTTGTGGGGCACTCTGAGCCGTTCTCATGGGGGAGGGGACTCCCATCCGCTTGGTTATGTATTTTGTACCTTTTGTTTGTATCCTTGTGTTTCTAGCTCGCTTCCGTGGGGTTGACGTGTGTTCTTCAATTTTCTCTCTTAGTGCAGCTCAAATCCACCAGGTTACTTGTTGAGTTTTTGTCCTTTAACTCTCCTACTGGACGGGAGCCTCTGTGGAATGCTGGCTTCTGTCAGCCATCTTGTCTCCTCCCCCCTGGGATGGTAATTTAAAGTGTTACATTTAATTCCTATACCACCATTCATAAAATTTTACCCAATTTTTTTGAACAAATTGAACACATAGAGATATTTTGTCTTGATTTATATTTAATACAACATACAATATATAAACATAAATAAATACTGAAAGAGGACTGTAGGGGCAGAAATATCTGTGTGTGTGTACCAATCTGCAGAAGAAAATGGAAATGGTGAATCAAAACAGAATCACCAACTTTTCAAAAAAGTTGATGATCCAAGCAAAGTCAATCTTCCACATTCTCAAACCAAACTTACTTTCTCTACATCAAATTTATTTCTCAACATATGTCATGTCTGCAGGGTCCAGAATCACTCCCATGGAAATCCTCTTTTTTACTTGCCACCTATTCAGTTAAAGTAATTATGTGACCTTTTTCTCCTTCCAATTGTTGTACATAGATGGACTATCTCATGGTCACACTTAGGATGGTTCAGCCTCAACCCTCTAAGTTTTACCAAATGGCAGGATATAGTTTCCCATTGTGACTTTTCAGTTGCTCACTTCTCCAGAAAGCTAAATGCTAATATAGATGTTGATATTTTCATATGCTATTATAAAAGTAATTTTCATCTAGCTTTTTAACCTTAATCTCAGAATACAATTTGTGTCTGTGGCCACTTCAAAGCTCTTAGGAAGGGGCAATTCACTGCAAATGACACATGGTGATCATACTTACCCTAGAGTGTAATGCAGTATTCTATTTTCAAGTTCTCTAGTCCCTCTGACTTTTGGGGGCATCCCTGTAGTCACTTAATAGTTCACCCGCATCTCACTATTGGCCAAAACTACTCCAAATTAATGAGGAGTAATACCTTAGATTTTCCGCTCCAATACTTACTTACCTTTGCCCATATTTTGGTTACTTGACTTGTGCTGGCTGGCTCATCAGTCATTTTGTAAAACGTCCGTACATTCAAAATGATGCCCAAATACACAAAGAGTCAAGAAACCACAGGAAAAGGCAGAGAAATTCAGTTCATCAGTAAAAGTTGTGACTTATTAGAGAATTTATGGACAAGTGGATGGACATGGGTAGTAATATGACAGGTGGATGTCCATGCTGTTACAACCCAGACAGAGTGCTTATATACTATAAGACATGGGTATACATGTTAATGTGTAGGAGAATTAAAATTGGCCTTCATGGAACAGAGGAAAATGTCAATTCCATTTGCTTCATTATCTATACCTTGTATAATAACACCAAGGGTTTTTTACCTAACAGCAGAATGTATGGTAATGTGTGTTCTTACACAAAGAATAGTTGATAAAGTAAACATCTGAGAAGTATTCCCTGAACATGGATTAATCAGAAGTAAGTATTCCATAGTAGCATCCAAGATGGGGGTACTTTAGTCTCCACAAAGCTCCCTATCCAGCAGCCTGGGTTCAAGTAGCTGTTAGGAATTCAGGGTAGCTCAGTGGAAGCTCTCAACCACACAGTTTGGGATAAATAGGTTCTCAAATATAGGCAATTGAATTTGTTCAAGTCTCCATCATTCCCAACTTTATTCTTTCTCTTCCTCTCTACAGAAAAAGTTTCAAAAAATTCAAATATCACGTGCTTAAAAAATCATACTAACCACATTCTGCTCATCAAGTAAAAGTGGGGGACAGGAGATGAAAATGAGTGTTTGAGGGGGCAAATAAAATTACAGGTTGGAAGAAGTACTGTGTCTGGAGTGCATGTGTATTTTACACTCTCACAGGAATTTAAGATGCACATCACCGGTCATGTCTAATCTAGAGTAACAGTAAGAGAGATGGATTTGTCCATAGGTCATAAGTGTGAAGATGGGAGCTTCTGGTAATGAGAAGGGGTGATAGCAGGTGGATTGTTCTGTAGGGGTAATTACCTGATAGAGTTAACTGGTCTCTGGCTCAAATGTAGAGCTATCCTATTGGATAGCTGTCTCCAAGGTGCTGGGTCCATGTAGGGACCCTTCACTCCTACCTCAAATTATGCCAACAATTCTGCAGGAAGCCAAACTCTGATGATTCTGTCTGCACTGCATGTGGACAGGCTGGTTGCCTACATTAGGGAGCGGGATGGCAGAGGAATCTCATGTGATAGTTGAACAGTTGTGTTCTCCAGTTGTGGGTTCGAATGGGTATACCTGGGACAGACTTGTTTTTCCTGTGACACTGCCGATTCCCACAAGATTCTTAGCTCATTGCCCACTTAGTGACTTGTGCTCCAGGTGTCTTACGAGAAGGACCTGGGAGTTCCTAATTAATTTTCCCTGACCAGATCTCAAAATATTACTTGTAAAGAAGGCAAAGTTTTCACAATTTCCCTGTGAAGACCCTGTTTTATTAGTCACAAGTAGCACCTTGGGTGACATGTCTGAGTCATGGAAAAGGTACTTTTGTGCAACTGCCTTACTTGGAATTGTGAAGAGTTTAGCCTGGCCTCTGTGGCAGCAGTTCCAGTGGAGCTGGACAGAAGTAACTCAATCAGGTATTCCAGTATTTTTTGTCCAACTCTCAGCATGCATGTAATTTTCTGGGAAACTAGACAAGCATAGAGACTCCAGGAGTTCACAGCTTAGGTAGTGGTAGTGCTGAGATTTGGGATGGAGGCATCTTGAGCAAGAATGCCAGGTTGTGGAAGGACCCAGACTCTCCAGGGCATTCTGTGCACGTGACTTATCTCTTGAGCTTTATGTTATCTTGTCTGGAATATGTAAGGGTGATGAGCCTGTTTTATGGGCCTCACAGTTTTGTGATGGGGTTCAAGAAAGAAAAGAACTTTGAGAGTGCTCTTCCTGCCTCTTCCTCTGATGTGTGATGGTGAGAACAATGATGGTAGTTATTGTAAACTGAGTTCCCAGCAGATGCAGTCTAGTAGACATAGTCCCCACCCCAGCTTTCAGATTAGGGATCGTCTCAAGGAGGCTGAGTTGCATGTGTAAAGAGATAGGTCAAGTGAGTGTTGGAGCTGGGAATGAATCTAGAATCATAGGTGACTGGAGATGGCAGTACCATTGTAGCAAGTGACTTACAATAGTTTTCCAGAGTCCAAGGTTGGGGAGGCTGAGTCGTAACTGTGTGAGTGGAGGATCTTCTTATTTACATCTCTCACCATGGCAGGTGTGTAACACAAGTTGGTTGCCCTGGAGGAGCCCTCAGAGAGTCCAAAGAAGGAAGAATTTGCAGAAGAATGTGCTTTTGTGGTAAGAAGGGAGCTAAGACAGTCAGAGAACAGGGACACCTTCTGTTTATGTGGGAGTCTGCTTTATGTCAATAAAGCAGAGACTTTCTTCTCCAATCCCTCATCTCTGTTGTGACAGGGATTAAAATGCCTCCATAAGTGAGATTGGAGCAAGGGCCTGGAAAAATTGGGCTCAGGGAATTGGGAAATGGTGGTGATTGGAACCTGTAGATATTTTGACTTGTTGAAATCCCACTATAGAGATAACTAGGGGGTGCTTGGTGGTATTGGAAACAAGATGGAGAAAGAAGACAGACAACTGGGAAAGGCAGCCCAGGGTCTTTGGCAACTCCAAGTGGAAGAATTGATTAAGGTAGTCTAGGAGACAGGGATTAATGAAATTTCAGGGACAGGCACCTGAGGATGGGTTCTCATCACCATTACCACATCAGTGACACAAGATGTCATCTGCTTCCTGGTCACATTCTTCAGTGACCTGGTGCTGCTGAACACTACCATGAAGGATTATGTGAATGTCAGTGAGCCTGTGCAGGCAGGTTAGGAACCAGGATCCTGAGGGTCTAGAGGGTAGAGCCCTGAACTGAGCACTTAGATCTCAAGACTCAGAAAACCTCTCAAGAAAGCTTCATAGCTGCCCCTGTGAGCAGGGGCATCAGGCCCATCTACTCTGTGAGTCACAGATGCTCCACACCAAGTGCACATTTCTGCTCCCTGAAAGGTGAAATTGCAGAGCTTCTTGAGGTTCTGGTGAAACCAATTCAGCTTCTCTCTTAGGTGGAGACCATGGGAAAAGAATGGAATTGGGCCTCTTCATGGTCAGACAGCTCCTAAGTGGCTGAACACTTTGTTTCTGTTCAAGGCCTCAGTTTCCTTGTCCATCATCAGAGAGCTGAAATATATTCCTGAGTCTCAACTGCCATTCTTCCTCCTATATGGAGGGTATAATGCAGGTACGAGTGCTGTTTTGTGCACATTCCTTGCCCCTTATTACCCTGGATTTAGTGCAATAGGGGTGGAGCCAGTCATGTGCTATGGAGTCTTTTTGATAGGCATTAGATCTCTGCCTTCCAGGGAAATGTGTTCTAGATTTATGTGAAAGATTAAAGTGAACAGCTGGGATTAATTTGGGGGTAACATGGGGATGTGGAAATCAGTGACACCCTGTGCAGGACATATCTTGGCAGAATCCTCTGCATTTTATTTTATTGGTTCATTTTTTTCTTTTTGAAGACAGAGTTTCACTATGTTGTCCTGAGTAGAGGGCTATGGAGTCACAGCTCACAGCAAACTCCAACTCTTTGGCTTAAGTGATTCTCTTGCCTCAGCCTCTCTAGTAGTTGGGACTACAGATACCCATCACAGCATCTAGCTATTTTCTTGTTGTAGTTGTCATTGTTGTTTAGTAGCCTCAGGCTGGGCTCAAACACACCAGCCTTGGTGCATGTGGCTGGCACTGTCACCACTGTGCTACAGGCACTGTGCCAACGTCCTCTGTATTTTAGATTTGTTTGGATGGTTTAACTCAAAAGGAGGAGAATCATTTCAGGTGAAGTTACAGATAGAGACTTTAATGAAGAACTAATTTCTGGAGAAGAGACTTTCTATCCAACTATGAGAACAGGCTGGGATTCATGGGTTTGGAGGGGAGGAGGGGCCTGTATGAGAAAAGGTCCAGAAATCAGTCTTTGCTTCATCTCCCACAGTCCCTGTTCCGACCCTTATCTTTCCCTCTGGCTCCCAGAGGTCAAAATTCTTCAGAAGTTTCAGTTGTTCCAAGGGGCTGCAAATAATTATCATCTTCAGATTGAGGATAAATTTAGAGTCTGGCTCCATTCCATAAAGTGATGCAGTCAGAGTTACAAGTAGCAGTGTAGTGGACTTTCAGAAGGCACAAAGGAAACATTTTGGTGGACAGCTGCAAAGAACCTTTATCTATGGATTCCTGGTTAGCATTGGGTCCTCTTGCATGGTGATTCCTTGGGCACCAGGTCTCTAAATGATGGGCAGACAAAAAAAGAAGAACCAGAGGTGTGGCTCTTAGTAGGCTTACATATTCCTCTCCTGTAGCTGCCAGATGTGGAAAAACTAGATTCCCATAGTTCAGTAGGCTAGAAGCACCCTCAAATCCAAGCCAAAGGAATTGAAGTATTCAATTAGGGAACTTTAAGATACAATAGAAAGTATTAATAAAAGATTAGAGCATGCAGTAGATAGATGTATATAGAGTACATTATAAATGAAAACTTCCCAAATATCATCAAAGATTCTGACACACTCCTTTCAGAGGAATATCAGACACCAGGTCACCTCAACTCTAATAGAGCTTCTCTAAGACACATTGTGATGACCCTGTCCAAAAGTCAAGAAAAAAGGAAAGATTTTTCAAGCTTCCAACAGTAAGCACCAATTGATCTATAGGGGAAAATTCATCAGGGTGACTGAAGACTTCTCTAAGGAAACTTTTCAAGCCAAAAGACAGTGGTCTTCTACATTTAATACACTTAAACAGAATAATTTTCAGACAAGAACTGTATACCCTGCTAAGCTAAGCATTAAAATTGACAGAGAATTCGACTCATTTACTGATATAAAAACATTGAGGAAATTTGACACAAGACAAGCTCTACAGGAAATACTTCAACCTGTTCTACATGACCATCACAATGAACCACCAGCAAAGTAAGCACCCAGAAATTAAAGGACAGAACCTAGCTTCCACAATGATGCAAAAGACAAAACTAAGCAATACACTTTCACAAAATAAGGTGAATAGAATGCTATGACACTTATCAATTATTTCAATAAATGTTAATAGCCTGAATTCCCCACTGAAGAGGTATAGACTAGCTGATTGGATTAAAAAAGACAAGCCATTTGCTGTCTATAGGAAACACACCTAGCCTCAAAAGACAAATGAAAACTCAGAGTTAAGGGTTAGAAGACAATTTTTCAGGCAAACAGAATTCAGAAGAAAAGAAGGGTTGCCATCTTATTATCAGATACATGTGGATTTAAACCAATTAAGTCTAAACAGACAAAGAGGGTTGGTCAAGGAAAAAATATAACAAGAAGACCTTTCCATTCTAAATATTTATGCACCCAACTTAAATGCTCCCCATCTCTTGACAAATAGCTTAATTAGTCTGAGCAATATGATATACTATAACATCATACTAACAAGGGACTTTAATATTCCTCTTACATAGCTGGATGGATCCTCCAAACACAAATTAAACAAAGATATAAGGGGCTTAAATGACACCCTAGAACAACTGTGCTTGATAGATGTATATAAAACACTCCATCCCAAAGATAAAGAATATACATTCTTCTCATCGCTCCATGGAATATTCTCCAAAATTGATCACATCCTAGGACATAAAACAAACCTCAACAGAATCAAAAGAATCAAAATTTTACTTTGTATCTTCTCAGACCACAAGGAACTAAAGGAGGAACTCAACACCAAAAAAAAAAAAACGTTGAACCCCACACAAAGGCATGGAAATTAAACAACCTTATGCTGAATGACAGTTGGGTACAGGAAGAAATAAAAGAGGAATTACGAACCTCCTTGAGTATAACAACAATGAAGATGCAAGGTACCAAAAGCTGTGGGATACCGCCAAAATAGTCCTGAGAGGAAAATTTTTCACTTTAGATGACTATATCTGAAAAACAGAAAGAGAGTGCATCAACAAGCTCATAAGCCATCTTATGGAATTAGAAAAGAAAAAGAATCTAAGCCTAAACCGAACAGAAGAAAGAAAATATCCAAAATTAAATCAGAGACTAATGAATTTAAAAACAAAAGAATCATTTGGAAAATTAATGAAACAAGGAATTGTTTTTTTTTTAAATAAATAAAATAGATAAAACTTTTGGCCATACTAACTAGAAATATACAAGTAATAAAAAAATTAAAAACTCTTGCAAACTCAACCAGAAATGATAATGGGGAAATAACAACTGATGACACAGAGATACAAGAGACTATTGCTGAGTACTAATGTCTACATACAATAACTAAGAAAATGTCATGAAGCCTATGTTGAAAAGTTTGATGAGAATATTTCAGATTGTATATGAAACCAGCACATTGTACCCCTTGACTGCACTAATGCACACAGCTATGATTTAATAATAAAAAAAAGAAAGAAAGAAAAAAAGAAAATCTATGCCCAGAAATTTGACAATATGAAGGAAATGGATAAATATTTGGAATCATAACCTCTCCCTAGAATTATCCAGGAAGAAATAGGTCTCCTGAACAGACCAATTTCAAGCACAGAGATCAAAGAAACAATAAAAAGCCTCCCAACAAAAAAATGCCCCTCTCAGGATGGCTTCACACCAGAATTCTATCAAACCTTCAAACAAAAGTTTATTCCCATACTGAAGAAATCATGGCAAAAAATTGAGGAGGAAAGAATCTTCCCCAACACGTTCTATGAAGCAAACATCACCCTGATACCAAAATCAGGAAAAAACCCAAGTAAAAAGAAGAATTTCAGACCAATTTCACTAAAGAATGTAGATGAAAAATTCTCATCAAACTCCTAGCCAATAGATTACAGTTTATCATCAAAACTGTAGAGTGCCATGATATCATGATTAAGTTGGTTTCATCCCAGGGGTGCAAGGCTGGTTTAACATAAACGTTATTCACGATATCAACAGAAGCAAAAGAACAGACCATATGATCCTCTCAACAGATGCAGACAAAGCATTTGATAAAATCCAGCATCATTTTCTATAGAACAGTGAAGAGTATAGGCATAGGTGGCACATTTCTGAAATTGATTGAAGCTATCTAAGACAAACCCACAGCTAATATTTTACTGAATGGAGTAAAACTGAAAGCTTTTCCACTTAGAACAGGAGTCATACAAGGTTGTCGTCCTCTGTCACCATTACTATTCACCATACTGCTGGAAGTTCTAGCCAACACAATTAGGCAAGGGAAGGAAATAAAGGGCAACCAAATGGGAGCAGACGAGGTCAAATGCTCCCTCTTTGCTGATGATATGGTCTTCTACATAGAGAACCCTAAAGACTCAACCACAAGTCTCCTGGAAGTCATTAAAAAATACAGTAATGTCTCAGGCTATAAAATCAATGTCCACAAGTCAGTAGCTTTTGCATACGCCAATAACAGCCAAGATGAGAGGCTAACTAAGGGCACATCTTCTTTCACCATAGTTTTAAAGAAAATGAAATACCTAGGAATATACCTAACAAAAGAGGTGAAGGACCTCTATAAAGAAAGTTATAAAACCTGAAGAAAGGAAATAGCAGAAGTTATTAACAAATGGAAGAACATACCATGCTTATGGCTGAGAAGAATCAACATTTTTTAAATGTCTATATTGCCCAACTCAATCTTCCATTTCAAAGACATCGTACTTTCAAGACTTGGGAAAAAAAGATTCTTTGTCTTGTATGGAACCAGGAAAAAAACCATATAGCTAAGGCAGTTCTTTGTAATAAAAACAAAGCTGGGAACAGTATACCAGATTTTAGGTTGTACTACAGGGCTATAGTGCTCAAGACAGCATGGTACTGGCACTACAATAGAGACATAGACATTTGGAATAAAATAGAACACCAGGAAATTAAACGAACATCTTAAAACCACCTAATCTTCAATAAACAAAGAAGAACATACACTGGGGAAAGACCCCCTATTCAATAAATGATGCTAGGAGAACTGGATATCCACATGTAAAAGACTGAAACTTGACCTGCACCTTTCTCACTCACAAAAAATTGATTCAAGATGGATAAAGGACTTTAATTTAAGGCATGAAACAATAAAAATCCTCAAAGAAAACATAGAAAAAACACTGGAAGATATTGTCCTGGGGAAAGACTTTATGAAGAAGACTTCCATGGCAATTGTAATAACAACAAAAATAGACAAATGGGACTCAATTAAAATGAAAAGCTTCTGTACAGCCAAGGAGACAACAACCAAAGCAAATAGACAACCTACACAATGGGGAAGGATATTTGCATATTTTGAATGAGACAAAAGCTTGATAATGGGGATCTATAGAGAATTCAAATTAATCAACATGAAAAAAGCCAACAATCCCATATATCAATGGGCAAGAGAAATGAATAGAACCTTCTCTAAAGAAGACAGATGAATGGCTAGTAAACATACAAAAAAATGCTCATTGTTCCTATTATTAGAGAAATGTAAATCAAAACTATCCTGAGATACCATCTAACCACACTGAGAATGGCCCACATCACAAAATCTCAAAACTGCAGATGCTGGCGTGGATATGGAAAGAAGGGAACACTTTTACACTCCTGGTGTGACTGCAAACTAATACAGCCTTTTTGGAAGAAAGTATGAAGAATCTTCAAAGAAGTCAAGCTAGACCTCCCATTTGATCCTACAATCCCAATACGGTGCATCTTCCCAGAAGCAAAAAAATTCTTTTACCATAAGGACATTTGCACTAGACTGCTTATTGCAGCTCAATTTTCAATTGCCAAATGTGGAAACAGCTTAAATGCCCACCAACCTAGGAATGAATTAACAAGCTGTGGTATATGTATGCCATGGAATACTATGCAGCCACTAAAAAAATGGAGACTTTATAGCCTTTGTATTAACCTGGATGGAAGTGGAACACATTATTCTTAGTAAAGCATCACAAGAATGGAGAAACATGAATCCTATGTATTCAATTCTGATATGAGGACAATTAATGACCTAGTACATGGTGTGGGAGGTGAGGGAAGGGGAGAGCAGAGAGAGGGAGGAGGGTGGGGGTGAGGGAAAGGAAGAGGAGAGAGAGGGAACGATGGAGGGGTTTGGGTCTCAGTAAATGACACACCTCTTGGTGGCAAGACACAATTTAAGACAGACTTTACCTAACAAATGCAATCAGTGTAACCTGGTTTCTTATATCCTCAATGAATCCTGAACAATAAAAAGAAATAGACTTGATACTTGTGAGTTAAACATATATACTTCAAAAATTTAATAACATAACAAATAGACACATTGACAATCATTTGGGGGGATATTACCATCATAACTATTAACTGTTTTTGTGTATAGCAGATAAATGAATATAAACATATTATATAAATTTATTAGAAAATTTATCCAATTAAATATAAAATTAAAAGATAGAATTTTTCACTAAGAAACTGATGATACACATTATTTTTAAATGCCAGAGATAATTATTTAAAATGGGAAAATTTAGTTCTAAAATTTTAATTAACTCCAGAAATCTAGTAACTATCAATTAATGTGTAATAAATTAATATTATCTAGCCACATACAAACTTTACTTATAACTCCAGTAAGTAATTTTGGGTTTAAAGGGAAATTCTAAATTGCAGTTATTTTTACAAAGTCAAGGGAGTACTATAAAGAAATCTGATATGTGGAGCAAAATGTCTAAATTTAGATAAGTAATTCTACTAATATTAGCTTCATGTTATAGGCAAACAATTCTGACCATAGATAAGTACTGTCCCTACTTTATATAAAACATAAAATATGCTTTCAAGTATTAAAAGAACATCTGTATATACTCTACAGATTTTTACTGCCATATGATATATGGGGCAGGGTTAGTATTACAAATTAAGAACTTTTAGATCTCTGATGAGATATTATTGTTTGTCCAAAATATCTATAGGAAATATTTTACTCATGTGTATGATGTGGATATTTGTGCTTCTGGGAAAATACGATATATACCAGAAGCCTTCAATATATACAATTAAATAACCTCAAGAAATTACAAATATCTTTAAAATCATAAAGGAGTTAAAAGCAAAATATAGTATGAGAAATATGGGTTTTCCAGCGTCCTTCCACTACAAATGTAATAAACAAAGAAATAAACTGACTTTAGACATCTCAAATTACTGTCTCTTCAAAGTGACTACAATGTTAAAACTAATGAAGCACACAAGAAAATAAGGCATGTATATAAAATTTTAGAAGAAAATAGATACCATGCTAATTTCAATGTTGAAATTATGTTTAAAAGTTTTAAGTAAATACAATGAAAAAATAGAAAATCAAAATGAAGTGGAAAGAGCACAAACTTTTTTTTCATCCTTGTTAATTTCTTTTTTTTTTATTAAATCATAGCTGTGTACATTGATATGATCATGGGGCTTCATACACTAGCTTCACTGACCATTTGACACTTTCATCACAAGGGTTAATATAGCCTTCATATTTTTTCTGGCCACTTATCTGTCTTCTTTTTTTTTTTTCCTTTTTTTTAAATTAAATCATAGTTGTGTACATTAGTATGATCATGGGGCACCATACACTTGGTTCATAGACCGTTTGACACATTTTCATCACACTAGTTAAATAGCTTTCATGGCATTTTCTTAGTTATTTTGCTAAGACCTTTACATTCCACATTTACTAGGATTCACATATACCCTTGTAAGATGCACCGCAGGGGAAATCCCCCTCCCTCCACCTATCTGCCCCCTCCCTCCCCTCCCTTTCCCCCTTCTCCCTATTCTTAGGTTGTAACTGGGTTATAGCTTTCATGTGGAGGTCCTACATTAGTTTCATAATAAGGGTGAGTACATTGGGTACTTTTTATTCCATTCTTGAGACACTTTACTAAGAAGAATATGTTCCACCTCCATCCATGTAAACATGAAAGAGGTAAAGTCTCCATCTTTTTTTAAGGCTGCATAATATTCCATGGTGTACATATACCACAATTTATTAATCCATTCATGGATCAATGGGCACTTGGGCTTTTTCCATGACTTAGCAATTATGAATAGGGCTGCAATAAATATTCTGATACAAATATCTTTGTTATGGTGTGATTTTTGGTCTTCTGGGTATATGCCCAGTAGAGGGATTACAGGATTGAATGGCAGATCTATTTTTAGATCTCTAAGTGTTCTCCATCTCTCTTTCCAAAAGGAATGTATTAATTTGCATTCCCACCAGCAGTGCAAAAGTGTTCCCTTTTCTCCACATCCACGCCCAACATCTCTGGTCTTGGGATTTTGTGATGTAGGCTAGTCTCACTGGAGTTAGATGATATCTCAAAGTAGTTTTGATTTGCATTTCTCTGATGATTAAAGATGATGAACATTTTTTCATATGTCTGAAGGCCATGCGCCTGTCTTCTTTAGAGAAGGTTCTTTTCATCTCTCTTCCCCATTGATGTGTGGGATTGTTGGTTTTTTTCTTGTGGATTAATTGAAGTTCTGTATAGATCCTAGTTACTAAGCTTTTCTCTGATTCAAAATATGCAAATATCCTTTCCCATTGGGTAGGTTGTCTATTTGTTTTGGTTGTTGTCCCCTTGGCTGTATAGAAGCTTTTCAATTTAATTAAATTGCACTTGTTTATTACTGCTGTTGTTGCTATTGCCGTGCCAAGACCTCATAAAGTCTTTCCCCAGGCTGATATCTTCCAGTGTTTTTCCTATTCTTTCTTTGAGGATTTTTATCATTTCATGCCTTAAATTTAAGTCTTTTATCCATCTTGAATCAATTTTTGTGAGTGGAGAAAGGTGCAGGTTCAGTTTCAGTCTTTTACATGTGGATATCCAATTCTCCCAGCACCATTTATTGAATAGGGAGTCTTTCCCCAGTGGATGTTCTTGTTAGGTTTATCAGAGATTAGGCGGCTGTAAGTTACTGGTTTCATTTCCTGGTTTTCTGTTCAATTCCAAATGTCTATGTCTATTTTTGTGCCAGTACCATGCTGTCTTGATGACTATGGCCTTGTAGTATAGCCTAAAAGCTGGTATGGTAACACCCCAGCTTTGTTTTTATTACTAAGAACTGCCTTAGCTATACGGTTTTTTTTTTCTGGTTCCATACAAAATGCAGAATCATTTTTTCCAAGACTTGAAAATAGGATGTTGATATTTTAATATGGATGGCGCTGAATCGATAAATTGCTCTGGGAAGTATAGACATTTTAACAATGTTGATTCTTTCCAACCAGGAGCATGGTATGTTCTTTCATTTGTTAAAGTCCTCTGCTATTTCCTTTCTTAGGATTTCATAATTTTCTTTATAGAGGTCCTTCACCTCTTTCGTTAGGTATATTCCTAAGTATTTCATTTTCTTTGTTGCTATGTTGTAGGGAGTTGTGTCTTTAATTAACCTCTCATCTTGGCTGTTGTTGGCATATTTAAAGGCAACTGACTTGTGGACATTGATTTTATATCCTGAAACATTACTGTATTTTTCAATGACTTTCATGAGTCTTGTGGTTGAGTCTTTAGTGTTCTCTAAGTATAAGATCATATCATCAGCAATGAGGGAGAGTTTGACCTCCTCTGCTCCCATTTGGATGCCCTTTAATTTCTTGTCTTGTCTAATTGTATTGGATAGAACTTCCAGGACTATGTTGAATAGTAATGGGGACAGAGGACAACCTTGTCTGGTTCCACTTCTAAGAGGAAAAGCTTTCAGTTTTATGCTATTCAGTAAAACATTAGCTGTGGGTTTTTCATAGATAGCTTTGATCCTAAAAGTGTTTAAATATAATCAAATTACAATCCCACTGCTTTTAATTAAATTAGTGGCAAATCCTGCACTGTCTGGATAATTTAACTAACAGAAAAGAGGCTATTTTTTAGAATTTTTTTACATCACTGGCTTTATAAAACTGAATGATGTTTCTATTGAATATATTGCAGAATAATAGTCACCTTTTTTATCAGAACTCATTAGCACTAAAGGACTGACAGTGGCGTAGACATTGACTGCTAGTTTCTGGATAGTTAGAATGACTGGCTCATTTGTCCATAATAGAAATGACAATGATGACATAATATGGTTCATCCAATATGTGAATACAAAGAACCTCACCAGTAGCAGAATGGTCTAGGTGGCTCTTTTCTCTGGGGAGATTCTGGGGGAGATGCTGGGGTGGGATGCTGAAACATCCTCTGATGTCTGAACAATAGATTCAACATGTACACACTTGATAGGAGCATAACGCCTATACAGAAGACATCACTGAATGTTATCCATGTGCAAAGCAAGGTCCTGATGATGGCCTTCATTGGGGAAAGTGAGCAGTATTCACTGAGATATAGCTGATTGGTTTGAGTCACATTGGAAGAAGCAACAGTGTAGAAGATCAGGTAACTGTAACTGAACAAAATGAAGGACAAAAAGAAGGAAAAAATATAGATGATGTAATTTGTAAACCTATGTTTAAACTTCACCAGCCAGGAGACACTGGCCTGAGGTATGCTCAGGAAGTTGGTAGTACAGATAGAGAGGCCTCTCATCACCCAGTTCACATAAAAAAAGACCTTACACTTGAAGTTATTCTGAAAATCCAATGGCTCAAACATGTCTGGAGACAACAAAAGCAGTACCATGAGAAGCTTCACTATGCGTACTAAGGCCAAATGGCAAATTATCAGGTCAGTGGGCTTAGGTCTGTGATTCAGAAGCCCTGTAAAGATGTGGGAGAAAAGGAGGAAGGTGTTGGCTGAGATCCCAAAACTAGCTAGTAAAAGAGAGGTGTTTTTAAATAGCTACACGAATACAAAATGATGATCTCCATGGTATAATGGAAAGCTATTTTGTATATCTGGAAGAAAAAAACAAAGTCACAATAAACCTCATGTCATTGTTATTCTTTGTTCAGTACTCAAAGTCATAACCACCACTATTATTTTTATTATTATTATTATTTATTATTTTTTTTTTTTTTTGTAGAGACAGAGTCTCACTTTATGGCCCTCGGTAGAGTGCCATGGCATCACACAGCTCACAGCAACCTCCAACTCCTGGGCTTAAGCGATTCTCCTGCCTCAGCCTCCCGAGCAGCTGGGACTACAGGCTCCCGCCACAACGCCCGGCTATATTGTTATTATTATTATTATTATTTCACCCTGTTATATCTGAATGGCCTGGGGTTCTTCTATAAATTATTCAAAATAATGTATTATTTTCTACATCAAATAATTTATGATGTCAAGTGCAACACATCCAAAAGTGGAACATATCCATAGTCATGTCTGTGTAGGGTGCCCATCATCTGAACTCCCCTTGTACACAGCCATTCCACTTTGAACAGTATTTCTTCATTGTTCTGCATTTTCTTATTTACTATTTTTGACTCAGACCAATAAAAGACATATAAGGTCTCTATAAGGTATTTGTACAGCCAAACAAAATAAAATTATTGGTAACAGCGAAAAGACTCACCCAAACAAACAATTGAAAACATTCAGTTGAAAATTTTTCACATGGGATCCCTCTGATAATTTTTATTCCTTGCCACTCTTCTATGATTTTTTTTTTTTATATATTTAGGCTATTTTGAACCTAACTTGATATTCTCACACTTTTTAAATTAGCAGCTTGGTAGATTAGTCAACTTGGCTGCATCTAGATATTATTTTCCCTTTGCAATGAATCCTAATACATTCCCAGGATCTGGGATTTAGGACAGGTATATCTCTGAGGGGAACTTTATGCTGTTTAACACAAGTTCTGTTAACTTCATATCTTCAAAGTGTCCCTTGATCTTTCCCTGTTTATTTTTCATCTCTGAAATGTATGTTATCTCTCTTCACATCAGGAGATAATTGTTAAATCCATCTCTTAGCTCTCTATTACCAAGAGGATAAACATTGAATTCACTTACTTCATGCCATCCATAAATTTCCATAAAAATAATCATAGAGTGTTTCTTTCCTTGAGAATTAACTTAATACAGAAATATGCTTGTAGACTTTGAAAAAGTACGTCTTCAGTAGTAAAGATACTTATGTTTAAATTTCAATCAAGATTTTACAATTATTAAAAACCCTCATAAACTTTCACTGAATAATTTTTCAAGTAATGTCTCATATTATTTGTTCTGGATGCAGGCATCATCATTTACCATATTAATCTAATCCAGGATTCATAAAAATTAATCTGTATAGCATAACATTTTCAAAAGACCACATTCATACAAACTGTGAGATTAATGAGTGTCCAATTACATCTTCTAAGTCATTTATAACTATACTTACTGGACTATATGTGGAAATGTGTGAGGCAATGCAAAAATGTTTAGTTAGTGTTTTCAGCTCATCCTCAGTTACTAATGACTATGGTAAAACACTGCCCTAACACCACATGATATGTATAAGTTTACATAGGAGATATTGTCAAGTTGATTAAACCAGTTTCACTTTTTCTCTGGGAGCTTAATTTAATAAAGAGGCACATTTACCTTATTTGTAAGAAGGAAAGGAAAGATAGATACAACCTATATACAGCTGAACCTTCACAATATTTGGGTTTTAACATCATATTAGACCTCAAGGATGGAACAGGATGATATTCATGTAAAGCCATAATGGCCTTCTCATTGTGGGGACAGCATTCCAGTACAAGTGAAAACAAATAGGCAAAGCATACTAACATATGGAAAGTATATATACATATATATACAAACACACACACATATATGCATTTAAAGTGTTTTATAAGTATATAACAGTTTATACAAAAAGAGATAAAAGTACCTACATAAAATAACAAATGCAAATTTTTAAAGTTTTGTTTCTAACCCCAAGAGCTATCCATATGCTCCCCTTTAATTCATGGCCCTCACTATGCAAAGGACTTTCACATACTAGTAAAGAGTTGATCTGCCATATCATCAAATGATGTCTTTCTCCAATGAGGCTCTTCAGAGCATTGATGCTGAAGTTAGACAGGAAATAATTATAGTTCCCATAGATTAGGGTTAACAGAGGAAGTGTAATTATGTCATTATATCTTTGGGGATTTTATTAAGCTGAAAAAAACTAACAGGTAATAGTTGTCATTAATATACCAAAAAAGTAACTTATCAAAATTATAACCTTAATCTCTGCACTATATTTTTACTTATAAATTTGCAAACTCCAACAAAAAAGAATTATGAGTTTTACAATAATATAATAACAAATGAGAAGAAATGGAATGGGAAAACAGGCATTGAGGCCATCTATGTGTTTGTTGGACCACAAAGAAAAATTGAATTCTCCCTGATCTACTAAATCCTTAAAAGTCTGAATGCACATGTTGACTACCTCCATGAGAAGTGACAATTACGAACTGCATTGGTTGAGCATGGACCTCTGATTGCCCAATTGCATATTCGAAGTCATTTATAACTATACTTACTGGAATATAAATGGAAATGTGTGAGGCAATGCAGAAATGTTTAGAGTTAGTGTTTTCAGCTCATCCTCAGATACTAATGACTGTGGTAAAACATTGCCTCAGAAGACAGATAGTAGAGAACAAGTTCATCCTCACTATACTGAATTTTAGTTTAGGCAATCATCATTTTATGTTCCAAAGTACATACACACTCATGGACATGGTAGGAAAGATAAAAGCCTTAAATGGACCAGAAACAAAGAACATCATCCCTGAGGACTTAGATCAATTAAATGACATGAAGAGCAGAACTGTAATTAAAGAAAGAAGCTATTTATAAGAAATAAAGCACTATTTTTGTGTAAGATAAATGTTTTATTTATTTTACTGACTACCATTGTCAAAATAAATATGTTTTAAAGTAATGAAGTTTGGTAAAATCTATTTTCTTATCTTGATAATGATACACATTTTAGTGTAGTACTGTTTTAGTTTTAATATCATCATTTCTGTAAGTATTTTTGCACACTGCCTTATGTAAACTTAAATATACAGTCTACATAATAAAATGTATTTTGTTTCCTTTATATTTATATTAATCAAAAGTGTCATTTTCACATGAATTATACCTCATTTTCTAAGGACTGTAAGACCTATGACTGTGCATTGATGGCACAAAATGACCATGAGAATCGAAAGTGACAAGGTAGGGGGCTGGAAGAATCAATGGCTATAGTTGACAATCTAAAAAGGCAGGTGTCAATTTCAGAGAAAGAAAACACCTTTTCTATCATAATTTGTTTTATTTTAAAAATCAAAAAATGTTAATGTGCCAAAAAATTAACATAATCATCACATACCACTGAATAACTAAAATGCTTGTACTAACTTTTGGCAATTGGACTTAGTATTGGTGAAGCTGCATGCACAGTGCTGGCTGAGAAAGATGTTGATAATTTTATGACATGTAATGCCTAGCTGTCCCACAGGAAAAGCAGAATAAAAACAAGTGACACTGCAGATGTCAGAGGCAGAAAACATAGGAGAATTTAATAGCAAATCTCATGCTACAAATTTTAAACACTACTAAAAATCTTGCTTACAACAACTAAGAGAATACCAAAAATCATATAGCACACTTTTTTAAAAACTTTGTCAGT
Source organism: Nycticebus coucang (assembly GCF_027406575.1). Lineage (NCBI taxonomy): Eukaryota > Metazoa > Chordata > Mammalia > Primates > Lorisidae > Nycticebus > Nycticebus coucang. Next base: position 19,135,935 of record NC_069799.1, on the reverse strand, counting down.
ATGTTCATCATAGGAAAAGAAAGATGAGGATCATATCAGCTGTGGAAAACATCAATATATCAGAGTATCTCCAATTTGGAAATTAAAATTTGGAAGAATGTGCCTTTTTTCCTCCATGTATTCTTAGTAGGATCAGTTTAGTTTCCTCCTCTCTTACAAAATTCCCTTAAAGTATATAAAATTTATATTTTTATCTTTACAAAAACCCTATATTCTATTGTTCAGAGAAATAGAGGTGTTCTACTAATTAAGTTTCTTAAGAATTTGATAAGTCACAAATGGTTAATAATTATCATATATTTCCTTCCTGTTCTCAAATTATTCTCACACCATTCTCTTTATCTTCCATTTCAAAAAAAAAAATAAAAAATAAATAAATGCTAAAGGACATTATTCACATGAATTCATACATGTTCTTGTGAATTTCAAAAAAAGTAAAAATTTACTTGTCACATTTGTGAATATATGTTTTAATTTCATAAACAACAATCTGAAACTTTCAGAGAAAACATCATGAAAAAATCACAGGGTTTTTATTTTAATAATGGGTTATTCTGTCTTTCAAATGTATCAAATCAGTATTCTCTCATCACTAAACTATGTCAATCAAACTAATACACAGAAAACTTCTTATGAGTTATTTATTTAGAAAATAATATAATAAAGGTGAATTTATTTTGGAGATACATAAAATCATATTAAATATTAAAACCATCTCTATTATATGGTACACATTAACTCTACAGAGATTGGCTAATGGCAGAAAATGATAGTTTCAGATAGTTTTGTTATAGCCAGAAAATGAATTCTCTAATATGTTATGATGGCATAACAGAACAAAATTATCTTTTTTTTGAGACAGTCTTAAGCTGTCACCATGGGTACAGTACCTTGGCATCCCAGCTCACAGCAACCTCAAACTTTTGGGTTTAAGTGATTCTCTTGTCTCAGCCTCCCAAGTAGCTTAGACCACAGGTTCTTGCCACAACACCTGGCTATTTTTTGGTTGTAATTGTCATTGTTGTTTAGAAGGCCCAGGCTGAATTCAAACCCACCAGCACTGGTGTATGTGGCTGGCACCCTAACCTCTGAGCTACAGCTGCTGAGCCAGAACAAAATTATCTTTATAGTCATCTTCAAAAATATAAGTAATTTGGCTTGGCACCTGTTGCTCAGTGTTTAGGATGCCAGCCACATACACCGGGGCAGGTGGGTTCAAGCCTGGCCTGAGCCTGCTAAACAAAAATGACAACAACAATAACAACAATAGCAACAACAACAAATACCTGGGGGTCGTGGCAGGTGCCTGTAGACCCTGCTACTTGGGAGGCTGGGGGCAAAAGAATCGCTTAAGCCCAAACGTTTGAGGTTGCTGTGAGCTGTGATGCCATGGCACTCTGTCTCAAAAAAAATATATATATATATATATATGTGTGTGTGTGTGTGTAATTTAAAATATCAAAAATATTTCATGTTTTTAGACCTTATAATTTTAATAAGTCCTAAAATATTATGAATATACTAAAATGCCTCCAAACTTAAAATAATAAATAAGCATGAAAATGTGTCAAATGGTCTATGAACCAAGTGTATGGTGCCCCATGATCATACTAATGTACACAGCTATGATTTAATAAAAAAATAAATACAATAAAATAAAATAAAATAAAAAGAAGCATATGTAAGTAATTTTCAATTAAATCAAATATCTGGTATTTTAATGGATAAAATTTAGTCTAATTACCTGCAAAAGTTAAAAAAATAGTAAAATAAGAAAAATCAATCACAATTTAACAAATTCAACATTACAGAATTTTAAAAGTCCTTTAAAAAATCTGTAGATTTGTTGCCTCTTAAGATTCTGAAGAATTACTGTGTTTAATTATAATTCACTGACATGTAATTAATATTTTGAAAAGTGAATTCTCTTAACACTTTATTTAGAAAATCTTCCCTCATTTTACCACCCACTTCTGTTCTGAGCTTTCACTGTTAACGTAGATGAGAAATGACACACTACCCAGCTGAGTCTTTAAAGTGAGTCCATGCATGTTAGAGGAGGCTCTTAAGATGTAGTTATAAGGTAGGCACGACATCAACTCATTTGTCTCCAGGCTCATAAGTGTCACGTCACTATTAGAAGCCAAACAACCTTGGCTTTGGGATGATTAGAAAGGAGAATTACCAGTGGGAAAACTGAACTTTCCTACTTCCTGGAAAGCCACAGAGTAGAAAAAGCTGGGTCCTAAACATGTTCCTATGTGAGTTTATTTTTCCATGTCACATTGTCCTGTGTGGTTTATGGGTTTTCAGTCCTCATTAACAAAAGTCTTTAAGTGATCCAACCTCAAAACAAGTAAACACCACATCAGACATTTGTGTTGCTGTCCACTGGGCTTCTAGTCGATGACTCAGAGGCAGCACACCAGAAGAAAGGAATGAATTTTTTTTTATTAAATCATAACTGTATACATTGATATGATCATGGGGCATCATACACTCGCTTCATAGACCATTTGACACATTTTTATCACAATGGTTAACATAGCCTTTCTGGCGTTATCTCAGTTACTGTGCCAAAATATTTACATTCTACATTTACCAAGTATCGCAAATACCCCTGTAAGATGCACCACAGGTGTGATCCCACCGATCCCCCTCCCTATACCCACCCCACCCCTTTCCCACTTCCCCCTATTGTTAGGTTGTAACTGGGTTATAGCTTTCATGTGAGAGCCCCAAATTAGTTTCATAGAAGGGCTGAGTACATTGGGTACTTTTTCTTCCATTCTTGAGATTCTTTACTAAGAAGAATATGTTCCAGCTCCATCCACGTAAACATGAAAGAGGTAAAGTCTCCATCTTTCTTTAAGGCTGCATAGTATTCCATGGTTGGAATTCCATAGAATTCCATAGTATTCCATAGTATTCCATATACCACAATTTATTAATCCATTCGTGGATCGATGGGCACTTGGGCTTTTTCCATGACTTAGCAATTATGAATTGGGCTGCAATAAAGATTCTGGTACAAATATCTTTGTTATGTTGTGATTTTTGGTCTTCTGGGTATATGCCCAGCAGAGGGATTACAGGATTGAATGGCAGATCTATTTTTAGATCTCTGAGTGTTCTCCATATATCTTTCCAAAAGGAATGTATTAATTTGCATACCCACCAGCAGTGCAGAACTGTTCCCTTTTCTCCGCATCCACGCCAACATCTCTGGTCTTGAGATTTTGTGATATAGGCTAGTCTCAGTGGAGTTAGATGATATCTCAAAGTAGTTTTGATTTGCATTTCTCTGATGATTAAAGATGATGAGCATTTTTTCATATGTCTGAAGGCCGTGTGCCTGTCTTCTTCAGAGAAGTTTCTCTTCAAATCCCTTGCCCAGCCTGCGATGGGATCCCTTGTTTTTTTCTTGCTGATGCGTTTGAGTTCTCTGTGGATTCTGGTTACTAAACCTTTGTCAGAGATATACCCTGCAAATATCTTCTCCCATTCTGAGGGCTGTTTACTTGCTTTACTTACAGTGTTCTTAGCTGTGCAGAAGCTTTTTAGTTTGATCAAGTCCCAGTAGTGTATTTTTGAAGCTGCTTCAATTGCCCGGGGGGTTCTCCTTATGAAATACTCACCCAGACCAATTTCTTCAAGGGATTTCCCTGCATTCTCCTCTAGTATTTTTATAGTTTCATGTCTTAAGTTTAAATCTTTAATCCAATGAGAGTCTATCTTAGTTAATGGTGAAAGGTGTGGGTCCAATTTCAGTCTTCTGCAGGTTGCCAGCCAGTTCACCCAGCACCATTTGTTAAATAGGGAATCTTTTCCCCACTGAATGTTTTTAATTGGCTTGTCAAAGATTAAATAATGGTAAGTAGCTGGATTCATCTCTTGGTTCTCTATTCTGTTCCAGATATCTACTTCTCTGTTTTTGTGCCAATGCCATGCTGTTTTGATCACTATCGATTTGTAGTAAAGTCTGAGGTCTGGTAGTGTGATTCCTCCTGTTTTGTTTTTATTTCTGAGTAATGTCTTGGCTATTCAAGTTTTTTTCTGATTCCATATAAAACGAAGTATTGTTTTTTCAAGATCTTTAAAATATGAGTGTGGAACTTTAATAGGGAGTGCGTTGAAATTATACATTGCTTTGGGTAGTATGGACATTTTGACAATGTTGATTCCTCCCAGCCATGAGCATGGTATGTTTTTCCATTTGTTAACATTTTCAGCTATTTCTTTTCTTAGAGTTTCATAGTTCTCTTTATAGAGATCTTTCACGTCTTTTGTTAGGTAAATTCCCAAATATTTCATCTTCTTTGGCACTACTGTGAATGGGATAGAGTCCTTAACTGCTTTTTCAACTTGACTGTTCTTGGTGTATATAAAGGCTACCGATTTATGGATGTTGATTTTGTAACCTGAGACGCTGCTGTATTCCTTGATCACTTCTAGGAGTTTTGTAGTAGAGTCCGTAGTTTTCCAGATACACAATCATATCATCTGCGAAGAGCAAAAGTTTGATCTCTTCTGACCCTATATGGATACCATTGATCGCCTTTTCTTCCCTAATTGCGGTGGCTAAAACTTCCATTACAATGTTGAAAAGCAATGGAGACAAAGGGCAGCCTTGTCTGGTTCCTGATCTGAGTGGAAATGATTCCAATTTAACTCCATTCAATATGATATTGGCTGTGGGTTTGCTGTAGATGGCCTCTATCAGTTTAAGAAAAGTCCCTTCTAGACCAATTTTCTTGAGTGTTCTGATCATGAAGGGATGCTGGATATTATCAAAAGCTTTTTCTGCATCAATTGAGAGAATCATATGGTCTTTGTTTTTTAATTTGTTTATGTGCTGAATTACATTTATAGATTTACGTATATTGAACCAGCCTTGACACCCTGGGATAAAACCAATTTGGTCATGATGTATAATTTGTTTGATGTGTTGCTAGATTAAGTTTGTTAGGATCTTGTTGAATATTTTTGCATCTATATTCATTAGTGATATTGTTCTATAATTTTCTTTTCTTGTTGGGTCTTTTCCTGGTTTGGGGATCAGGGTGATGTTTGCTTCATAGAACGTGTTGGGTAGTCTTCCTTCTTTTTCTACATTTTGGAACAGGTTGAGTAATATAGGTACTAATTCCTCTTTAAAGGTTTGGTAGAATTCTGATGTGAAACCATCTGGTCCCGGGCTTTTCTTTTTAGGGAGGTTTTGTATAGTTGATGCTATTTCTGAACTTGATATGGGTCTGTTCAACATTTCCACTTGATTCTGGTTAAGTCTTGGAAGGTGGTGTGCTTCCAAGTATCGGTCAATTTCCTTCCGATGTTCATATTTCTGAGAATAAAGTTTCTTGTAATATTCATTAAGGATTTTTTCGATTTCTGAGGAGTCTGTGGTTATTTCGTCTTTGTTGTTTCTGATTGATGATATTCGAGATTTTACTCTTTTTTTTCTGATTAGGTTGGCCAACGTTTATCTATTTTATTGACCCTTTCAAAAAACTAGCTTTTTGATTTATTGATCTGTTGTAGTATTCTTTTGTTTTCAATTTCATTTAATTCTGCTCTAATTTTGGTTGTTTCTTTTCTTCTACTGGGTTTGGGGTTGGAATGTTCTTCCGTTTCCAGTTTCTTGAGATGTCCCATTAAGTTGTTAACTTCCTCCTTTTCCGTTCCTTTGAGGAAGGCTTGCAGTGCTATAAATTTCCCTCTTAGAACTGCCTTTGCGGTGTCCCAGAGGTTCTGATAGTTTGTGTCTTCATTGTCGTTTTGTTCCAAAAAATTGGCTATTTCGTTCTGAATCTCATCTCTGACCCAGCTATCATTCAGCATAAGGTTATTTAACTTCCATGTTTTTGTATGAGTATTCAGATTCCTGTTGTTACTCAATTCAAGTTTTATTCCATGATGGTCCGAGAAGATGCATGGAATAATTTCTATTCCTTTAAATTTACTGAGGTTAGACTTGTGACCTAAAACGTGGTCAATTTTGGAGTAAGTTCCGTGGGCTGATGAGAAGTATGTGTATTCAGTTTTGTTGGGATGAAATGTTCTGTAGATGTCTGCTAAATCTAAATATTGGATGGTTAGATTTAAATCTAAGATTTCTTTGCTCAGCTTCTTGCTGGAGGATCAATCCAACACTGCCAAAGGAGTGTTGAAATCTCCGACGATTATGGAGCTGGAGGAAATCAAGTTACTCATGTCTGTTAGAGTTTCTCTTACAAATTGAGGTGCATTCTGGTTGGGTGCATAGATATTAATAATTGAGATCTCATCATGTTGATTATTACCCTTAACAAATATGAAGTGACCATTCTTGTCCTTCCTTACTTTTGATAGTTTAAAGCCTACTGTATCTGCAAATAAAATTGCAACACCTGCTTTTTTCTGATTACCATTTGCCTGAAATATGGATGACCATCCTTTCACCCTGAGTCTGTATTTGTCTTTTAAGTTAAGATGTGAGTCTTGTATGAACAAATATCTGGCTTGAGTTTTTGTATCCAGTCAGCTAACCTATGCCTCTTTAGAGGACAGTTTAAGCCATTCACATTGATGGAGAGTATTGATAAGTCTAGTGGAATTTTGGGTATCAAGTTTTTCAAAGGTCCAGTGGACATTTTTAATCCTTTCGCCAGTGTGGTAGTTGGAGTTTGAGCTGAAATTTCTGAGTGAGTTTACTTTTATGGTATAGGATTGGGTTGGTCATTGTGAAGGATAGGTCTGAGAATATCCTGAAGAGCTTGTTTACTTATGGCAAATTTTTTCAACATATGAATGTCATTGAAGTATTTAATTTCTCCATCATAGATGAAACTCAGTTTAGCTGGATACAAGATCCTGGGTTGAAAATTATTTTGCTTTAGGAGATTAAAAGTTGATGACCACTCTCTTCTGGCTTGAAAATTTTCAGCAGAGAGATTTGCAGTTATTCTAATATTCTTACCTTTGTACGTAATAGTTTTCTTTCCCCAGGCTGCTTTGAGAATCTTCTCTTTCATGTTAACTTTAGTGAAGCTAATTATGATATATCTGGGGGATGACTTATTGGGGTTGAATCGTGCTGGGGTTCTGAAGCTGTCTGCTATCTGAATTTCAGATTCTCTAGGCATGTCTGGAAAATTTTCTTTCATAATTTCATGCATAAGGGCCTCTGTGCCCAGTGAGACCACTTCATCATTCTCAGAAATCCCAATAATTTGTATATTGCTTTTTCTCAAATTATCTGAGAGCTCTCTGAGTGAGTGATCCATTTTTGCTCTCCGTTTCTCTTCCTCTTTGAGAGATTGGGAGCGTTCAAAGACTTTATCTTCAATGTCAGAAATCCTTTCTTCTGCTTGCTCCATTCTGTTGCTGAGGGATTCTACTGTATTTTTCATATCTTTGAGGCTTGTAAATTCTTGCTTCAGTGTGTCTAAGTCTTTGGTGGTTTTGTCTTTAAATTCGTTAAATTCTTGAGACAACTTTTGAATTTCTCCTCGAATTCCTAATTCCATTTTATTAATCTTGTCTGCAATCCAAATTCTGAATTCAATTTCTGACATCTCATCCAGTTGTTTATGAATGGGATCTTCAATCACATCTGCCTTATCTTTTCTTGGGGGGGTTGATCTATTCTGGTTATTCATGTTACCAGAGTTTTTCCACTGATTCCACCCCATGGTTATTTTACTCCCTTTGATTTTTCCCCTGGGGCTTTATCAAGGGCCCGTACAGTGTTGTGGCCTGAGAAACTGGGGCCCTGTCTTGTGTGGTGGAGCTAAGTGGTTCTGTCTTGTTTTCAGCTGGTTTCTGTTCGATCCTATTGCAACTTCTACTCTGGCTTGAAGTCTCAGCTGTGTGGAAAAATCAGCAATTAAGTCACCCCGCCTGCCCCCCTCTGGCCCCAGTTGGAAAAGGAGAATCAAACCTTCCTACAACCGCACACCCAGGGCACCGCCTGAATAGTCCTTAGTCTATTAGCCCAGTTCAAAAGGTCCAAATCAACTGTCTCAATCGGCACCTGTCTCGGGTGGGAGAGTTCAAGAGGTCTCTGGGAACTGGATCACAGGGGCCTGGTGACTCCTCTGACACGGCTCATCCTAGTGCAGCGTGGAGTCAGGAGGAGCCACCCAGCAAACAGAGCAGTCTGGGAAGGTTGACGTCTCCTTCCCCACTTTGCCCCTCCGTCGGAGCCAGTCACTGGTATCTCTGCAGATGGCTAACCCAGTTGCCTGCAGTGAACAGACACTCCAGGGGTTTTCACCTGCCTGAATCGCGAGGAAGTCTGCCAGGTTCCCACAGACTGCCACTATTTAGCAGGAGGAGATGAGGCCTGACATCTTTGAGTGCTTGATTCAGGTGATGGGAAGGAGGTGTTCACTCAGGCTTAGCCCCGTCCCCGATGGGTGCTGTTAACATAACAGAACAGAACAGACAACTTTGTGGGGTTCTGTCTCTGTTCCTGCCGAAATCGCCTACAGAAGACAGGCTGTTCTGAGTTCAAACGTCTTTGCTGCTGGAGGTTTGTGTCCTCTTTGCTGCTGAAGGCTTGTGTCTGATCACCTCTCTGGGTCGGCCCCGCCCTGGAAGCTTCCCGGGTTTGTGAGCAGTGTCAGGAAATCCCCCGCTCACCGGTGGCCTCCTCTGGTTGCCCAGGGAGACAGGGGTTGTGGCCTCAGAATATCCAGAAGTGAGCCTTTCTGCCGTTGAAAAAACGGCTGTTGCTCTGCCTCCAGGGAACTGCCCCTCTGGTGTGGGCACTCAGCCGACCCTTTTCTCCTCTGTCTCACACCCCAGAGTCAGCACTGAGCAGTCACAGTTTATGCTGGGTCCACACCCCTCGAGAGATTCCCCCAAGAATCCGAACTCTTGGGGGACAGGCCCCCAGACCCTGAGTGGGAGTGGGGGGGAAGCTAGAGTTTCATTCAGTTTTATGACCGGCCATACTGTTGCCCGCCCAGGGAGGGCTGCTGCACTGCACCGCAGGGAAGTGCCACCAAGGCTTGATTTCCCCTCAGCAGATTTCCCTGTCCTTGCTCACGTGTCTCAGAGTCAGCGCTGACCTGACATAACTCGGGCACTGTGCACTCCCCTCGAGAAATCACACAAGGATCCGCACTCCTGGGGAATAGGCCTCCAGACCCCTAGTGAGAGTAGGGGCGCTCAGCGGGGAAGCTGGAGTTTTATTCAGTTTTAATGTTGCCTGGGGAGGGCTGCTGCACCGCACCGCAGGGAAGTGCCACCGAGGTGTGACTCCCCCTCAGCCCGGTGCCCTCTCCTCGCTTGCGTGTCTCAGGGTCCGCGCTGACCAGTTGCAGCTCGGGTACTGTGCGCTCCCCTCGAGAAATCACCCAAGGATCCGAACTCCTGGGGGACAGTCCCCCAGACCCTGAGTGAGAGTGGGGGGGAGGCTAGAGTTTCATTCAGTTTTATGCCTGGCCGTATTGATGCACGGGGAGGGCTGTTGAACCGCACCACAGGGAAGTGCCACCAAGGCGTGACTCCCCCTCAGCCCGGTGCCCTCTCCTCACTCGCGAGCCTCAGAGTCAATGCTGACCAGTCGCAACTCGGGGACTGTCCACTCCCCTTGAGAAATCACTCAAGAATCCAAACTCCTGGGGGACAGGCCTTCAGACCTCAGTGGGCGGGAGGGGAGTGTTGGGGATTCAGGGTTGCTAGCAAAGGATTTTTAAAGTTTTATTCAGTTTTATGCCCCGCAGGAGAACGCCATGGCACCCCAGTAGGGGAGGTAGGTCCAGTTTTTAGAAGGTCTCTCCCGTGGAGTGTAGTGGGAGGGCCCTTAATTTCTGCCCGTTTGTTTAATTGTGGGGCTCTTGAGCCGGTCTCATGGGGGAGGGGGACTCCCTTCCACTTGGTGGTGGATTTTGTACCTTTTGTTTGCATCCTTGTGATCACAGCTTGCCTCAGCGGTGTTGATGTGCGTTCTTCAACCTTCTCACTTGGTGTGGCTCAAGTCCACCAGGATACTTACTAAATTCCTGTCCCTTAACTCTCCTTCTGGACGGGAGCCTCTGTTGAAAGCTGGCTTCAGTCCGCCATCTTGTCTCCCCTCCAAAAGGAATGATTTTAAAAGGGATGGCTGGTGCTTGCTCAGGCACAACAGCAATCACTTGTCTTTATTCACTTTCTTATATACCCAAACACATCAGATAAAAATAATCCAGGAACAAGACAAAAGGTAACAAAACCATCATTAAGATTCCTTATTAGTGTTAATAAAGCAAAGTATGTACACACCTTTCTAAACTAAGAATGTCTTGTTTGGAGATAAACAACAATGGAGATAAACCACAAAGGTGCTGGGTTGTCTGTTATGTTTGTCCACTTCCCTGTATGACTAAGTTATTACATAAATAGAGGTAGGGGATTAAGTGCAATGGTCCATTGCCTCAGGCAGATGATCTGTCTGCAGCTACGATTTGGTGAGGGCCCTTCAGCACTCTTTTCTTTACGGCATGACTGCATTTTTCAGCAAAGCCGCTTATGTGAGCTGGGGGAGAATATCTCACAAAACTCACATCTAGCCCAAGTACTAGGAAAATGTTCCTTTTCAGGACCTCATACCTCAAGGAGCACAAATGAGACTGATTCACCTTACAATGGTGCAGGGGACTGTACCCCTTCACATTTCAATGTGTCTGCTGAATCAAATGATCCCTGCAGGCCTCTTTCTAGGTTCTGTGTCCATGATTTAATTGTACATCTTGTACAATTGTACATCATTGATGGTCTTGACCTATGTTTAAATCAGAGTTCCCATTCTGCCCATCTTGCATGGGCCCATTGTCTGGTATTCTGCTTCCTTCTAAGTCCAAATGTCAAGCAGGCTGGTTCATGTCATTATATCACAAGCAAGTACCCTAGAAGAAGTATAGTTATATGGCTCTTTTGATCCTCTATACACGGATCTCTCTCTAAGTCTCACCCTTAATGATTTTGTCTGTGAAGATTTTCCAATATATTATGAACATATTTCAATAAATTTTCAATCATTTAATTCAAGTTTTCTAAATTCCTCTTTTATTTTCAGTCTATAAGGTGCCAGAAAACCCAGAGTTTGGCATAAACCCATTTCAGGGTTTCTTGAGGGACTGAGATGTAGAGATATCCAAAATAAGAGGAATACATAGGAGGTAAGCTCCAAATTCTACACACATTCTCCCTTTAAGTTCAGGGTAAGTGCAGTTACCCTACATGTTGCACATGTGTGGAGATGTCCAAGGGCCCAGGACTCTGTAGCAGTTTAGAAAGTACAAGAACAGATGAGGTCCCACCCACTGCATGAAATACAGAGGTGGAATTGCAGCTCCACTATGAATAGATTTCAAATCCTGAAAACTTCCTTCAGATCCCAAAAGTTTTGCTTCTAGACAAAGTGGAATAAGCAACCTCAGCTCTATTTTCAAAACTTGTAGTATGAGGCTTGTAAAAATATATAAACCATCAGTCATAAGACTCTGAATGTTGTAGAAAAGAAGGTCAATTCGCTTAGAAAAATAGCACTGTTCTCAGGGCCAGTTCCTTGGATAGACTTTTTGTTTTATTTTTCTTTTTGTTTAATTATTTCTATGTTCTGGTCTGGTTATGAAGAATGCTATAATCTGAGAAATAAAACAGTCAAAAAGGCAAAAATAACATATATATATATATCTCAAAGACTGCTCTCTCTCTAATCAAAGGAGCTAAGGATGGCCTATGCAACAGCAAAAATCTGACCATATGTGTTCACATTGTGGCGAAGACCACACGCAAATAAGACTTGATCCTTTTTACTGTGTTAGGGCTGAATAAACTATGGAAGAAACTCTGTCTTTTGTCCTCAGTCAGGCCATATCAAGGCCTGGCTTCTCTCAACCCAAATTGAATAAATTGTCTAGAGAAACATTGAACAGGATTGTGACTTCCATTCTCATCCTGCGAGATAGATTTAACCCATCATCGCACCCCCATGGTTTTTGCATCCAAGGAAATCATGGATAGAGCTCTCCCTTACATTCCTACCCCACAATACTTAGGTTGTGTTTTCTTATTTACCTTCCATTTACCACCTTGAGGAGGAAGAAATTGATTTCTAGGGTTAAGGACACATGACATCTGGCATCAAATAGATAATATTAACAGTATTTTATTAATTCTACAGTATCTAATGTTATGGAGGAAGACACTGGACACCAAATACAACCACACTGATGTGGCATTTGGGTGCAGAGTGAATAATTAGGGACTGTAAGAAGAGGTTTTGTAGTATCAAGAAGTTGAAGTAATTCCTACACTCTGCAGCAAGATGTTATTAATTTTTTTAAAAACTCTGTGGTATGTCAAAAAAATTCAACTAAGGAATAAACAAAAACTGTGGTTCCCTGATAGAAAAAATTGATGGCTAGAAGAAGTTTTCCAAGAAGTTATCCAGAACTTCCAGTTAGAACATGTGAAGCCTTCTTAGTTCCAGATGTCAAGGCAGCATGTTATATCACATGTAATTCTAGGTGATGCACCACAAATGTCAACTTGATACCTTGAACTATTTAAACCTTGGTGATAACTAGAGAATCTGGGAGTTCTGTTTCCCCATTTCTCCATTACTTCCTTCTGTTGTGTTTAATTGACTTTTAGTATACTGTTTGATTACCGTTTGTGGAGTTCACAGACTGCCTGCTCAAATCTTCAGTTAAACCCCAATAAATAATTTTTTATTTTAATTTTAGTATTTTTCTGCTCACAATTGGTTTGATTTTTTAAAATTTCTATTTATTTATTAATGTACTCTATTTGGTAAAATAATGTTCTACTCATTTTCTTTACTTTTTGTCAATAGCATTCTTTAGCTCTTTGAACATGCTTACAACAGTCAATTACTAAACTTTGTTTAGTAAGTACAATGCCTGCAGTTCCTCAAGAAGCTATCTTTCATTTTTTTCTTTCCTTTGAATGTCACATATTTGGGTTTTTTTGCATAAGTCAATTTTTATTGTTGAAACTGGCTATTTTGAATAGTATAATATGGTATCTCTAGAAATCAGAATATCCCTCATTCTTTTTTGCTGCTATTATGGATTGCAATTATTTATTTATTCTGATTATTCTGATCTATTTATAGTTTTTATTTTAAGTGGTCACGAAAGTCTTGCTGTTTAACCATAGTGCTTTAGCTTTGTGATGGGCTATACCTTTAACATCACACCAAGCAGTTTACAATTTCTCTTTTGCTTTCGCTTTCTGTTACACAGAGAAGGAAGTTCAGCTAAACATGATAAATTAGGTCTATCCTAAAACTTGTAAGATCATGTGTCCCACCCTGGACCTGAAATTGGCATTTCATATTCTCGAGAATACATGAAAGCTATAACCCAGTTACAACCTAAGAATAGGGAGAAAGCGGAAAGGCAGGGGAGGGAGGGGGAGGGAGGGGGAAGGAGGGAGATTAATGGGATTACACCTGCGGTGCATTTTACAAGGGTATATGTGAATCCTAGTAAATGTGGAATGTAAAGGTCTTAGCAAAATAACTAAGAAAATGCTACAAAAGCTATGTTAACTAATGTGATGAAAATATGTCAAACGATCTATGAACCAAATGTATGGTGCCCCATGATCATACTAATGTACACAGCTATGGTTTAATAAAAATAAATAAATAAATAAATAAATAAATAAATAAATAAATAAGTTTTCCAAAGCCCTTTCTAACTCTTCAAATTAACTCATTCTGCCTCTTCCCAGGCTTTCTGGCATGTCAGTTTTTTCTCCTATGTTCTCGGCCTAGCCCTCTGATTCCAGTCAAGGATCACTTGGCCAGCCTCAGTTTTTTTTAGTACAGAAGTAACAGTGAAGGTCAATCTCTCCCAGTTAGGTGAAGCTACACTTTGTAAAATTAAAGTTCTATAAGGGGCATCTTTTCAATGTTTCCTTCTTAGTTTCCATACTCAACCACTTTGTTCTCTGATACTTTTTTCCTTCCTTGTTGAGTTTATTCTCTCTAATAAGACTAAATAGAAATTTTCCTACAATACAACATGATTTTCTACTGTGGTTTTAACATAATAAGTGGTTTTAACCCAGGAATGCATATGGATGTGAGAAACTGTAAAGAGTTTGTATGGCATTACCAGATCCCATCTCTTTTCTTTTAAGGAAGTTTAAATTGTATCTACCTTCCTGTAGTTTTCCTTAAGGCATTCTGCCATCACTCAGAAAGAATCTATGTAAGTTGCTACCAAACAGAATAGTCACCAAAACCTAGAATGAATAAGAATGTAAAAACATGATCCTGAATTATGGATTTCTTTGTCAGCCTGTACATTCTTTCTATTAGCTCATAGCATTTGCTGATATGGAAGGTGAAAGGCCCAGGTAATGCCACTCACCAGTGCTTACCATTATGTGTGACCTTGGATATAAAATGGGTGTCTTGTTCAGACTGATGACATAGAGGTTCCCAAAAAGTTCCAGGACTGAGGCAGGAAGAACTAAATGATGTTTGGGAAGGTTGGTCTTCAAAAGAGAAAAACAAGAAGCAGGCTGGTGTAAGTGCCAATTGTCAGGGTCCCACCCTGGGAACAGAGTTCACTAAGACCTATGGAACTGGCATGTTGGTGTAAATACTGGTGCCGCATTGAGACAGACGTGCAGCCTCAGGGGCACACTCGCTCTTGCAATGTTAGGGAAAGAAAGCAAGAAACATGCAACTACATATACCAAGATGGCGTGTAGCAAAGTTCTTTATTTGGGGGTCTTATTTTCTACATGTCTAGTCACGTACACACTTTATCTATAATTTACTAGTTTCACCATTACCTCATTTTACCTAACTAAATTAACTTGTAAGGAAATATCATGTTACCACATCAACACAATCACTTCTTCAGTTAACATTCTTATCTAGACATTGACTAATCTTTTGAGCTAACATCTAAATAAAGATCACAAAGAAGAAGAAAGCCACAGGGGAACAGAGTTAATGGAAAAGTGCCTTCAAGCGTTCACTCAGTTTACCCAGCATGATGTAACAACTGTGTTTCTTCACAGGGCAGAACACCTATAGACCTTTGACAATATGTCTTTAATATATATCAACCCTCTGGCCTGTATCTCTGAGGAGGGGCAACATGCCCTTTGGCCTCATGCTTAATGGTGCACAACTTCAGAGACTCTGCTTGTGGAATTTTAACCCCAAGCAACCCAGCTCTGTGCACGCATCCCAGAGGGGCCCAGGTTTCTTAAGCCTCTGTGTTAGCAACAGCCATTTTTAACTCATACTGACTTCACTTTGTGTGCTTGATGTAGGATTTGTTTATTTCTAAATATTGTCCTACACTGGCACTACCAATGGAAGAAATATAAAGTTATAAATGACAATAAAGAAAGAGACACAGGACACAGAATAGAATTTTCAAAGGTGGGAGCTCAGGAGACCACCACCTGTTCATGGGCTTTGGTGAGTGGCCCCTCACTCACCATTATTTAGATGTTAGCTCAAGAGTCTTTGTTCCACACAGCTTTTATTGAAATCTATCTGCCCAGGTGGTAAGCTGAGGGAGGGAACAAAGACACCCAGCAGTTTCCCTGAGTGAGAATATCAGCTCCTATTGTTGTTACTAATTTTAAGGATTTGAGCAGTTTTGAAACTTGAGCATCTGAAACTTGAGCCTTGTATGGGAGAAACCTCCTGTCTGAAGTTACACACACACATTCCTAGGGTAGTGTTAAGCTCCACTAGTTCTCTGTGGAGTAAAACAGCACTGGTGTGAATCTTCTCTGAGGAATTGGTGAGAGAGAGGCATTTCCCTCTCATCACCATCAGAGAGCATTTTCCTCTGCGATAAGGAATATTAAGCTTTCCTGCCCATATCTCAGGGCTCGAGCTATTCCCTTGGTTTCTGCCCTAGCAAAATGAAAATCTCCACAATGGGAATATGCTTTGACTGTTTAATGGGCAGAAAATTATCTACAAGGTGTATGTATTCTCGGTCTTGTCATAATCTCCTTTATGACCATTACCCTCCTCAGAGTGTTCACAGATCATCAGGGTATTTGAGTAAGCTATATCCCCAATTTGAAAAGCTGGAAACTTGTCCAGATAAAAAATTTAGCAATGGCTAGCTTAAAAGTAAACTAGCTGACTTTTCTTTGTTTTGACTCCTTCAGCTTACTTTTTAATTTTATCTTTCTCTGAGGGTGCTCTCTCCTGCCAAGAGTGAAGTCTTTTTTCCCCATTATGCCTGCATCCATCACAGTAATACCTTATTTGGTGAGATTTTCTCCTTGGTAAAATATTCAACTTTTGCCTTTCCAATTGGCAAGTGAGTAATCAATCACTTCTTCAAATATGACTACAGAACAAAAATAATGGTGTAAGTCTTCTCATTAGAATATCCCTGAATGGTGTAAGCAATTGAGTTGGATAGAAGAGCAAATTCAAGTTGATAATCTGGCATTTATGAAATGTTACAATGTCAGGTATGCTCAAGAGTAGAAAACTGGTTTTGGGACCATGGTGTCACTGAGGGCAGAGATTTGGGTAACAAAGTCTGCCTTTTGTCACATTAAGAGGCAAAATCTTGGAAATAAGTCAGAGATGAGACATGGTAAGTGTGTGGTCCAGATGTCAGTTGGCCATGCTTGGTCAAATTTGTGATAACCCAGTTACCATTAGTCATTAGCCACATTCCAAGGATCAATAAAGATATTCATTTTACAGTATACTAATGGGTAACTTAATGGAATAACATTTCTAGGGATCCTTTCAACCTGTGGCTTTGAACATCAATTTACGTGGAGAATATTATTTTCAAAGGTTATATTTTTGTACTTTTAAAATTTTTGTTGTTTTTATAAGGTTACTTTGATGCTTATATTGAAGATTATTTAGAAGTATAATCAAAAGCCATACATTTCTGAAACCTAAATTACTAAAACATTTTGCATTTCATTTTTCTTTTAGAACGTGGCCTCTCTGAACCTACAAAAAAACCATAAACTTTTAAAATTTATTATATGGAGTGAAATATACAAATATATCACTCTAAAAATAAACTTATGTGTAAGATAATTACATAGGAAGTGATTGGGTTTGTGTGAATGTGAGTAGAATTGTTTCCCCATTGTTCAGCACCCCTAGGGATTGGTAGCTTCTGGATAAATACAGTTTCTGGTTGCTTGAGAGTTATTATTAAAAATAGGCCTAGGCGTGGCACCTGCAGCACAGTGGTTACAGTTCCAGCCACATACACCTAGGCCGTCAGGTTCGAACCCACCCCCAGGCAGCTAAACAACAATGACAACTGCAACAAAAAATACTGGGCATTGTGGCTGGTGCCTGTAGTCCCAGCTACTTGGGAGGATGAGGCAAGAGAGTCACTTAAACCCAGGAATTTGAGGTTGCTGTGAGCTGTGAAGCCACAGCACTCTACCAAGGATGACATAGTGAGATTCCGTCTCAAAAAAAGAGGCCTAACAAATTCTATACCCTATACTATACCACACCATCCCATAAACTCTGTATTGACTTAATATATAAATACACTAACTAAAAACAAATAAAGACAAATAAAGAAAAACTTCACTTACCATTGTTGTACCCACTATGAGTGGAATTATAGAGAAATGCCAGCACACTGAGTTCAGATTAAACCAGGGTCCTTTATTAGGCTGGCCAGTCAAGAGTAGGCTCATGCCACAAAGTCTCTTGACCACCTTGAAGTGGGAGTGCAAGGTTTTTATATGGCACTTGAAGTGGTATACTGCCAAACTGGTTTCAACTCTGCTCCAACCAGCCCTCAAATCTGGCTGCTATAAGCTGTTCGGGTTTGCCATCTCTTCCAGGCAGTCCACTCATTGCACTTCCCCTGAAAACAAGCAAAAAGGCTTCCTGATGTCCTGGAACTCCATGGCACCTACCATTGGCTAGCTCAAGACTTGCCTGGCATGTCAGATGTCGGCCTCATTGCACCAGTTCACATACAGCAACCAGCACTTTGCCCCCTCACAGTGTACTTTGAGCCACAGCTCCAGGCAAAGTATCCTCACCAACTGCTGCCCAACTTTTCTCAGTTACTCTAGAAGAGCTCAACCTGACAATCATCCTGATTTGCCATCTTGTTCCTCCCCTTATGTCTAGTCCTTGTAACATTCATTTTTTCTGTAGTCAAATTAGGAATTCTCTCCATGACCACTTTGTAAATATGTGCCTTTTTTAGGAACTGTTGAACTTCAGGGACATGGCTATAGAATTCTTTTCAGAGGAATGGGCATGCCTGGACACAGCTCAGCAGAATTTATATAGGGAAGTGAGGATAGAAAACTACAGAAACCTGGTCTCCATGGGTAAGGATAACTTCCATATACAATGCCTATTCCACTCTTAGGGCATCAGTTTTTTTTTTTTTCTGTAGGTTGATTCTTGGGAATTTTTGTTCCACATGAATGAGTTTTATATCTATACTTTCAAAGAAAAATTCTAGGACTTTTATATCTATACTTTCAAAGAAAAATTCTAGTTTTTTTATCTTGAAATAAAACTTTCTCTTTCTTTAGATGATCTGTGTCCTTCACTATAAAGATTAGTGGTAACTCTAGAAATTGCCTATACCTTAGAATCAATTTAAACCACTTATTTTTGATTCAGTAAAAGAGGAGCTTAGGAATCATCAATTTGAAATATTTTCTTATTCTAAAGGGTCCATTAGGAAACAATATTTTGGGAAATGATTTTGTGGAAACTTATATAACATTCTCTCTTCTCTACTTAAGGTTAGTACTAGTTGGTAATTGGATAAGTCAAAGCAAGAGTCATGTTAATTCTTTCTAACAAAATAAGTCTTGCTACCTCTAAGCTAGACCTTATCCCACATCTGGAACAAGGAAAAGAGCCCTAGAATGTGAAGCCAGAGGATAAAACAGCCAAACACTCAGGTAAGTGAGAGTGAATAAGGCAGAAAACACAGTTGAGAGGTTTTAGGGTCAAAAAGAAAGAATTAAAAAGTGGTTTGGGAAGCTCTGCTTCACTAGAAATAATTTTGAGAAGGCTGAATATGTCCTTTTCTCTCACAGAGGAGCATCTTTGTCCCATGCTCTTACTCTAAGAACTCTTCTAGCTCTGCAGTGCTCTTCCTTAGGACTTACTAAGAACCAAACATCTTTTCTGAGTTATAAGGGACAAAAGTATCTGACCACATTTTCATTGATTTGAGGGATATGGGGATATCTGTACATATTTTTGAAGAGCTCTATGTTAAACCATTTTTTTGAGACAGAGTCTTGATCTGTTGCCCAACCTGGAGTCTAGTGGCTAATCATAGCTCACTGGAACCTCAAACTCCTGGGTTCAAGTGATACTCCTACCTCAGCCTACCATGTACTAGAACTACAAACATGCATGACAATGCCTTGCTAATAATACTAGTAATTATAGTTGTTATTATTATCATTTTAGAGATGAGTTATCATTATGTTGCTGAGGCTGATATCAAAATCCTGGCCTCAACTGATCCTCTTACCTTGTCCTTACAAAGTGCTGAGATTATAGGCTGAGCCACTATGTCCAGCTCCATTTCTCAAGATCCTTTTTTGCTTCATATCTGAAATGTGTGAGAGGGAGTAGTGGAAATATTTGAATTTGTTTCAGAAATCCTAAAAATGCTGAGGACCTATTTTTCATGTTTTTTTGCTTATGATTTTTAATTCTAAGGGGGTTTCAGAGAAATTCAGATGCACTAATTTTATAAAAATATATAACATCTTTCTAAACCTAAGAAAATCTAATATTTGTTTAGTCTCATCTATTTGAGAGGTAAGATGATTGCTTGAGCCCACTAGTTTGAGGTTGTTGTGAACTATGATGACAAATGACACTTTACACAGGGTGACAGAGTGAGACTCTTTTTCAATAAAATCTAATGTTATTTCACTTCTAAATATCCTTTTTTTCTAGTATGAAATAAAATTAGAAATTTTGACCTTCCATGCCAAAATTATCCATCTGTAATATAGTTTACCTACTCACCTCATAGAATTCTTAAATATAAGGTCATAGAGGAGGTTACAATTTCCAGGCATATAATATTGATACCTAATATTTAGGTAACTTTCATATCATATTTTTTTCCCTGTGTATTAAATTATTAGAAATGTGTCATCCATATGTATGCATGTTTGTATATATGTGTGTGCATGTGCATAACACAATGATATTTTCACAAATAAAAATCATATAACTGGATATTTTTAATGTGTATAATGTAATAATTTTATATGTATTTACATTTTGAAATAATTAGTATAATCAAGGTATTAAATGCATCTGTCTTCTTATGTATTAACTATTATAGTAAGAACACTAGACAGAAAATTTTAAGCATATAAAACATTATTATATGTATTTTTACCTTATTATATTATTAACTGTAGTCATGATGTTATACAATAGATTTCCAAGACTTACTGGTCTTGGAATATTGAATATTGTTCCCACAGTTTTTCTGCTTTCTGGTCCTGGCGACTGCTGTTGTAGTCTTTGCTTCCATGAGTTCATTTGTGTGTGTGCATGTGTGTGTGTGTGTGTGTTACCCACAGCATCTTTCCATGTTGGTCTTATTTTACTAGCATAATGTCCACCAGCTTGAACCATGTTGTGGAAATGGAAGGATATTCATCATTTTATGGCTATATAGTATACCACAGATAGTGTGCACTCATATGTTTTTGTCTATTCGTTCTTAACAGGATTTTAGTAGTTGCCATTGTCCTGGCAATTGTGCATAATGCTACAGAAAACAGGAGGGTGGAGGGTTTTATTAGGTACTTATTTTAATTTGATTTAATTATATATCCAGAAGTGAGATTTCTGGTTTATATGGTACTTCTGTCTTTTTAACTTTTTAAATAGGTCCCCATGAGTCTACCAATTTATAATCAACAACATTTTACAAGGTTTGCTTTTCTCCATACTCCTGCCAACACTTGTTACCTCTTTTCTTTTTGATGATAGTCATCCTCATAGGTATGAGGGTATATCTTATCGTGGTTTGGACTTGTATTCATCTGATGATTGGTAATGTTGAGCACCTCTTCCTATACCTGTTCTCCACTTGAGTGTTTTCCTTTAAAAAACATCTTTTATGTCTCCTGTCTATTCTTCAATTGGTTGATGATGTTATTAAATTTTTGCCTTTGAATTATATGAGTTCCTTATATATTTTGGATGTTAACAACCCAGCAACTATACAATTTGCAAAATTTTCCCTCCTCCTATGCATTTTCTCATTTTTTACAAAAGCTTTTTAGTTTTATGCAGTCCAAATTGCTTAAATTTTTCTTTTGTTCCAGTACTTCTTATGTCATAACTAAAAAAAAAAATATTCCAAGACTCACATTAAGAAGATTTTTCCACATGTTTACTTTTAGAATTTTTAAGGTTTCATGTCAACACTTATCACTTTTCTTTTTGATAATAGCCATCCTAGTAGGTATGAGGTTACATCTCATCATGGTTTTGATTTGCATTTGCATAATGATTGATAAAGTTGAAACCTCTTATATACCTGTAATTTTCAAGCATGGTGTAAGAAAAATGTTCTAATTTCATTACTTTGCTGTGGGTATTCTGTGTTCCCAGCAGCAAGCATTGGAGCAACCATAATTTCTTCATTGTGTACTCTTTTTTTTTTTTTTTTTTTGAGACAGATCCTCAAGCTGTCACCCTGGGTAGAGTGCCATGGCATCACAGCTCACAGTAACCCCCAACTCCTGGGCTTAAGCAATTCTCTTGCCTCAGCCTCCCAAGTAGCTGGGACTACAGGCACCCGCCACAATGCCTGACCATTTGTTGGTTTTAGTTGTCATTATTGTTTGGCAGGTCCATAATCTGCCAAACACACCAGGGTATGTGACTGGTGCCTTAGCCACTTGAGCTACAGGTGCCAAGCCTTCATTGTGTATTCTTGGTGCTCCTGGTCATAGATAAGTTGACCTTACATGCACCAGTTTATTCCCGGGTTCTTTTTTTTGTCCCATTGTTCCTTGAGGTTTTTAAGCATATACCTTGTTTTTACTATAACCTTGAACTATAGTTTGAAATTAGAAAGATTTTTTCTTCTTACTCAAGACTGTTTTGGCTCCTCAAAGGTTCCAAACAAATATTAGAAGTTTTCTTAATACTGTGAAAAATGCCAATGAAATTTTGTGGGGAGTGCATTGATTCTATAGACTGGGACAATAAATATTTAACAATATTTATTCTTCCAATCCATAAACATGAGATATTTTTCTAGACATTCATTTCTTCTTCAATTCTTTTTATTAATATCTGATAGCTTTCAGTATAAAGGCTTTTTTACCTCTTTGGTTGAATTTATTGCTTAAAAATATATTATTTTGATTCTATTGTAATTGAGAATGCTTTTGTCCTTTTTATTGGACAGTTTATTAGTGTATGAAAACATATTTGTATATAAATTCATATCCTGGTGACTTAACTGAGTGGTTTTGTTACTCAAACAGGTTTTTGCTTTTTCTTTTCTTTTTTTTTTTATTAAATCATAGCTGTGTACATCAATATGATCATGGGGCATCATACACTTGTTTTATAGAATATTTGACACATTTTCATCTCATTAGTTGACATAGCCCTCCTAGCATTTTCCTAGTTACTTTGCCAAGACATTTACATTCCACATTTGCCAAGGCTCACATGTACCCTTGTAAGATGCACCACAGGTGTGATCCTTTCAATCTCCCTCCCTCTACCCATATCCCCCCTCCCTCCCCACGCTTTCCCCCTTCCCCCTGTTCTCAGGTTGTAACTTGGTTATAGCTTTCATGTGAAGGTCCTAAGTTAGTTTCATAGTAGCGGTGAATACATTGGATATTTTTTCTTCCATTCTTGAGACACTTTACTGAGAAGAATATGTTCCAGCTCCATCCATGTAAACATGAAAGAGGTAAAGTCTCCATCTTTCTTCAAGGCTGCGCAGTATTCCATGGTGTACATATACCAAAATTTGTTAATCAATTCGCGGATCAATGGGCACTTGGGTTTCTTCCATGACTTAGCAATTATGAATAGGGCTGCAATAAACATTCTGGTACAAATATCTTTGTTATGATGTGGTTTTTGGTCTTCTGGGTATATGCCCAGGAGAGGAATTACAGGATTGAATGGCAGATCTATTTTTAGATCTCTAAGTGTTCTCCATATCTCTTTCAAAAAGGAATGTATTAGTTTGCATTCCCACCAGCAGTGCAAAAGTGTTCTCTTTTCTCCACATCCACGCCAACATCTCTGGTCTTGAGATTTTGTGATATAGGCTAGTCTCACTGGAGTTAGATGATATCTCAAAGTAGTTTTGATTTGCATTTCTCTGATGATTAAAGATGATGAGCATTTTTTCATATGTCTGAAGGCTGCGCGCCTGTCTTCTTCAGAGAAGTTTCTCTTCAAATCCCTTGCCCAGCCTGTGATGGGATCCCTTGTTCTATTCTTGCTAATGCATTTGAGTTCTCTGTGGATTCTGATTATTAAACCTTTGTTGGAGACATAACCTGCAAATATCTTCTCCCATTCTGAGGGCTGTTTGCTTGCTTTACTTACTGTGTTCTTGGCTGTGCAGAGCTTTTTAGTTTGATCAAGTCCCAAAAGTGTATTTTTGAAGCTACTTCAATCGCCTGGGGGGTCCTTCTTATAAAAAACTCACACAACCCAATTTCTTCAAGGGTTTTCCCTGCACTCTCTTCTAGTATTTTTATAGTTTCATGTCTTAAGTATAGGTCTTTAATCCAGTAAGAGTCTATCTTGGTTAGTGGTCAAAGGTGTGGATCCAGTTTCTGTCTTCTACGGGTTGCCAGCCAGTTCACCCAGCACTATTTGTTAAATAGAGAATCTTTTTCCCACAGGATGTTTTCAATTGGCATGTCAAAGATTAAATAACGGTAAGTAGCTGGGTTCATCTCTTGGTTCTCTATTCTGTTCAAGACATCTACTTCTCTGTTTTTGTGCCAATACCATGCTGTTTTGATCACTATCGATTTGTAGTATAGTCTGAGGTCTGGTAGTATAATTCCTCCTGCTTTGTTTATTTTTGGCTATTCAAGTTTTTTTTCTGTTTCCATATAAAATGAAGTATTGATTTTTCAAGATCTTTAAAGTATGACAGTGGAACTTTAATAGGGATTGCGTTGAAGATATATATTGCTTTGGGTAGTATGAACATTTTAATAATGTTGATTCTTCCCAGCCATGAGCATGGTATGTTTTTCCATTTATTAACATTCTCGGCTATCTCTTTTCTTAGAGTTTCATAGTTCCCTTTATATAGATCTTTCACATCCTTTGTTAGATAAACTCCCAAATATTTCATCTTCTTTGGCATTACTGTGAATGTGATAGAGTCCTTAATTGTTTTTTTAACTTGACTGTTGTTGGTATATGTAAACGCTACTGATTTATGAGTGTTGATTTTGCAACCTGAGATGTTGCTGTATTCCTTCATCACTTCTAAGAGTTTTGTAGTAGAGTCCCTAGTGTTTTCCAGATATGCAATCATATCATCTGCAAAGAGCGAAAGTTTGATCTCTTCTGATCCTATGTGGATGCCATTGATCGCCTTTTCTTCCCTAATTGAGGAGGCTAAAACTTCCATTACAATGTTAAAAAGCAATGGAGACAATGGGCATACTTGTCTGGTTCCTGTCTAAATGGAAATGATTCCAATTTAACTCTGTTCAATATGATATTGGCTGTCGGTTTGCTGTAAATGGCCTCTATCAGTTTAAGAAATGTCCCTTCTATACCAATTTTCTTAAGTGTTCTGATCATGAAGGGATGTTGGATTTAATCAAAAGCTTTTTCTGCATCAATTGAGAGGATCACATGATCTTTGTTTTTTACTTTGTTTATGTGTTGAATTACAATCATAGATTTATGTATATTGAACCAGCCTTGAGACCCTGGGATAAAGCCAACTTGATCATGAGGTATGATTTGTTTGATATGTTGCTGGATTCTGTTTGTTAGGATCTTGTTGAATATTTTTGCGTCTATATTCATTAGTGATATTGGTCTATAATTTTCTTTTTTTGTGGGTCTTTTCCTGGTTTGGAGATCACAGTGATGTTTGCTTCATACAACGTGTTGGGGAGTCTTCCTTCTTTTTCTACATTTTGGAACAGTTTGAGTAATATAGGTACTAATTCCTCTTTAAAGTTTTGGTAGAATTCTGATGTGAAACCATCGGGTCCTGGACTTTTCTTTTGGGGGATGTTTTGTATTGTTGATGTTATTTCCAAACTTGAAATGGGCCTGTTCAACATTTCCACTTGATTCTGGTTAAGTCTTGGAAGGTGTCGAGCTTCCAAGTGTCGGTCCATTTCGTTCAGATTTTCATATTTCTGAGAGTAAAGTTTCTTGTAATATTCATTAAGGATTTTTTTTATTTCTAAGGAGTCTGTTGTTATTTCGTCTTTGTCATTTCTGATTGATGAGATTAGAGATTTTACTCTTTTTTCCTGATTAGGTTGGCCAACGGTTTATCTATTTTGTTGACCTTTTCAGAAAACCAACTTTTTGATTTATTGATCTGTTGTATTGCTCTTTTGTTTTCAATTTTATTTATTTCTGCTCCGATTTTGGTTATTTCTTGTCTTCTACTGGGTTTGGGGTTGGAGTGTTCTTCCTTTTCCAATTGCTTGAGATGTCCCATTAAGTTGCTAACTTCGTCTCTTTCTGTTCTCCTGAAGAAGGCTTGCAGTGCTATAAATTTCCCTCTCAGAAGTGCCTTTGCGGTGTCCCAGAGGTTCTGATAGTTCATGTCTTCATTGTCGTTTTGTTCCAATAATTTGGCAATTTCCTTCTTGATCTCATCTCTAACCCAGGTATCATTCAGCATGAGGTTATTTAACTTCCATGTTTTCGTATGAGTATGTAGATTCCTGTTGTTACTCAGCTCAAGTTTTATTCCATGATGGTCTGAGAAGATGCATGGGATAACTTCTATTCCTTAAAATTTACTGAGGTTAGACTTGTGATGTAAGATGTGATCAATTTTGGAGTAAGTTCCGTGGGCTGATGAGAAGTATGTGTATTCAGTTTTGTTAGGATGAAATGTTCTGTAGATGTCTGCTAGATCTAAATGCTGGATGGTTAGATTTAAATCTAAAATTTCTTTACTCAGCTTTTTGTTGTAGGATTGATTCCTCACTGCCAAAGGAGTGTTAAAATCTCCGACGATTATGGAGCTGGAGGAAATCAAGTTGCTCATGTCTGTTAGAATTTCTCTTATGAATTGAGGTGCATTCTGATTGGGTCCATAGATATTAATAATTGAAATCTCATCATATTCAGTATTACCCTTAACAAATATGAAGTGACCATTCTTGTCCTTCCTTACTTTTGTTGGTTTCAAGCCTATTGTGTCTGCAAATAAAATTGCAACGCCTGCTTTTTTCTGGTTACCATTTGCCTGAAATATGGATGACCATCCTTTCACCCTGAGTCTTTTGTATTTGTCTTTTAAGTTAAGATGTGACTCTTGTAAGCAACAGATATCTGTTCTGAGTTTTTGTATCCAGTCAGCTAACCTATGTCTCTTTAGAGGACAGTTTCAGCCTTCACATTAATGGAGATTATTGATAAGTTTCGTGAAATTTGGGGTATCAAGGTTTTCAAACTCCAGTGGACAATTTTAATCTTTTCCCCATTGTAGAAGTTGGAGTTTGATCAGGAGTTTCTGAGTGAGTTTACGTTTGTTGTAGAGGATTGGGTTGGTTACTATGGAGGAAAGGTCTGAGAATATCCTGAAGAGCTGGTTTGGTTGTGTCAAATTTCTTTAACATATGAATGTCGTTAAAGTATTTAATTTCTCCATCATAGATGAAACTCAGTTTAGCTGAGTAGAAGATCCAGGGTTGAAAGTTATTTTGCTTTATTAGATTAAAAGTCGATGACCACCCTCTTCTTGCTTGAAAAGTTTCAGCAGAGCGGCGGAGCAAGATGGCAGCCGAGTAACAGCTTCCTTGCATCTGGGAACCATGAGTCTGGGGAGAAAGGACTCCAGGCATCTCTGGCTGGTGGGATCTGCCTATCATCACCCCTGAGAGGATACAAGGAGTCAGCGAGAGACTTCTGGACCCCAAGAGGAGGACTAAAACAGTGGAAAACCAGAAGGTGGTCACGTGTGTTCAATCCGTCTAAACCCGGCTGCAACTGTAAGTTCAGTAGCAGCGAGACTGCAAACCAGAAAGGCCTTAACTGTGAACTGTTTTGGTGTCTTTGGACTTGGCACTCAGTTGGACTGCCTTGGGGAGAGCCTGAGAGGGAGTGCGGAGAACTTTGGCCGTTGTCTGGGGCCCCAGTCTGAGCTGCTGAGCCAGACGGAGCTAATAGTGTTTGGCTCTGGGTCACAGGCAGTCATTGTGAGCGATCTGCCCCGGCAAGCTCCGCCCTCAGGGTTGCAGAGGTAGAATTGGGTGGGAGCTGGTAACCCAGCGACCAAGTAGCCTAAGGGCAGGGTCTGAGGCACCTTGCAGCCCTAACCCTCGGGGGCAGAGGGAGACCAGTTTTGGCACACAGGGTAAGTGGATAGGCACTTCAGGAGTGATTCCAGCGATAAGCACTTCCCTGGGAAAGCTTCTGCTCAGCAAGTGAACAAGTTCAAAATGCCTTTTAAGTGGGCTGAAGAGAGATTTAGGGTGTCTACCTGCTGGGGTTTGAGAAACTAGCAGCCTCCAGTCGTATCAGAACTGTGATTAACATCTCATACACCAGAAGACCACGTGTTGCCCAGACAATATTCAACAACATATATACTGCTTTGTTTTTGGTTGTGATTTTTTTTTGTTTGTTTTTTTGTTTATTTTGATGTTGTTGATGTTGTTTCATTTTTTAAGTACAACCTTTTCCATACAGATCCTTTTTCTTTCTCAATTTTTCTGTTTAATTATAATTTCCCATTGCTGCCTATTTCAATAATTAGAACTTCATTTGTGTTAGTGTTTCTACCACTATTATTTGGGTTTCCACCCAATTTTATCCCATAAAGTCTTCCGTTTGCTTGTTTTGGTTTGATTTATAGCATTTTTATCTTTCCTCTCTACTTGGTGGAGGTGGGGTACTGTGTCTGATCAGGTTAGCAAAGAGCTACTGACCTCAAGGGAACCACCGAACTGGGCACCCCCAGAAGGTGGGGTTTTTTTTAAGGTTGTATCAAAGTACACTACTGTACACCTATAATGCTCTGTCTCCCCCTTTCTGTGCCTCTCTTCTTTTTGTCAATACTCCTTTTACCCACCCCCTCTCCTATCTCTATTTTTCTTTTAATTCTTAATACTCGGTCCCCATTTCTTTCATCCCTTTTTTGCTCTTCAACCTTCTCACCCTTCTGGTCCTGTAACCCTTAGTCCACAGGCACGAAAACTTAAAGAGCAACAGGAAGTGAAAGGAAAATTAGGGCAAGGAAACAGATAAAAGAAATCACTCATGAGGAAGAATCAGCAGAAAACTCCAGGCAACATGAAGAACCAGTCCAGAACAACCCTGCCAAGGGACCATGAGGTAGCTACTGCAGAGGATTCCACCTATGAAGAAATGTTAGTAATGATAGAAAGGGAATTTAGAATACACATGTTCAAAAGAATGAAAGAAATGATGGAAACAATGAAGGAAAGTGCTAATAAAGTGGAAAATAACCAAAAGGAAATTCAAAAACAGAATACAATAAGAGATGAAAGATATGTAGAATATAAAAAGGATATAGCAGAGCTGAAGGAACTGAAACAGTCAATTAGGAAACTTAAAGATGTAATGGAAAGTATCAACAACAGGTTAGACCAGGCAGAAGAAAGAATTTCAGAGACAGAAGACAAAGTTTTTGAGATAACTCAGATAGTAAAAGAGGCAGAAAAGAAGAGAGAGAAAGCAGAAAGTTCACTGTCAGAATTAAGGGACTTTATGAAGCATTCCAACATACGAGTTATAGGAATCCCAGAAGGGGAAGAAGAATGCCCCAGAGGAATGGAAGCCATACTAGAGAATATTATAAAAGAAAATTTCCCAAATACCACCAAAGATTCTGACACACTGCTTTCAGAAGGATATCGGACATCAGGTCGCCTCAACTCTAACTGAGCTTCTCCAAGACACAATGTGATGAACCTGTCCAAAGTCAAGACAAAAGAAAAGATTCTGCAAGATGCCAGAAGTAAGGGCCAGTTGACCTACAGGGGCAAATCCATCAGAGTGACCGCAGAATTCTCTAATGAAACTTTCCAAGCAAGAAGACAATGGTCATCTACCTTTAATCTACTTAAACAGAAAAATTTCCAGCCCAGAATTCTGTACCCTGCTAGGCTAAGCTTCAAAATTGAAGGAGAAATCAAATCATTTATGGATATACAAATATTGAGGAAATTTGTCACAAGAAGACCAGCTCTACAGGAAATACTTCAACTTGTTCTGCACAGTGACCACCACAATGGATCAGCAGCAAAGTAAGAACTCAGAAATTAAAGGACAGAACCTAACCTCCACACTGATGCAAAAGATAAAACTAAGCAATGGACTCTCACAAAAAAAGACGAATAGAATACTACCACACTTATCAATTATGTCAATAAATGTTAATGGCTTGAATTCCCCACTGAAGAGACATAGATTGGCTGACTGGATTAAAAAACACAAGCCATCCATTTGCTGTCTGCAAGAAACACACCTGGCTTCAAAAGACAAATTAAAGCTCCGAGTCAAGGGTTGGAAGACAATTTTTCTCGGAAATGGAATTCAGAAGAAAAGAGCAGTTGCAATCTAATTTTCAGATACATGTGGATTTAAAGCAACTAAAGTCAGAAAAGACAAAGATGGTCACTTTATATTGGTCAAGGGAAAAATACAACAAGAAGACATTTCAATTCTAAATATTTATGCACCCAATTTAAATGCTCCCAGATTCTTGAAACAGACCTTACTCAGTCTGAGCAATATGATATCTAATAATACCATAATAACAGGGGACCTCAACACTCCTCTTACAGAGCTGGACAGATCCTCTAAACAGAAATTAAACAAGGATTTAAGAGATTTAAATGAGACCCTAGAACAACTATGCTTGATAGACGCATATAGAACACTCCATCCCAAAGATAAAGAATATAAATTCTTCTCATCACCCCATGGAACATTCTCCAAAATTGATCATATTATGAGACACAAAACAAATATCAACAGAATCAAAAGAATTGAAATTTTACCTTGTATCTTTTCAGACCATAAGGCACTAAAGGTGGAACTCAACTCTAACAAAAATGCTTGACCCCACCCAAAGGCATGGAAACTAAACAATCTTTTGTTGAATAACAGATGGGTGCAGGAAGAAATAAAACAGGAAATCATTAACTTCCTTGAGCATAACAACAATGAAGACACAAGCTACCGAAACCTGTGGGATACTGAAAAAGCAGTTTTGAGAGGAAAATTCATCGCTTTAGATGCCTACATTCGAAAAACAGAAAGAGAGCACATCAACAATCTCACAAGAGATCTTATGGAATTGGAAAAAGAAGAACAATCTGAGCCTAAACTCAGTAGAAGAAAAGAAATATCCAAAATCAAATCAGAGATCGATGAAATTGAAAACAAAAGAATCATTCAGAAAATTAATGAAACAAGGAGTTGGTTTTTTGAAAAAATAAATAAAATACATAAACCATTGGCCAGACTAATGAGGAATAGAAAAGTAAAATCTCTAATAACCTCAATCAGAAATGATAAAGGGGAAATAACAACTGATCCCACAGAGATACAAGAAATCATCCTGAATACTACCAGAAACTCTATGCCCAGAAATTTGACAATGTGAAAGAAATGAATCAATATTTGGAATCACACCCTCTCCCTAGACTCAGCCAGGAAGAAATGGAGCTCCTGAACAGACCAATTTCAAGCACTGAGATCAAAGAAACAATAAAAAATCTTCCAACGAAAAAATGCCCTAGTCCAGATGGCTTCACTCCAGAATTCTATCAAACCTTCAAGGAAGAGCTTATTCCTGTACTGCAGAAATTATTCCAAAAAAATTGAGGAAGAAGGAATCTTCCCCAACACATTCTATGAAGCAAACATCACCCTGATACCAAAACCAGGAAAACACCCAAACAAAAAGGAAAATTTCAGCCCAATCTCACTCATGAATATAGATGCAAAAATTCTCAACAAAATCCTAGCCAATATATGACAGCTTATCATCAAAAAGTCATTCATCATGATCAAGTAGGCTTCATCCCAGGGATGCAAGGCTGGTTTAACATACGCAAGTCTATAAATGTTATCCACCATATTAACAGAGGTAAAAATAAACATCACATGATCCTCTCAATAGATGCAGAAAAAGCATTTGATAAAATCCTGCATGGTTTTCTAATTAGAACACTGAAGAATATAGGCATAGGTGGCACATTTCTAAAACTGATTGAAGCTATCTATGACAAACCAACAGCCAATATTTTACTGAATGGAGTAAAACTGAAAGCTTTTCCTCTTAGAACTGGAACCAGACAAGGTTGTCCTCTGTCACCTTTACTATTCAACGTAGTGCTGGAAGTTCTAGCCAATACTATTAGGCAATACAAGGAAATAAAGGGAATCTAAATGGGAGCAGAGGAGGTCAAACTCTCCCTCTATGTTGACGACATGATCTTATACTTAGAGAACCCCAAAGACTCAACCAGAAAACTCCTAGAATTCATCAGAAAATACAGTAATGTTTCAGGATATAAAATCAGTGTCCACAAGTCAGTAGCCTTTGTGTACACCAATAACGGTCAAGATGAGAAGCTAATTAAGGACACAACTCCCTTCACCATAGTTCCAAAGAAAATGAAATACCTAGGAATATACCTAACGAAGGAGGTGAAGGACCTCTATAAAGAAAACTATGAAATCCTCAGAAAGAAATAGCAGAGGATATTAACAAATGAAAGAACATACCATGCTCATGGATGGGAAGAATCAACATTGTTAAAATATCTATACTTCCCAAAGCAATCTACCTATTCAATGCCATTCCTATCAAAGTACCTACATCGTACTTTCAAGATTTGGAAAAAATGATTCTGCGTTTTGTATGGAACTGGAAAAAATCCCATATAGCTAAGGCAGTTCCCTGTAACAAAAATAAAACTGGGGGCATCAGCATACCAGATTTTAGTCTGTACTACAAAACCATAGTGCTCAAGACAGCATGGTACTGGCACAAAAACAGAGACATAGACACTTGGAATCGAATTGAAAACCAGAAATGAAACTAACATTTTTCAACCACCTAATCTTCGATAAACTAAACAAGAACATACCTTGGGGGAAAGACTCCCTATTCAATAAATGGTGTTGAGAGAACTGGATGTCTATATGTAAAAGACTGAAACTGGACCCACACCTTTCCCCACTCACAAAAATTGATTCAAAATGGATAAAGGACTTAAACTTAAGGCATGAAACAATAAAAATCCTCCAAGAAAGCATAGGAAAAACACTGGAAGATATTGGCCTGGGGAAAGACTTCATGAAGAAGACTGCCATGGCAATTGCAACAACAACAAAAATAAACAAATGGGACTTCATTAAAATGAAAAGAGTCTGTACAGCTAAGGAGACAATAACCAAAGCAGAGACAACCAACACAATGGGAAACGATATTTACATATTTTCAATCAGACAAAAGCTTGATAAGTAGGATCTATAGAGAACTTAAATTAATCCACATGAAAAAAGCCAACAATCCCATATATCAATGGGCAAGAGACATGAATAGAACTTTCTCTAAAGACGACAGATGAATGGCTAACAAACACATGAAAAAATGTTCATCATCTCTATATATTAGAGAAATGCAAATCAAAACAACCCTGAGATATCATCTAACCCCAGTGAGAATGGCCCACATCACAAAATCTCAAAACTGCAGATGCTGGCGTGGATGTGGAGAGAAGGGAACACTTTTACACTGCTGGTGGGACTGCAAACTAGTACAACCTTTCTGGAAGGAAGTATGGAGAAACCTCAAAGCACTCAAGCTAGACCTCCCATTTGATCCTGCAATCCCATTACTGGGCATCTACCCAGAAGGAAAGAAATCCTTTTATCATAAGGACACTTGTACTAGACTGTTTATTGCAGCTCAATTTACAATCGCCAAAATGTGGAAACAGCCTAAATGCCCACCAACCCAGGAATGGATTAACAAGCTGTGGTATATGTATACCATGGAATACTATTCAGCCGTTAAAAAAAATGGAGACTTTCATCCTTCGTATTAACCTGGATGGACTGGAAGACATTATTCATAGTAAAGCATCACAAGAATGGAGAAGCATGAATCCTGTGTACTCAATTTTGATATGAGGACAATTAATGACAATTATGGTTATGGGGGGGAAGCAGAAAGAAGGAAGGAGAGAGGGGGTGGGGCCTTGGTGTGTGTCACACTTTATGGGGGCAAGACATGATTGCAAGAGGGACTTTACCTAACAATTGCAATCAGTGTAACCTGGATTATTGTACCCTCAATGAATCCCCAACAATAAAAAAAAAAAAAGAAAAGTTTCATCAGAGAGATCTGCAGTCATTCTAATGTTCTTTCCTTTGTAGGTAATGGCTTTCTTTTGCCTAATAATCTTGAGAATTTTGTCCTTCATGTTGACTTTAGTGAAGCTAATTATGATATGTCTGGGGGATGACGTATTGGGTTGAATCATGCTGGAGTTCTGAAACTGTCTGCTATCTGAATTTCAGAATCTCTAGGCATGTCTGGAAAATTCTCTTTTATAATTTCATGCATCAGGGCCTCTGTGCTTATCGATGCCACTTCATCATTTTCTGGAACTCCTATTATTCGTATATTTGCCTTCTTCGAATTATCCCAGAGCTCTCTAACAGAAAAATCCATTTTTGCTCTCCATTTCTCTTCCTCTTTGAGAGTTTGGGAGCGTTTGAAGTCTTTATCTTCGATGTCAGAAATCCTTTCTTCTGCTTGGTCCCTTCTGTTGCTGAGGGATTCTACTTTATTTTTCATATCTTTAAGGGCTGTAAATTCTGGCTTCAGTGTGTCTAAGTCTTTGGTGGTTTTGTCTTTAAATTCGTTAAATTCTTGAGACAACTTTTGAATTTCTCCTCGGATTCCTGATTCCATTTTATCAATCTTTTCTGCAATCCAAATTCTGAATTCGATTTCTGACATGTCTGCCAGTTGTTTATGAATGGGATCTTCAATTACATCCACCATTTCTTTCCCTGTGGGTGTTTATCTATTCTGGTTATTCATGTTACTGAAGATTTTCTGCTTATTTCGCCCTTTGGTTGTTTTACTCCCTTTGATTTTTCCCCTAGGGTTTTGTTGAGGGCCCGTTCAGTGTTGTAGCCTGAGATACTGGGGCCCTGTCTGCTGTGATGGGGCTGAGTGGTTCTGACTTATTGTCAGCTGGCTTCTGTTTGACCTCAGTGAAGCACTTACTCTGGGTTGAAGTCTCAGTTCTCTGAGTCGGCCCTACCCTGGATATTTCCGGCATCTGTGAGTCACCTCAGGCAAATCCTATATTCAGGGGTGGCCTGCTCTGGTTGCCCAGGGAGGCAGGGGCTATGGCTTCAGCCGCTTCTGTTAACTGCCGCTCTGATGTGGGTCTCCCCCAGCCTCACTGCTGTGTCACAGGGTCAGGATTGACCAACTGCAGTTCGGGCACTGTCCACAACCCGACAAATCCCTCAAGAATCTGGGCTCCCACTGGACAGGCCTCCAGATCCCAGAGTGAGGGTGGGGTGGGGTGCTCATAGCTCAGAGCTACCGGCAGCAAGCTCACTCAATTCCTCCCAATCTTTGGCTCCACCTCACCACCGCAGCCCAAGCCTCCAGGCTTCAGAGTGAGGGCAGGCTCAGGGGAGCTGCTGGAGCCCAGAACCACCAGGCAGTGAACAGACTCAGCTCCACCCAGTTCCTTGCCCAGCCACACAGCATGCAGTCAGGTCTCCAGACCACAGAGTGAGGGCGGGTGGGGGGAGCGCCGGGAGCTCAGAGCCAGCAGGGGCTCCAAGCCACAGGGAGCCCGGTCGACAGCGAGCAAATTCAGTTCCTCCCAGTCTCTCGCGCAGTTGTACCGCCGCAGCTCAAGCCTTCAGTGTTTGATGCAGGTGATGGGAGGGAGGTGTTCACTCAGTCTTAGCCCCATCCCTGATGGATGCTGCTAACAGAACAGAACAGAACAGACAACTTTGCGGGGTTCTGTCTCTGTTCCTGTCGAAATCGCCTACAGAAGACGAGCTGTTTTGAGTTCAAACGTCTTTGGTGTTGGAGGTTTGAGTCCGATCACCTCTCTGGGTCGGCCCGCCCTGGAAGCTTCCCGGGTTTGTGAGCAGTGTCAGGAAATCCCCCGCTCACCGGTGGCCTCCTCTGGTTGCCCAGGGAGACGGGGGTGTGGCCTCAGAATATCCAGAAGTGAGCGTTCTGCCGTTAAAGAAAAAACGGCTGTTGATCTACCTCCAAGGGGGTTCCGAGCCGTATGGAGCCCGGTCAACAGCGAGCAGATTCAGTTTCTCCCAGTCTCTCGCCCGGTTGTACTGCCGCAGCTCAAGCCTTCAGGCTTCAGAGTGGGGGCGGGGTGGGAGGGAGCGGCTGGAGCCCAGAACCGCTGGGCAGCGGACAGACTCGGCTATCCCCAGTTCCCTGCCCAGCCACACAGCAGGCGTTCAGGTCTCCGGACCACAGAGTGAGGGCGGGGGAGCGCTTGGAACTCAGAGCCAGCAGGGGCTCCAAGCCGTAGGGAGCCTGGTCGACGGTGAGCAGATTCAGGTTCTCCCTGTCTCTCGCGCCGCAGCTCAAGCCTTCAGGCTTTAGAGTGGGGGCGGGGTGGAGGGAGTGGCTGGAGCTCAAACCGAGCAGGTCTCCGGACCCCAGTGCGAGGGCGGGGTGAACGCTGGGAGCCTGGAGCCAGAGCCCAGTCTGCAGCGAGCAAATTCAGATTCTTCCGGTCTCTTGCCTGGTTATACCGCTGCAGCTCAAGCCTTCAGGCTTCAGAGTGGGGGCGGGGTGGGAGGGAGTGGCTGGAACCCAGCCGGCTATCCCCGAACAGACTCGGCTATCCCCAGTTCCCTGCCCAGCCACACGGCAGGCGTTCAGGTCTCCGGACCACAGAGTGAGGGCGGGGGAGCGCCAGGCACTCAGAGCCAGCAGGGGCTCCAAGCCTAGGGAGCCCAGCGAACAGATTCAGATTCTCCCGGTCTCTCGCCTGGTTGTACCGCCGCAGCTCAAGCCTTCAGGCTTCAGAGTGGGGGCGGGGTGGGGTGGAGCGGCTGGAGCCCAGAACCGCCGGGCAACGAAAAACAGACTCTGCTCCACCCAGCTCCCTGCCCAGTCACACGGTAGGCGCTCAGGTCTCCAGACCACAGAGTGAGGGCTGGGGGAGCGCCAGGAGCTCAGAGCAGCTGGTAGCGAGTTCAACTCAGTTATATGCCTCGTTGTATTGTTGCCCAAGGAGGGCTACTGCACCTCACCTCGGGGAAGCGCTGCCCTGGTGAGGGTCTCCCTCCGCTGACTGTCCTCACCTCTCTCCCGTGCCCCAGAATCAGCGCTGACCAGCCACAGCTCAGGCACTGCTCTCCCCTTTAGGAGTCACCCAAGAATCCAAACTCCTGGGAGACAGGCTTTCAGACCTCAGAGAGAGTGGAGGGAAGTGCTGGGTGCTCAGAGTTGCCGGCAAAGGATATTTACAGATTTATACATTTTTATGCCTGGCAGGAGAACGCCTAGGCATTCTAGTAAGGGAGGTAGGTCCAGTTTGTAGTAGGTCTCTCCCGTGAAGTGTAGTGGGATGGCCTTTGATTTCTGCCCTTTTGTTTGTGGGGCCCTTAAGCCAATCAGGTGGGGGAGGGGGGACTCCTGTCGGCTTGGTGATGGGTTTTGTACCTTTTGTTTGCTTCCTTGTGGTCGCAGCTCTCCTCAGCGGGGTTGATGTGCGTTCTTCAACTTTCTCGCTTGGTGTTGCTCGAATCCATCAGGTTACTTGCTAAATTTTCGTCCCCTAACTCTCCTTCAAGACAGGAGTCTCTGTGGAAAGGCTCTTCCTTTCTTCTTCCCATCTTCCCATCATCCCAATTAAAATATTGTTACGTTTTTGCTTTTTTCTTAGGGTTTTTACATGTAAGATTATATCACCTGCAAATAGTGATTTTTTTTTTTTTAGATGGAATGTTACTCTGTTGCCCATCCTTGAGTGCTATTGCCTCAGCCTAGCTCACAACCTCAAACTCCTGGTTTCAAGTGATCTTCCCTTCTTACCCTCCTTGGTAGCTGAGACTATAGGTGCCTTCCACAATGCCAGGCTAATTTTTAAAATATATTTTTAGTAGAGATAGGATTTTACTCTTGCTCAGTCTAGCAAACAGTGACATTTTTACTTTTTTCCTTTTAATTTTGCATGTTTTTGTCATGCTCTTGCCTAATTTTACTGCCTAAGACTTGTAGTATGGGATAAAATAGGAGGACTACGAGTTGGCATGCTATAGTCTTCATTGGTGTCTGTGCATTTAAAGGCTCAAACACTTCTAGTTTTTATAAACTGATTTTGGCAGGCAAAGATATTTTCTTGCTGTGTACTTGGGATAAAAGAATATTTTCTGCGTTTTCAGTGAATAATGGTTGTAGCAAGGTTATAAGGCTGCTCCTTGCTCTGCAGTAGAGTCTGCTTTTGGTGAGCCTGTTAAAAGATTAAGTAGTTTTCAATCCTCTCTGGTTTCTGGGAGAACTGGATTTCTTTTAGGGTTTTAATTTGTAGGGCAGGCACTAGGGTAGTGTTCTGTAGTAGGGTCTGTATATGGTGGTGCTGATACCAGGTGTGTGGATGAGCATGGTTCGCATTGAGTACCTGAGAAGTTTCCCTTCAGGTCACTGTGTGGATCTACGCACAGGAAGTTCTGGACTTAAACTGTAGCTAAAAGGGATGCAACAGAGTCGCAGTACTGCTTTCAGGACTACAGCAAGAACAAGTCTGAATTTCACCTTGTGTTTACTGATGAATCATTGTTATCATTGTGTGGAAGTAATGTTTTTTATTTGGAGGTGATTTTTGGAAGGATTTATACCTCTGTATCTCTTGTTGTGATTTAAATTTATTTGTGTGAAAACATATAAAATTTATCATCATAAATTTTTAGCCTGCCTCCATGGCTGCAGGAAGTTTGTCTCTACTAAAGTGTTTAGGTGAGCAGGACCCCTCTCAGATTGTGGCTGAAAAGAGTAGGGGGCTCAGTGAAAAAAGTTAGGCAAGACATTTTCTAGTCTGTAATCAAGACCATGGGTCCTTATCTTTGCCACATATATGGGAGTCAGCCTTCTCCAAATCCTGAGTTCCACTAGGGTTTCACAATTTTCTATCTAGCTCCCAAAATTCATATAAATGTACTTGCTTCATGGATGGCTGCCAAATTATTTTTATAGTGTAGTAATAAACAAGTGGATCCTGCCAAACCACCAAATTGCCAGATTTCTTCTCCCTATGTTGTTAATCTCTGACTTGTTCAATTTCACAATTTTCTATAATTTTAGATTTAATGGTTGAAATAATATACTAGAATTTTCACAAGTTATGTGAGGTGAATTTGATAATTGCCCCCCCATATTCAATAAAATATTAATTTGTAAGTTAATATTATTGCATGGTAAAGAGGAATAAAGATAATTTTTATCCACTTTCCTTCATCTGTATCTGAATGATAACATAATTTATTTTCAAAAGTTTATTAATTTATTTTTATTGTTGGGGATTCGTTGAAGGTACAAAGAACCAGATTACAATAATTGCATTTGTCAAAGTCCCTCTTCTAATTGCTCTCTACCCCCAAGAGGTAGTAGTGCCACACACTATGGCTCCCCACCCTCTTCTCTCCCTCCCTCTTTCCACTCCCCCATTCCCCCACTCCCCAGCATGTACTAGGTCGTCAATTCTCCTATTATAAAAATTGAATACATTGGATTCTTG
The DNA here is from genome assembly GCF_027406575.1 of Nycticebus coucang. NCBI lineage: Eukaryota > Metazoa > Chordata > Mammalia > Primates > Lorisidae > Nycticebus > Nycticebus coucang. The sequence goes on along the minus strand of NC_069799.1, from coordinate 19,096,920 downwards.
GTTCTCCATTCTTGTGAAGCTTTACTAAGAAGAATGGGTTACACCTCCATCCAGATTAATACAAAAGATGTATAGTCTCCATCTTTTTTAGTGGCTGAATAGTATTCCATGGTACACATATACCACAGCTTGTTAATCCATTCCTGGATTGATGGGCATTTATATTGTTTCCATATTTTGCCAATAGTAAATTGAGCTGCGATAAACAGTGTAGTGCAAATATCCTTATGATAACAGATTTTTTTTTTCTTTTGGCCAGTAATGGGATAGCAGGGATCAAATGAGAGATCTAGTTTGAGTTCTTTGAGGATTCTCCATTCTTCCTTCCAAAAGGTTTGGATTAGTTTACAGTCCCACCAGCAGCAAAATAGCACAGTGTTCCCTTCTCTACACCGCCATGCATCTGCAGCTTTTAGATTTTCTTTATTTGGGCTATTCTCACTGGAGTTAGGTGATATCTCAGGGTGGTTTTGATTTGCATTTCTCTGATAATTAGGGACGATGAACATTTTTTCATGTTTGTTAGCCATTTGTCTGTCTTCTTTAAACAAGAGTCTATCCATCTTTCTCATTTATTGATACAAGAGATTATTGGCTCTTTTTTTTTTATTTTGCATTTTTGGGCTGGGGCTGGGTTTGAACCTGGCACCTCTGGCATATGGGGCCGGTGCCCTGTTCTTTGAGCCACAGGCACCTCCCAGATTATTGGCTCTTTTTATGTTGATTAATTTGAGTTCTCTGTAGATCCTAGTTATCAAGGTTTCGTCTGATTCATAATATGCAAATATCTTTCTTCATTCTGATCATTGTCTCTTTTGGTTTTTGCATCCTTAGCTGTAAAGAAGCTATTCAGTTTAATTATGACCCATTTGTTTATTTTTGCTGCTGTTGCAGTTGCCACTGAACTCTTCTTCATAAACTTTTCCCCCAGGTCAATACCTACAAGTGTTCTTCCCCACCACTTCTTTGAGTATTTTAATTTTTTTGTGCCTTAGGTTTAGATCTTTTATTCATCTTGAATCAATTTTAGTGGCAAAAGTTGTGTGTTGAGTTTCAGTCTTTTACATGTGATTATACAGTTCTCCCAGCACCATTTACTGAATAGGAGTTCTTTCTCCCCTGTATGTTCTTGTTTGGTTTAGCAAAGATTAGGTGGCTGTAACATATGCAAGTTCATAAATGTAATTCACTATATGAAATGTTTATTTTTTTTATTTCAAATAGATATAAGGAAACATACAATTAGGCTGTTTTTCTTGCATTTGTTAGGAAAAGTTTGAATTGTATTGAGTTCTTCACCCAGGAGATGTGCCATACACCCCTATGTTGTATCTGCTAAGTGGGGGTTTACCGAACCCTTTCTCCTGTTTTCCCTCCTGCCTTTTTGAATTAAATGGTGTTTTTCCTTCCACATTGACCTGTAGTTTTAATCTCCTTCTTTCAAATTAGTATTGAGTGAATTGGATGCTTGATTCTTGAGATACTTTACTAAGGAAAATGTTCTTCAAGTCAATTGAGGTAAATAAAAAATATCTAAAGTCTTCATCTTCCTTTATGGTTGATTTCCACAATGTACATATGCCACAGTTAATGAATGCATTCAGGGTTGATGTGCATTTGTGCTGTTTCCATATCTTTGTGATTATGAATTGTGCTGTTATAAATACTGCAGCAGTGCAAATGTCCTTATGGTAAAATGGTTTTTTTCCTCCATTTGGTGGATATCTAATTATGGGATGAAATGAAAGGTCTACTTTACCTCTTTGAGGAGTCTCCATTTTTCTTTCCAAAAAAACTCTATTGGTTTGCAATCCTGTCAATAGCATGTTAACTGTTACCTTCTATCCACTTTCTCCCCAACATCTACAGCTTTGGCACTTTTTGATGTGGGGTATTCTCTCTGGGGTTAGGTGGTATCTGAAAGTGGTTTTGATTTGCATTTCTCTGATGCCTAGGCATGATGAACACTTTTGCATGTGTTTTTTGGGCATGTGTTCCTTTGTCTTCTTGGAAGAAGGTTCTGTTCAATACTATTTCCCAGTCATTCTAAATGTTTATTTCATATATCAGTGACTCTCACCATGTAGTACAAAATTATATTTTATCTTTATTTACATATGTAAAGTTTTTCTTCTAAATGCTGGATTATGGCCTTTTCATTTTGTATACTAATAGTACCTGCATATTTGTCATGTAAAACATTATCTTTGATGATTTAAAATACTTATTTACTAAAATTTTCTAATTGGAGTCCTTTGTTCATGATTGCAGTGCATTTCCTATAAAAAAATTATGGAAATATACCACTTGCCAATTATTCAAAATACCTGTTCTCCATAAGTAGACAGTGGGGTAGACACATCTAGAAAATTTCTTTTTTTTTCTTATGTCCAAAAAAGCTTTTTGAATTCCCTTATTCTGTTTTTAACTGAAGTCCATTGAGTTTTCCAGACATACATTTTTTTTTTTTTTGGTAGTTGTCTTTTTTTTTCTTAGAGACAGAATCTTCACTTTGTTGCCCTCGGTAGAGTGCTGTGGCGTCACAACTCACAGCAACCTCCAGCTCTTGAGCTTAGGCAATTCTCTTGCCTCAGCCTCCCATGTAGCTGGGACTACAGCTGCCCGCCACAACGCCCAGCTATTTTTTGTTGCAGTTTGGCCGTGTTGGATTTGAACTTGCCACCCTCGGCATATGGGGCTGGCACCCTCCATCAATGTTATATACAGAATTTTGTAGGTAAAATTTTCTCTTATTTTTGTTTTCCAACTTCATATTATTGTGTTTCTTTTTATAGTAGGTTCCTTGACATCAGTTTATTGGTTTTATTTTATTTTTATCTATGTGTTATTATTTCAAATAAGAATTTGAAACTTTACATATATTTAAGTCCGTGTAGGGTTTAATTAGAACATAAATCAACCATATATCTACCACCAATAAAATTATATATGTGTATATATTCATCTTCATAAATATCACCCCAACTTGGCTCTTGATTCATGTTGAATATTTTTTGTTTCTTGGCTTTTTAAATTGATTGTTTCATTTTTTCCAGGTGGGTCATCACAGAAATAAGTGAAGACTTTAACCATGGAGTCTTAATTTCACCTTTGTCTTATTTATGTATCTGTATTATCTTTGTGTGAGAGTAGCACTTGTAATTTGAAGGTAATTTGGGGACACTTTATAACTCTATATTTTTCTGGTTCCAATTTATAAATTATTTGTGGTAAAAACATATCATATAAAATTTAACATTGTAAATCTCTTTACTTGTATTGTTCTCTAATGTTGAGTATATATACTTTACTATACAAAACACTTCTAGAACTTGTACATCTTGCAAAACTCAAACTCAATATCTGTTAAGTAAAACTGCCCATTTTTCCCTCTCTCAATCATTGACCAACAACCATTCTACTTTCAGTTTCTATGAGTTTGGTTACTTATGATATCTCAGATAACTGGAATCATATACTATCTTTTACTTTGTTGTTGGCTTACATCAATGAACACAATATTTTCAAGGTTTATTCTTATCATAACATGGGACAAGATTCCCTTGTTAAAGGCTGAATAAGATATGAAAATAGTTGATTTGTCAGTTGAGGGATATTTATGTTCCTTCTACTTTATAACTTTAGTGAATAATGCTTCAGTGAATGTGAGTGTGAAAATATCTTTTCCAGGTCCTAATTTGCATGCTTTGGATAAATACCCAGAAGTAAGACTGCTAGGTCACATAATTTCATTTTTAATTTCTAGGATGCTCCATGCTATTTTTTATAGTGGATGCATCATTTTTCCCAACAGTGCATGAGAGATTCAGTTTCTCTTCTTCGTTGCAGGATTTTTTAATTTATTTTATGGTTGTCATTCTAATGGGTGTGAGGTGGTATCTCATTTTGGTTTGGTTTGCAATCTCTAAAGATTAGTAATTTTGAGGATCCATTTATATGATTCTTGACCATCTATATGTCTTCTTTTCAGAAATGCCAGATTAGTTCTTTGTCAATTTTTTAAATCAAGTTATTGACATTATGTTAAATTTCAGTCATTTATATAATCTGTGTGTTAACTCTTATCAAACGTGTAATTTACAACTATTTTTATCCATTTTGGGAGGAATTTTCACTCCATTAAATATTTTCTTTTATGTGCAAAATTTCAAAAGTTCGACATAATCCCATTTTTTCTGTTCTTTATTTTCACTGCTAGTATATTTTGTGTCACATGCAAGAAAACAGTGCCACAACAAATATCATGACCTTTCCCTTACGTTTTATTCTAAGAGCTTTATAGATGTATTTCTTATGGTTTAGTATCTAATGCATTTAAGATATTTTCTATAGTGAAAGGGAGAGATCCAATTTCATTTTTTTCATATAAATATTTGTTGAAGAGTCTCTACTTTTTTCATTGTGTATTTGTAACTATCTTGTGGAATGGAATTCAATCAATACACAAGATTTATTTCTAGGTTCTCTTTTCCATTTCATTATATTTTATCTGTTTTTATGCAAGTAACATAATTGCATCAATTGTCAAAATTGTGACATAACACAATTATTGTTTGCACGTTTTAGATTTGTTTTTAAATCAGGGAGTGTAATGCTTCTTTATTTTATTTTTAAATTTCACATTAATGTAAACTTAGATGATTAGCTTACATTTCTTACATCTGTTAGATGACGTGCAAGTTGTAGTTGAGCTCTTCACCCAGGAGGTGTGCCATACACCTCTACTTTGTGCCCATTGTCTGAGAACTTACCAAGTCCCCTCCCTCTTTCTCCTGACACTTTCTTGAATTTAATTGTGTTTTTCTCTCATGTGGTCATGTAGTTGTTCATCTACTAGTTTCAAATCAGCATTGAGTGCATTGGATGCTTGATTCTCCACTCTTGAAGTACTTTACTTAGGAGGACATTCTCCAAATTTTTCCAAGTAAAAAGAAAAGATGTAAAATCTCCATATTTCTTTATGGCTGACTAGTATTTCATGGCATACATATGCCATGGTTTAATTATCCATTCATGAGTGCATTTGGGTTGTTTCCACATCTTGGCAATTGTGAATTGCGTTGCAGTAAACATTCTAGTGCAAATGTCCTTTGTGTGAAATGATTTTCTTTCTTCTAGGTAGATACCCCGCATGGGATTGTGGATGAAATGGAAGGTTTATTTTTAGTTCTTTGAGGATTCTCCAGACTTTTTCCTATAGTGGTTGTATTAGTTTGCAATTCCACCAACAGTGTGTAAGTATTCCCCTCTCTCTGAAACCAGCATCTGGTGCTTTGGGACTTTGTGATGTGTGCAGTTTCCACTGGGGTTAGGTGATCTCTCAGATAGTTTTGATTTGCATTTCTCTGATACTTAGGAATGATGAGCTTTTTTTCCCCCACATATTTGTTGGCCATTTGTCTGTCTTCTGGGGGAAAAGTTCTGTTCATAGTTCTTGTTCAATGACAAATGGGATTTTTTTTTCTCTTGTTGATTAGTTTAAGGTCTCTGTAGATTTTGATTATCAACCCTTGTCATATTCATATCATGTGAATATATTCTCCCATTCTGAGAGCTATTTCTTTTAATTGTGTCTTTTGCTGTGCAGATTTTTAGCTTTATAATGTACCATTTATTTATTTTTGTGGGTGATACAATTGCTAATGAAGTCTTCTTTATAAAATATTGCCCTAGGATGGTATCACATGGATGGACCTGGAACATATTCTCCTAAGTAAAGTATCTCAAGAATGGAAGAAAAAGTATCCAATGTAAAAAAAATAAAAAATAAATAAAAGTATCCAATGTACTCAATACTTCTATGAGACCAATTTATATTTATTCCACACTTTCTTATGAAAGATAGATCACAACTATAGTCCAGGATGAAGGAGAGAAATGGAGTGGCAAGGGAGGGGAGGGGGGCTTGATAGAGTGAGGGTAAACAGTGGGACCACACCTATGGAGCATATTGCAAGGATACAAGTCAAATCTATCAAGTATAGAACATAAATGTCTTAACACAATAATCAAGTAAATGAGAGGAAAGCTATATTAATTATTTTGATAATTAAAGCACTCCAAATTGCATTTTAAAAAATCAACACATTGTACCCCACATATACATAAATGTATTCATGGTCTATGTGTATATTACTTAATAAAAAAAGTAAAAAATAAAAATAAAAACATAAAAAATTTAAAAAAGAGTATTACATGCACTTTCATCTAGAATTTTTGTCATGTCTTAGATTTAAATCTTCTATCTATTATGAGTCAATTCTTGTAAGTGGTGAGAAGTGCGAGTCCAGTTTCAATCTTTTACATGTGGCTAACAAGTTCTTCAAGCACCATTTATTAACTAAGGATTCTTTTCCTGAATGTATACTTTTGTTTATCAAAGATCACATGGTGACACAAGCCTGGTTTCATCTCTAGGTTTTCTATTCTGTTCTATAGATCTATGTCTCAATTTTTGTGTCAATACGATGCTGTTTTGATTACTATAGACTTGTGCTATAACCTGAAGTCTAGTAAAGTGATGACTCCAGATTTGTTTTTATTTATTAGAATTACATTGATTATTCAAGGTTTCTTCTGATTCCATATGAAACAAATTAGTTTTTCAAGTTCTTCAAAGTATGATATTGGTATTTTAAAAGGGATTGCATTAAATCTGTAGATAATTTCTGCTATTTCTTTTCTTTGGGTTTCATAGTCCTCTTTATAGAGATTTTCACACTCTTTTTCTTTTTAAATCATAAAACTAACTTTATTATAATTTTTCCACTTAAATTTATTGGCTAAATATCTTCATTGTCCTAATGACTTCTGGCTTTTGGTTCTTAGTTTCTTGATGGACATAATGTCTTTACCCTTCTTTGGATTTTCTGCACATCTCTTTTTACCCTGGGTCACACTCTACTCAGATTCACCCTCCAGAGTGTTGACTTTAGGCTGGGTTCAGCCTTTCTTAATATCAGGTACATGACAACTGAATTTCCCCTCATTACTTTCTCTCTCTGGTTCTTTGTGTGGGTTTCCACACCTGCCTCTGGCCCCTTCTCCTCTGCTGGGTTAGGCTGAGGGCTCTTATTCTGTCTGACAGATCTCAGGCACACTCTTCTTTCACCGTCTTTGCCCTGCAATGTGAGTTCCTTGACTCTGTCATCTGGTTTTTAGTCTCCAATTCTTGGGAAATCTTCAAGCACTTCTTTTCATTTCTCTTCACTATTTCCACTGGTCCAGGAGCCTTAGTTCTCTGCTGCTCTGTATCAGTTTTACTTTGGCATCTGGGGCACAAGGACATTCCCTCATTTGGAGAGACTTCACCTCCTACTCTGTGTGCCCTTTCCTTGGTTTCTATGCCAATGCTGGTTAGATCTTCCACTGGTTCAGTGCTTTTTGTAGAGCCTCTCAGACTTCTTTTCACCATTACAAAGGGTGCAGGTGATGGACCTCCCTCCCGGGGTGCACACCTCTGCTTCTTAGTGACTGTCAGCCACTCTGTAGTTCCCTCTGCAGCAGTCATGCAGTGCAGCCTCTTGGTTCCTGTGATATTTTCATCTTTTTAGCATTTCTTCCTAAAGGACACGGAACTATTGCTTTTGCTTTGTGACTTTCAAGAGTCTCTGGTCCCCATCACGTCTTCCATGGATTTTACTTTAGGGAATCTAAAGATGCTTCTGAGCATTTTTGGAGGTTTCCCACTGTCTGGGGTTTGCTCTGGGGTTCTCACCATCCTTTCTCAGTTCCTCAGGTTGACCTGGTGTTGGAAAGATCTCTCTGAAGTCAGCTGGATCTTATAAGGGTTTGGTCTCTTCCTTGGGGGCTTGTGGCTGCTTCTTGCTGCCTGTTACATTTTATGATGGGTCCAGTTGATGTTTTGCAGATTGCTTATCCACTTGAATGCATTTATCCATACTTTTGGGTTCTCTGGATGTGTGTTATTTCCCCTGAGGTTTGTGTGAGCTTCCTCAGTGCCAAGACTTCTTGAGGCTTCTCATGGGCTGTCTCTTTTTGTTTTCTGGGATGTCCACTGGTTCTCGTCGTGGGAAACTAGTCATTTTAACACTAGTCAGTGATTCTCAGTGTGACCTTGTGTTTGGAAGGGCTCTTTGAAGCCAGGTTGGTCTTGTAGGGATTGAGTACTTTCCTTAGCTGATTTTGTCCTTCTCCTACTGCCACATACACTTGCCACCATTTCCAGTTTCTGCTCTGCAGTCTCCTTAAATGCTTTGATGCATTTTCCCTCACTTGCTGGTGCTCCGTGTGTGTGAACTCCCCTGATGTTTGTGTGAATGTCCTCAGTTCCAAGACTTTCCTGAAGCTTCTCTGGGGTTGACTCTCTGTGTTTTCTGGGATGTCCACTGGTTCTGCTTGTGGGAACCTACTGGTTTTAATACTAGTCGTTGTTTCCTCAGTTTGTCCTTGTGTTTGGAAGGGCTCTTTGAAACTAGGCTGGTCTTGTAGGGATTGAGCACTTTCCTTAGCTGTTCTTGCCCTTCTCCTGCTGCCAGGTACACTTGCCACCAGTTTCTGCTCTGTAGTCTCCTTAAATGTTTTGATGCCTTTGGCCTCACCTGCTGGTGTTCTGTGTGTGTGCGTGGATTTCCCTGTTGTTTGCATGAACATCCTAAGTGCTGACACTTTCATGAGACTTCTCTGGGGTTGGCTCTCTGTGTTTTCTGGGATGTACACTGGTTCTGGTTGTGGGAAGCAAGTGGTTTTAACGCTAGTCATTGTTTCCTTGTCTGACCTTGTATGTGGAAGGCCTCCTTGAAGCTAGGCTGGTCTTCTACAGATTGAGCACCTTCCTTTGCTGCTCTGGCATTCTGCTGCCAGTTACACTGGCCATGGGGTCCAGTTTCTGCTTTGCAGAGTCCTTGAACCCTGATGGCTTTGCCCTCACCTGCTGGTGCTCTGTGTGTGTGTGTGTGTGTGTGTGTGTGTGGACTCCCCTGTGAAGTTTGCGTGAACATCCTCAGTGCTGACACTTTCTTGAGAGTTCTTTGGGACCAGCTCTCTGTGTTTTCTGGGATGTCTACTGGTTCTGGTTGTTTTGTAGGTATATTCCCAGGTATTTCATTTTCTTTAAAGTTAATATGAATGGTATTGTCTATGATTTTATTTTCATCTTGAATCCCAAATTATTATCATATTTCTTTATCACTTTTAGGAGTTTCCTGGGTGAATCCTTGGGGTTATCTAAGTATAAGATTATATCATCACAAAAGAACAAAAGTTTGACCTCCTCTTTCCCCTTTTGAATATGCTTGATATTCTCTTCCTTTATTGTTTGGCTGGAACTATGTTGAATAGTGTGGCAATAGTGGACATACTTGTCTTATTCTAGTTCTAAGTGGAAATGCTTTCATTTTTACTCCATTCAGCATGCTATTGGCTGTGAGTTTGTGATACATGGCACCTATCAGTTTAAAAAATGTTCCATCTATGTATAAAGTGTTTTTGTCTGAAAGGGATGTTGAATTTTGTTAAATGTTTCTCTGCATTTATTGAGAACATCTTCTGTTTTTGTGGTAAAATACATTTTTGGATTTTCATATTTTTTGGTATTATGCATATCTTTTCTTTTTTCTTTGGGATTCATAGAGGGTACAAAGAATTAGGACATACAGATTGCATTTGTTAGGTAAAGTCCCTCTTATAATTGTGTCCCACCGCCAAGAAGTTTGCCATTACCTGCTATCCCAACCTCCCCCTCCTCCCCGCTCCTTTCTCCTATCCCCCACCTTGTATTAGATCATCTATTGCCTTCATATTAGAATTGAGTACATTGGATTCTTCCTTCTCCATTCTTGTGATGCTTTACTAAGAAGAATGCATTCTACCTCCATCAAGGTTATTACAAAAGATGTAAAGTCTTTACCTTTTTAAATGCCTGAATAGTATTCCATGATATGCATATACCACAGCTTGTTAATATATATACCACTCCATTCCTGGGTTGGTGGGCATTTAGGTTGTTTTCACGTTTTGACAATTGTAAATTGAGCTTCTATAAATGGTCTAGTGCCAATGTCCTTATGATAAAATGATCTTTTTTTTCTAGGTAGATGCAAACTAATGGGATTGCAGGATCAAATAGGAGGTCTTGATTTGCACATGTTGACCTAACCTTCATTCTTGCATAAAGCCCACACGATCATGATTTAAAATTTTTTTAAGACTTTCTTTTTATTTATTATTATTTTTTTTTTACAGACAGAGTCTCACTCCAGACTCACAGCAACCTCCAACTCTTGGGCTTAGGTGATTCTCTTGCCTCAGCCTCCCGAGTAGCTGGGACTACAGGTGCCTGCCACAAAGCCCAGCTATTTTTTTGTTGGAGTTTGGCTGGGGCCAGGTTTGAACCCACCACCCTCAGTATATGGGTCTGGCACCCGACTCACTGAGCCAAAGGCACCACCCCATGATTTACAATTTTTTAATATGTATCTGTATTCTATTTGCAAGGATTTTATTGAAAACTTTTTTTCATCCTTGTTAATTTCTTTTCTTTTTTATTAAATCATAGCTGTGTACATTGATATGATCATGGGGCATCATTCACTAGCTTCACAGACCGTTTACGAAGTTTCACATATACCCTTGCAAGATGCACCACTGGTGTAATCCCACCAATCCCCTTCCCTCAACCCACCATCTCCCTCCTTCCCCTCCCTTTCTCCCTTCCCCCGTTCTTAGGGTGTAACTGGGTTATAGTTTTCATGTGAAAACCCTAAATTAGTCTCATAATAGGGCTGAGTACATTGGGTACTTTTTCTTCCATTCTTGAGATACTTTACTAAGAAGAATATGTTCCAGCTCCATCCATGTAAACATGAAAGAGGTAAAGTCTCCATCTTTCTTTAAGGCTGCATAATATTCCATGGTGTACATATACCACAATTTATTAATCCATTCATGGATCTATGGACACTTGGGCTTCTTAAATGACTTAGCAATTATGAATTGGGCTGCAATAAACATTCTGGTACAAATATCTTTGTTATGATGTGATTTTTGGTCTTCTGGGTATATGCCCAGTAGAGGGATTACAGAATTGAATGGCAGATCTATTGTTAGACATCTAAGTGTTCTCCATATCTCTTTCCAAAAGGAATGTATTAATTTGCATTCCCACCAGCAGTGCAAAAGTGTTCCCTTTTCTCCACATCCGGGCCAACATCTCTGGTCTTGGGATTTTGTGATATAGGCTAGTCTCACTGGAGTTAGATGGTATCACAAAGTAGTTTCGATTTGCATTTCTCTGATGATTAAAGATGATGAGCATTTTTTTCATATGTCTGAAGGCCATGTGCCTGTCTTCTTCAGAGAAGTTTCCCTTCAAATCCCTTGCCCAGCCTGCGATGAGATCCCTTGTTCTATTCCTGCTAATGCGTTTGAGTTCTCTGTGGATTCTGGTTATTAAACGTTCGTCGGAGACATAACCTGCAAATATCTTCTCCCATTCTGAGAGCTGTTTGCTTGCTTTACTTACTGTGTTCTTGGCTGTGCAGAAGCTTTTTAGTTTGATCAAGTCCCAGTAGTGTATTTTTGAAGCTGCTTCAATTAACGGGGGGGGGTCTTCCTCATAAAAAACTTGCCCAGCCCGATTTCTTCAAGGATTTTCCCGGCACTCTCCTCTAGTATTTTTATAGTTTCATGTCTTAAGTTTAAATCTTTGATCGAGTGAGAGTCTATCTTAGTTAATGGTGAAAGGTGTGGGTCCAGTTTCAGTCTTCTGCAGGTTGCCAGCCAGTTCACACAGCACCATTTGTTAAATAGGGAATCTTTTCCCCACTGAATGTTTTTAATTGGCTTGTCAAAGATTAAATAATGGTAAGTAGCTGGATTCATCTCTTGGTTCTCTATTCTATTACAGACATCTACCTCTCTGTTTTTATGCCAATACCATGCTGTTTTGATCACTATTGATTTGTAGTATAGTCTGAGGTCTGGTAGCGTAATTCCTCCTGCTTTGTTTTTATTTCTGAGTACTGTCTTGGCTATTCGAGGTTTTTTTCTGATTCCATATAAAACAAAGTATTGTTTTTTCCAGATCTTTAAAGTATGACAGTGGAGCTTTAATAGGGATTGCATTGAAATTATATATTGCTTTGGGTAGTATAGACATTTTAACTATGTTGATTCTTCCCAGCCATGAGCATGGTATGTTTTTCCATTTGTTAATATTTTCAGCTATTTCTTTTCTTAGAGTTTCATAGTTCTCTTTATAGAGATCTTTCACGTCATTTGTTAGACAAATTCCCAAATATTTCATCTTCTTTGGCACTACTGTGAATGGGATAGAGTCCTTAACTGCTTTTTCAACTTGACTGTTGTTGGTATATATAAAGGCTACCGATTTATGAATCTTGATTTTGTAACCTGAGACACTGCTGTATTCCTTGATCACTTCTAAGAGTTTTGTAGTAGAGTCCCTAGTGTTTTCCAGATATACTATCATGTCATCCGTGAAGAGTGAAAGTTTGATCTCTTCTGACCCTATATGGATACCCTTGATCACCTTTTCTTCCCTAATTGCAGTGGCTAAAACTTCCATTACAATGTTGAAAAGCAATGGAGACAATGGACAGCCTTGTCTGGTTCCTGATCTGAGTGGAAATGATTCCAATTTAACTCCATTCAATATGATATTGGCTGTGGGTTTGCTGTAGATGGTCTCTATCAGTTTAAGAAATGTCCCTTCTATACCGATTTTCTTAAGTGTTCTGATCATGAAGTGATGCTGGATATTATCAAAAGTTTTTTCTGCATCGATTGAGAGAATCATATGTTCTTTGTTTTTTAATTTGTTTATGTGCTGGATTACATTTATAGATTTACGTATATTGAATCAGCCTTGAGATCCTGGGATAAAACCAACCAGGTCATGATGTATAATTTGTTTGATGTATTGCTGGATTCTGTTTGTTAGGATCTTGTTGAATATTTTTGCATCTATATTCATTAGTGATATCGGTCTATAATTTTCTTTTCTTGTTGGGTCTTTTCCTGTTTTGGGGATCAGGGTGATGTTTGCTTCATAGAACGTGTTGGGGAGTCTTCCTTCTTCTTCTACTTTTTGGAACAGGTTGAGTAATGTAGGTACTAATTCCTCTTTAAAGGTTTGGTAGAATTCGAACATGAAACCATCTGGTCCAGGGCTTTTCTTTTTAGGGAGGTTTTGTATGGTTGATGCTATTTCTGAACTTGATATGGGCCTGTTCAACATTTTCACTTGATTCTGGTTAAGTCTTAGAAGGTGACGCGCTTCCAAGAATTAGTCAATTTCATTCCATTTTTCATATTACTGAGAATAAAGTTTCTTGTAATATTCATTAAGGATTTTTTGGATTTCTGAGGAGTCTGTTGTTATTTCGTCTTTTTTGTTTCTGATTGATGAGATTATAGATTTTACTCTTTTTTTCCTGATTGGGTTCACCAAAGGTTTCTCTATTTTATTGACCTTTTCGAAAAACCAGCTTTTTGATTTATTGATCTGTTGTATTATTCTTTTGTTTTCAATTTCATTTAATTCTGCTCTTATTTTGGTTATTTCTTTTCTTCTACTGAATTTGGGGGTGGAATATTCTTCCTTTTCCAGTTGCTTGAGATGTCCCATTAAGTTGTTAACTTCCTCTCTTTCCATTCTCTTGAGGAAGGCTTGCAGTGCTATAAATTTCCTGCTTAGAACTGCCTTTGTGGAGTCCCAGAGGTTCTGATAGTTCGTGTCTTCATTGTTGTTTTGTTCCAAAAACTTGGTGATTTCTTTCTTAATCTCAACTCTGACCCAGCTATCATTCAGCATAAGGTTATTTAACTTCCATGTTTTTGTATGAGTATGCAGATTCCTGTTGTTACTGAGTTCAACTTTTATTCCATGGTGGTCCGAGATGATGCATGGAATAATTTCTATTCTGTTAAATTTACTGAGGTTAGACTTGTGATGTAAGATGTGATCGATTTTGGAGTAAGTTCCATGGGCTGATGAGAAGTATGCGTATTTAGTTTTGTTGGGATGAAGTGTTCTGTAGATGTCTGCTAAATCCAAATGTTGGATGGTTAGGTTTAAATCTAAGATTTCTTTGCTGAGCTTCTTGTTGGAGGATCGATCTAACACTGCCAAAGGAGTGTTGAAATCTCCTACTATTATGGAACTGGAGGAAATCAAGTTGCTCATGTCTGTTAGAGTTTCTCTTATTAATTGAGGTGCATTCTGGTTGGGTGCATAAATATTAATAATTGAGATCTCATCATATTGAGTATTACCCTTAACAAACATGAAGTGACCATTCATGTCCTTCCTTACTTTTGTTGGTTTAAAGCCTATTGTATCTGCAAATAAAATTGCAACACCTGCTTTTTTCTGATTACCATTTGCCTGAAATATGGACGACCATCCTTTCACCCTGAGTCTGTATTTGTCTTTTAGGTTAAGATGTGACTCTTGTATGCAACAGATATCTCGCCTGAGTTTTTGTATCCAGTCAGCTAACCTATGCCTCTTTAGAGGGCAGTTTAAGCCGTTCACATTAATGGAGAATATTGATAAGTCTGGTGAAGTTTGGGGTATCGAGTTTTTCAAAAGTCCAGTGGCCATTTTTAATCCTTTCACCAGTGTGTAAATTGGAGATTGATCCAAAGTTTCTGAGTGAGTTTACTTTTGTGGTATAGGATTGGGTTGGTTATCATGGAGGATAGTTCTGAGAATATCCTGAAGAGCTGGTTTGGTTATGGTAAATTTCTTCAACATATGAATGTCATTGAAGTATTTAATTTCTCCATCATAAATGAAACTCAGTTTAGCTGGATACAAGATCCAGGGTTGAAAGTTATTTTGCTTTAAGAGATTAAAAGTCAGTGAGCACCCTCTTCTGGCTTGAAAAGTTTCAACAGAGAGACCTGCAGTCATTCTAATATTCTTCCCTTTGAAGGTAATGGTTTTCTTTCTCCTGGCAGCTTGGAGAATTTTCTCCTTCATATTAACTATAGTGAAGTTAATTATGATATGTCTGGGGGATGTCTTATTGTGGTTGAGTCGTGATGGGGTTCTGAAGCTGTCTGCTATCTGAATTTCAGTATCTCTAGGCAAGTCTGGAAAATTCTCTTTCATAATTGCATGCAGAAGGTCCTCTGTGCCCAGCGAGGCCACTTCATCTGTTTCTGGAACTCCTATGATTCGGATATTCGCCTTCTTCGAATTATCCCAGAGCTCTCTGAGAGATTGATCCATTTTTGCTCGCCATTTCTCTTCCTCTTTGAGAGTTTTGGAGCATTCAAAGGCTTTATCTTTGATGTCAGAAATCCTTTCTTCTGCTTGCTCCATTCTGTTACTGAGGCATTCTACTGTATTTTTCATATCTTTGAGGGCTGCAAATTCTTGCTTCAGTGTGTCTAAGTCTTTGGTGGTTTTGTCTTTAAATTCGTTAAATTCTTGAGAGAACTTTTGAATTTCTCCATGAGTTCCTAATTCCACTTTGTTAATCTTGTCTGCAATCCAAATTCTGAATTCAATTTCTGACATCACAGCCAGTTGTTTATGAATGGGATCTTCAATTGCATCTGCCATATCTTTCCTTGGGGGGGTTGATCTATTCTGGTTATTCATGTTACCAGAGTTTTTCCGCTGATTCCACCCCATGGTTGTTTTACTCCCTCTGATTTTTTCCCCTGGGGCTTTGTCGAGGACCTGTACAGTGTTGTGGCCTGAGAAACTGGGGCCCTGTCTGGTGTGGTGGGGCTAAATGTTTCTGTCTTGTTTTCAGTTGGTTTCTGTTCCACCCTGGTGAAACAGATACTCTGGATTGAAGTCTCAGCTTTGGAGAAATATCAGCAATTAAGTCACGCTGACCTCCACCGGCAAACAATTGGAAAAGAAAAATCAAATCTTCCTACCACCGTGCATCCAGGGCACCACCTGATTTGTCCTCAGGCAATTGGTTCAGTTCAAAAATGTCCAAATCAATTGTCTCAGTCTGCACGTGTCTCGGGTGAGAGAGTTTAAGAGGTTTCTGGGAACTGGATCACAGGGGTCTGGTGACTATTCTGGTGTGGCTTGCGCCAGTGCTGCGTGGAGTCAGGAGAATCCACCCAGCTAATAAATCAGTCTGGGAAGGTTGCTGCCTCCTTCCCCACCTTGCACCACTTCACAGCCGGTCGCTGATAGCCCTGCAGTTGGCTGATCCAGTTGCCTGTAGTGAATTGGTACTCCAGGAGTATGTACCTGCCTGAAACACAAGGAAGTCTGCCAGGCCGCTGTGCTCTGCCTCTCTCCAGCAGGAGGAGGTGAGGCCTGACAACCTCGGGTGCTTGATGAATGTTGAGGAGTTTTCACTCATGTCTAGTCTCGCCCCTGATTAATGTTACTGACAGTACAGAACAGGACAAGTCTGTGGTTCCCCTGCAGAAGAGAAGCTGAATTGTGTTCCAAATCAGCTTGTCTTTGCTGTTGTGTTGTCTATAGGCTGACGATCCCCTGAGGGCCAGGTGTGTCTTAGGTTTAGTAAAGCGGACCTCTGGGTCAGCCCAGCCCTGGGAGTTTCCCTGGTTTGCAAGTTGGAGTTGCCTCAGGCAAACTCAGAGTCTCTGGTTGCCCAGGGAGACAGGGGGTGTGGCTACAGAATATTCTGTAGTGAGCTGTATTGCTAGCAAAAGGGGGCTGCTGCCTTATGGCTCAGGGAACCGTTGCTCCAGTGTAGCTCCCCTATGGCCAACCGTCCTCTCTCCGCTCCCGTAGCCCAGAGTCTGCACCGACTGGCTGCAGCCCAGCACTATCTAAACCCCTCGAGCAATCGCCCAAGAGTCTGGACCCCTGGGGACAGGCCTCCAGACCTTGGAGCAAGAGCAGAGGTGAGTGTGGGGAGCACTGGAAGCCTGGGGTTGCCGGCAGAGAACACACACAGCTTTACACAGTTTTATGCCTGGCCGTATTGTCACCAAAAGATGGCTATTGCACTGTGTCTCATTGCCCTGCCACTCTGGTGCAGTGCCCTCTCCGCTGACTGACCGGGACTGGCCTCCAGACCCCAGTGTGAGCAAAGGGGAGCGCTGGGAGCTCAGAATTCCAGGTAGAGACTACGTATAGTTTATACAGTTTTATGCCTGGCAGGAGGACGCCGTGGCACCCTAGTAGGGGAGGTAGGTCCAGTTTTTAGAGGGTCTCTCCCGTGGAGTGTAGTGGGAGGACCTTTGAACTCTGCCCGGTTGTTTGTGGGGCACTCTGAGCCATTCTCATGGGGGAGGGGACTCCTGTCTGACTGGTGATGGATTTTGTACCTTTTGTTTTTATCCTTGTGGTCACAGCTCGCCTCAGCGGGGTTGATGTGCATTCTACAACCTTCTCTCTTAGTGCAGCTCAAATCCACCAGGTTACTTGCTGAATTTTTGTCCTTTAACTCTCCTTCTGGATGGGAGCCTCTGTGGAAAACTGGCTTCAGTGAGCCATCTTGTCTCCTCCTATTGAAAATTTTTGCTTTGATATTTATTTGAAAGTTATCTTTAATTTTATTTTTGTTGTGTCCTTTCTGGTTTTCATATCAGGGTGATATTTGCTTGATATGTGGATTTAGGGAGGGTCTCTTCCCTATCAACGTTTTGGGATTTGTTCTGCAATCCAGGTACAAGCCTTTTTTTGAAGGTTTGGTAGATTTCTGATGTAAAACCATTCCATACAAGACTTTGGGGGTAAGGTTTTGTTATAATTTCAATACTTGGTATCTTTCACGAGTTCTATTTCTTCTTGATAAAGTCTGGGGACATATTCTGATTTCAGTTATTTTTCTATTTCCTACACACTCAAATTTCTGGACATAGAATGTTTTTAGTAATCATTGATGATCTTTTGTATCTCTGTGGTATCTATTGTTATCTCCCCTTTCTTCATTTCTCATGGAGGTTATTAGAAATCTTACTTTTCTGTTTCTATAGTCTGAACAAAGTTTTGTCAATTTTATTTTTCTTTTCAAATAACCACCCTTTTGTTTTGTTAATCTTCTGAATGGTTCTTTTGTTCTTTATTTCATTTAATTCTGATCTTATTTCAGTTATTTCTTTTCTTCTGCTAGGGTTGGGATTGTAATGCTCTTCCTTCAATTCCTTGAGATGTTACATTAGGTTATTGAGGTGTGTTCTCTCCTTTTCTTAGATGTGGATATGTAATGCAATAAATTTCTTTCTTAAGACTGCTTTTGCAGTGTTCAACAGGTTTTGATAACTTGTAGATTCTTTGCAGTTTTGTTTGAAGAATATAATGCTTTACTCCTTTGTCTCCTCTTTTACCAAGTTGTCATTTACCGTAAGATTAAATAGTTTCCATGACTTTGCATGGGGATGAAGGTTTTTGTTGGACTTAACTTCTACCTTCATTCTATTATGGTCTGATAAGGTACAAGGTGTAATTTCTATTATTTTAAATTTGATAAGGTTTAATTTTTATTCTAGGAAATAATGTAATTTGGAGAATGATCCATGAGCTGACAAGAAGAATGTGCACTCAGTAATATTCGGGTAGTATTTTCTGTATATATCTGTTAAGCCCAATTATTCTAGGCTCATGTCAAGTCCATTGTTTCTCTGTTCGGTTTCTGTTTAGATAATCCAGTTCTGTTAGTGTGATGCTGATGTCTCTGGCTAATACGGTGTTGTTACAAATTATATTGTTCAGACCAGGTAGAGTTTGTTTATAAATCTGGGAGCATTTATTTTGAGTGAATAAATATTTATGATTGAAATATATTCTTGTTGTATTGTTCCTGGATTGGTGGGCATTTAGGTTGTTTTCACATTTTGATGATTGTAAATTGAGCTATGATAAACAGCCTAGTGCAAATGTTCTTATGATAAAATGATTTTTTTTTTTTCTGGGTAAATGCTTAGTAATAGAAATTGTAGGTTAAAACAAGAGGTCTAATTTGAGTTCTTTGAGGATTCTCCACACTTCCTTCCCAAAAAGGTTGTATTAGTTTGCAGATCCACCAGCAGTACTAACAGTGTTCTCTTCTCTCCACATTCATTCCAGCATCTGCAACTTTGAGACTTTGTGACATGGGCTATTCTCACTGCATATATATGATATCTTAGGGTGGTTTTGATTTGCATTTCTCTGACAATCAGAGATGATAAGCATTTTTTCAAATGTTTGTTAGCCATTCATCTGTCTTTATCAGATAAAATTCTGTTCATATCTCTTGCCCAATGATAGGTGGCATTGTTTACTCATTTTTGTTGATGAATTTGTGGTCTCTGTACATTCTAGTTATCCATCCTTTGTCACATTAATACCGTGAAAATATCTTTTCCAATTCTGATGGTTGTCTTTTTGCCTTAATTATTGTATTCTTAGCTGTGAAGAAGTTTTTCAGCTTAATTAAGTTATCTTTGTTAATTTTTGTTGCTGTTGCAATAGCCACTGAAGTCTGTCATAAAATCTTTCCCAGTCCAACAT
The DNA here is from genome assembly GCF_027406575.1 of Nycticebus coucang. Lineage (NCBI taxonomy): Eukaryota > Metazoa > Chordata > Mammalia > Primates > Lorisidae > Nycticebus > Nycticebus coucang. The sequence goes on along the minus strand of NC_069799.1, from coordinate 19,077,470 downwards.
TGTTAAAAATTTTCCCCATGCCTTCTATGATTTTTATCATTTCATGCCTTAGATTTAAATCTTCTATCTATATTGATTCAATTTTTGTAAGTGGTGAAAGGTTTGAGTCAAGTTTCACTATTTTACATGTAGTTATCCAGTTCTCCTAACTCCATTTGTTGAATAGGGATTCTTTTCCCCACTGTACACTTTTGCTTGGTTTACCAAATATCAGATGGGAAGTAGAGGCTGGTTTCATCTCTTGGTTTTCTATTTTGTTCTATATGTTTATGTCTCTATTTTTGCGCCAATGCCATGCCATCTTGATTAGTGTGGACTTGTAATATAACCTGAAGTCTGGTAGGGTGATGCCTCCAATTTTATTTTTATTACTAAGAACAGCCTTAGCTATACTTTTTTTTTTTCTTTTTCTGGCTCCGTACAAAATGAAGCAATATTTTTCTAGTTCTTCAAAATATGACGTTGGTATTTTAATAGGGATTGCACTGAATTGGTATATTGCTTTGGGTACTATAGACATTTGACAATGCTGATTATTCCCATCCAAGATCATGGTATGTTCTTCCATTTGTTAGTGTCTTCTACAATTTGTTTTCTTAGCATCTCATAATTATTCTTTGTAAAGATTTTTTACCTCTTTTGTTAGATATATTCCTAAGTATTTCATTTTCCTTTGAAGCTATGGTGAAGGTAAATTTGCCCTTGATTTGCTTTTCAGTTTGGCTGCTATTGGCATATTTAAAGGCTGCTGATTTGTGGACATTGATGTTATACCCTGAAAGATTAGTGTATTTCCTGATCACTTCCAAGAGTTTTGTGGTTGAGTCTCTGGGATTTTCTAAGTATAAAACCATATCAACAGCAAAAAGGGAGAGTTTGATCTCCTCTGCCCCTATTAGGATATCCTTTATATCCTTCTCATCTTATTGCATTGGCTAGAACTGTCAGCACAACGTTAAATAATATTGACAATAGTAGGCATCCTTGCCTATTTTCAGTTCTAAGTGGAAAAGCGTTTAGTTTTACTCCATTCAGTGTGATTTTAGCTGTGGGTTTGTCATAGATGGCTTCAATCAACTTAAGAAATGTCCCACCTATACCCTATTTTCTTAAGTGTTTATGTTAGAAAGGGGTGCTGAATTTTGTTAAATGCTTTTCCTGCATCTATTGAGAAGATCATATGTCTTTGTTTTTGCTTCTATTGATACTATGTGTTACATTTGTGGATTTGGGTATGTTAAACCAGCCTTGAATCCCTGAGATGAAGTCTACTTCTCCATTGCTTTTGTCCCCCTCTTGGGGTTCTAAAGTCTTCCACTGCCTCCCTGTGCTTTCAAAGAGATGTTTCTGGCAAAGTCATAAGCCAGAGGTGCCTGGAGTATTTTCTTGATCTCACCATGCATGGCCACAAAAAAAGCTATCTCTAGTCTACCATCTTGCTCTGCCCACCTCAGAAAATTATTTTTTTTCTTAATAATACTAGGTGGTGCTCCTGGGTTAAGAAAACCTACTTCCTCTTCTGTATATGGTGGGGGTGAAAAGTTACCGGCAATCTGGGTGTGTTAGTTGTATGAGAGTTGAATCCCTTTGGGGGCAGTGGAGCCAAAGTACTAAGCCTTATAGCAGACTTTGTGGGGAACACACCTCAGTTATCCAAACAGTTCCCTGCAGCCACAAAGAGGTCTGTTTGGGAAGCATAATCTACCCAGCTTGGCTGTCATCTCAATTGCAGATACAGCTCAGGGTTGGCTGTATCAGGTCAACAGATGCAGTCAGAGCCAGTCAAAAACTAGGACCCTGCAAGTCTGCTGCAAATTGGGGCCTCAGGTTAGTCAACTGGCTCAAGGTTTTAGCACTTTCCATTTCTCTCCTTTGACTCTTCCAAGGCGGTGGGGCCTTTGCTTCTAGGCCTCCCTTATGTGTTTCTCAGTAACCTGCTCAAGGCTGGGGGCATGGGATTTTGTCTGGTGATGTGCATCTCTGTGAAGCGCTGACAGACAAAGAGACTCCACATTTGTCAACCTGGCTTCCCTGCAGTTCCTCAAGGTGAAAGATATGGGCCCTAGTTTCTGTGGAAATTTCACATGGTAGAATAAAACAGCTGAGGAGAGATGACCACTATTCAAATTTTTGGCTTAAACTGATTTCCTATCTGCAGTGGGTGGAAGAGTGGTGCAGAGAAATAAGAATCTGAATGGAGGAATGCCAGCTCTCTGGTTTCTCATGTCACTCTGCTTTGAGGGGAACTACATGTGGAATTGTAAGCTCTGGGATCATCCAAGTTCTCACCAGTATTCTGTGCTTTCCTCAGTGCTTGGGCTCATGGGAGTGTCAAAGTTCTAAAGAAATCTGGCAATCTGCTGGCCACTGAAGGAGTATAAGAGACAGAAGAGGACCCTCATCCCCTTATTTCTTCACTGGACTCTGATCTCTGTGTTTGATCCATGCCAATATATTTTTTATCTTCTTCTTTTTCTGATTTCTTTAACTTTGTCTTCTTTTTATTATTTCTAATTTTTCTCTGTGAATTACCTGGAATATTCCAGAACTTCTATCTATGATCTACACTTGAGTTGCATTCCTTCTTCCTTCTTCCCTCTGAGATGGTATGGCAAATGTTCTCTATTTACTCATCTTTCTCCTCCTTCTGGAATTTTGAAAGACATCCAATTAAATTTGTATATCTCTGATCCTTGGGCAAGATAATGTCTAAATCCAGTAAGATTAGCCCACATCATAAGTCCCAAAACCAGAGATGTTGGCATGGATGTGGAGAAAAGTGAACACTTCTACACTGCTGGTGGGAATACAAACTCATACATTCCTTTTGGAAAGATGTTTGGAGAATACTTAATGATCTAAAAATAGACCTGCCATTTAATCCTACAATTCCTCTACTAGGTATATAACCAGAAGACCAAAAATGATATTATAACAAAGATATTTGTACCAGAATGTTTATTGCAGCCCAATTCATAATTGTTAAATCATGGAAGAAGCCCAAGTGCCCATCAACTCACAAATGGATTAATAAATTGTGGTATATGTACACCATGGAATATTATGCAGCCTTAAAGAAAGATGGAGACTTTACCTCTTTCATGTTTACATGGATAGAGTTGGAACATATTTTTTTAGGAAAGTATCTCAAGAATGAAAAAAAAATATCCAGTGTTCTCAGCCCTACTATGAAACCAATTTATAGTTTTCATATGAAAGCTATAACCCAATTATAGCCCAGGAATGTGGGGAAAGGGAAGAGGGACAAGCAGAGAGGGGTAAGGATGGTTGGAGGGAAGGTAATTGGTGGGACTATACCTATGGTGAATCTTACAAGTGAAATTTACTAAGATTAGAATATAAATGTCTTAACACAATAACTAAGAAAATGCCATGAAGGCTATGTTAACCAGTTTGATGAAAATATTTCAAATTTATATAAAACCAGCACATTGTACCCTATGATTGCATTAATGTACACAACTAGGATTCAATTAATTAATTAATTAATTTATTTTTTTTTTATTAAATCATAGCTGTGTACAATAATGTGATCATGGGGCACCATACACAAGTTTCATAGACTGTTTGACACATTTTCTTTTTTTTTTTTTGCAAGAAAAAGATAAGTTTATTTTATTATTATTATTATTATTATTATTATTGTTTTGTTTTGTTTTTTGTAGAGACAGAGTATCACTGTACCACCATCGGGTAGAGTGCTGTGGCGTCACACGGCTCACAGCAACATTTAACTCTTCGGTTTCAGCGATTCTCTTGCCTCAGCCTCCCGAACAGCTGGGAATAGAGGCGCCTGCCACAACGCCTGTCTATTTTTTTGTTGCAGTTTGGCCGGGGCTGGGTTTGAACCCACCACCCTCGGCATATGGGGACAGTACCCTACTCACTGAGCCACAGGAGCCGCCCAAAAGATAAGTTTATTAAAAACTTGTACAGCGAGGCAGGCTCTACTCTAGTGATAGTAGGCCTCATGGACAGCACAGTTTTAGGATTATAAGTGATTTTTTTTTTTTTTATCGTTGGGGATTCATTGAGGGTACAATAAGCCAGGTTACACTGATTGCAATTGTTAGGTAAAGTCCCTCTTGCAATCATGTCTTGCCCCCATAAAGTGTGACACACACCAAGGCCCCACACCCATCCCTCCATCCCTCTTTCTGCTTCTCCCCCATAACCGTAATTGTCATTAATTGTCCTCATATCAAAATTGAGTACATAGGATTCAAGATTCTCCATTCTTGTGATGTTTTAATAAGAATAATGTCTTCCACTTCCATCCAGGTTCATACAAAGGATGTAAAGCCTCCATTTTTTTTAATAGCTGAATAGTATTCCATGGTATACATATACCACAGCTTGTTAATCTATTCCTGGGTTGGTGGGCATTTAGGCTGTTTCCACATTTTGGCAATTGTAAATTGAGCTGCAATAAACAGTCTAGTATAAGTGTCCTTATGATAAAAGGATTTTTTCCTTATGGGTAGATGACCAGTAATGGGATTGCAGGATCAAATGGGAGGTCTAGCTTGAGTGCTTTGAGGTTTCTCCATACTTCCTTCCAGAAAGGTTGTGCTAGCTTGCAGTCCCACCAGCAGTGTAAAAGTGTTCCCTTCTCTCCACATCCACGCCAGCATCTGCAGTTTTGAGATTTTGTGATGTGGGCTATTCTCACTGGGGTTAGATGATATCTCAGGGTTGTTTTGATTTGCATTTCTCTAATATATACAGATGATGAACATTTTTTCATTGTGAGCTATTCGTCTGTCATCTTTAGAGAAGGTTCTATTCATGACTCTTGCCCATTGATATATGGGATTGTTGGCTTTTTTCATGTGGATTAATTTGAGTTCTCTATAGATCCTAGTTGTCAGGCTTTTGTCTGATTCAAAATACGCAAATATCCTTTCCCATTGTGTAGGTTGTCCTTTTGCTTTGGTTATTGGCTCCTTAGCTGTACAGAAGCTTTTTAGTTTAATAAATTCCCATTTGTTTATTTTTGTTGTTGTTGCAATTGCAATGGCAGTCTTCTTCATAAAGTTTTTCCCCAGGCCAATATCTTCCAGTGTTTTTCCTATGCTTTCATTGAGAATTTTTATTGTTTCATGCCTTAAATTTAAGTCATTTATCCATCTTGAATCAATTTTTGTGAGTGGGGAAAGGTGTGGGTCCAGTTTCAGTCTTTTACATGTAGACATCCAGTTATCCCAACACCATTTATTGAATAGGGAGTATTTCCCCCAAGGTATGTTCTTGTTTGGTTTATTGAAGATTAGGTGGTTGTAAGATGTTAGTTTCATTACTTGGTTTTCAATTCAATTCCAAGTGTCTATGTCTCTGTTTTTGTGCCAGTACCATGATATCTTGAGCACTGTGGCTTTGTAGTACAGACTAAAATCTGATATGGTGATGCCCCAGCTTCATTTTTGTTAATAAGAACTGCCTTAGCTATACGGGTTTTTTTCTGGTTGCATACAAAATGCAGGATCATTTTTTCCAAATCTTCAAAGTACGATGTTGATAGTTTGATAGCAATGGCATTGAATATGTAGACTGCTTTGGGAAGTATAGATATTTTAACAATGTTGATTCTTACCATCCATGAGCATGGTATGTTCTTCCATTTGTTAATATCCTCTTCTTTTTCCTTTGTGAGGATTTCATAGTTTTCTTTATAGAGGTCCTTCACCTCCCTTGTTAGGTATATTCCTAGATAGTTCATTTCTTTGAAACTATGGTGAAGGGAGTTGTGTCCTTAATTAGCTTCTCATCTTGACTGTTATTGGTGTATACAAAGGCTACTGACTTGTGGACATTGATTTTATATCCTGAAACATTACTGTATTTTTTGATGACTTCTAGGAGTCTTGTGGTTGAGTCTTTGGGGTTCTCTAAGTATAAGATCTTGTCCTCAGCAAAGAGGGAGAGTTTGACCTCCTTTGCTCCCATTTGGATTTCCTTTATTTCCTTGTCTTGCCTAATTTTATTGGCTAGAACTTCCAGCACTATGTTGAATAGTAAAGGTGACAGAGGACAACCTTGTCTGGTTCCAGTTGTAAGAGGGAAAGCTTTCAGTTTTATTCCATTCAGTAAAATATTGGCTGTGGGTTTGTCATAGATAGCTTCAATCAGTTTTAGAACTGTGCCACCTATGCCTATACTCTTCAGTGTTCTAATAAGAAAAGGATGCTGTATTTTATCAAATGCTTTTTCTGCGTCAATTGAGAGGATCATGTGATCTTTATTTTTGCTTCTGTTAATATGCTGGATAACGTTTATGGACTTGAGTATTTTAAACCAGCCTTGCATCCCTGGGATGAAGCCTACTTGATCATGATGAATGACTTTTTTGATGATAAGCTGTCATATATTGGCTAGGATTTTGTTGAGAATTTTTGCATCTATATTCATTAGTGAGATTGGGCTGAAATTCTCCTTTTTGTTTGGGTCTTTTCCTGGTTTTGGTATCAGGGTGATGTTTGCTTCATAGAATGTGTTGGGGAAGATTCCTTCTTCCTCAATTTTTTGGAATAATTTCTGCAGTACAGGAATAAGCTCTTCCTTGAAGGTTTGATAGAATTCTGGAGTGAAGCCATCTGGACCAGGGCATTTTTTGGTTGGAAGATTTTTTATTGTTTTTTGATCTCAGTGCTTGAAATTGGTGTGTTCAGGAGCTCTATTTCTTCCTGGCTGAGTCTAGGGAAAGGGTGTGATTCCAAATATTGATCCATTTCCTTCACATTGTCAAATTTCTGGGCATAGAGTTTCTGGATTACCAGAAATTGTATCTCTGTGGGATCAGTTGATATTTCGCCTTGATCGTTTCTGATTGAGGTTACTAGAGATTTTACTTTTCTATTCCTCATTAGTCTGACCAATGGTTTATCTATTTTATTTATTTTTTCAAAAAACCAACTCCTTCTTTTAGTAATATTCTGAATAATTCTTTTGTGTTCAATTTCATTGATCTCTGATTTGATTTTGGATATTTCTTTTCTTCTACTGAATTTAGGCTTAGATTGTTGTTCTTTTTCCAATTCCAGAAGATGGCTTGTGAGATTGTTGATGCACTCTCTTTCTGTTTTTCGAATGTAGGCATCTAAAGCGATGAATTTTCCTCTGAAAACTGCTTTTGCTGTATCCCACAGGTTTTGGTAGCTTGTGTCTTCATTGTTGTTGTGCTCAAGGAAGTTAATGATTTCCTGTTTTATTTCTTCCTGCACCCATCTGTTATTCAACAGAAGATTGTTTAATTTCCATGCCTTTGTGTGGGGTCGAGCATTTTTGTTAGAGTTGAGTTTATTTGTGTATTTATGGTCTGAGAAGATACAAGGTAAAATTTCAATTGTTTTGATTCTGTTGATATTTGTTTTGTGTCCCAGGTTATGATCAATTTTGGAGACTGTTCCATGGGATGATGAGAAGAGTGTATAATCTTTATCTTTGGGGTGGAGTGTTCTGTATGCATCCATCAAGCACATTTGTTCTAGGGTCTCATTTAAATCTCTTATATCTTTGTTTAATTTCTGTTTAGAGGATCTGTCCAGCTCTGTAACAGGAGTGTTAAAGTCCCCTGTTATTATGGTATTATCGGATATCATATTGCTCAGACTGAGTAAGGTCTGTTTCAAGAACCTGGGAGCTTTTAAATTGGGTGCATAAATATTTAGAATTGAAACATCTTCTTGTTGTATTTTTCCCTTGACCAATATACAGTGACCATCTTTGTCTTTTTTGACTTTCGTTGCTTTAAATCCACATGTATCTGAAAATAATATCGCAACTTCTCTTTTCTTCTGAGTTCCGTTTGCCTGAAAATTTGTCTTCCAACCCTTGACTTGGAGCTTTAATTTGTCTTTTGAAGCCAGGTGTGTTTCTTGCAGACAGCAAATGGATGGCTTGTGTTTTTTAATCTAGTCAGCCAATCTATGTCTCTTCAGTGGGGATTTCAAGCCATTAACATTTATTGAGATAATTGATAAGTGTGGTAGTATTCTATTCATCTTATTTTGTGAGAGTCCATTGCTTAGTTTTATCTTTTGCATCAGTGTGGAGGTTTGGTTCTGTCCTTTAATTTCTGAGTTCTTACTTTGTTCCTGATCCATTCTGGTGGTCAGTTTGCAGAACAGGTTGAAGTATATACTGTAGAGCTGATCTCATTGTGGCGAATTTCCTCAATGTTTGTATATTTGTAAATGTTTTGATTTCTCCATCAATTTTTAAGCTTAGCTTAGAAGGGTACAGAATTCTGGTCTGGAAATTGTTCTGTTTAAGTAGATTAAAGGTAGACGACCATTGTCTTCTTTCTTGGAAAATTTCATTAGAGACTTAGAGAAGTCTGCACTCACTCTGATGGATTTGCCCCTGTATGTCAACTGGCGCTTACTCCTGGCTGCTTACAGAATCTTTTCTTTTGTCTTGACTTTGGACAGGTTCATCACAATGTTTCTTGGAGAAGCTCGGTTATAGTTGAGGTGACCTGTGTTCCAATATCCCTCTTAAAGCAGTGTGTCAGAATCTTTGGTGATATTTGGGAAATTTTCTTTTATAATATTCTCTAGTATGGCTTCCATTCCTCTGGGGCATTCTTCTTCCCCTTCTGGGATTCCTATAACTCGTATGTTGGAACACTTCATATGGCCCCATAATTCAGACAGTGAACATTCTGCTTTCTCTCTCTTCTTTTCTGCCTCTTTTACTTTCTGAGTTATCTCAAGAACTTTGTCTTCTACCTCTGAAATTCTTTCTTCTGCATGGTCTAACCTGTTGCTGATACTTTCCATTGCATCTTTAAGTTCCCTAATTGACTGCTTCAGTTCCTTTATCTCTGCTATATCCTTTTATATTCTTTATATCGTTCATCTCTTATTTGATTCTGTTTTTTGATTTTCTTTTGGTTATTTTCCACTTTAGTAGCAGTTTCCTTCATTGTTTCCATCATTTCTGTCATTGTTTTCAACATGTGTATTCTAAATTCCCTTTCTTTCATTCCTAACATTTCTTTATAGGTGGAATCCTCTGCAGTACTACCTCATGGTCCCTTGGCGGGGTTGTTCTGGACTGGTTATTCATGTTGCCTGGCGTTTTCTGCTTATTCTTCCTCATGAGTAATTTCTTTTATCTGTTTCCTTACCCTAATTTTCCTTTCACTTCCTCTTGCTTTTTAAGTTCTCGTGCCTGTAGACTAAGGGTTCGATGAGTTCTTTTGGTACAGGACCAGAAGGGTGAGAAGGTTGAAAAGCATGAAAGGGATGAAAGAAAGGAGGACCAAGTGATATGAAAAAAAAAAAAAATAGAGAAAGGAGAGGGGTTGGGTAAAAGGAATATTGACAAAAAGAAGAGAGGCACAGAAAGAAGGAGACAGAGCAATGTAGGTGTACAGTAGAGTACTTTGACACAACCTTTAAAAAAACTCACCTTCTGTGGGTGCCCATTTGGGTGGTTCCCTTGAGGTCAGCAGCTCTTTGCTAACCTGATCAGACACAGTACCCAACCTCCACCAAATAGAGAGGAAAGACAAAAATTCTATAAATCAAACCAAAACAAGCAAACAGAAAACTTTACGGGATAAAATTGGGTGAAAAACCAAATAATAGTGGTAGAAACACTAGCAAATACGAAGTTCTAGTTATTTAAAAAGGTAGCAATGGGAAATTATAATTAAACTATAAAAATTGAGAAAGAAAAAGGATCTGTATTGAAAAGGTTGAAATTAAAAAGAAAACAACATTAACAACATGAAAATGAACAAACAAACAAACAAAAAAAAAAAAAAACCACAACCAAAAATAAAGCAGTATGTTATGTTGTTGAATATTGTCTGGGCAACATGTGGTCTTCTGGGGTATGAGATGTTAATCACAGTGCTGATACGACTGGCTGCTGCTGATTTCTCAAACCCCAGCAGGTAGACACCCTAAATCTCTCTTCAGCCCACTTATAAGGCACTTTGAACTTTTAAACTTGCTGAGCAGAAGCTTTCCCAGGAAAGTGCTTCTCGCTGGAATCACTGCTTAAGTGGCTATCCACTTACCCAGTGCGCCAAAACCGGTCTCACTCTGCCCCTGAGGGTTAGGGCTGCAAGGCGGCTCAGACCCCACCCTTAGGCTACTCGGTCGCTGGGTTACCAGCTCCCACCCGATTCTAGCTCTGCAACCCTGAGGGCGGAGCTTGCCGGGGCAGTTTGCTCACAATGGCTCCCTGTGACCCACAGCCAAACACCATTAGCTCCGTCTGGCTCAGCGGCTCAGACTGGGTCCCTAGACAATGGCCAAGTTTGTCCACACTCACGCTCAGGCTCTCCCCAAGGCAGTTCAACTGAGTGCCAAGTCCAAAGACACCAAAACAGTTCACAGGTAAGGCCTTTCCGGTTTGCAGTCTCGCTGCTACTGAACTTACAGTTGCGTGCGGGTTTAGACCGATTGAACACATGCAACCACTTGCCATTTTCCACTGTTTTAGTCCTCCTCTTGGGGTCCAGAAGTCTCTCACTGACTCCCTGTATCCTCACAGGGATGATGATATGCAGATCCCATAAGCCAGAGATGCCTGGAGTCCTATCTCCCCAGACTCACGGTGCCCAGATGCAAGGAAGCTGTTACTCGGCCTCCATCTTGCTCCTGATTCAGTTTGACACGTTTTCATTACACTGGTTAACAAAGCCTTCCTGGCATTTTCCTAGTTATTGTGCTAAGACATTTACATTTCACATTTACTAAGTTTCACATATACCCTTGTAAGATACACCACAGGTGTAAAAAAGTGTTTTTAATTTCTACATTTTTTTAATTTGTCAGTTTTTCTTTTTCTTTTTAGTTCCATTCCATTTTGTTCTGGAAAAGTACATTGTATAATTTTAGTTATCTTAAATTTTATAAAACTTGTTATATATCCTAACAGAATTTGCTATGTATGAGAAAGAATATTGTGTATTATGCTGATTTTGATTGAAGAGTTGTGTATATATCTTTCAAGTTTAACCAGTCTATAATGTTTTTCCAGTTGTTTTCTTTTCCTCTTTTCTTTTCTTTTCTTTTCTTTTCTTTTCTTTTCTTTTCTTTTCTTTTCTTTTCTTTTCTTTTCCTTTCCTTTCCTTTCCTTTCTTTCCTTTCCTTTCCTTTCCTTTCCTTTCCTTTCCTTTCCTTTCCTTTCCTTTCCTTTCCTTTCCTTTCCCTTTCTTTCTTTCTTTCTTTCTTTCTTTCTTTCTTTCTTTCTTTCTTTCTTTCTTTCTTTCTTTCTTTCTTTCTTTCTTTCTTTCTTTCTGAGACAGAGTCTCAAGCTATTGCCATGGGTTGAGTGCCATGGCCTCACAGCTCACAGCAACCTCAAATTCTTGGGCTTAAGCAATTCTCATGCCTCAGCCTCCCAAGTAACTGGGATTAAAGGCACCTGCCACAAGGCCCAGCTATTTTTTGTTGTTGTTGCAGTTGTCATTGTTGTTCTAGCTGGCCTGGGATTGGTTTGAACCTGTCAGCTCAGTGTATATGGCCAGCGCCCTACCCACTGAATACAGGTGCTGCCAGTTTTTTGTTTTCTTATTGATCTATCTTACTTTCTATTCATTATTGAAAGTGAGGTCTCCCTCACTGAAGGTCTCCCAGAATTATTTTGTTGCTATGTGTTTCTTGCTACACTTCTTTCTATACTTTAAACCCTCAAACATATGTGTGTATATGTGTGTATATATATATAATTATTTTACAAACACTTATATATGTCATTTATCTATCTGGGCATGTGTATTTTGTGTTATACATTTCTGTTAAATGGACCCATTTTACCGTCATATGCTATCAATCTTTGTCTCTTGTAATAGTTGTTAACTGACAGTTTATATTGTTCTCATTTTCTGGATTTTATGAATATTGGTAAAATAAATATGTATATGTGAATAAGTTTACTGGACCATGTATGCAAGAATTTATACCATTTCTTATTCTGATTCATGATTCCAGTTTCCTTTCTTTCTGCCAGTATAAAACTACATTGACTACTGTATCTTTTTAATGTTTTGTAATCAGGAAGTTTTGTTTCTATAACATTGTTTTTCTTTCTGATAATTGTTGGGATTTTTGTGATGCCTTGACATTCTATATTATTTGTGGGGTAGCTGTATCTATTTTTGCTAAATAAATAAATAAATAAAGAGAAAATAAATTGGTAATTTGAAAGGGATTTCCTTGAACCAGTAAATCATTTTTAGCAATATGAACATTCACAACATTAAATCTTTCAACTCATGAACAAGAGCTTGCTTAAGACTGTTACTTAATTCCATATTTTTATGAACATATTAATGTTTTTTCTGTTATTATTTTATGGTTTTATTCCATTTTGGTCAGAAGTGAAAGGTTTTTAAATTTTGAACATTGCATAAGACTTTTTGGGTGGCAGAATAATTCTCTCTTTCTAGGAGAATGTTTATGAGCTACTGAGAAGATTGTATATATTACTGTTCTGTGTTTCTATACCTCTGCTATGTCTAATTGTTCTGTGGTGTTTTTACATCATCTGTTTATTATTAATAATATGACTAAATTTATTATTTATTACTGAAAGTGGAATGCTGACATATTCTATTATGTAGCTTTCTAATTCTTACTTTCATTCTGTCAATGTTTTCTTTACATATTTGAGACTTGATGTGAGAGGAAAATATATGTATACTATATTTATGTACATATATTGTTTTTTAGGTTTCCAGTGAATGATATTGTTAGTATTTAATGTCTTTTGTCTCTGGTGATAGTATTTAAGGTATATTTTTAAAAATATTATACTTTTGACTTAAAATACGGTGTGCCTAATATGATTGTGACCTTCGGTTCTCTTGTAAGGTTAAATTTTTAATGGTATGTTCTTCTATCCTGACAAATTTTTAATTTTATTGTATTTTTTATTTCAGATTAATGTGAGCATACAAAAAATTAGCTTACAATGTTTGCATTTATTAGATAAAGTCCCTGTTGTAGTGGGGACCCATATCCAGAAAGCCATATACCCTTAGGTAGGGGCACATCAATCCCTGTCCTTCCTTCCCAACCCTCTCTCCTTCCTCCCCACTTCCCCAACTTGAATTCAAATTTCCCTCCTATGTAGGCATCTTTTAGATCATCTACTGGCTTCATATTAATATGAGTATGGTGGATACTTTCTTTTTCATTCTTGTGTTACTTCACTAGGAATAATGTGTTTTGAACTTTGTCCTGATAAATACAAAAAATGTGAAGTCTTCTTATGACTGAATAGTATTCCATGGTGTATGATACATATATATCATGGTTTATTAATTTCTTGACTGGTCTCTGAGCACTTAGGTTGTTTACACATCTTGGTAATTGTAAATTGGGCTACAATAAACAATCGTGTGTGAATTTCCTTATGATAAAATGTTGTTTCTTTTTCTTCTGGGTAGATGCCTAATAATGGGATTCTGGAATCAACTGGAAGTTTTATTTGAGTTCTTTGAGGATTTTTAATACTTCTTTCCAAAGAAGCTATTAGATTGCTGTGCCACCAATAGTGTAATAGTGTTCCTTCTCTCCACATTCACAACAGCATCTGCAACTTTGGGAGTTTGTGATGTAAGCTATTCTCACTGGGGTTAGTTCATATTTAAGGGTGGTTTTGATTTGCATTTCGCTGGTTAGAGATAATGAGCATTTTTTCACATGTTAATTGGCTATTCATCTGTCTTCATCAGAGAATGTTCTGTTCCTATCTCTTGCCCAGTGGTAGTGAAATTGTTAGCTCTTTTTTTGTTGTTGATTAACTTGGGCTTTCTGTAGATTCTAATTATCAGCCTTTTGTGAGATTCATAACATGCAAATATCTTTTCCCATTCTGAAGGTTGTATTTTCTCTTTAATTATTGTGTCTTTAGCTTTGCAGAAGCTTTTCGGCTTAATTAAATTCCATTTGTTAATTTTTGTTGTTGTTGCAGTTGCCACTTAAGTCTTCTTCATAAAAATTTTCCTCAAGCTGACATCCTTAAGTGTTTTCCCATACTTTCTTCTAGAATTTTTCTTTTCATATCTTAGATATAAATCTTTTATTCATCTTGAGTAGATTTTTGTAAGTAAATAAAGGTGCTTGTCCAGTTTCAGTGTGTTATATGTAGTTCATCTATTCTCCTAGCACTATTTATTGAATGGGAATTCTTTTCTTCAGAGTATGCTTTTGTTTGGTTTATCAAAGATCAGATGGTAATAGAAGGCTGGTTTTATCTCTAAGTTTTCTATTCTGTTCCATATGTCTATGTCATTATTTTTGTGCCAATACCATGATGTTTTGGTCTCTGTGGACTTTATTATCACCTGAAATCTAGTGGAATAATGGCCCCAGCTTTGTTTTCATTGTTAAGAATTTCCTAAACTATATGTTTGTGTTTTTTTTTTTTTTTCTGGTTCCATACAAAATGAAGCACTATATTTTTCAGTTCTTCAAAATATGATGTTGTTATTTTAATGGGGATTGCATGAAATCTCTAGACTGCCTTGGGTAGTATAGACATTTTAATGATCTTGATTCTTCCCAGCCATGAGCATGGTATATTCTTCCATTTATTAATGCTTTTTGCTATTTCTTTTATTAGAGTTTCATAATTCTCTTCGTAAAGATCCTTCACCTCCTTTGTTAGGTATATTTTAGGGCATTTTATTACTTTGAAAATACTGTACAGGAAATTGTAATCTTGATGTGTTTCTCAACATGGCGGCTATTGGTATATATAAAGGCTGCTGATTTGTAGATATTCATTTTGTGCCCTGAGATGTTACTGTATTCCTTGATAACTTCCAGGACTCTTGTAGTTGAATCTCTAGGATTTTCTAAGTATAAGTTTGTATTATTGGCAAAGATCAAGAGTTTGTCCTCCTTTGCACCCATAAGAATGCTCTTAGTATTCTTCACTTGCCTGATTGCATTAGCTAGAACTTGCAGGACTATGTTGAATAGTAGCAGCAATAGTGGACATACTTGTGTAGTTCCAGTTCTAAGTGGAAAAGCTTTCAGTTTTACTCCATTCGGTATGGTATTATTTGTGTGTTTGTCATAGATGGCTTCAATCAGCATAAGAAATGTGCCATCCATACCTGTTTTCTTAAGTGATTGGTTATAAAAGGATGCTGAATTTTGGCAAATTCTTTCTTTGCATCTATTGAGAAGATCATATAATTTTTGTTTTTTTCTGTTTATGTGATGAATTACATTTATTAATTTACATTTAACCAATCTTGTACCTCTGAAATAAAGCCTACTTGATAGTGATGTATAATTTTTTAATGTCTAGCTGTAAATTAATTTGGTAGGAATTTATTGAGTATTTTTGCATTGATATTTATTAGTTAAATTTCTCTGAACTTCTTTTTAGTTGGGTCCTTTCCTGGTTTTGTTATCAGGGTGATGTTCATAGAATGTATTGGAGAAGTTCCTTCCTTCTCAATGTTTTCGAATGGGTTCTTCAGTATAGGTAAACACTCTTCTTTGAAGGTTTGGTAGAATTTTAGTAAAGCTCTCACGTCCAGGGCTTTTTTTGTTGTTGTTGTTGGAAGCTTCTTGTTTTTTTAATTTCAGTGCTTGATATTGATTTGTTCAATAGACCTATTTCTTCCTGGTTAAATGTAGGGAGGTTGTGTGATTCAAGGTATTAGTCCATTTCCTCCACATTATCAAATGTATGGGTGTAGAGTTTTTGGTAGTAGTAAGAGATAATCTATTATATCTTTTTGGTATCTGTTATTATTTCCTCTTTTTCATTTCTGATTGAGGTTGTTAGAGATTTTACTTTTCTGTTTCTAATCAATCTGGCCAAAAGATGTATTTTCTTTATCTTTTCAAAGAACAATTTTTTTATTTCATTAATTTTATGAACGATTGTCTTGTTTACATTTTGGGTTATTTCTAATTAATTTTAGTTATTTCTTTACTTCCGCTAGGTTTGGGATTGGATTATTCATCCTTTTCCATTTCCTTGAGATGACTCATTAGGTTGTTTATGGGCTCTCTTTCTATTGTTCAAATGCAAGCATCTAATGTGATAAATTTATCCCTTAGGACTGCTTTTACACTATCCCTCAGGTTTTTGTAGTTTATGGCTTCATTGTCATTATGTTTGAGGAATCTGATAATTTTCTTCTGTTTCTTCTCTTTTACCAAAGTGTCATGTGCCATAAGGTTTTTTAGTTTTCATGCCTTTGTGTAGGGCTGTAATTTTCAGATGGAGTTGAGTTCTACCTTTATTTCCTTGAGGTCTGAAAAGACACAAGAGTACAATATTAATTCTTTTAATTTTGTTGAGTTTTGTTTTGTGTCCTAGGATATGATCAATTTTGGAGAATGATCTATGGATTGACAAAAACATTGCATATTCCTTAGCTTTGTTTTGTCATGGTATATTTTGAATATTTATATTGAGCCTACTGTTTTAGAGTCACATTTAAGTTTCTTCTTTCTTTGTTTAGTTCCTGGCACAGGTTTGGAGAGAGAGACACTTTTACACTGTTGATGGACAGCAAACTAATAGAACCTCTCTGGAAAGAAAATATGGAAAATCTTCCAAAATCTCAAATTAAACCTCCCATTTGATCCCACAATCCCACTACCAGGCATCTACCCAGAAGGGAAAAATCATTTTATCATAAAGACATTAGCATTAGACTATTTATCACAGTTCAATTTACAATCACCAAGATGTGAAAACAACCTAAATGCCCATCAATCAGGAATGGATTAATAAACTGTGGTATATGTAGACCATGGAGTATTGTTCAGCCATAAGAAAAGATAGTGACTTGACATATTTTGTATGAATCCAAATGGAGATGAAACACATTCTTCTTAGTAAATTATGCAAGAGCATACAAGTACAAGAATGCAAGAGCAAGTAGCCAATGTACTCAATTTTATTAGAAAGCCAGTAGACAATGCAACACATGGCCACATAGGAGAAAAACTTAATTCTATTCAAATTGGGGGGAGGGGGATTAAGAGTGAGAGGAAAGGGGATTGGTGTGCTCTCACTTAAAGGGCACAAGGTAGAGGGGTATGGCATACCTTGTGGGTGCAGGACACAACTACAGAAGAGATTCTACCTAAAAATAATTTCAAAAAATTGTGACCTGGTTGTTTGTTCCCTCACAATAACCAGAAATTAAAAAAAAAAAAAAAATGGAGTTACTGCCCTTATAATACACATAAAAGGCCAGAGAGCTAGTTCTCTCTCTTTCAGCCACATAAGGGTCCAATAAGTCACCTAGTCTATTGTATTCTTTTATAACAGTCTAAGATACCCTCAAAATATAGCCATTTTACCAATATAACTAAAGGTTTTCTATTCTATCTCATGCTTATTCCTGAGTATCAATTGATCTACAAGTTCTGCTGAGCATCCTGTGATATACAGGTGTTTTTGTCATGTATAAACATACAGCATGATTCTCCATTGGTTAACCAAAAGCCATTGCATTTTATAAGCCCCACTCATAGCAATGATTGCTCCAATTTCTCAATCTAATTTCTTCTTATTTACAAATTTCACCTTCAGAATTCCCACCTGTGAATACCAAATACCAACTATTGTTTTTAATGTAGGTTTCCTAAAGTTTGCCCAGAATTGTATCTATCTAATGTGTAGCATAGATGATGATGAATATGCTAATTAACTTGATTGTGATAATCATTAAACAATGTATATGAATATCAAATCATCACAGTTTATACTTTATTATCTGCAAGCTGTTTCAAGTAAATATTTTTAAAAATGCAAAATCAAAAATGAGCCACACTAAATATAACTTTTATTATAAATTTTAAGAAGGAAAAGAAAAATAACAATTCCTGCTATCATTTGAAATACAGCAAAAGTATAGAATTTACATTTTTAGAAATCCATATGAAGAAGGTAAAGTTTATGATGAAGTCTTTTAAATATTAGCTTTCTTTTATATACTTGCAATGAATATATTAATATTATAGAAAAATTAATGAAATTCAAAAGTCACATGCACATACTAACTGAGATTATAAAGTTACCTTTTTTTAATCTGAGTAGTGCCTAATTATTTTTTATCCTCTGTCTCTTGATCCCCTACACAGAACATCTATGTAAAGCTAACAAGATTCCCCAGGGATCAGACCTTGTATTTTGTTAATGTCTTGAAATACAGAGATGTGTTAACTGCAAGGACTTATTCTTATTTCAGCATCATCTTACCTCAGTCCCTTACCTGTTCTCCAGAGCAAACAGCAAATGTGTTTCAAGTGTCAGGCAAAAGCAAGGGAAACCAAGGCATCTCTACCTCAATGACAGCCCAAGGAGATCCCTTTCTCTATTGCAGGTTCTATAGAGACTGGTGAAATCATATATCAAAACAATTCAGACTAATGAAATATGGGTGAATTTGGTTAAAAAATAGATTGATGTCTTATTTTTATTCCTTCTCTGGAAGACTAAAGTTTTCATCATCTTTGGATAATGTCTTTTATTTGCATTCAGGAAAGACTTTAATCTCTTAAGGGTATTATCTTTCAATCTGGACAAGCCTTTCTGAGTTTTCTTCCTTTCTTAAAGGTGAGATCACTTATTACTATTTTATTGTTTCTGAGAAAATATGATATTGCTATTTCTAGAAATTTACCTGACTTTGTTTGTAAGTACCTGTGTCAAAAAAATATTTAACAGAAAAGGAAAGAATGATGAAGTAGTTAATATTTTGCTGTAGTCCTTCTTCCATGTTAAACTGATTAGTTTGAGTTTCTGAAAATCAAGAAAACTAATGGGTTAAAAGTATGAGTCAGAACCATACCCTCTTCATTGGAATCTTGGTCTCATACAACTGGTTGTGTATGCTTGGTAAGTGGTTATACTATATGTATAGTACAGTGGGGCTAAAAGTAGAACCCATCTCATATAGCTTTGTGTCAATTGAATGAATTAATCCATACAAGGTAATTTTAGAATCTGAAATATGCAAATTACAGTACTAATTACATAACAACATAGCTAATAGTTATTGTAATATGCCTGAAACTGTCATAATTCAAGGGAAATGTTGTGTTTTCCAGCATCTAACAATTCAGCTAAAGGAATGTGGGTTTAAAGTTATTCACTACTGTCTGATTACAGTCGACTGTAATTGTTGGGTTGGTTTCCCATCTCAAGACAGTTGTCCTCAAACATTTTAATATGTATTATACTTAAATCAAACATTATTCTACAAAAACATCTTACAGGCACTACATTTTGGTCATAAGCATTACATTTTTAATTATAAAATGTACAGGTAAGGCGTTGTTTTTGTGGAAAACATGAGCATTTTTAATGAGCTTAGAGCTATTAGATAACCATTATTTTGATCAAAACTACACACACAGCTAATGAGGGTGTCCAAAAGCCACAGAAGCACCAGCCATCCCTGAAAGGCCTGCATACTGAAAGGAGAGGCTCCTCTTGCCTTCCAGTTGCAATCATCTTCCTTTAGAAAGTAGGCCAGCTTCACCTGGACATCTTGCAGCCTTTCAAGGCTGGCAATTATGCCAATAGTGATTCCTCATTGCTGTCATTTCATGTAGAACCATATAAAAGTCCTCCACTTTTATTTATTTAAGTGGAACTACTTTCTTTGAAGAAATCTGATAGAACAGGTTATATTTAAAATATAGTAAAATATTTGATGGTACAATTTATGTATAAAAGCTATATTCAAAGTTTTGGTAGCAGCTTCCTAAAATAAATATAAATAAAAATATATATACTAGAGGTCTATATATTTATGATACAAAATATTAGTGCTAATAATGATTCTTTTTTTTTATGAGATTATACCAAAGGGAGAGATCCTTTGCTATGTTTTCAGCAAATAGATTCATTCTGGCAGCACTTAATGTACAAGTTACTCTTTGAGTAAATTAGCTTTTCAATTCATACCAAAAGAAAACTGTGTATACAAAGAAGCCTTCACAATAAAAAATCTTTTAAAAGATTTTTACAACTTTCGGGCGGCGCCTGTGGCTCAGCGGGTAGGGCGCCGGTCCCATATGCCGGAGGTTGCGGGTTCAAACCCAGCCCCGGCCAAATTAAAAAAAAAAAAAAAAAGATTTTTACAACTTTCAAAAAAATGACTTCTTAAGACTTCATTTAACTTATTCTGCTATCATTACCTCTCAGGCTATACTCTTTCCTTAATTAAAGTCACATGATTTAGAGGACCAAGAAGATATACACAGTATTTTGGGTGTGTGCTGGTATAAAATTTTGCCTTCAATGTACCCATCTCTGAGGGGAGAGGACAATGGGTGTGTTAAAGAAAAAAATCAATTTCCTAGACATTGTTAAAAGAAACTGGATAGCCCCATTATTTGAGGTTGCAAGCTTGTATTTCTGCCTGAGATATGGCTCTTTCAGGGTATCCATGAACAAAAACACTTGTGGTTCCTTAATATTTTTAAATTAAGAAAATATTATAAAAAATTAAAAAAGTAAATAAATGAAATAACTCACTAGTCACAATAAAAGAACTTAATATTTACCTTTTGGATTGGATCAGAAATAAGTTCAATTTTTTTTTCTAAAAGGTATGCCTTTTATTTTTTTCTTTGCAATCACATGAATAGCACAGATTATTTAAACAGGAAGGAAGGAAGGAAGGAAGGAAGGAAGGAAGGAAGGAAGGAAGGAAGGAAGGAAGGAAGGAAGGAAGGAAGGAAGGAAGGAAGGAAGGAAGGAAGGAAGGAAGGAAGGAAGGGAAAAGAAAGAGAGGAAGGAAGAAAAAAGAAGAAATTAAGGAAGGAAGGGAAGGAAGAAGACAGCAGCAAGGGAAGGAAGAGAGAAGGAAGGAAAAGAAAGAGAAGAGAAGGGAAGGGAAGGAAAGGACAAAGGGAGAAAGAAAATTTACTTCATAATTTCACCACCTAGAGATAATTGACAATAATAACATGTGGGTTTATTTTTTATATGCACAAAAACTGAATTATACTGCTCTGTAACTTGCTACGTTCATTTAATATTGTGAAGCATGTCATTAAATATTCCTCTATGATGTGATGGAAATGAGTCAAAATTAACATGTATTTTCATTTTCCTCTAAATTGCAAAGCATACACAACACATCCTTGGAAGTAAGCGGATGTGTACATTCAAAGGAGCTTCTCCTTTCTGCAATGCAAACAGGGAAATGGCAAGCATGTGGGGAAGCAGGCCAGAGTATCTTAAACCTGCATTCATCTCTGCCACTTATTCATCTTGAGGATTTGACAAACTCACTGCAATCCTCTGGCTTCACATAAGACATCTTCAAATGACTAGTTTATATTTTACTACAATAATAATCTTAGAAAATTCTTGGCACATAGGCAAAAATGCTGTTCAAACTAAAACCAATGTTTCCTCTTGAAAACTTTAACTGATTATGTTAGCAAAGACTGTGTAAGAGCAATATAAAATTACTTATACTTCATTTGTATGTGTTTGCTTTTCTGTGTGCATGTAAGTTTGTGTTTTTGTATTTATGGTGACTTTTAGAGTTTGCATAGGAACTTTTCTATTATAATATGTGAACACTTTTTCCAAACGTCACTATGAGTGTAAAAGAAGTTTATAAGAGAGCTAATTCGGTATTGTCCAGAAGATCATTTGATGATGTTAAAGACTTCGTGTGTCTTTGTTACTTCATCATGATTCTGTGTCCTTAACATATATTTCTTCTTCTGTCCACATCAGCAGTTTTTGCAGATCACCAAGATGGTTCAGGAAAATTACAGCACAATCACTGAGTTTGTCCTTCTTGGATTTTCCAAACACCCGCAGGCTGAAGCCCCTCTCTTCTTTCTCTTCTGTCTGGTTTACCTGGCCAATCTATTTGGAAACACAGCAGTTATCATTTTGGTAGTAACTGATTCCTGTCTCCAGACACCCATGTATTTTTTCCTCTGTCACTTGGCCTTTCTGAATATATTTTACACCACAGCTGTGGTCCCCAAGATGCTCTTCAACCTCCTTGCCTCCAAGAAAGTCATCTCTTGCAAATTTTGCCTTGCCCAGACCTACATCTCCCTGTTCATGGGAGCAGCTGAGTGTATTATTCTGGCAGTCATGGCTCTGGACCATTACGTGGCCATTTGTTACCCTCTGCGGTACCTGCTCATCATGAACTGGGCTGTGTGTGTTCAGCTGGCTGTGGGGGCCTGGGGCATCAGCTTCTTTGCCTCTGTGGTGCCCCTTTATGTCACCATACCTCCCTTCTGTGGCCCTTACATTATTGATCACATTTTTTGTGAAGTACCTGTTCTTCTTCACATGGTCTGTGGTGATACATCCCTGCAGGAGGTCATGATGGTGATAGGAGCATCAGGTACTCTCTTATTACCTTTTCTCCTCATTATCCTCTCTTATCTGCACATACTGATTGCTGTGATGAGGATGAACTCAGCTGAGGGTAGGAAAAAAGCTTTCTCTACCTGCAGCTCTCACCTGATTGTGGTGACTATTTATTATGGGACAGGGATGTTTATGTACATGAGGCCCAAATCCCTATATTCAGCTGAGGGTGATAAATTGATTTCCTTGTTCTATGCAGTCATCAATCCTGCTCTAAATCCTCTCATTTATAGCCTGAGAAACAAGGAGGTGAAAAGAGCCTGGAGGAGAGTCTTAGAGAGATGGACACTGTCCCAAAGACAGAAGATACTATCTTGAGTGGTTAGAATTTGCTTATCCAAATGTACTCTTTAAAGCTAATGAAATATCTATGTCATATGTTTTATTTAATTAGCCACATATACATGTAACTCCATGTCAAAATTATTACAAATATATTTGGTCATTTTTCTCTGACTGCACTTTACTGTAAGCCCCTTTTTCATGACTGTTACTGGATTATACCCAAGCATTGAATATTTCTGCAGCCACTCATGTCTGTAATCCTAGCACTCTGGGAGCCTGAGGTAGGTGGATTGCTTGAGCTCAGGACTTCAAGATGAGCCTAAGCAAGAGTGAGACCCCCATCTCTACTAAGAATGAAAAATGGAAACAAGAGGATCTTTTGAGCCCAAGACTTTGAGGTTACTGTGAACTATGACAACATAGCACTCTACTAAGGGTGACAAAGTGAGATTCTGTTTCAAAAAAAAATTACAAAATAAAATAAAAATTTAAAAAATAAAATAATAAAATGGTAATAATGGTAATTTTTTAAAAAGAAAATTAATCCTAACAATAAGCATATTTCATTTAATGAGGAACTGAACTAAAATTTCAAGGCAAGTTTTCTGACTTTATAATTTCACATGACTGACATTTTATTATTCATTTCCCCTATAATAATTAAATCTCTCATTTTTTTGTTTATTGATCAGATGTAATCTCATCCTCTGTATGTCTATTTAAAATACCTGTCGTCTAATGACATAATTTATGTCTAAATGACATAGATTCTTGCTATAACTTTGTAAACAGAATCAAATCTAATAAATCATTATGTTTAAGAGAAAAAGGCTTTGTGATCTCAATTTTTGGATGTTTTATAGATATTATGAAACATGATTCAACTCTCCAACTGGAAGCTGATATATCCTGATACTTTTGTCAAATACAATGTTTTTAAAATGTTACTACACTCCCTCAAGTCTGTACATTTGATCAATTAATGCTTTCCTCAGGCAAGTAATAATATATGTATTGCAAGCCTCAACTCAGTTGTCACCTTCTTCATGAAATATTTCCCTGAAAACTAACCCTTTTTATGTTTCTGTGAATTATCCCTTCTGTGATGCAGAAAGATAAACTTTAGCTTATTTCTTTACAAGAGTTATTTTGTTAAAATTAAACATTTTGACAACCATGAAATCTATTTGGACCATAATATTAATTTGGACATCGACTCCCCCAGAGACCTAAAAATTAACACTGGAGAAGTGTGTGCACTGACTTCTAACTGCAGTGCTGGGAAATAAAGCCTAGCAAAGTGTAGGGCTATAAGGAAAGCCATCTTTTGAAAGATTATTTAAGTGTAGTCATAAAGAAGGAGGAATACCACCTGGTATACATATCAAAAGATAAAGTTCAAATGGAGATGCAGGCTGAGCATGTGGCTCAAATCTATAATCTCAGCACTCTGAGAGACCAAAGTGGGAGGATTGCTTGAGGTCAGGAGTTCAAGGCCAGCCTATGCAACAGGGTGAGATACCATCTTTTTAAATATGACAAATTAGCTAGGCATGGTGGCATGTTCCTATAGTCCTAGCTACTGGGGAGGTTGAGGCAGGAAAGATCACTTGAGCCTAGAAGTTTTAAGTTGCAGTAAGCTGTCACCACTACAGTCTAACCCAGGCAACAGAACAAGACTCTGTCTCAAAAACAAAATGAAACAAGCAAAAAACAAGTGGAGATTCAAAGTGAGAAAAAATAGCACCAAGCACTCAGTGAAAATAGTTCAATGTGCCTTCTGAACTCCACACTGTCCTCAAGTCTTGTCTGCATTTTTCTTTTCACTCTTAACAATTGGAACAGATCTGTATATTTTTCTTCTGTTTTCTATTAATGACAAATTCCTTGTGCACTCTTTGTTTTTTTCAAAATTAGACAATTTTCTAATTTAATAATATGTAATATTTTTTCTTCTCTTATTTTTAATAACATTTCTCATCATTTTACATGCTTATCTTTTTTTTTACTTAACCAAAATTAAACTGCACATCTCTTTGTTTATTTGCTTCAAAGAGATGAAGTCTTGCTTTATTTCCCAGAGTGGAGTGTGCAGTGGCAGGATCACAGCTCACTGCAACCTCAAACTCCTACACTCAAGTGATCCTCCAACCTCAGATCCTTGAGTAGCTAAAAATATAGGTGGATGCCATCATGCCTGGCTAATTTATTGTTCTCTTATTTTTCATAGGGACTCACTATGTTGGTTTGGCTGATCTCAAACTTCTAGCCTCAAGAAATCCTTTATTTTTTATATGGAGAGTGTGGTGATGTTTGATAAATAACACAGTTTAGGGTTAGACCATGAGGTACTACATTATGAAATTCATTTAAGCCTCATTTTTTCATATGTAATTTTTTTGAAAAAGAAAACATTTAACATAAAGTTATTAATAGGATTGCAAGTTAGGCTTTGAGAAATTTTGTAATAGATATTAGAAAATCAAAGTTCAATCTCCATAATGCTAAATTTTCAAAGCATTGTTCTTGTATCATAAACCAAAATGCTGTATATAAACATTTTTTCATCAACTATAGTATCACTATCAATTTTTCTTACTCAAAGACTTTGAAACATCCCTATCTTTATGTGGTTGTGGTGAGTTTGGTGTGATTTGCAATGCACTGCTTATCTGGTAGTTTCTAGTTATTGACGTTATTTCTTTCTAGTGCAGAATCTGATTCCATGGGACACTGGCAAGTAGCCAACCAGCTGAAAACTGGGAATAAAATAAACTGTTCTATGGGCCATCTCTTTTATTTTGGAGAAAGCTCCTGGGAAAGTATTACTAGAACTCTAACTTTTAACAAGCAAAATCTCCTCTGGGAGCAAATGCTGAAGTCTGAGTAGTGTGCAAAAGTTACTCCTTATGAGGCTCATTATATTAAGGATCAAAAATGATGCCTATGCATTTAAAAGAACAGCAGGAGTAACTTTCCATAAAAACAATCCTGGAGCTTTTTGATCTCTTCAACACCATATCCGCTCACCCTCACATGTGTATATAATATATGCACATTGTTTGCTGCCCAAATACATTTTTCAACATCTCTACCCTGTTCTTTTTTTTTTTTTTTTTTTTTTTTTCAGTTTTTGGCTGGGGTTGGGTTTGAACCCACCACCTCCAGTATATGGGGCTGGCACCCTACTCCTTTGAGCCACAGGTGCTGCCCAGTCTCTACCCTATATTTATACTGTTTTCCTCCTATAGAATTTCTTCTTTCCCACTTTCTTCACAAATTAAAGTAATCACATTTTTTTGTCATGCTCCTAAATTGCCATGATGTCTTATATCCAAATATTGTTCTCCCTGACAATTATTAGTGTTCCCTCCTGCATCTGGTGTTTCAGAGTTCTTTGTCAAAGTCTTTCATGGCTTACATTTTTTTAGTCCTTATGATGGTAAATATATTGAGCAATCTGAACAGTAAGATTCATC
Source organism: Nycticebus coucang (assembly GCF_027406575.1). Taxonomy (NCBI): domain Eukaryota; kingdom Metazoa; phylum Chordata; class Mammalia; order Primates; family Lorisidae; genus Nycticebus; species Nycticebus coucang. Next base: position 19,051,317 of record NC_069799.1, on the reverse strand, counting down.
TCTATGCCATCATCATTAGTGACTGAAAAAAATGAATGGATTTTAAAATATAATTAGGTACCTGGAATATGTGTTTATAATGTAAAATCAGAGGATAAAAGTGGATATAATGATCAATGCTAAAATTGACATACATTCATATAGAAATACTAATTTTAACTACCACAAAAATAAAAGGGTTTTTATTTTCAATTTATGGGTAAAACTTTCTTCAAGGTTGTATTTCGTGCATCTTTGTTATTTTTTCAAATTAATTGTTTTAAGGTACTCATTACTTTCAGAGTGAAGTTAGTGTGAGAATTGTGTGCAAACTGATCCTTGTTATTATCACAGTGATTACTCAACATTGGGGTGGACACTGCACATAGCACCACATAATTTTAGGTTTGGCCCATTCCCTTAAATACAGTACATTTTATTTGAATAGGTAAAAGTAGCACACATGGAAATGAACCCACTTGACAGCACAAAGTAATGAGAAATAACAACAACATCACTGAGTTCTGATACTGGAAACAGAGAATCAGAATGGGTTGGTTGCAGTAAGGTAGCCAGGGAACTCCCTTTTAAGATGCTTTGGAGAAGAGGAAAACGTAATGAGTCAAGAAGAAAAGTGTCTTTCAGTGGAAATGGAATCTGAGAAAATTTTCATTCATCTATGAATATGACTTCTAAAATTAGAAGAATTTTAGTTTTTACAAGGTGAATGAATGGGTTTGGGTAGAGAGACAGGAGCCAGTGCGACTTTCTTCTGCTTTTTATTTTCTTTTTTAATACCTTCCTTTTGGAAGCAATAAAAAAAAAAATCTCTCAGAGTACTTTTTCTTGTTATTTCTCTGCTATTCACGCACAGCGTGTGTTTCCCTTCTCAAATATTCCTCACTGGGAGCCAACTGTAACTTCATAATATCTACTTATAATACTAGTTTGAGGATAGACTTCATTGGATCACTTTGCCCTTAATGATTTTCTGGCCCTAAATTCTGAAGTTTTTATCGATGAGATCTTCACCAATACAGAGTGTGAAAATTTCATTCATAATACTCTTCATTAGAAAGTATAGTGCTGGCTTGGCACCCGTAGCTCAGTGAGTAGGGAGCCAGCCATATACACCAAAGGTGGCAGGTTAGAGCTAGGCCTGGGCCTGCTAAACAACAATGACTACTGCAACCAAAAAAAAAGAAAAAATGGCCTGGTGTTGTGGCAGGCGCCTGTGGTCCCAGCTACTCAAGAGGCTGAGGCAAGAGAATCGCTTGAGCCCAAGAGTTTGAGTTTGCTGTGAGTTGTGACAGCATGGCACGCTACCGAGAGCAACATAGTGAGACTCTGTCTCAAAAAAAAAAAAAAAAAAGAAAAGAAAATATGATGCTTAGAAGTTTTGGAATTCTCAAGAATGTATCAAAACTAAGCTTCACATTCTCTTATTACTTGTTTAAATATTCACTGATTCATACTTTCAAACACCAAATATTTTCAACTACCTACTGTATACTAATATGTTAGGTGCTAAAATACATACCATGAATAAGGCATTTATTATTAATAACACCACTGATAAATATTTGAGAGACATAAAATCAAGTGGAATATAAAATATAATCTATTTGAAATGTTAAAAAATGTGTGTGTGTGCACTGCTAGTGTAATAGAGAGGAGATAAAAGAAAACAGTTGTTCAGTCAGAGGGAAAACAAAACCAGTGAAAATCAATATTTTGACCTGGAAAATTAAAATTTAATTTTACTTATGGGTACAGGGAAGCAAAAGGATATCAGCAAGAGAAGGAGTTATATACATAAATGTAACAGTATTGAAAAACAACATTATTTTTAGGTCACAGAAGATAATACCAACCAGAACAAAAATGGATGATTAGACATAATTGAGAATGAAAGTTGAAAGACGTGTAGAAATAAAATTATATTAAATCTTAGGCATTGCCTGTGGCTCAAGGAGTAGGGCACCAGTCCCATATACCGGAGGTGGTGGGTTCAAACCCGGCCCTGGCCAAAAACTGCAGCAACAAAAAAAATTATATTAAATCTTCTACATGCCCATATACAGGGTTAAAAAAGAATATAAAATGAAACCGAAAGAACAACTAAGAAAAGTCTTTCTCTATGGAAAAACACAGAACAGAACTGTACCCTTTCTGGGCAGATGAATGTATAATGCTCATGTCCTTCCCACCCTAATTTGTTTTGTGTGTCTGATGTATTTCAGGCAAAAAAACAGTAGTCTTACAAATTCATGGTGTGTTATAAGTTCATTAAATGTGCTTAAAATCGGAGATCTTAAAAATTTAGATTTCTTTATCAAATGCATCACATGAAACAGCTTGATTACTTAGAATACATGTCATTATACTTTCATAATTTTTGACATATGAACTGAATACTTTCTGGACAACTTTCATATGTGATCAACAAAAATATTTTATTTTAAAGTTAATCAAAATAGGAATTGCTGTAACTTTCTGATGACTACCTCCAAAAGAAGTGGCTGAGAATCCTTTTCATATTTAATTTTGCAGATCCATATCCCATTCCTTTATAAAAAAATATTTTTTAAAAATTTCTAGAAGAGATATATAACTAGAAAAGGCTAGACATAGTATAATTGAAATGACTGAATGATTGCTCAATTATTTCATAAAATAAAAGACAAACTATGTCTGTCTAAAAGAAAAAATATAATTTCAAGGCCATTTCTGTTTCTCGTTTCGAAGATATAACTGGGGGGCGGCGCCTGTAGCTCAGTGAGTAGGGCACCAGCCCCATATACCAAGAGTGGCAGTTTCGAACCCAGCCCTGGCCAAACTGGAACAAAAAAGTAACTGGGCGCTGTGGCGGGTGCCTGTAGTCCCAGCTGTTCAAGTGGCAAGAAAATCGCCTAAGCCCAAGAGCTGGAGGTTGCTGTGAGCTGTGATGCCATAGCACTCTACCAAGGGTGACAAAGTGGGAGACTCTGTCTCTAGAAAGAAAGAGAGAGAGACACAGAGAGAGAGAGAGAAAAAAAGCAAGACAGACATAGACTGGGAAAGGTAAGAAAGCTCATTAATGCTAATGATCACTCAGGTTGTTTAGCCAATTAATTACTGAAGTAATTCAGAAGAATTTTAGTGCCTTGACAAATTCACTCCAGCTCATATTCAAAACAAAATTACTGAAACTAAATTCCAGACATACTATTTAAAGAAAGGCCTGTATTTTATTTGAATAATTATGCCCAGTGATCTGTATCTTTCTCTTATTTGTTTACATTTTTGATTTGGGCTAATTCTGGGATAGATAGATCATTGAGGCATTAAATAATATCTGCAAAAAGCAATGTCAAGGGTATATGTTTGAGATTTATTTGGTTTTATCCTGTATTTAAATTATCTGAGTTGAAAAGACAAAGGGACTCTGGCAGGTTAGTGCAGTGAAGCAGGGCCAGGATTTGTGAGTCCAGTGAGCACCCCGCCCCCAGCATGACCCTGGAGGGCCACTGTATTCTTAAATGGAGAGTGAAACATGCCCTTGTTCTTTACCTTAACCTTAAAATCTAACAATATGCTTACTGCATAATTATGTTCAATAGTATTTTTGAATGATCTAATTTTGAAAATAAATGAAATATTTCAAAAACAGAAATACATGGTGAGATTTTTTATACAACCATATTAATATGAAATATTTTGTATGTTGCATGGATCCCTAGCAGTAAATTTTATTACCGCTTTCATTTTTAGATCTTTATTTTTAATTGCCTGATAATATTTAGAAGATAGCATATTTCTATATTCATGGCTTCTAGTTTCACACATTTCTCTAGTTCCATCTCCTATAATGAGTTCCCTCACTTCTTTCAATCATTCTATAATAAAAATTTTTCATAAAAGCAGATTTCAAAATTCAAGAGAAATGTGGAGATTGTAACAAAAATAAGTGTATATTATCACAAGAATCATAAGAGGCTCTAATGATGAAAATAACTATAAATTTAATTGTTTATTTAATAAATTTACTTAAGAGGAAATGTGTGGCTTTCAGTGGATGAGTCTACTGGTAGTAAACTAGTTTTCAAATGCGTCATTTTTTGTAGACATCTCAATATTGCTTCCTCTCTACTTGCTGAAGGACTGGGATACATTTATAACACATTTTAAATGGATGTTATTTTAAATTGCTTAACTCACACTTAAAATCCAAGCCATTACCTAATGAGGTAGATTACATTATAATTATATGCCTTTTGGAATTGAAATTGCAATTTCTTTAGTATATTAGTGAATAAAGTATAAAAATGTTGTACATTAATATACTTCCTTTACATTTATTTCAATTGAACTTTTTGGAGGGAATTTCATCTACATAAAGAAAGTAATTTTTGATAATTGGGCAAGACTATTGGGAGATAGAAATTTCTTTTTTTTTCTTTTTTGATAGTAACTTTCTTTTTTTTTTTAAGGAAAGAAATACATACTTTTATTTGAAATTATACCTAAAATTGTATTTTCATTTTTGAAAACAAAACATTGTATGACATATGAATACATATATGTTTACTAATTACAAATTTACCAAATTACAAATTATGTTTGTCAACTAAAAATGTTCTTGTGGACAATTTTATTACTTTTATATGATATACATAACATTTGCTCTTTATATATATATATTTTATTAAATCATAACTGTATACATTGATATGATCATGGGGCATCATACATTCGCTTCATAGACCATTTGAGAGACTCAGGCTATCTTTTAGTTGTTTCTATGCCCATCTTAGCAAATTTCACTCACCTATCAGGTGAAATATTAATGAAATTAAGTTTTTCAGCATTATAATTTTACTTGTTATTGCCTACCAAAGGATCATGTTTTGTCATCAGAAGTGAAAGGAAACTGCACTAGACAGCTTCTAATATGCTTAACAAAAAGGCTCAAGAATCCTATACTCATTATGATTAAAGGAAGAAAATGGCAAATGCATCTTTTAAACATTACGGAATTTTAAAGTATATTTAATGTTTGCAAGAATTGGTGGGAAGTTGAGTGTGGTTAATACTTCTGATGATTAGAAAGTCAGAGGCTAGGTAAAGTGGTTTCTTAGCCACACATTCCTCAGGAAGTTGTAGTGTACAAAGATGTGGACTAAGTCTAACACATCACAGTCTAATCTCAGAAGTTACTGCAATAGGAATATTTAGATTTCAGCCCAATTTAGGAATAAAAGTAGCATGCAGCCTAGTGCTTCTCTCAGCTGAGGGAAATGGCATGTAGGCATGCACTATTTCAGAAAGTTAGGGAAGCCATCAGTATACTTGAGAGACAAGTAAGATATACAACATCCAGATGTCAGTGTGTACCTATTTTGGATTTTTTAAAGTATTTCCAAACATATAACGTAATACTGAATTGTTACTAATAAGCATTATAATGGTCTCTGTGTGTTTGTTTTAAAATCCTGATTGTTTTTAGTTTTTTTAGATATGTTAAATACATCACATTACACTTATAATTAGGTTAATCATTTTTAAAATTTGTATCACATGCTCATGATTCCAACTTGTGTTAGAAAAGATGCCATGTTTTAACATGTTGTAGCAAAGATGCATTTCATATTTATAATTATGTACTTAAGAATAATTGCCAAATATCTGGTAGTTCAAGGGGATAAAAATAACAGTTCATAATTATAATTTTTTAAAATCTACCATATGTTATAAAAATATATTAGTGCACATTTGATGACAAATATGACACATTTTTCTTGATTATTTAATAAGTTCATTTATTTAAATTAAATTGATATAGGTTTTGATAGACAATTGCCCTAATTTAACCTTTTTTGTGTCTCATCTATTTATATTTTTTTCTTCACTATTCATTTAGGTCTTTTATTTCTCATTTGGTGAAGTCTTTATACTCAAGTTTAAGTTATTTAATTGCTTTAAGAATTTACTCCAAGCTCTTTTTTTTTTTGCAGTTTTTGGCAAGGGGCTGGGTTTGAACCCACCATCTCCAGCATATGGTGCCAGCACCCTACTCCTTTGAGCCACAGGTGCCGCCCACTCTGTTTTTTTTTTTTAAATCATAGCTGTGCAATTATGGGGTACAAAGTGCTGGTTTTATATACAATTTGAAGTACTTTCATGAAACTGGTTAGCATAGCCTTCACCGCATTTTCTTAGTTATTATGTTAAGACATTTATATCCTACACTTAGGAGATTTAACATGTACCCTTGTAAAATGTACCACAGGTATGGTCCCACCGATTTTCCTCCATCCACCCATCCTCCCCCCACATTTCCCCTTCATTTTGGGCTGTAGTTGGGTTATAGCATTCATATGGAAGTGTGGGTATTTATAAATTGGTTTCATAGTAGGGCTGAGTACTTTGGGTACTTTTTCATAGAAGAAAGTGCAGGGAAAATACTTGAGGAAATTGGCCTGGAAGAATACATTATGAGGCGGACTCCCTCCCCAGGCAATTGAAGCAACACCAAAAATACATTACTGAAATCTGATCAAACTAAAAAGCTTCTTCACAGCCAAGAACATAGTATGTAGAGAAAGCAGACAGCCCTCAGAATGGGAGATGATATTTGCAGGTTCTGTCTCTGACAAAGAATTAATAACCAGAATCCACAGAGAACTCAAACATATTAGCAAGAAAAGAACAAGTTATCCCATTTCAGTGTAGGCAAGGGACTTGAAGAGAAACTTTCAAGTTCTTGTTAAATTTTTTTTTCTGCATGTTATTTTTTGAGGAGTAAACACTAATAAATAAATTTGAAAAGAATCTCTATGTAATATGATATGATCATTCAAAACTATTGCCAATATTCTTAATTTTAGATCACTGCTGACTCCTCATCAGTGAGTGGAGGACTTGAATCCTTGAAAATCTCTGTAACTGTTCTCTTTGTAGACCAGGGAGTCAGCAAGAGACTTCTGGACCCCAAGAGGAGGACAAAAACAGTGGAAAACTGGCAAGTGGTCACATGTGTTCAATCAGTCTAAACCTGCCGGCAACTGTCAGTACAGTAGCAGCAAGACTGCAAACCGGAAAGGCCTTACCTGTGAACTGTTTTGGTGTCTTTGGTCTTGGCACTCAGTTGAACTGCCTTGGGGAGAGTTTGAGCAGGAGTGCGGAGAACTTTGGCCATCGTCTAGGGCCCCAGTCTGAGCCGCTGAGCCAGATGGAGCTAATAGTGTTTGGTTGTGGGCCATTGGGAGAGAATTGCCCCGGCAAGCTCCACCCTCAGGGTCGCAGAGCAAGAATCAGGCAGGAGCTGGTAACCTAGTGACTGAATAGCCTAAAGGTGGGGACTGAGACGCCTTACAGCCCTAACCCTCAGGGGCAGAGTGAGACCTGTTTTGGCACACTGGGTAAGTGGATAGCCACTTTAGCAGATTCCAGCTAGAAGCACTTTCCTGGGAAAGCTTTTGCTCAGCAAGTTTACAAGATTAAAGTTCCTTTTAAGAGGGCTGAAAAGAGATTTAGGGTGTCTACCAGGTGGGGTATGCGAAATCAGCAGAGGCCTCCAGTCGTATCAGCACTGTGATTAACATCTCATACCCCAGAAGACCATGTGTTGCCCAGACAATATTCAACAACATATATATACTGCTTTGTTTTTGGTTGTGTTTTTTTTTGTTGTTGTTTGGTTGGTTGGTTGTTTTTTTTTATTGTTTATTTTGATATTGTTGATGTTATTTTGTTTTTTAAGTTAAAATTTTTTCCATACACATTTTTTTCTTATCAGTTTTTCTAGTTTAATTACAATTTCCCATGGCTGCACTTTTCAATAACTAGAACTTCATTTTTGCTAGTGTTTCTACCCCTATTATTTGTTTTTTCACCCAATTTTATCCCGTAAAGTTTTCTTTGCTTGTGTGGTTTGATTTATAGCATTTTTGTCTTTCCTCTCTACTTGGTGGAGGTGGTGTACTGTGTCTGATCAGGTTAGCAAAGAGCTGCTGACCTCAAGGGAACCACCCAACCGGGCACCCCCAGAAGGTGGGTTTTTTTTTAAGGTTGTGTCAAAGTACCTTACTGTACACCTATATTGCTCTGTCTCCCTCTTTCTGTGCCTCTCTTCTTTTTGTCAATATTACTTTTATCCACCCCCTCTCCTTTCTCTATTTTCTTTTCGCTCATTCCTTCTTTCTTTCATCCCTTCTTGCTCTTCAACCTTCTCATAATTCTGGTCCTGTACCAAAAGGTCTCATTGAAAACTTAGTCCACAGGCACAGAACTTAAAGAGCAAGAGGAAGTGAAAGGAAAATTGGGGCAAGGAAACAGATAAAAGAAATCACTCATGAGGAAGAATCAGCAGAAAACTCCAGGCAACATGAAGAACCAGTCCAGAACAACCCTGCCAGGGGACCATAAGGAAGCTACTGAAGAGGATTCCACCTATAAAGAAATGTTAGGAATGACAGAAAGGGAATTTAGAATACACATGATGAAAACAATGAAAGAAATGATGGAAACAATGAAGGAAACTGTTAATACAGTGGAAAATAACCAAAAGGAATTCCAAAAACAGAATCAAATAAGAGATGAACGATATGAAGATTATAGAAAGGATATAGGAGAGCTGAAGGAACTGAAACAGTCAATTAGGGAACTTAAAGTTGCAATGGAAAGTATCAGCAACAGGTTAGACCATGAAGAAGAAAGAATTTCAGAGGTAGAAGACAAAGTTCTTCAGATAACTCAGATAGTAAAAGAGGCAGAAAAGAAGAGAGAGAAAGTAGAACATTCACTGTCAGAATTATGGGACTTTATGAAGTGTTCCAAAATACAAGTTATAGGAATCCCAGAAGGGGAAGAAGAATGCCCCAGAGGAATGGAAGCCATACTAGAGAATATTATAAAAGAAAACTCCCCAAATATCACCAAAGATTCTGACACACTACTTTCAGAGGGATATCGGACCCCAGGTTGCCCCAAATCTAACCAAGCTTCTCCAAGACACATTGTGATGAACCTGTCCAAAGTCAAGAAAAGATAAAAGATTCTATAAGTTGCCAGGAGTAAGCGCCAGTTGATCTACAGGGGCAAATCCATCAGAGTGACTGCAGACTTCTCTAATGAAACTTTCCAAGCAAGAAGACAATGGTCATCTACCTTTAATCTACTTAAACAGAACGATTTCCAGCCCAGAATTCTGTACTCTGCTAAGCTAAGCTTAAAAATTGCTGGAGAAATCAAATCATTTACGGGTATACAAACATTGAGGAAATTTGCCACAACAAGACCAGCTCTACAGGAAATACTTCAACCTGTTCTACACACTGACCACCACAATGGATCAGCAGCAAAGCAAGAACTCAGAAATTAAAAGACAGAACCTAACCTCCACACTGATGCAAAAGATAAAACTAAGCAATGGACTCTCACAAAATAAGACAAATAGAATACTACCACACTTATCAATTATCTCAATAAGTGTTAATGGCTAGAATTCCCCACTGAAGAGACATAGATTGGTTGACTGGATTAAAAAAATACAAGCCATCCATTTGCCGTCTTCAGAAAACACACCTGGCTTCAAAAGAGAAATTAAAACTCTGAGTGAAGGGTTGGAAAACAATTTTTCTGGCAAATGGAATTCAGAAGAAAAGAGGAGTTGAAATTGTATTTTCAGATACATGTGGATTTAAAGCAACTAAATTCAAAAAAACAAATATGGTCACTTTATATTGGTCAAGAGAAAAATACAAGAAGGAGTTGTTTCAATTCTAAATATTTATGCACCCAATTCAAATGCTCCCAGATTCTTGAAACAGACCTTACTCAGTCGAAGCAATATGATATCCAATGAGATCATCATAAAAGGGGAATTTAACACTCCTCTTACAGAGCTGGACAGATCCTCTAAATAGAAATTAAACAAAGATATAAGAAATTTAAATGAGACCCTAGAACAATTGTGCTTGATAGATGCATACAGAACATTCCATCCCAAAGATAAAGTATATACATTCTTCTCATCACCCCATGGAACATTCTCCAAAATGATCATATCCTGGGACACAAAATAAATATCAACAGAATCAAAACAACTGAAATTTTACCTTGTATCTTCTCAGATCGTAAGGCACTAAAGGTGGAACTCAACTCCAACAAAATGCTCGACCCCACACAAAGGCATGGAAATTAAACAACCTTCTATTGAATAACAGATGGGTGCAGGAAGAAATAAAACAGGAAATCATTAACTTCCTTGAGCATAACAACAATGAAGACACAAGCTACCAAAACATGTGGGATACTTCAAAAGCAGTTTTGAGAGGAAAATTTATCACTTCAGATGCCTACATTCGAAAAACAGAAAGAGAGCACATCAAGAAACTCAGAAGCCATCTTATGGAATTGGAAAAAGAAGAACAATCTAAGCCTAAACTCAATAGAAGAAAAGAAATATCCAAAATCAAATCAGAGATCAATGAAATTGAAAACAAAAGAATCATTCAGAAAATTAATGAAACAAGAAGTTGGCTTTTTGTAAAAATTAATAAAATAGATAAACCATTGGCCAAACTAACGAGAAATAGAAAAGTGAAATCTCTAGTAACCTCAATTAGAAATGATCAAGGGGAAATAACAACTGATCCCACAGAGATACAAGAGATCATCTCTGAATACTACCAGAAACTCTATGCCAAGAAATTTGACAATGTGAAGGAAATGGATCAATATTTGGAATCACACCCTCTCCCTAGACTCAACCAGGAAGAAACAGAGCTCCTGAATAGACCAATTTCAAGCACTGAGAGACATGATTGCAAGAGGGACTTTACCTAACAATTGCAATCAGTGTAACCTGGCTTATTTTACCCTCAATGAATCCCCAATAATAAAAAAAAAAGAAACAATAAAAAAGCTTCCAACCAAAAAATGCCCTAGTCCAGATGGCTTCACTCCAGAATTCTATCAAACCTTCAAGGAAGAGCTTATTCCTGTACTGCAGAAATTATTCCAAAAAATTGAGGAAGAAGGAATCTTCCCCAACACATTCTATGAAGCAAACATCACCCTGATACCAAAACCAGGAAAAGACCCAAACAAAAAGGAGAATTTCAGACCAATCTCACTCATGAATATAGATGCAAAAATTCTCAACAAAATCCTAGCCAATAGATGACAGCTTATCATCCAAAAAGTCATTCATAATGATCAAGTAGGTTCCATCCCAGGGATGCAAGGCTGGTTTAACATACGCAAGTCCATAAATGTTATCTACCATATTAACAGAGGCAAAAATAAAGATGATATGATCCTCTCAATAGATGCAAAAAAAAAAGCATTTGATAAAATCCAGCATGGTTTTCTAATTAGAACACTGAAGAGTATAGGCATAGGTGGCACATTTCTAAAACTGATTGAAGCTATCTATGACAAACCCACAGCCAATATTTTACTGAATGGAGTAAAACTGAAAGCTTTTCCTCTTAGAACTGGAACCAGACAAGGTTGTCCTCTGTCACCTTTGCTATTCAACATAGTGCTGGATGTTCTACCCAATACCATTAGGCAAGACAAGGAAATAAAGGGAATGCAAATGGGAGCAGAGGAGGTCAAACTCTCCCTCTTTGCTGAGGACAAGATCTTATACTTAGAGAACCCCAAAGACTCAACCACAAGACTCCTAGAAGTCATCAAAAAATACAGTAATGTCTCAGGATATAAAATCAATGTCCACAAGTCAGTAGCCTTTGTATACGCCAATAACAGTGAAGATGAGAAGCTAATTATGGACACAACTCCCTTTACCATAGTTTCAAAGAAAATGAAATACCTAGGAATATACCTAATGAAGGAGGTGAAGGACCTCTATAAAGAAAGTTATGAAATCATCAAAAAGGAAATAGCAGATGATATTAAAAAATGGAAGAACATACCATGCTCATGGATGGGCAGAATCAACATTGTTAAAATGTCTATACTTCCCAAAGAAATCTACCTATTCAATGCCATTCCTATCAAAATACCAACATTGTACTTTCAAGATTTTGAAAAAATGATTCTGCATTTTGTATGGAACCAGAAAAAAACCCGTATAGCTAAGGCAGTTCTTAGTAATAAAAATAAAGCTGGGGGCATCAGCATACCAGATTTTAGTCTGTGCTACACAGCCATAGTGGTCAAGACAGCATGATACTGGCACAAAAATAGAGACAAAGACACTTGGCATCGAATAGAAAACCAAGAAATGAAACTAACATCTTACAACCATCTAATCTTTGATAAACCAAACAAGAACATACTTTGGAGGAAAGACTCCCTATTCAGTAAATGGTGTTGGGAGAACTGGATATCTACATGTAAAAGACTGAAACTGGCCCCACACCCTTCTCCGCTCACAAAAATTGATTCAAGATGGATAAAGGACTTAAATTTAAGGCATGAAACAATAAAAATCCTCCAAGAAAGCATAGGAAAAACACTGGAAGATATTGGCCTGGGGAAAGACTTCATGAAGAAGACTGCCATGGCAATTGCAACAACAACAAAAATAAACAAATGGGAATTTATTAAACTAAAAAGCTTCTGTATAGCCAAGCAGACAACAACCAAAGCACAGAGACAACCTACACAATGGGAAAGGATATTTGCATATTTTCAATCAGACAAAAGCTTGATAACTAGCATCTATAGAGAACTTAAATTAATCCACATGAAAAAAGCCAACAATCCCATATATCAATGGGCAAGAGACATGAATAGAACTTTCTCTAAAGATGACAGACGAATGGCTAACAAACACATGAAAAAATGTTCATCATCTCTAAAATTTAGAGAAATGCAAATCAAAACAACCCTGAGATGCCATCTAACCCCAGTGAGAATGGCCCACATCACAAAATCTCAAAACTGCAGATGCTGGCGTGGATGTGGAGAGAAGGGAACACTTTTACACTGCTGGTGGGACTGCCATCTAGTACAACCTTCCTGGAAGGAAGTATGGAGAAACCTCAAAGTACTCAAGCTAGACCTCCCATTTGATCCTGCAATCCCATTACTGGGCATCTACCCAGAAGGAAAAAAATCCTTTTATCATAAGGACACTTGTACTAGACTGTTTATTGCAGCTCAATTTACAATCGACAAAATGTGGAAACAGCCTAAATGCCCACCAACCCAGGAATGGATTAACAAGCTGTGGTATATGTATACCATGGAATACTATTCAGCTATTAAAAACAATGGAGACTTTACATCCTTCGTATGAACCTGGATGGAAGTGGAAGACATTATTCTTAGTAAAGCATCACAAGGATGGAGAAGCATGAATCCTATGTACTCAATTTTGATATGAGGACAATTAATGAAAATTACGGTTATGGAGGAGGAGGAAAAGCAGAAAGAGGGAAGGAAGGAGGGGAGTGGTGCCTTGGTGTGTGCCACACTTTCTGGGGGAAAGACATGATTGCAAGATGGACTTTACCTAACAAATGCAATGAGTGTAATCTGGCTTATTGTACCCTCATTGAATCCCCAACAATAAATATATATGTATATATATATATATACACATTTTTAATTTTATTCTTGTCTCAGTCTCTTCTTGTCTTACACTATGTAAATGATTGATAATGTATCTTGTATATCAGTATAATATTTTATATAGTAATTTATTACATAATTCCTAGTACAGTCATAATACTCTTTCTCTCCTGTGTCTCTTGCTCAATTATCCCAGTGTTTTTTTCATTTACTTCTAAATATTCTGTGTTGTATTTCCTCCTTGTTACATTCTTCTCAATAGTTTTCATTCTTGTTTTCAGTTCGGTCTCTTCTTTCTAGATTTTAATATAATTACACAATAGTCTGAAATATATAGTCTTGAAATCATCTTTAATCATCAGGGAAATGCAAATCAAAACCAGCTTCTCACTCAAGCACGGTGAGAATAGCCCACATCACTAAGTCCCCAAACTGCAGATGCTAGAGTGGATGTGGAAAGAAGGGAACACTTCTACACTGCTGCTGGGATTGCAAACTAATACAACCTTTCTGGAAATAAGTATTGAGAATGCTCAAAGAACTAAAAGTTGACGTTCCATTTGATACTGCAATCTAGAAGAACAAAAATCATTTTACCAAAAGTCATTTGCAACGAAATATTTATTGCATCTCAATTCTTAATTGCTAAGTCATGTAAGCAACCCAAACACCCATCAAACCATGAATAGCTTAATAAATTTGTTAATTGTGGTATAAATATACCACATATATAATGATATATATGGTATATATACATACATAACGATATATATATATATATTATGTATATATATATATATATATATTCATTCCATGGTGTGTATATATACACACCATGGAATATTGTTCAGCCATAAAAAGTTGAATACATATTTTATGTTTACCTGGAAGGCATTGGCACACATTCTTCTTAGTAAAGTATCTCAAGAATGGGTAAAAAAGTATTCAATATACTCAATACTATTTTGAGACCAATATAGAAACACTTACACACTCAAACAAATGATAAAAAACAAATACAATTTATCAAGAGGATAGGACAGAGAGAGGAGAGTAAGGGAGAGGGAGATTGGTGGGAGGAGGAAAGGCATTCGGTGGGATTTCACCTACTTTGTATGACACAAGTATATTTATTGCACCTGCCTAAGATGAGGGGCTTTTCTACAACTTGAAATTTAACTTAGAAGTGGGAACAATGTAATCTAAAAATTTGTTCCCTCATATTAACTTGAAATTAAAAAAGAAAAAAATAAATAAAATTAAATTTAAAATTTATTGTCAATATTATTACATGCATCTGAGTTGTTGCTAAGGTGTAACCCAAATAGGATAGCATTGTGAGATACATCAGGGGAAAACATGAAGATACATCATAATATTTGAGTAGATGAAACAAAATTAAGAATAGTGAAGAAATTATATAATACTAATAGTGAACATCAACTTCAGTTTATATGCCATAGAACCTCTGTAAATTGACCACCCAAGGGACTTTAACAAACTGCTCAACATAGGAAGTTGGTCAACATAAGGAAGCAAACTAAATGCCCACCAATTCAGAAATGGATTAACAAGTTGCAATACCATGAAATACTATTCAGCCATTTAAAAAGATGGAGAATTTACATCTTTTGTATAAACTTGGATATTCTTAGTAAGGTATCACAATAATGGAGAAGCAAGAATCTAATGTATTCTATTCTAATATGAAGCCAGTAGGTGATCTAATACCAACATAAGAGAAAAACTCAAGTCAATTCAAGGTGGGAGGGTTACAAGTGAGTGGGGTGACGGGAGGGAGATGGGTGTGCTCCCACTTAATGAACACAATCTTTTTTTTTTTTTTTTTTTTTGTAGAGACAGAGTTTCACTTTATGGCCCTCGGTAGAGTGCCATGGCATCACACAGCTCACAGCAACCTCCAACTCCTGGGCTTAAGCGATTCTCTTGCCTCAGCCTCCCAAGTAGCTGGGACTACAGGCGCCCGCCACAACACCCGGCTATTTTTTTGTTGCAGTTTGGCCAGGGCCGGGTTTGAACCCGCAACCCTCGGTATATGGATCCAGCGCCTTACCGACTGAGCCACAGGTGCGGCCCTAATGGACACAATCTTATTGTGTATGGCACATCTCTTGGAGGTGGAGTATAATTATAAGAGGGACTTTACCTAGCAAATGCAAACATTGTAACCTAATTGTTTGTACCCTCAATTAATCTGAAACAATAACAAAAAAAAATTTAAATACTGATGGAAAGTTAAGTGTGAAATTTGGGGTCCTCTTCAAAGATGATAAAAGTGCCAACTTATCTGAACCATTGGTAGGAATTCCCAAATCTGCAAAATGAATGAAGGTTGTCACATAACCAGGAGAGCTACTTTTTCAGGATGTTTATGATGAACTTGATAGTATATTGTGGCAAGAGTAATGTAGTTTATATATTCTTATGAACTGGTATCTTTTGTTTCTAAAAAATTGGAATATGAAGTCAACAAATGTTTGTGCATAGTGTATATATATATAGAACTTTGTAAACAAAAGGAGATTCATATTTTAGAAATATGCCCTTTATATCTTGAAAGAATATTTATCTATTACATTGCAAAATAAATATGTCATAGTATTTTTCTTAGGAATCTGGCTAGGAAATTAGGCAATGATACTCTTTTTTTGCTGGGAATAAGGGAGTATTTATTTCACAGATCTTTCTTAAGTAACTTCTACAGATACTTATATTCTATAAAAGCAAGAAGCAAACTGAAGACCAACTCCCATAAGAAATATTGTAATGCTTATGTAATAAAGACAAGCTTAAAATGGGACAGAAATAAAATGTAAATTACATTGCTCACATTCAGTTAGTTAAAATAACGATGACAACAACAACAACAACAAACTTATTCATAGGATAAAAGATTAAAATCCCAACAGAGAATCTGGGTACACACTTCATTTATTATTTCTAGGATATAACAGAGTCAGGTAAGGATTCTTGTAATAAAACCCATGTCCCTCAGTAGTTAACAAGAGAAAATGTAAAGGGATATTAATCACATCTATTTTCCACTATTTTCATGGAGACAGAATGTTTCCTTTATTTTCATGGCAATTGAATGCCAATTTTCTGTTTTTAATCATCATTAAATTGTTGGTAACATAGTGTATTTATCAGAAAATGACGTTTACATCACAATGAATGTGCAGGGTTTTTTGTACACATAATAGTCAGATTAAAAATGTAATTCAATTTCTTATACAACAAAATCATAAAAAATATTATGTTGTGTAGTTCCACTGGTAAAACATATAGTTCCAAAATTATACATAACAGAGGAAGTGAACTTTATGGAAATTTCTGTACTATATTCCTCATCCCAAGTATGACTAAAACATTGAACTTTGAAATGATTTCTTAAAAAAAGACACACTTAGTCTTTGAATAAGAATAAATAATCAAGGAGGATGAGCATTTTTTCATGTCTATAGGTCGTGCACCTGTCTTCTTCGAAGTTTCTCTTCAAGTCCCTTGCCCAGCCTGAGATGGGATCACTTGTTCTTTTCTTGCTAATACTTTTGAGTTTTCTGTGGATTCTGGTTATTAAACCTTTCTCAGAGACATAACCTGTAAATATCTTCTCCAATTCTGAGGGCTGTCTGCTTGCTTTACATACTGTGTTCTTGGCTGTGCAGAAGCTTTTTAGTTTGATCAGGTCCCAGTAATATATTTTCAGTGTTGCTTCAATTGCCTGTGGGGTCCTCCTCATAAAATATTCACTTATCATCCTTAATCATCAGAGAAATTCAAGTCAATACTACTTTGAGAAGTCCTCTAACTCCAGTAAGATTAGCCCATATCACAAAATCTCAAAACCAGAGACATTGACGTGGATGTGGAGAAAAGGGTACACTTCTACACTGCTGGTGGCAATGCAAATTGTATGTTCCTTTTAGAAAGATGTTTAGATAACACTTAGAGATCTAAAAATAGATCTGCCATTTGATCCTACAATTCCTCTATGAGGTATATATCCAGAAGACCAAAAATCACATTATAGCAAAGATATTTGTACCAAAATGTTTCTTGCAGCCCAAATCATAATTGCTAAGTCATCGAAAAAGCCCAAGTGCCCATTGATCCACTAATGGATTGATAAATTGTGGTATGTGTACACCTGGAATATTATGCAGCCTTAAAGAAAGATGGAGATTTTACCTCTTTCACGTTTACATGGATGGAGGTGGAACATATTATTATTAGCAAAGTATCTCAAGAATGGAAGAAAAAGTATCCAATGTAGTCAGACCCACTATGAAACTGGTTTATAGCTTTCTTATGAAAGCTATAACCCAATTATAGCCCAAGAACAGTAAAAGCTAGAGGGAGGGGTGAGGGCAGGGAAGGTTGGATGAAAGGAGGGTAATTGGTGGGACTACAACTATGGTGCATCTTACAAAGGTACATGTGAAATTTACTAAGTGTAGAATATAAATGTCTTTTTTTGTTGTTGGGGATTCATTGAGGGTACAATGAGCCAGGTTACACTGATTGCAATTGTTAGGTAAAGTCCCTCTTGCAATCATGTCTTGCCCCAATAACATGTGACACACACTAAGGCCCCACCCCCATCCCTCCATCCCTCTTTCTTCTTCCCCCCCCATACCCGTAATTGTCATTAATTGTCCTCATATCAAAATTGAGTACATAGGATTCATGCTTCTCCATTCTTGTGATGCTTTACTAAGAATAATGTCTTCCACTTCCATCCAGGTTAATACGAAGGATGTAAAGTCTCCATTTTTTTTAATGGCTGAATAGTATTCCATGGTATACATATACCACAGCTTGTTAATCCATTCCTGTGCTGGTGGGCATTTACTCTGTTTCCACATTTTGTCGATTGTAAATTGAGCTGCAATAAACAGTCTAGTACAAGTGTCCTTATGATAAAAGGATTTTTTTCCTTCTGGGTAGATGCCCAGTAATGGGATTGCAGGATCAAATGGGAGGTCTAGCTAGAGTGTTTTGAGGTTTCTCCATACTTACTTCCAGAAAGGCTGTACTAGTTTGCAGTCCCACCAGCAGTGTAAAAGTGTTCCCTTCTCTCCACATCCACGCCAGCATCTGCAGTTTTGAGATTTTGTGATGTGGGCCATTCTCACTGGGGTTAGATGATATCTCAGGGTGGTTTTGATTTGCATTTCTCTAATATATAGAGATGATGAACATTTTTTGATGTGTTTGTTAGCCATTCGTCTGTCATCTTTAGAGAAAGTTCTATTCATGTCTCTTGCCCATTGATATATGGGATTGTTGGCTTTTTTCATGTGGATTAATTTGAGTTCTCTATAGATGCTAGTTATCAAGCTTTTGTCTGATTGAAAATATGCAAATATCCTTTCCCATTGTGTAGGTTGTCTCTTTGCTTTGGTTATTGTCTCCTTAGCTGTACAGACTCTTTTCAGTTTAATGAAGTCCCATTTGTTTATTTTTGTTGTTGTTGCAATTGCCATGGCAGTCTTCTTCATGAAGTCTTTCCCCATGCCAATGTATTCCAGTATTTTTCCTATGCTTTCTTGGAGGATTTTTATTGTTTCATGCCTTAAATTTAAGTCCTTTATCCATCTTGAATCAATTTTTGTGAGTGGGGAAAAGTGTGGGTCCAGTTTCAGTCTTTTACATGTAGACATCCAGTTCTCACAACACCATTTATTGAATAGGGAGTCTTTCCCCCAAGGTATGTTCTTGTTTGCTTTATCGAAAATTAGGTGGTTGTAAGATGTTACTTTCATTTCTTGGTTTTCAATTCGATTCCAAGTGTCTATGTCTCTGTTTTTGTGTCAGTACCACACTGTCTTGACCACTATGGCTGTGTAGCCCAGACTAAAATCTGGTATGCTGATGCCCCCAGCTTTATTTTTATTACTAAGAACTGCCTTAGCTATACGGGTTTTTTTCTGGTTCCATACAAAATGCAGAATCATTTTTTCCAAATCTTGAAAGTACGATGTTGGTATTTTGATAGGAATGGCATTGAATAGGTAGATTGCTTTGGGAAGTATAGACATTTTAACAATGTTGATTCTTCCCGTCCATGAGCATGGTATGTTCTTCCATTTGTTAATATCCTCTGCTATTTCCTTTCTGAGGATTTCATAGTTTTCTTTACAGAGGTCCTTCACCTCCTTTGTTAGGAATATTTCTAGGTATTTCATTTTCTTTGAAACTATGGTGAAGGGAGTTGTGCCCTTAATTAGCTTCTTATCTTGACTGTTATTGGTGTACACAAAGGCTACTGACTTGTGGACATTGATTTTATATCCTGAAACATTCCTGTATTTTTTTATGATTTCTAGGAATCTTGTGGTTGAGTCTTTGGGGTTCTCTAAGTATAAGATCTTGTCCTCAGCAAAGAGCGAGAGTTTGACCTCCTGTGCTCCCATTTAGATTCCCTTTATTTCCTTGTCTTTCCTAATTGTATTGGCTAGAACTTCAAGCACTATGTTGAATAGTAAAGGTGACAGAGGACAACCTTGTCTGGTTCCAGTTCTAAGAGGAAAAGCTTTCAGTTTTATTCCATTCAGTAAAATATTGGCTGTTGGTTTGTCATAGATAGCTTCAATCAGTTTTAGAAATGTGCCACCTATGCCTATACTCTTCAGTGTTCTAATTAGAAAACCATGCTGGATTTTATCAAATGCTTTTTCGGCATCTATTGAGAGGATCATGTGATCTTTATTTTTGCCTGGGTTAATATGGTGAATAACGTTTATGGACTTGGGTATGTTAAACCAGCCTTGCATCCCTGGGACGAAGCCTACTTGATCATGATGAATGACTTTTTTGATGATAGGCTGCAATCTATTGGCTAGGATTTTGTTGAGAATTTTTGCATCTATATTCATGAGTGAGATTGGTCTGAAATTCTCCTTTGTCTTTGGGTCTTTTCCTGGTTTTGGTATCAGGGTGATGTTTGCTTCATAGAATGTGTTGGGAAAGATTCCTTCTTCCTCAATTTTTTGTAGTAATTTCTGCAGTACAGGAAAAAGTTCTTCCTAGAATGTTTGATAGCATTCTGGAGTGAAGCCATCTGGACCAGGTCATTTTTTGGTTGGAAGATTTTTTATTCTTTCTTTGATCTCAGTGCTTGAAATTGGTCTGTTCAGGAGCTCTATTTCTTCCTGGCTAAGCCTAGGGAGAGGGTGTGATTCCAAATATTGATCTATTTCCTTCACATTGTCAAATTGCTGGGCATAGAGTTTCTAGTAGTATTCAGAGATGATCTCTTGTATCTCTGTTGGATCAGTTGTTATTTCCCCTTTATCATTTCTGATTGAGGTTACTAGAGATTTTACTTTTCCATTCCTCCTTAGTCTGGGCAATGGTTTATCTATTTTATTTATTTTTTCAAAAAACCAACTCCTTTTTTCATTAATTTTCTGAATGATTCTTTTGTTTTCAATTTCATTGATCTCTGATTTGATTTTGGATATTTCTTTTCTTCTACTGAGTTTAGGCTTAGATTGTTCTTCTTTTTCCAATCCCATAAGATCTCTTGTGAGATTGTTGATGTGCTCTCTTTCTGTTTTTCGAATGTAGGCATCTAAAGCGATGAATTTTCCTCTCAAAACTGCTTTTGCAGTATCCCACAGGTTTTGGTAGCTTGTGTCTTCATTGTTGTTATGCTCAAGGAAGTTAATGATTTCCTGTTTTATTTCTTCCTGCACCCATCTGTTATTCAACAGAAGATTGTTTAATTTCCATGCCTTTGGGTGGGGTCGAGCATTTTTGTTAGATTTGAGTTCCATCCTTAGTGCCTTATGGTCTGAGAAGATACAAGGTAAAATTTCAATTCTTTTGATTCTGTTGATATTTGTTTTGTGTCCCAGGATATGATCAATTTTGGAGAATGTTCCATGGGGTGATGAGAAGAATGTGTATTCTTTATCTTTGGGATGGAGTGTTCTATATGCGTCTATCAAGCACATTTGTTCTCGGGTCTCATTTAAATCTCTTATATCTTTGTTTAATTTCTGTCTAGAGTATCTGTCCAGCTCTGTAAGAGGAGTGTTAATGTCCCCTGTTATGATGGTATTATCAGATATCATATTGCTCAGACTGAGTAAGGTCTGTTTCAAGAATCTGGGAGCATTTAAATTGGGTGCATAAATATTTAGAATTGAAATGTCTTCTTGTTGTATTTTTCCCTTGACCAATATAAAGTGACCATCTTTGTCTTTTTTGACTTTAGTTGCTTTAAATCCACATGTATCTGAAAATAAGATTGCAACTCCTCTTTTCTTCTGAATTCCATTTGCCTGACAAATTGTCTTCCAACCCTTGACTCGGAGCTTTAATTTGTCTCTTGAAGCCAGGTGTGTTTTTTGCAGGCAGCAAATGGATGGCTTGTGTTTTTTAATCCAGTCAACCAATCTATGTCTCTTCAGTGGGGAATTCAAGCTATTAACATTTATTGAGATAATTGATAAGTGTGGTAGTATTCTATTCATCTTATTTGGTGCGAGTCCATTGCTTAGTTTTATCTTTTGCATCAGTGTGGAGGTTAGGTTCTGTCCTTTAATATCTAAGTTCTTACTTTGCTGCTGATCCATTGTGGTTGTCAGTGTGTAGAACAGGTTGAAGTACTTCCTGTAGATCTGGTCTTCTTGTGGTGAATTTCCTCAATGTTTGTATATCAATAAATGATTTGATTTCTCCATCAATTTTTTAACTTAACTTAGCAGGGTACAGAATTCTGGGCTGGAAATTGTTCTGTTTAAGTGGATTATAGGTAGATGACCATTGTCTTCTTGCTTGGAATGTTTCATTAGAGAAGTCTGCGGTCACTCTGATGGATTTGCCCCTGTGGGTCAACTGGCGCTTACTTCTGGCAGCTTGCAGAATCTTTTCTTTTGTCTTGACTTTGGACAGGTTCATCACAATGTGTCTTGGAGAAGCTCGGTTAGAGTTGAGGCAACCTGGGGTCCGATATCCCTCTGAAAGCAGTGTGTCAGAATCTTTGGTGATATTTGGGAAATTTTCTTTTATAATATTCTCTAGTATGGCTTCCTTTCCTCTGGGGCATTCTTCCCCTTATAGAAATCCTATAACTCGTATGTTGGAATGCTTCATAAAGTCCCATAATTCTGAGAGTGAAAGATCTGCTTTCTCTCTCTTTTCTGCCTCTTTTGCTATCTGAGTTATCTGAAGAACTTTGTCTTCTACCTCTGAAATTCTTTCTTTTGCATGGTCTGATCTGTTGCTGATACTTTCCATTGCATCTTTAAATTCCCTAATTGACTGTTTCATTTCCTTCAGCTCTGCTATATCCTTTTTATATTATTCATATCGTTCATCTCTTATTTGATTCTGTTTTTGGATTTCCTTTTGGTTATTTTCTACTTTATTAGCACTTTCCTTCATTGTTTTCATCATTTCTTTCATTGTTTTCAACATGTGTATTCTAAATTCCCTTTCTGTCATTCCTAACATTTCTTCATAGGTGGAATCATCTGCAGTAGCTACCTCACGGTCCCTTGGTGGGGATGTTCTGGACTGCTTCTTCATGTTTCCTGGAGTTTTCTGCTGATTCTTCCTCATGAGTGATTTCTTTTATCTGTTTCCTTGCCCTAATTTTCCTTTCACTTCCTCTTGCTCTTTAAGTTCTCATGCCTGTGGACTAAGGGTTACAGGACCAGAAGGGTGAGAAGGTTGAAGAGCAAAAAAGGGATGAAAGAAAGGAGGACTGAGTGATAAGAAAAAAAAAGAAAAATTGAGAAAGGAGAGGGGGTGCGTGAAAGGAATATTGACAAAAAGAAGAGAGGCACAGAAAGAGGGAGACAGAGCAATATAGGTGTGCAGTAGGGTACTTTGATACAACCTTAAAAAAAACCCACCTTCTGGGGGTGCCCAGTTGGGTGGTTCCCTTGAGGTCAGCAACTGTTTGCTACCCTGATCAGACATAGTACCCCACCTCCACCAAGTAGAGAGGAAAGACAAAAATGCTATAAATCAAACGAAAACAAGCAAACAGAAAACTTTATGGGATAAAATGGGGTGGAAAACCAAATAATAGTGGTAGAAACACTAGCAATAATGAAGTTCTAATTATTGAAAAAGGCAGCAATGGGAAATTATAATTGAACTAGAAAAATTGAGAAAGAAAAAAGATCTGTATGGAAAAGGTTGAACTTAAAAAACAAAACAACATCAACAACATCAAAATAAACACACAAAAAGACAGCCAAACAAAAAAAAAAAAAAAAAAAGAAAAACACAACCAAAAACAAAGCAGTATGTATATGTTATTGAATATTGTCTGGGCAACACGTGGTCTTCTGGGGTATGAGATGTTAATCACAGTTCTGATATGACTGGAGGCTGCTGATTTCTCAACCCCCAGCAGGTAGACACCCGAAATCTCTCTTCAGCCCACTTAAAAGACACTTTGAACTTGTTCACTTGCTGAGCAGAAGCTTTCCCAGGAAAGTGCTTATCGCTGGAATCACTGCTGAAGTAGCTATCCACTTACCCAGTGTGCCAAAACTGGTTTCACTCTGCCCCTGAGGGTTAGGGCTGCAAGGCGGCTCAGACCCCGCCCTTAGGCTACTTGGTCGCTGGGTTACCAGCTCCCACCCAATTCTAGCTCTGCGACCCTGAGGGCGGAGCTTGCCAGGGCAGATCGCTCACAATGGCTCCCTGTGACCCACAGCCAAACACTATTAGCTCTCAGCGGCTCAGACTGGGGCCCTAGACAACGGCCAAAGTTCTCTGCACTCCCGCTCAGGCTCTCCCCAAGGCAATTCAACTGAGTGCCAAGTCCAAAGACACCAAAACAGTTCACAGTTAAGGCCTTTCTGGTTTGCAGTCTCGCTGCTACTGAACTTACAGTTGCGGGCGGGTTTAGACGGATTGAACACACACGACCATTTGCCAGTTTTCCACTGTTTTAGTCCTCCTCTTGGGGTCCAGAAGTCTCTCGCTGACTCCCTGTATCCTCGCAGGGGTGATGATAGGCAGATCCCACCAGCCAGAGATGCCTGGAGTCCTATCTCCCCAGACTCACGGTGCCCAGATGCAAGGAAGCTGTTACTCGGCAACCATCTTGCTCCATCCCTTCTAGAATATAAATGTCTTAACACAATAATTAAGATAATGCTGTGGAGGCTATGTTGACCAGTTTGATGAAAATATTTCAAATTTTATATAGAATTAGCACATTGTACCCCATGATTTAATAATAAAAAAGAATAAAAAAAAGAATAAATAATCAACAGAGCATGTAATACCAGATCATGCAACACTATAACATATTGAACAAGCGATCCTTTTAAGGGAAACTAAGATCCAAATTGTGTTTACCTTTAAACACATTAAATCATCCTCCATCAAAGATGGGGACACTGTGATAGTCCACCTGGCGTATTTTACTGTTATGGTGACACATTTGAAGAAGGATAATAATCCCACCACAGGGGAAGCCTTGAAAGCTGTGACAACCCTGAGTCAATCACAGAAGTCCTCCCTTTGGAACTCACTTTTCTTGTTCAGTCACAGTTTCTTCATAAATTTTACCCCATCTTTTTGCCTGAACAGAAACTGAGCACTGATTCTGATGGTATGTGTATTGCTTAACATTGGATTGACCTTATTGTATGTTTCAAGATCAGTTTGTAGTTATGATAGTTTTCATGCAATGTAATGCTTTACTTAGGATATCATTCCCCAACTCTCTTTTAAAAACATTTTCTTATAAGTCTCATGTTGTTGTGCCCATGTGCCAAATTCATAGCAGAGTTTCTTTATTGAAGAGCCACTGGCAATTGCCTCAGTGTCCCAACATGGGGTTTCTGAGAGCAGCCCTGAGTGATTAAGGGGTCAGGTTTTCAAGTCTTGGTCTGCATCCTGGCTGGCATGCATGCTGTCCATGTGCATCTGAGTAGGGTAGCAAGCAAGCATTTTACAGAAGCATAATTTTGCGGTTAGTCATAAGTCATACAGCATACATTTTTGTTTTAATATTTTACCCCTACACATCTTTCCCCCCATCCATCTTAGTTTCACTATTTTCCCCATCTGGTATTGTTTAAAAGTCAGTTTGGGAACAGTTGGTACTTCCGGGTCTGTTTCCCAGGGAGTTAGCCAAGCAAGAAACTTGGAGTGAACTAGAAGCAAAAAATTAATTAGTACTTTCTCATCTATCTTGGGAATGAAGAAAACTATTTCACTTTTTTTTTTTTGAAAGCTTGCCAAGAGTTAACGAGTATTTTTTTTTTCATTATAGCTTAGGCCTGACACCTTTATGCCTTAGCCTACGCCCACTAGGCCTAACAATGTTATGGAAGTACACAACCCAGCTCTCCCTGATAGGGACAATTCATTTATTTATTTTTTTTCTTTTATTTTCTTTCTTTTTTTTGGCCAGGGCTAGGTTTGAACCCACCACCTCCGGCATATGGGACCGGCGCCCTACTCCTTGAGCCACAGGCGCCACCCTCTTTCTTTTTTTTTTAATTAAACCATAGCTGTGTACATTAATGCCATCATGGGGCACCATTAACCAGTGTGATGAAAATGTGTCAAAGGGACAATTCATTTAACTACTGGCCATTCCATCTCATTTACCAATGACATCATAGATTTCTTTCCTGTTCAAATTCTTGTCCTCAGACATGTTACCATCTTTCCTTCATGACCTGATTAACTTACTCTGTGTTATAGTAATACTTTTAAAAGTATTTAAGTAGTTTTATTAGCAAAAGTAAATAAACAATGTCTTAAATCTCTAATTTATGCCACTAACACTCCAAGTATTACTTCCTACTGATGTACATAGCCAAAATAACCCTAGTACAACTGCATGCATTTTCACTCTGGACTTGTAATATGTATTTCATCTATGTCCTACACAGGCAGATCAGCATCACATTAAATCAATGATATCTTACTTTATCTAAGCCTTTTTGTGTGTGTCCAAACCCACCTATCTTTCATTCTCCATAAGGTATCAATCCCATTTTGCAAAATTTGTGTGGAATGTCTTTGTCACTCCAAACTCCAACCTGTCTTTTCTATGGTAAATAAAATCTATAGACCATGTCTCAAAATCACAATCCAGACATGTAAGTCCTCAGTGAGAAACAGTGCAAGTGCCATCTTTGTCACCCATATACATTAAACTTTCCCATAATAGCAATTATCCTCTCTTCTCTGTCTCCTACAGTAAATAAAATATTTTCCCAATGTCATGTTCACATTTTCCCACTTGCCTTAGATACCTTGTTGTTCAATCTCAGCCTATGATTTATCACTTTCTATTAGTACATCAATTCCTTAGATTTTTGCTAACTGGTAAACCCTTCTCACAAGTGTTTAAACTTACTCAGACCCTAAAATCTTACAATTTAAAAAATACAACTACCATTCCATTGTGATATTTTCCTCTCACCATTTCAAAATTACATTTCGCAGGATAATAGTTTGCACACACAGAAGCTTCCATTTTCCTACAAGCCATTCTTGCCTCCACTGTCACCAGTCTGAAGTGGACCATCCCATGCCAAAGACACTGCCCTCCCAGAAACAACAATAATTTCTGTGTTTAGGAGTTTGATGAAAACCTCTTAATCTTCATCTTCCATGTGGACTGCCTCTTTCTTCTCACAACAGTCCTACCTCTGAGGATAACTAGTAAGACCACCTCATAAATGCCCTACCACCTCTGCAGTTAATCCTTCTTATTTTATTCTTTTTCTGTGATCATCTTCTTTAAGTTTTATTTTTTGAAACTTTTTCATGCTGTATTACTCATTTGCTTATTTATTGACTTGAAATCTCTCCCCAAAACATTTTTATTCATTTTCATATTTTCACATATTAACTATATGTTGAAAACTCCAAAATTTTTAACTTTTAGCCACGCCCTTTCTCTAAACTCCACATCCTTGTATCTGAATTTCCATGTGGCATAATTTCTTAACATTTCTCATATTGGGTCAATAATCTTTGTCTCTCCATATACAGAGGCCAGCCTCCACCCAATTGAACACATTAGAAAGAAGCTTTCATAAAAACACAAGTTAAGTCTAACAGTGGGAGGAAAGAGGAGGGAGAGAGAAATGGGAGGAGGGAGGATAATTGGTAGGATCTCACCTAATGTGCACAATGTGAAGGTGTTCAGCCCACCCCCTGAGTGAAGGGCTCAATTACAACTTGAACTTTACCTTAAAATTGAAAACAATGTAACCTAATCATTTTTACCCTCATATTAATCTGAATTTTTTTTTAAAGTAGTTTTCAGTAAGGTAACTTAAGTTTTGTTAAATATAAGGTACAATTAATATACTAATCTGAGATAACACTTGTAAAGTAAGCTATTTCATTTTTTCATATTGCACTCCAAAGCCTACCCTAGATCAATGAAGATTTCCTCCCTACCGCACTCATTTGCTGTCCTGTCTCAAATTCCAGCACATCACTTTCCTTTTATCCAAAATTGAACCAGATGAATCCCAGAGGGACTAAGGACAGTCCTCACAGGAAAAATCCCAGGAGGAAGGAAAATCTTGAGCACTGGGGAAAAAATAAGGTAATAGAACATAAGAACATATGGTGAGAGAAAATGACATGAGCTGGAGGGTCATTGTGCACTTGCAACTGAAGCTCAGGGGTCTGTGAGACATATCACATCTCAGCAAAGGCTGCACACTGGCACCACTGCATGGGAGTGAGGCAGATAAGAACTTCCACTCCTGACTTTATGTCTGTGAGGCACTTTCTGAGATGAAATATGTTATCAACTCAATTCAAGGCAAGTTCCTCTCCCATGAGGGCTCCCACTGTGACCCCCAACAACTCTTACTCTTTTAATCTTTTCTCTGCATATTGATGGAATTTGCAGATGCAAAATATATGTCATTGATCATTTCCCTTAGAGCAAATTCAAAAACGCTATAGGGTTTTTAACGATATGCATATATTAGCCACTGTCTTTCCCTCCAGACTGACTTTCTTTCTCCACATACCCAGTTCCTCAGCCTTCTGCCATTTATACCATGCTGTCTGTCTGTAGCACTATTTCTATTCTTGTTCTTCTCATCTTTAAAGTGTATGTTAAAGCACTTACATAATCATAGAGCACTTTCCTCACCCCCTATTTTGATTCATAACTTACTGTTCTATGTTCAGGCACCAGCTTGCACTTGTTTCATAGCAATCATCATGAATAGAAATAAGCCAATTATTCCTTTATGATTTACTAAACTTTTCTCTTCCCTTGCAGACTGGAGACTCCATTAAGGCAGAGTCTTGCTTGCTTGGTCCTTTCCCTCTGACAGATATAGGTATATTGCATTTGTCCTCCTTGGTTCTTTCAGTATCATTGGGTCCCCAGCGAACTCATACTGCAACATTGGTCTTGACATGTACCAGGAAATTAAAAAATATTTGTAAAATTAATGTATGGAATAGTGGTAAGGAATAGTGATGCTTACTTTGTTGTTTCACTAAGTGTTACGCTGCTGATGATAGCTTTCTTATCTGTCCCCTTGAAGGGAAAGTGGCATTGGTAGTTTCTGGAAGAGGGTGGCATATGCTGGTTCGTTGGATGGTCATGTTATTAAAGAGATCAGTGAAGGCTGATTCATGAAAATGCTGGTGAGATCTCTTGTTCATGTCATGGTTTGATCCAATGAGCAGGTAGCCACTGCTTTTCTTGTTGTTCTGTAATGACATGAGCAAAGCCTCAACCCCATTGTAACACATACCCCGGATTTCCTTCTCTATTATTAGGTTTTTTTTTTTTTTTTTTTTATAAAAGATAGGTTGTTGTATTTGAGGAGTTTTGGATAGGTAAGAGACATCCAATGATGTTCTGCTGCTGTACTTCCTTTATTATCCATCATCCAAATTTTAAAAATTGAGAGTAAATAAAGCTCTTGTAAGATTATATCTGGGACTATTGTTAATAGGGAGTATATCATCATTTTCTCCCCCTTTCTGTTTTAAAAGCATATTTCTGAGCATTTATGTTGACATTCTATAATGGCTTGTCCCTGTGAATTATAAGAGATGCAATGAGAGATCTGTATGTTCCAAAACGAAAGGAAAGAATGTAGTTTCTGAGTTGAATAAGCAGGGGCATTGTCAGTTTTTATAGATTGAGGTAAACCTATGATATTGAAGCATTCTAATAAATGTTGAATCACATTATGAACTTTTCTTCAGCTAGAGCTGTTGCCCAGAAGAAGTGAGAATATATATCAACAGTATGGTGCACATATTTTAATTTACTAAAAGAAGGAATGATGGTTACATCCATCTGTCAAATTTGGTTGACTTATTTTCTCCTAGGATTGATTCCTTCAGAAAAAGATGATAATTGTATTTTTGACCAAGATGGACAAGTGGATAGTATATGTTGAGATTGAACTTGTGTAAGATTGAATATTTTTGTGAAGATGTTTTTCATTAGCATGTGTATAAGAATGGAAAGATTATGCTTCTTGAAGAATGGCAATAAGAGCTGGATCTATCTGAGAGTTTAGTGAGGTTATTGGACCTGGCAAATTAGTGTGTGCTCTAATGTGAGTGATGTATAATGGATAAATATGGCATCAAAGTAAGTTTTCGTTTGTTTGATTTTTTGCAGTTTTTGGCCAGGGCTGGGTTTGAACCCGCCACCTCCGGCATATGGGGCTGGCGTCCTACTCCTTTAAGCCACAGGCACCTCCCCGAAGTAAGTTTTGAATAGAGAGAAAAAGAGAAGAGATTTCATCTGTAGAATTCATAATCACTTCTCGGCCTTTTGGCTAAGATCAAGTGTGTAGAAGTAATAGTAGCTGTTTCTAAATATCTAACAACAAAACAAGAATATTGACAGTCACTGACAATGTTCATAGAATGGTGAAAATCTTGAAGTAATATTAAGATAGCATAAATCTCATTCTTTTGAACAGAATTATAAGGAATTTGAATAATTTTTGAGTTAGAACCATCAGTATAGCCAACTTTACCATTCTTAGTAGCATAAAAAGTATAAAAAGGTATAAAAAGTTATGGGATCCGTGATTGGGGAATCTTTTACCATTTGAGGGAGAATCAAAGAACTAAATTTCAAAAATTGAAATCTTTTATCAGTGAGATATATGTTAGTAATGAGGATGATAAAAGAAGCAAAAGTTATTTGCCAGGGCAGTGATAGTTGAAAATTAAGTTGGATTTGTTTTTTTATAAATGAGACAACAATGGAACGTGGATCATATCCAATAAGCAGTCTATTCCTGCTTTTGGTAACTAATTCACAAATTTTGTCCAAATATTGTTTCAATTTTGGTGTGGTTTTATAGGATAAAAATAGCCATTAAAGAAGTGCATCTTCTTGATAAATAACCCGTGTAAGTGAATAAGAGGTTGCAATAATGATTAAATGAATGGGAAATCTAATATCAACATGATCTAGTTCTTTAGTAGCAAATTCTTTTTCAATTAACTGTAATTCCTTTCTTGCTTCAGGGGTGAGGGACCATAGGGCCTTCTAGAATTTTAAAGAGATTATTTAAAGCATAGGTAGGAATTCCTAATGTAGGTCAAAGCTAATTGATATGACCTAATAATTTTTTTAGAGACAGAGTCTCAAGCTGTCACCCTGAGTAGAGTGTCATGGTGTCACAGCTCACAGCAACCTCAAACTCTTGGGCTTAAGTGATTCACTTGCCTCAGCCTCCCAAGTAGCTGGGACTCCAGGCACCCACCACAACTCCTATCTAGTCTTTTGGTTGTAGTTGTTGTTTGGCAGGCCCTGGCTAGTTTCAAACCCAACAGCTCCTGTGTACGTGGCTGGTGCCCTAGCTGCTTGAGCTATAGGCATTGAGCCAACCTAACAATTTTTGAAAATAATTTAAAGTGGAAAGAGAACCTAGTCTAATATTAACAAGTTGAGGAAATATTTTTGTTTCTGTTCATTTATATCCTAAATAGTTATAAGAAGATGTAGTTTGATACTTTTCTGGGGCTATTTAAAGACCATATGATTTGGTACTAAAATGGCATGTTTAAATATCTCTTGAAGGATTGCTGAACTTTGATGTGCAAACAAAATGTCATCCATATAATGAATGATATAAGCTGAAGGAAATTTCTTTCTTATTTGTTGCAGCAGTTGATCAAGAAAATGCTGACACAAGGTGGTGTTATTTAAAATGCCTTGTGGCAGAACTATACACTGAAATCATTGGTATGGTCTCTGCTGATTATAAGAAAGGCCCAGAAAAGGCAAAACAAGTACAGGCTTCAGGATGTAAATATATTATGAAGAAACAATTTAAAAGATTGTAATGGTATTCCAAAGGCAGGAAGAGAATTTGACAGCTTATTGGATAGAGTTGACCACCAGTTATTGTAAAGCTGGAGGAACTTTTGGTGTATCAACTCTGTCTCTGTTAAATATGGTGAAATATTGTTTTCTACTTTCTCTGTTTGTTTATATTGAGTTTCATTGTAAGAATTTTTTTTTAAGTTGCATGTGCCCAGTCTTTCAAATTTTGTTCTTTATGTTTTTTAGATTTCTTTTTCCTGGTTAAAAAACAATTTCAACATATGATTAATACAGTTTTATTTTATTATGTTCATTATCTTATTATTCTCATGTTTTTCATCAAAGTAGACTTGATTTTTCCTTTTTTGAAGGTTTTTCAGGCAGATAGGCAGAGATTAGATGACATAGGCATCTAGAAGAACACTACCAATTTTAAGATTTAATATTAATGTAAAGCTATAATGATCAGCATAGCATGAAGTTGGAATAAATATAGACACATAAATCAATGAAACGTAGTACACCATAAATAAGCCAGAAATATACCCACACATATATGGCCAATTGAATCTTGACAAAAATGTCAGTGTAATTCAATGTAGAAAGGACAATCTTTTCAACATATGGTAGTGGTACAATCTGATATCCATATTGAAAAAGAAACTGAACACTTACCTCACATACATTTACACAATTAATTAAAATGTGTTATTGCTCAGGGTGGCACCTGTGGCTCAGTGAGTAGGGCGCTGGTCCCATATACCAAGGGTGGTGGGTTTGAACCTGGTCCCGGCCAAACTGCAACAACAATAAAAAAGTGTTATTGCTGAAATATAAACTTTAACACATAAATTTTTATATTTATTTTATAGTTTTAAGTATATAAACCTCTATTAGAAATCATAGGGAAAATACCTTTGAGATCTTGGCTTATGCAGACACTTCTTATATAGGTATGTAAAGTATGAACCATGAAAGAAAAAGAAAAGCTACATTGATAAAATGTACAAGTTTTGTTCTTCAAATGATTTTGCTAAAAACATAAAAATATAAGCCATAGTCTTGGAGAATATATTTATGAATCATATCAGATAAAGACATTATGTCCAGAATATATGAAGAATGCTTAGAATTCAACAATATGATAAATGACTCAATTTTACAAATAGCCTACAGTTTTAATCAAATACATCACTAAAGAGGAAATGTGAGTGGTAAATATACCCATGAAACTATGTTCAACATCATTAATTACAATCACTTAACATCACTTAACAATGGAGATATTTTCTGAGAATTGTGTCATTAGGCAATATCATCACTGTGAGGGCATCAGAGTATACTTATACTTACACAAACATAGACAGCAGAGATTACTACACATCTATATAGTATAGCTTATTGCTCCTAGGCCACACACATGTACGCTACATTGCTGTCCTGAATACTGAAGGCAATTGTAGCACAATGGTGTTTGTGTATGTAAATACACTAAACAGAAATGGTACAGTAAAAATACAATATGAAAGATAAAAATGGTACATATATGTAGGGCACTTACAATGAATGAATGGAACTTGCACCATTGGAAGTTGCTCTGAGTAAGTCAGTGAGTAAGTGGTGAATAAATGTGAAAGCCTACATTACTCTACCCCAAACCACCAATCTACTCTGTATGTGATTCCAAATATCAGACATGCCACAGTACCTTTTTTCTGTGTCTATCTTATGTCATTTATCATTATGTCTTCTGGGTTAATAATTTTGTAACAAAGGTAAGAATCTCCTTTCATAAAGTTCAATAATATTTTATTGCATATTATATACATATATATCACAATTAAATTTTTTAACCAAAGATCCACAGAAATGTAGTTTGCTTACATATCTTTGCTATTATAAATAAAATTTCATTAAACATGGCAGTGCAGCTATCTATGAGGTGCTTATTTCTTTTTCTCTTGGTAAATACCCAGAAGATAATGGCTAGGTCACATAGTAATTCTATTTAAAAAAATTTAAGGAACCTCTATACTGTTTTCTGCAATGGTTT
The DNA here is from genome assembly GCF_027406575.1 of Nycticebus coucang. Taxonomy (NCBI): domain Eukaryota; kingdom Metazoa; phylum Chordata; class Mammalia; order Primates; family Lorisidae; genus Nycticebus; species Nycticebus coucang. The sequence goes on along the minus strand of NC_069799.1, from coordinate 19,017,442 downwards.
TACCAATTTTCATTACAATAAAAGTGTGTAGGGACTGCACCCCTCACCCAGCCCCTCCAGAGCAAAGAATCTGGCACAAAGTAGGCACAGCTTCAATGTTCACTTAAAAATACTGAATTGCCAGATCTTGCCCTTTGAAATGGGGATATCTTGAAATATCAAATAAAGACCAAATCAGATCTCTTCAAATGGAGTTCAGTAATGCTGCAACTTGTCATCCTCTTGTACCTCCCACCTATGTCAACAGCACTACCACACAACCAGACCATCAGCAGGACACCTGGGAATCATTTCATATTCTTCCCCATCCCTGCTCTCACATTTAGTCACTCCCCATGTTCTATTAGGCCTATGTCCATGATCCCTCTCCATACCCACATCCTTCAGGTCTTTTATCAACCCTATCCACATGACCATATTGTCCTAAGTGGCTTCTCTGACTCTAGTCTTCTCGCATTTACCTGGGAAGTGACCACTATTAGAAGCACAGATGTGATCACCTTACTGCTGTCCCATATACCTCATTGAGCCTCAGTCCATGACCTGCCCGATCATGTTTCATGCTGCATCTCCTGCTATTCCAACTAGACAGAGCTCCTGGTTTCCTGAACACTCCCAGTTTCTCAGCCACATCTCAGAATGCACCTTCCACTCCATCTCAGAATGCACCTTCCACTCCGTCTGTTTTATATAAGTCAGGTGTTGACACAGGGAAAGGAATGTAGTAGGCATGTGACTTTTTCAAGAAATGACAAAAAAGTCTGCTTCATGTAATCTATATTTTGCTGTATGTAAAATGAGCAAGTGGATTGTGACTACACTTGTGATCCATTCTAGCCAATGTGCGCAAGTTCCATGAATGGATAAAGTTTGTTGTCTTCATGACAGTAGGTGAAACTCTGGATTATGCTGCCCACTTGATCTAACTGTAGATCAGCTCCTCTGCTCAATTTTTGAGATAAGCTAAAAAATAAAAACAAATAGAATAACTGTAGTCAAAATAAATACCAAGATTTACACCACAATAAATACCAAAGTCATGTAGAACCAATATTTTCATATCTAAAACAAATTTTCCAACAGCCATAAAAACAGCAAAAGAACCATGACTTCCAGGCATCACCCATAGTCAATCAGTAGGATGCCAGCCACATATATCAAGGCTGGCAGATTTGAACCCAACGTGGGCCTGCTAAAACAACAATGACAACTGCAACAAAAAAATAGCCAGGCATCATGTTGAACACCTGTAGTCAAAGATACTTGGGAGGCTGGGACAAGAAAATTCCTTAAGCCCAAGAGTTTGAAGTGGTTGCTGTGAGCTGTGATGCCACAGCACTCTACTGAGGGTGACATAGTGAGACTCTGTCTCAAAAATAAATAAATAAAAAATTCCAATTAGTAAACATGAAGGAAACCACAGAAACATAAAAGGTACATTAGGCAAACACTACAATAATAATTGCAAACACAAAACCCACTGATGAGAGCTAAAAGCAATAGGAAAATACGGACATAAATTTTCTTTTAGGGAAATAGTCATTAAATGCAGATGAGATCCTGAAACTGAAACACCGATAAATTCAAATATTTAGCTGAGTTAGTATTACTGAACCCAAGTTAATCTTGTTATTATCAGTTCACTGATTCGGTACTATGTAGGATATTTATGAGAGGAAAGAATCACATAGTGAACTCTTAACTATATTTCTGCAAGTTTTTATATGTCTGGTTTTATTGTTTTAAAGTGCAGCTGTTTTGTCACTTAAATTAAAAATTAAAAATAATTCTCAGATGCTGGCATGAGAGCATCAGTTAGTTATCAAAAAGACACAAGTTGAAATCCTTGTCCTACCACTTATTAGTGTGCATAGCGTTGTGCAAATCACTCTCTAATCTACATTTCCTTCATCTGTGAATCCGAGATGAGGAGGCATTCACCATCACTGGTTGTGAGGTTCAGATGTGTGTGCAGAGTACAGGGTACAGGACCTGGCACAAAGCAGGTCAGCAGCAACACCTCCAATATTCCTCACTGGAGAGTTGTCCTCTTACTGCAAAATTGAAGCATGGGATGGTTCAGAGAGGACAACAGCCAGACTTTACCACGGTCAAAAAAACCCTGTCTTATGGTGCTATTTTTTCTTCCTTGTGCTACCCATGACTCAGTATTCATGATTATCTGCAGCAGACAGATGAGATGAGAGAGAAAAATTTGCAAACACACCTCTAGTAGACTGTGAGCCCCTAAGAGGAAAGTTAGTGTTTAACTTATCCTGACTTACCACATATACCTGAGTACAGGGACTTTGAAAATGAAATAACAGCATGAAGCCAAGAGAAACAACAAAGGCAGGGAAGTCTATCCACCTACCTAGATCCCCTTGGGGTTGAGTTGATACAGAAGTTTTCCTGCGGGAGGAGACATGTCCTTGGTCCTCTGAACTCCTACAGCCTTTGTTCTTTTTATCTTCTCAAGTAATTCCATGGGATCTTTGGTGAGATTTGTATTCCTTCATCCTGACATGGTGGGAAGGCCTTTTACAGTGAGTCTGCTCCTTTTTTCCCTCTGCCTCAAAATTTAGTGCCTGAGCTGGAAGCCTTTGTGGTCTCCATCCCATCTGCTTGTCTCACATTTACTCTGCATTGCTGAGATTATGGTTTTCAATCCCAGACCTTCAATAGTGTCTGTCATAGTGTTTTCAGCCTCAGTTTCTGTGAGCAGTTCTGTGGGCCCCTAGCATTTTGGTCAGGGCTGCTGCTGCTCCTTGCTCAAGCCTAGTAGTTGCTGGGTTTAGGAGTGTGGGTGTGTCAAAAAAAATAATAAAACAGAGCTCATGTGTGAAGCATATGGAATTGTTTTCCCACAGAATAAGCAGGAAAGGTGGCCACGGACTCATCAGAGACCCTGATAAGGCTCTTGGTGCAGACCAAGGGGACTTTTCTATGGAGAGCCATGACTTGTACAAAGGGGAAGACAAACAACAAAAGTAGAGAAGAAATAGGTGAGACTTTCTTCTGAACCACTCAGATAATTAGTTTTATTCACAGTAGGTCTTCAGAGTGGCTCCCTTGGTAGAATCTGATTGATATCACAGAGGATGTCAAAGCAAACCTTTACATTCTTTTTACTCTCAAATTGTTAGTAAAATTTGGAATGGGATAAGATTAAGCATAGGAGTTACTAAATGAACAATTGTTGTATAGATCACCTAACATATGTGGACTATGCTAATGGCTGTGGATATAAACACTATTTAGAGGATGAATCTACTCTCAAACAGCTCACATTGTATTTGAGAAGGAAGAAGCAGCAAATAAAAACATCAAGGAGAATTGCACAAATTGTAGAAACAAATTTGGGAGGTGTCATGGTAACAAGGGCAGCATAAGTTTCTCTCTGATCAGAAGTTAGAGAGTATCACAGAAGGAGTAAAAGGTCTTCAGAGAATGTTGAGGACTATCAGACTATGGTCCATTTTATTTGATAGGCATAAAATACAAAGTTCACAATGTACAGTAAGTAAAATAAATCATCAGATTCCAGATGCCCTGGTGAAGCACATTTCTGATTCTTCATCTCCCTTCCACTCAGTAGTCTTCATTTATGCCTTGGAGCTGATTCTTTCCTGTCTCAATCTAGACTGTGCTAGGCCAACTATAGGTGATGACAATTTATCTGTGTTCATATATGTCTGTAAACATGCAAGGCTGTGTTCCTTACTCAAAATATGCCCAGTTTTACTTGACAACTAACCATTGACAACTAACCAACTATACTCATCAATGAGTATAATGTAAGCTAAGCAATGTTTAATTTAATCAGCTTGGTAAACTTGATCATTTAGATTGTTTCCAGTTAATTTTCACTATTAAAAGAAATAATTTAGGTGGCACCCGTAGCTCAGTGGATAGAGCACTGGCTACAAACACTGAGGTGGATGGTTCAATCTCCGCCCAGGCCAGCTAAAACAACAATGACAACTGCAACAACAACAACAACAACAAAAAAATAGGCATTGTGGTGGGTGCCTGTAGTCCCAACTACTCTGGAGGCTGAGGCAAGAGAGTCACTTAAGCCCAAGAGTTTGAGATTACTGTGAGCTGTGATGCTATGGTACTCTATCCAGGCAATAGCTTGAGACTCTGTCTCAAAAAAAAAAAAAAGAAAGAAAGAAAAGAAATAATTCATTTAATCTCTGTGCACATACTCATATCTTTATATTGTCTAATAATCAATAGAATATGCTCAAAAAAGTGGCTAGAGCATAGATTTAAAAATGAAGTTTGATAAATTTTGCCAAACACTTCCAGAAAACTGACTTTAATTTATACTAGCAGTGTAGGATGTTGCTCACCTCCTAACATTCAAAACTCTAAATGTTACTATCATTCTTTAAACATTTTTTCCAGGCTGCAAAATAATATATAAATATATTTCCAACAGTCACAGATGAAGGGGGAGTCAGGGACTGACCCCACCAACAGTTTATGCATGTTCTATTGCCCTGTTTGAACAGATGTACAAACAAACAAAAAAAACCTTCAATGGGGTCAGTGCCTAACCCCTTCTTGATTATTGGTGATTTTTTTTTTTAATTATTGGGGATTCATTGAGGGTACAAGAAACCAGGTTACACTGATTGCATTTGTTAGGCAAAGTCCCTCTTGCAATTGTATCCTGCCCTCAAACTTTCTTTTTTTTTAATTATTATTTTTTTTTATTGTTGAGGATTCATTGAGGGTAAAAGAATTAGGTTACACTGATTACATTTATTAGATAAAGTCCCTCTTATAATTGTGTCCCAAAAAGGTGTGCCATACACCATGACTTCCATCCCCCTCCCTTTTTCCCCTCTTCCCACATGCTCATTCCCCTACCCCTCGCTTGTATTAGCTCTTCTACTGCCTTCATATTAGAATAGAATACATTGGATTCTTGCTTCTCCATTCTTGTGATGCTTTACTAAGAAGAATGTGTTCCACCTCCATCCAGGTTAATACAAAAGATGAAAAGTCTCCATATTTTTTATTGGCTGAATAGTATCATGGTGTACATATACCACAATTTGTTGATTCATTCCTGGGCTGGTGGGGATTTATGCTGTTTCCACATTTTGGCAGTTGTAAATTGAGTTGCAATAAACAGTTTAGTGCAAATGTCTTTATGATAAAAGGATCTATTTTCTTCTGGGTAGATGCTTAGTAATGGGAATGCAGGATCAAATGAGAGGTCTAATTTGAGTTCTTTGAGGATTCTTCGTACTTCCTTCCCAAAAGGTTGTATTAATTTTCAGTCCCACCAGCAGTGTAAAAGTGTTCTATTCTCTCCATATCTACACCAGCATCTGCAGCTTTGAGACTTTGTGATGTGGGCCTTTCTCAATGAAGTTAGGTGATATCTCAGGGTGGTTTTGATTATTTGCATTTCTCTGATGATTAGGGATGATGAACATTTTTTCATGTTTGTTAACCAATCATCTATTTTCCTTACAGAAGGTTCTATTCATTTCTCTTGCCCAGTGATATATCGGTCTTTTTTCTTGATTAATTTGAGTTCTCTATAGATTCCAGCTATCAAGCTTTTATCTGATTCATAATATGTGAATATCTTTTCCCATTCTGAAGGCTGTGTTTGTTTGCTTTTGTTGTTGTTTCCTTAGCTGTACAGAAGCTTTTCAGCTTCATTAAGTCTCATTTGTTTATTTTTGTTGTTGCTGCAATTGGCATGGAAGTATTCTTCACAAAGTCTTTCCCTAGGCCAATATCTTCAAGTGTTTTTTGCACACATGAAAAATCCTTTCTTTGAGTATTTTTATTGATTCATGCCTTAGATTTAAATCTTTTACCCATCTTGAATCAATTTTTATAAGTGGTGAGAGGTGTGGATCCAGTTTCAGCCTTTTATATGTAGTTATCCAGTTCTCCCAACACCATTTATTAAATAGGAACTCTTTTCCACAGTTATGTTCTTTTTTAGTTTATCAAAGATCAGGTGGCTGTAAGATGTTAGTTTCAGTTCAAGGTTTTCTATTTGGTTCCAAATGTCAATGTCTCTATTTTGTGCCAATACCACGCTGTTTTAATCACTATGGCCTTGTAGTATAAGCCAAAATTCTGGTAGGGTGATAGCCCCAGCTCTGTTTTTATTAGTAAGAATTCCCTTGTCTATATGGGGTTCCTTCTGGTTCCATACAAAATGGTGAATTATTTTTTCCAAATATTGAAAGTATGATGATTGTATTTTAATGGGGATTTCATTGGATCTGTAGATTGCTTTGGGTAGTATAGACATTTTGAAAATGTTGATTCTTCCCAGCCATGATCATGGTATGTTCTTCCATTTGTTAATATCTTCTGCTATTTATTTTGTTAGGATTTCATAATTTTGTATTAAAAGTCTCCAAACAAAAATAAACCCTGATCCAGATGGCTTCACACTAGAATGCTATCAAAACTTCAAAGAGCTTACACCCATACTTCAGAAATTATTCCAAAAAATAGAGAAGGAAGGTATATTCCCCAACACATTCTACAAAGCAAACATCACCCTGATACCAAAACCATGAAAGATACAAACCAATTTCACTAATGATTATGGATGCAAAAATTCTTTTTTTTTTTTTTTTTTTTTATTTTTGGCCGGGGCTGGGCTTGAACCCGCCACCTCCGGCATATGGGACCGGCGCCCTACCCGTTGAGCCACAGGCGCCGCCCGGATGCAAAAATTCTTAATAAAATTCTAGCCAATAGATTACACCTGCACATTTAAAAAAATCATTCATTGCAATCAAGTAGGTTTCATCCCAGAGATGCAAGGCTGGTTTAACATACACAAGTCCATAAATGTAATTTACCATATCAAAAGAAGCAAAAACAAAGACCATATGATTCTCTCAATAGTTGCAGTAAAAGCATTCAATAAAATTCAGCATCCTTATCTAATTAGAACCCTTAAGAATTTAGTCATAGATACCACATTTCTTAATCCGATCAAAGCCATCTACAACAAACCCACAGCTAATATTATACTGAAAGGAGTAAAACTGAAAGCTTTTCCACTTAGAACTGGAACTAGGCAAAGTTGTCTTCTATCACCTCTACTATGCAACATAGTGCTGGAAGTTATTTTCAATACAATCAAGCAAGATAAGTAAATAAAGGACATCCAAATGGGAGCAGAGAGGGTCAAACTCTTGCTCTTTGCCAACAACAAGTTCTTATACTTAAATGATCCCAAAGACTCAACCACGAGACTCCTGGAAGTGGTCAGAAAACAGAGTAATGTCTCAGGATGTAAAATTAATGTCTACTAATCAGTAGCCTTTGTATATGCCAATGAAAGCCAAGATAAAAAGCTAATCAAGAACACAGTTCCCTTCACAGAAGCTTCAAAAAAAAAAGAAAGAAAGAAAGAAAGAAATACGTAGGAATATACATAACAAAAATTATTTTATTTTTCGATTCAACTTCTTATTCTGGAACATTTCAAACATTTATTGATGTGTAATTTATTGATGTATAATTAATGCATAATAAATATGACACTTTTAAAGTGCATTTGAAAAGACTTAATGCCACCAACACTATCAAGATAATAGACATATGACCCCTCTGCAAGTTTTCTCAGATCTCTTTGTAATCTCTCCCGCTGACAACTCTTTATGGTATCTTTTCCTTATCTTCTTCAACTATTTTAAAGAGATTCAAACACTATGTGAAAGTTTTCATAAAGAAATTTACTAATTTCCTGTACTTTAATCTTTGAGCTACTTAGTGTACAGATTGTGCATTTAAGAGTCTTATTCCTTACTTGGAAGATGCAATGCTGTTACCTCCACATACATTTTGTAAAATCTATCCTCCCTACTTATTTGAACTCTTGTCTTATTTTGTGCAACACTCAGATATATGTCATGTATTTTTTGGAAGATGTTTATTTCTAAATACTCTAGCTTTTCAGCCTTATTTTTCTGCTAAGATGGTCACCATATTTCACATTGGTTGCCAAGTGGCCAAAGTCAATCTTTAACATCTTTCTGGTCAATTAATACCTGTCTTATCCTTTCAGATAAAATATAGGATCATTTTGCCAACTTTCTCTGGAAACAAAAAAATTATTGGTGTTTGAATTAGAATTGCATTTTCTTAGTTTTATAATGCTTTATAAGTTTAGCACATACCAATAATTTTATTATTTTTACTGTGTAGAAATGTTCCTTTGACACCGTTGATGTTATAAATAAATGTTAGCTGAGCTATGATGGGGCATTTGACACTGTGACTAACATCACAGTATCCCTGCAGAGAGTTCATGAGAGCTGAGATGTGGGGCTGCAGGGTCTGGACAAAGACAGGAGAACTGCACTCCAGGTAGAGCAAGCCCTGTCCAGGATCCCAGTCAGGCTATCCTCAGAAAGAAAAGTGCCAGGAATCAGCAGACACTGGACAGTGGAGAGCTGGGCACCCTGGTCCCTCAAGACTGCTATCATTAGCAGTGCAGACTTTCAGGGGATAAGTGTAGAAAGGAAATGTATATGACTGGCTTGCAGACATGTCATTATTAATGTACTTCTGGGTTTAATAATCAATGTTCATTAATGTTCACTTGGGAAATATTCATATATAGTTTTGAAACTGGTTTATTATTATGGAGATTTGTGTTTTTGAGGCTGTGCAGGTTCATAAAATAAATGGAAAATTAAAAATATTTTTTGTTTTTTAACAAAAAATTAGAACTACATTTGCTTAGAAGTGCATTTAATTAGAACTAAACAAAAACTAACTAATTAGAACTAACAAAAACTGTTTTTGTTTTTTAACCAAAAATATTTTTAAATCATCTTCACTGAAATGTCATACTTTCTTAATATGTTAAAATAACCTCCTATACCATAAATATTTTGCAACTATTGTCATATCTCTGGTCAGATATATTTTTCTTATTCTTAGTTCCTTAAACATCATTGTCAGAAATCGGTCTATTTTCTTTCAATTTCTAAGAGTTGACTCTTCAACTATCCACTTTACTTATTTACAGTCTATGAATATCTATTTGAATCTGTTATATTCTTCCATTTACTTATGTATTTATTTATTTTGTGGAAATGTATTTTATTTCCCTCAAATAAAGTCTTCTCTCTTATGACAAAGTATAGAACACCCTATATGAATAAGACATCCTGAATTTATTTTATCCCATAAGATTTAAGAAATAGTTCAACCTTTGGGAACTAGAGAAATAGTTTAACTCTTTGTTAAAGTCAGTCAGTACTTGGTGTACAAATGTCTGCAACTGCTTTACACTCAGGAAAACAGGTAAGACAAAGTGACAGTCTTCCCAAAGTCACAAATTAAGTACCAGAGCTCAAAACAATTTACCAACTTGAGTCCCACTGGGATCCTACTGCCTCAAAAGAGCCTCTTTGCATCTGATTTATTGAAAAGTACTTTGAGGTGGAGCTTAGCTCTCACTTTCCTCATTCCTTCAAATAATTCTATTATGACTTTTATTTAACTACCACATACAAGAATGTGCCCGTGCATGAATTCTAAAATGTTATATTGTGTTATTTTTCTTAATTCTGTGAGGATAAAAAGTAACTCAATAGTTATTAAAATTTGCTATGTATTTTCAATGCTAAGTTTTGACCAAAATCACATCAGGCACATTTTGGCAGTTTATAAACACAGAATCAACAAGTCACATGCCAGATGCTATTCATTTCTAAGGCATTGGAAAAAATAGGTAAATAAGGGCCTACATCCAAACCAATGATTTGCCCTTGTCACAGATTTTTTTTTTCTTTTTCTTTTTTTTATTGTTAAATCATAGCTGTGTACATTAGTGCAATCACCTGTACCCATTCTAAGATGCATCATAGATATTACTCTGCGGATTCTAGTTATTAGACCTTTATCGGAGGTATAACCTGCAAATATTTTCTCCCATTCTGAGGGCTGTCTACTTGCTTTACCACTATGTTCTTGGCTGTGCAGAAGCTTTTTAGTTTGATCAGGTCCCAGTAGTGTATTTTTGATACTGCTTCAATTGCCTGGGGCGTCCTCCTCATAAAATATTCACCCAGGCCGATTCCTTCAAGAGTTTTCCCTGCACTTTCTTCAAGTATTTTTATAGTTTCATGTCTTAAGTTTAAATCTTTTATCCAGTGAGAGTCTATCTTAGTTAATGGTAAAAGGTGTGGGTCCAGTTTCAATCTTCTACAGGTTGCCAGCCAGTTTACCCAGCACCATTTGTTAAATAGGGAATCTTTTCCCCACTGAATGTTTTTTTTTAAATCATAACTGTATACAATGATATGATTATGGGGCATCATACACTCACTTCATAAACCATTTGACAGATTTTTTTTATAACATCTCACTCTGTTGCAAAGGCTAGAATGTCATGGCCTTAGCCTAACTCACAGCAACCTCAAACTCCTAGGCTAAAGCAATCCTCCTGCCTCAGCCTCCCAAAGTGCTAGGATTATAGGCATGAGTCACCACACACAGTCTTCCCTCTAATTTTGGTAGTTGACATGTCATTAGTTTTTCTTCTCATAGTGGCAGTTTGTATCATCCATCAGTAGGAACCTTTTTCATGGACAATAATAATAGAACTGTCCCACTGTAGGCTTACATTCTGCTCTACCTTATGAGGTTGTCCAGAAACTGGCCTTTGTCATTTCACCTTTGTCAACTAATTCTGGTATGACCCTCAGGGATACCAGGAACAGATCTAGATGACTTCAACTTGTATAAGCAGGCAGAGAAGAACAGTTCTGTTTTTCTACCCATGTCTAAATCAGTTGGTGGGTAATGGCTAATTTGGGGGACAAGCAAAATGGGGGGAAGTCTCATTCTCTTGCGGAATATAAGGGCCATTCCTCCTCAGGGCTATGTCTACTTCATCATGACTGAACCAGGCAGCTGCCACTAATTCTCTCAAGTTCACCTGGATCTCTGTCTGGGTTCACAATTTCATGAGTGAGCTAATAGAAAAGGGTAAGTGCTGGGATGCAGAGTACTGCAGTCTTTCCACCTCCAATCCCACCTCTTCTGCAACTTCCTGCCAGACAGTTTCTTCCAGACTTTCACCTATATCACAAAACCAGCCAATGCAGAATACATCCATTGGGAAAGAAGCTCTGACCAGCAAGAAGGCATCAGGTCTTATCTGACACCAGAGTGCTCACCACGGGAAACATCTGTGGGCAATAGATTACATTACTGGAAGGGCACACAAGCACAAGCTTGCTGCCAGCCATGTTCTTCTTGGTGGGCTACCCAATTCTGCTGCAGAACTGAGGAGCATGATGCCAATGGAGAAGAGCCTGAGCCATGAAAATCAAGGAGGCATCCTTCCCATTTAGGTGAAAAAAGACCCTTTCTCAGCTCCATGAAAGATCCCTTGAGTTCTGACTCAACTTCAGGTTTCTGTAAAAAAAAAAAAAAAGCTGGAGATTCTGAAGCAGCTTGTGTGAACTGAGGCCCTGAAGTCTTTCTTTTTTAACAAGCAGCAAGTGATACTTATATTTAGGCCAGTTTTGGAAACATTAGCACACAGTATTTCCCAAGATCCTCTTCAGAGCAATAAGAACATTTGCATTAGACACACACTATCTTACTGATGTAGGAGGAGCTATCCAGACCTAGATCCAGAGCAAACCATGTTTCATGCTGCTCAGACTATCCAATCAATACAGAATCTTCTATTCTTTGTGTATCCTGTCCAAATCTAACCAGGAGAACTTTCAACTCTAACAGGCTACACCTTGGAGCCAGGTATTGATGTGCTGAAGTCTGAAGCAAAGGAGCTAGGCTATGAAAGAGGTAAAATGATCCTGTCTGCTGGCTTTTTTACATGCAACATTGTATTCCTTCAGTTCAAATAAACATTCTGAATTCTTTTAGGGATACCTTTCTAGACCTCAAGAATAGGCAGAGAGCAGAAAAACTGTAAATGTTCAAGTTCCAATGGCTTCCCTTTCCAGAGGGACCATTGCTGCTTCTCTCTTCCTCTCATTTTAAATTGATCTTGTGGCTATTTTTCTAACTAGTAGTTTTAATATTATGTTATATATTTTTACTATAACAGTTACATTCTTAGATGCTATAAAATTTTATCTGACTATGACATCTTTGGTTATGTCCCATAGGCTTCTGTACATAATATATTTAATTTAATACAAGTTTGAGCTTCCTTTGGCCTAAATTGTGTTTCAAGCATTCAGGGATGCCCAACCTTTTTTCTTAATTACCAGATACTGTTAGAATAAGTGTTGTTTGGGCCACATATTAAATACACAAACACTAATGAAAGCTGATGAGCAAAAGGAAAGTCTGTGTATGGTTTTTGCAATATACAACACCACAGCTAAACAAAACAGTCCTCAAATAATCTGCATTTGGCCTAAAGTCATAGGTTGGGCACTCCCACATGTATTTCAAATTCTCTCATTTAGATGTAAATGTTTTATAATTATTTTAGTAATTATTTTAGAGTTCTAATATACTTTAGCCAAAAAACCCCCACAGATTTTCCTATGGAAACAAACTGAACATACTTAGAACATAAAGCATTTTCTCTTAAAATTAAATTTCACTTTCATAGAATCACTCTCATTGTTCCATTTTTAGTATTACTTTGAATTACAGTCTAGATATACCCAAATCAATCTTTATTTGTATCTTTTAATTATATCCTTTCTATTTTGTACTTTTTCTGTTTTTCTTTCTTTAAAAAGTAATGCTATACTTTAAAAGGTGATATCAATACCACATAATGTTTTACTGTCATTAACATAGGTATTTTCCATCTTATCTCACTGTATTTTTTTAAATATCCTGTACTGTTACATTATGTCTTTGTTTCATATTTCCAAATATTTTAGAACACACACATACCAACACACACATGGACACATACTATGTACTTATAACTCATTTTAATACTAGTAACTAATTATTTTTACTGTTTTTCAGGACTAGTCTTATTTTGATAGCTGTCTTGTGTTGGGGTCATAAGTAAAAATCTATCCATTTTGGCTCATTTACTGAGAAAAAAAACATTAAGAATCTTTATGATTGAATTCAGGGAAGATGGATGACTAGTAGCAACCCTCGGGAGAGGCTCCTAACCAAAGGGAGAAAAACTGGACAGAATCAGACTCTACAAAACCAAAGTTGGGAGATGAGCCAAGAAAGAAGTTTGGCAAGCTGTGACTCCAAAGGATAGCATTCAAGAAAACAAATTACAGGTATAAAGCCTAGCATCTAGAGGAAGGGAGAACCATCCTCCAAATGGGACGTCTGCTGCGGACTCTCTGCAGGTGAGCAGGGAACAAAAGACCTCTCATTTTATCTCACTGGAGAGAGCCACTAAACAGTAGGTCTCCTTCTCCAGGGAGGTTCCACTGGAGACCACTCAGATAGGCATAAAATTGAACAAATATTTTTCCACAATTCTAAACTCTCAGTCCACCTTTCCTCCCCTTATAAGGTGGTCTCAATTTCTGCCCCCAGAGTGTTTGGTCCTTTCTTGAGAGATCTGGGCATAGTGTGGACTGTAGAAGATTAGGACAGAATCTGTAACTAGTGGGGAAGAAAGAGACATGCAGGGGGAGGAGGAGCAGTCCCCTGGTTAGGACTTTGACCAGTCAGCAGTAGTACTGACCTGCAGTTTTGGCTGTGTTTAGTGGGAGGAGTGCAGAATCCCTAGCTCTAATGGTGCCTGAAAGCAGATGAGTTGTTGCCCAGTATGAACTGAGCTCAGTGGAAAGGGATGAGGATCCCCGGCTGTCTTCAGCAGAGCTAGTGAGCAGAGGCTTGTGGGATGTGGACTGAGTCTGGAAGGCTGGGCGTGGTGCCTTGGCTCCAACTGAAGTGTCAATGCTCCATGAGAACTGAGCCCAGTGGGGTGGGGCCTCAGACTCCCTGATTCGATTGTGTCCAGGGGACAGAAGTGTTGACACCCAGTTGGGATGTTGACAGGCAATTGGAAGCTCACCAGAGGGAACCAGGCATCATAGCCTACAGGTTGCAGGACAGAATTGACTTAGGATTTCTATCCACAGTTGGAGACCCTTGGATCCATCTCTTTTGAGCAAAGTTTGTACTGCCTGAGGCAATTTGATTGGAATGAGTATCTGGGACTCTCCACCTGAGGATACTGTGAGGTTGACCTTCTAAGTTATGTAGCAGAAAAGAACTGAATGGTGGGGGTGGGGCACCACAGTCTGTATCTATCCCTGGCTGAGATTTAAACCTAATACTGTGAATTCTTAGGATAGGGTAGAGGTTGGCTGATTTCAAAACAGAGTCAGCTTGCACTATCTCACCAAGTAGGTCCCCAGAGTCTGCAGCCAAAACTCTGAAAGGGGCCTTTGTAAGGTTGTAGGGAATAAGCCTAGAACTTTGTTAAGGGGCTGATTAATTCTATTACCTGGGAACACCAATTCAATCTCACCCTATCAGTTCTTTGTTGTTTTTTTTTTTTTTTTGTTTTTTTTTTGGCCAGGGCTGGGTTTGAACCCACCACCTCCAGCATATGGGACCAGCGCCCTACTCCTTGAGCCACAGGTGCTACCCTCACCCTATCAGTTTTAATATCCAAACAGTACAAAATAAACATGGGGTAGAAACAATGAAGGAACTCTGGCAACATGAATAAACGTAGTAGATAAATCCCTCCCCCAAAGAATGACAAAGGAGATACAACTGAAGACACCATGCATAGATAAATGGCTGAAATGTCAGAAATAGAATTCAGACTACAGATGGCAAATAAGATGAATACAATGGAAGAAAAATGAATACAATGGAAGAAATCTCCAACTATTATGGAGCTAGAGGAAATCAAGTTGCCCATGTTTGTTAGAATTTCTCTTATAAATTGAGGTGCATTCTGGTTGGGTGCATAAATATTAATAATTGAAATCTCATCATATTGAGTATTATCCTTAACAAATATGAAGTGACCATTCTTATCCTTCCTTACTTTTGTTGGTTTAAAGCCTATTGTATCTGCAAATAGAATTTCAACACATGCTTTTTTCTGCTTTCCATTTGCCTGGAATATAGGTAACCATACCTTCCCCCTGAGTCTATATGTATCTTTTAAGGTATGATGACATTCTTGTATGCAGCAGATATCTGGCCTGAGTTTTTGTATCTAGTCAGCCAACCTGTGCCCCTTTAGAGGACAATTTAAGCCATTCACATTAATGGAGAATATTGATAAGCCCGGTAGAATTTTGGGTATCGAGTTTTTCAAAAGTCCATGGACATTTTTATCCTTTCACCACTGTGGAAGTTGGAGTTTAATAAAAAGTTTCTGAGTGAGTTTACTTTTGTGGTGGAAGATCGCACTGGTCATGATGGAGGATAGGTCTGATAATATCCTGGAGAGCTGGTTTAGTTATGGCAAATTTCTTCAAAATGTAAATGTCATTAAAGTATTTAATTTCTCCATCATAAATGAAACTCAGTTTAGCTGGATACAGGATCCGGGGTTGAAAGTTATTTTGTTTTAGGAGATTAAAAGTTGATGACCACACTCTTCTAGCTTGAATGGTTTCAGAAGAGAGAGATACAGTCATTATAATATTCTTCACTTTGTAAGTTTTTATGATTTTCTTACATCTGGCTGCTTTCAGAATTTTCTCCTTCACATTAATTTTAGTGAAGTTAATTATGATGTGCCTGGGGGATATCTCATTCAGGTTGAGTTTTGCTGGAGTTCTGAAACTGTCTGCTATCTGAATCTCAGAATCTCTTGGCATGTCTTGAAAATTCTCTTTCATAATTTCATCCAGTAGAACCTCTATGCCTTATGAAACCACTTTGTCACCTTCAGGGATTTCTATGAGGTGAATATTAGTTTTCTTTGAATTATCTTAGAGCTCTCCATTTCTCTTCCTCCTTGAAAGTTTGGGAGTGTTCAAAAGCTTAGTCTTCAGTGTCAGAAATCCTTTCTTCTGCTTGCTCCATTCTGTTACTGAGGGATTCTACTGTATTTTTCAGATCTTGATGGCTGAAAATTCTTGTTTCAATGTGTCAAAATCTTTGGTGATTTTGTCTTTAAATTTGTTGTATTCTTGAGACAACTTTGTGCCCCTGTGCCCCTCTTGTGCCCCTGAAATTTCTAATTCCAAATTTTCCTCTTGTTTGCAATCCAAATTCTGAATTTGATTTCTGACATCTCAGCCATCTATTTATGAATAGGATCTTCAGTTGTGTATGCCATATCTTTTTGGGGGAGGTTGATTTATTCTGGTTATTTATGTTACCGGAGTTTTTCCAATGATTCTGCCCCATGATTATTTTACACTGTTTGACAAGATGAGCTGATAAAGAGAAGTTAGGTTGGGTACTCCATGAGTAGTGCTTAACAAGCCCTTTGCTCAAAATCTGGGGCTGGTGTCTGTGCCTTTTCCCTTGGAGCTTTGCCAAGGACCCATACAGTGCTATGGCCTCAGAAACTGGGGACCTGCTTGGTGTGGTGGGGCTAAGTGGCTCTGTCTTGTTTTCAGCTGGTCTCTGTCCTACACTAGTGAATCAGTTACTCTGGGTTGAAGTCTCAGCTGTGGAGAAATACCAGTAATTAAGGCACCCCACCCCCCACAGGCAACAATTAGAAACAGAAAATCAAACCTTTCCACAACCACACACCCAAGGTACCACTTGGATAGTTCTAGGGTGGTTGGCCCAGTTCAAGAGGTCCAAATCAATTGTCTCAGTCAATACCTGTCTCAGGTGGAAAAGTTCAAGAGGTCTCCAGCAACTAGACCACAGGGGTCTGCTGACAACCCA
The DNA here is from genome assembly GCF_027406575.1 of Nycticebus coucang. Classification (NCBI taxonomy): domain Eukaryota; kingdom Metazoa; phylum Chordata; class Mammalia; order Primates; family Lorisidae; genus Nycticebus; species Nycticebus coucang. The sequence goes on along the minus strand of NC_069799.1, from coordinate 19,000,627 downwards.
AGTATGTCTCCCTCTGGTGCTCCATTAGGTCAGGAGGACCCACCCAGCAAATAGTTTAGTCTGGGGAGGTTGATGCCTCCTTCCCCACCTTGCACCTCTGTCACATGAAGTCACTGATAACCCTGCAGGGCTGTGACCCAGTTCCCTCCAACTAACAGATACTCCAGGGGGTTGCAGTTGCCTGAGTCACAGGGTGATCTATGTCTCCTCAGCCAGGCTTCTGATCTCTGCCACTATCCAGCAGGGGGTGGTGAGGGCTGACAACCTCTGATGCTTACTGGATGCTGGGGCAGTTCACTCAGTTCCAGCCCCGCCCCTGATTGATGTTGCTGACAGAACAACTTCGCAGAATTTTCTATGGAACCAGGAAAAAACCTGTATCACTAAGGCAATTCTTAGTAATAAAAACAAAGACAGGAGCATCAGCCTACCAGATGATAAGCTGTACTATAAGGGAATAGTGATGTAAACAGCATGGTATTGGCACAAAAATAGAGACAGAGACAAATGGAACCGAATAGAAAACCAGGAGATCAAACTAACATCTTACATCCACCTAAACTTTGATAAACCAATCAAGAACACAGTCTGGGGGAAAGTTCAATAAATGGTGCTAGGAGAACTTTATATCCACATGTAAAAGACTGAAACTTGACAGGCACCTTTCTCCACTCACTAAAATTGATTTGAGATGGATAAAAGATTTCAATTTAAGGCATGAAATGATAAAAATCCTCAAAGAAAGCATGGGAAAAACACTTGAAGATATCAGCCTGAAGAAAGATTTTATGAAGAAGGGTTCTATGGCAATTGCAACAAAATAAATAAATAAATATGACTTAATTAAACTGAAAAGCTTCTGTACATCAAAGGAGACAACAACCAAACCAAGTGGACAACATACACAATGGGAAAGAATATTTGCATATTTTGAATCAGACAAAAGTTTGATAACTAGAATTTACATAGAACTCCACTTAATCAACATGAAACAAGTCAACAATCCCATGTATCAATGGGCAAGGGAGGTGACTAGAACCTTCTCTAAAGAAGACAGGCAAATGATTAACAAAAATATGAAGAAATATTCATTGTCCCTAATTATTACAAAAATTGATATCAAAACTACCCTGAGATATCATCTATCTCCAGTGAGAATGCCTCACATCACAATATCTCAAGACTGCAGATGCTGGTATGGATGTGGAGAGACAGGGACACTTTTACACTGCTGGTGGGACTGCAAAGTAATACAACCTTTTTAGAAGAAAATATGGGGAACCCTCAAAGAACTGAAACTAGACCTCTCATTTGGTATTGCAATCCCAATATGGGGCATCTATGCAGAAGAAAATAAAATCCCTTTTACCATAAGGATACTAGTACTAGACTATTGCAGCTCGATTTACAATTGACAAAGTGTGGAAACAGCCTAAATGCCCACCAATCCAGGAATGGATTAACAAGCTGCGGTATATATATATACCATGAAATACTATTCAACCATTTAAAAAGATGGATATTTCACATCTTTTCTATTAACCTGGATGAAAATGGAATACATTCTTCTTAGTAAAGCATCACAGGAATGGAGAAGGAAGAATACTATGTACTCAATTCTGATATGAGGACAGTTGATGACCTGGTACACAGTGGGGATTTGGGGGAAAGGGGTGTAGCAAGAGAGAAAGAGGGAGGCCCAGTGTGTGACACACCTCTTGGGGATGAGACACAATTATAAGTGTGGCTTTACCTAACAAAAGCAATTAATGTAACCTGGTTCTTTGTACCCTCAATGAATACTATTGAATTGTACAACTAAAATAGTTAATATATTAAAAAAAGAATTAAGCACATTTGCATGATGAAATATTTCATGATTTCAGTTGTAAAAAGGGCAATAAAAATATATAAATAAGGCCCCATGTTGTGGCTCACCCTTGTAATCCTAGTACTCTGGGAAGCCTAGGTGTGTGCATTGCCCTGAGCTCACAGGTTTGAGACCAGCCTGAGCAAAAGCAAGACCCCCATCTCTAAAAATAGCCAGGTTTTGTGGCAGGCACCTGTAGTCCCAGCTTCTTGGGAGGCTGATGCAAGAGAACTGCTTGAGCCCAAGAGTTGGAGGTTTCTGTGAACTATGACACCAGTGTACTCTACCAAGGGTGACAAAGTAAGAATCTGTCCCCCCAAATTAATAAAATACAGCAATATGTCAAACTAATGGAAATACTTATATTATATTTAATATCCTACAATAACATAAGATCAATTGAGATTAAGAGAACCAGGTGGTGATCTAGTGATAGCTCCTTTGCAGCCTCTCCTGACAAAAGCAAGAAGAAACACATGCTGACCAACATTCTGACTGCTCAGGTTAGAGATAGAACTGTGAGGACATAGAGCAAGTGCACAGGACAGAAGAAGCAGAGAGGAGAAGTAGAAAGGGAAGGCAACAGGGAAAGTGAAGGGAGAGTCTCTGAACAGAGGCAGAGACTCCATTTGGGAATGCAATATGGTTTGGGTTTCTCGGACCCTGAGCCATTCCCCACATCTCTCTTCCTGGTTGATTCTGTGCATGGGCCAGAATCCCATTTCAGATTAGCCTCCCTGGATGGTGAGAAGGCAGAGGATGGACTGGATGGCAGAGGGAAACAAACGACAGTGGGCTGTCCCCAACTATCAGAAGAACCTGCTGGTCTTGACCCTGCTCACAGTTTCTTTGTGCCAGAACTGGTGATTTGTGGCCAAGGCTTTTCTCATGGTGTGCAGGCAGAGCTGGGTGTGGGGAGGGTTGAGAAGAGGACTCTTCCAGACACCTTCATTGGGAAGACAGTGGCCCACTACCTCACTTCAGTGAGGTACAGGAAGGGTCTGGAGATTGCAATTGCACTGTGCTTGGCATATAATTAAATCCCGCAAGGTGCAGCTTCCCAGCCCTCCAGCCCTCCAGTGCAGCTTTGGCCCCCCTGGTTTGTGTCACCATGGCTATATCAGTCCTGAAGCTTTTTAGAGCATTCTGTATTGTCCCTGATCTCCCACAGGCCTTCTTGGGCTTCCCCAAAGGTCCCATTCAGGTCACTGAGCCTTGGTTTCTGCTTTAGTGACATCTGTAGGGTGCCCTGTCAATGACTAGGTTTTGTGGACTGTCCCAAAGCATTTGGCATCACCCTCAGGCCTGCAGTACCACTCCCCAGATTGTAAGTGCTGTCCCAAGTCCACGGGCCCACCCCAGAGCCTCACCTGTCAGATCAAAGCAGGAACACTTTCTCCAGCTTCATGTTGATAGGCTGTTGAAAAGCCTCAGAGAACAGAATTCAATGGATCACTGCATCCAACAGCTGCTGTTATTTCATTTTTTTAAAGTAAGCTTAGTTTTATTTGTAGATGACATGACAGAATATGCAGAAATTACTAAGGAATTTATCCCAAAAATAAAAGAATTAGAACTAATAATGACTTAGCAAGGTTGTAGGACACAAGATTGATATTAAATAATACTGGTACAAATCCTGCTTCATTTCCCATATGCGTTTTCTATCCTTGATTTATAACACAACTTAGCCCCAGTGAATGATTCCACAATTACAAATTTAAGTGGGATTTTAAGATAACTTGGATTTTAGAAATTCAAATTTGCATAATTACACATAGAAAAATAATTATCTCCCCATTCTCATTACTTTTGCAGAGTTCTCCAAAGGTAAGAACAATTAATTGTCCACATTATCATTGCCCTTTTTTTAATGTATTTTATGTTTTAGTTTTTATTTCTTTTGTTTTTTTATTCTTTCAGGTTAATTTGAAGGTACAAAGAATTAAGTTATAATGTTTGCATTTTTTAGGTAGAATCCCCCTTGTAATTGTGTCCTGCCCCCAAGAGGTGTGCCACACACTCTAACAATGTACCTATTAAGTGGCAGCACACTCTTCTCCCTCCCTCCTTCTCTCTCCCCACTCTCTCAATTACCTGCTTCCCCAACATGAATTTATTTGAGTTTTTCTTTTATGTTGGCATGTATTAGACCATTTACTGGCCTCACATTAGTATTGAATACATCAGATTCTTGTTTCTCCATTCTTATGATACTTTACTAAGAACAATGTGTTTCAACTCCATCCAGGCTAATAAAAATGTTGTAAAGTCTCCACTTTTTAAATGGCTGAATAGTATTCTATTGTATACATATACCATGGATTGTTAATCCATTCCTGAGTTGGGGGGCATTTAGGTTGTTTACACATTTTGTAGATTGTAAATTACACTGCAATAAACAATCTAGTGCAAATGTTCTTATGATAAAATGATTTTTTTTTTCTTTTGGCTCGGCATCCATAGATCAGTGGTTAGGGCGCCAGCAACATAAACCAGGGTGGGCAGTTCAAACCTAACAACTACAACAAAAAAATAGCTGAATGTTGTGGTGGGTGCCTGTAGTCCCAGATACTTGGGAGGTTGAGGCAAGAGAATCACTTAAGCCCAAGAGTTTGAGGTTGCTGTGAGCTGTGACACTATGGCATTCTACTGAAGGCAACATAGTGAGACTCTGTCTCAATAAATAAATAAATAAATAAATAAAATGATTTTTTTTTCTTTTGGGTTGATGCCTAGTAGTGGGATTGCTTGATCAAACGGGAGGCCTAATTTGAGTACTTTGAGGCTTCTGTATACTTCCTTCCAAAGAGGCTGTATTAGTTTTCAGTCTCACCAACAGTGTAAAAGTGTTCCCTTCTTTCCACATCCATGTCAGCATCTGCAGCTTTGAGACTTTTTGATGTGGGCCATTGTCCCTGGGATTAGGTGATATCTATGGGTGGTTTTAATTTGCATTTATCTGATGATTAGGGATGATAACCAGTTTTCAAATGTTTGTTAGCCATTCATCTGTCTCTGTCAGAGAAAGTGCTTTTCATGTCTTTCCCAGTGGTAGATGAGATTGTTTGCTCTTTTGTTGATTGAGTTCTCTGTAGATCTAGTTATCAACCCTTTGTCATATCCATACCATGCAATTATCTTTTCCCATTCTGAAAGTTATATTTTTGCTTTACTGGTTGTGTTCTTAGCTGTGTGGCAGTTTTTCAGTTTAATTAAGTCACATTTGTTTATTTTTGTTGTTGTTGCAATGGCCACTGAAGTCTTCATCACAAAATCTTTCCCCAGTCCAATATCATCAAGAGGTTTTTCCCCACACTTCCTTCTAAGATTTTTATCATTTCATGTCTTAGATTTAAATCTTTTATCCATCTTGAGTCAATTTTTTAAGTGGTGAAAAATGCAGGTAAAGTTACAATCTTTTATATGTGGTTATCCAGTTCTTCTAGCACCATTTGTTGAGCAAGGATTCTTTTCCCCACTGTATGGTTTTGTTTGATTTATCAAAGATCAGATGGCAAGTAGAAACCGGTTTCATCTTGTGGTTTTCTATTCTGTTTCATATGTCCGTGTCTCTATTTTTGTGCCAATACCATGCTGTTTTAATCACTGTGGACTTTTAATAATATAGCCTTCTATTATAATAATATAATAGAAGTCCAGTAGAATGATGTCTCTGGCTTTATTTTATTACTAATAGCCTTGACTATACAAGGTTTTTTTCTAGTTCCACACTAAATGAAGTACTATTTTTCCCAATTCTTCAAAGTATGATGTTTATATTTTAATGGGAGTTGCATTGAATCTGTACATTGCTTTGGGTAGTATAGACATTTTGACCATGCTGATTCTTCCAAGCCAAGAAGAGCATGGTATGCTTTTCTATTTGTTAATGTCTTCTGCTATTTCTTTTCTTAAGGTTTGTAATTCTCCTTGTAAAGATCATTCACCTCTTTAGTTAGGTATATTTCTAAGTATTTCATTTTCTTTGAAGCTACTTTGAAGGGAATTGTGTCCTTGCTTTGCTTCTCAACTTGGCTGTTATTGGCATATAAAAAGGCTACTGATTTGTGGACATTGTTTTTATACTCTGAGACATTACTGTAATTCTTGACCTCTTCCAGGAGTTTTGTGTTTGAATCTCTGGGTTTTTTTAAGTATAAGATCATATCATCAGCAAAGAGCAAGAATTTGACATCCTCTGCCCCTATTAGGATGCCCTTTATATCCTTCTCTTGCCTGATTACATTGGCTAGAACTTCCAGAGGTACGTTGAGTAGTAGTGGCAATAGTGAACATTCTTGCGTGGTTCCATGTCTATGTGGAAAAGCTTTCCATTTTAATCCATTCAGTATGATGTTAGCTGTTGGTTTATCATAGATCAGCTTAAGGAATGTTGTAATTCATATTATCATTGTTAATAGCTGGTTTAAGCACAACTAAATGCAGACGGTCACATTAAACAACATTTTCCTCCCAAAAGCAGACCTCTAAAGGATTCAAAGATCTCTGTGAATCTTACCACTTCATATTCAGATTTGGTAGCTGCTGAATATCCCCCAAAGTTCTGCCTATTGGTGCTCTATCCATTGTATTAGAAGCTGATAGATTGTTAGTTGTTTAAAAAGTGGACTGCTACTCAGGCTGCCTAACTGTTTTCTGGAACAGAAAGTATTTGCTTAAAGAGTATGCAGGCAGAGTCAAAGAACCTTTCCCCAGGCTCCCATCCCAAGAAATGCCTTCATTAAAGGAAGCATGTGCACACACACACATACACACTGCAAGAGCTAACAATTTTTAGTAAAATATAAAGTCAAGCTTGCTAAAATGTGAGCATAATTTAACCTTTTGTCAGAAGAAATTTTTGGTTTTGGTAATCCTACATTGATACATGTGGAGAAATGTTCTCCAAATCTATCCCTGGGCCAGTACAGTATGTGATCAAAGTGCAAGCTTGGAAGCACACTGCTCAAATTCAGATTCTGGGTTGGATAATTGTGTTATTCTGGACAGGGGCCTAACACATGATGTGTAAGCTTTCACAACAATGACACTGTATTTTCTTAATTATCAAAAAGTATTGAGCTTCTTTCACCCAGAGTAAATTCCAAGTTATTTTCCTGGATCCTCGTCTGCAATAAGAAAATAGCATAATAATGACATTTTTAATTTAAAAAATTTGAGATCAGCTATATTTTCACTGGTTTAATCTGTTTGCTGCAACATTTACCATTTTAGTACTATCATCAAAATCCAAATCTCAATTTTTTGTTTGTTTGTTTAAGATATCCTTTTTTTTTCAATTTCAGGTTAATACAAGGGTACATATAATTAGGTTACATTATTTGCATTTGTAAGGTAAAGTCCAATGTCTGAGTTGTAGTTGAGTCCTTCAGCCAGGAAGTCTACTGTATACCCCTACATTGTACCTTATAGGTGAGAACTTAGAGTCCCCTTCTCTCTCCTTCCTTCTTGAATTTGAGGTTTGTTTGTTTTTTTAATATATGCCTATAGTTATTGATCTACATTTTCATATTAGTACTGTGTACATGGAATTCTTGATTTTCCACTCTTGAGAAACTTTACTTAGGAAAATGTTCTCCAAATCTATCCAGGTAAGTACAAAAGATTCAGTGTCCCTCTTTTATGGCTGAATAGTATTCTACAGTATACATATGCCACAGTTTATTAACTCATTAATCAATGGGTACTCAAGTTGTTTCCACATCTTTGCAATTGTGAATAAACATTTAATTGCAAATATCCTTACAGTAGATATTTTTTTTTTTTCTTTTTGGGAGATACGTAGTAATGGGATTGTGGTATCAAATGGGAGGTCTACTTTTAGTTCTTTGAGGATTTTCCATACTTCTTTCTAAGAAGGCTGCACTAGTTTTCAATTCCACCAACAGTACATAAATTTACCCCTCTCTTTGCACCCACACTTACATCTGCAGGTTTGGGAACCTTCTGATGTGGGCTATTCTCACTGGTATCAGGTGATATCTTAAAGGGGTTTTGATTTGCATGTATCTGAGTACTAGGGATGATGATCATTTTTTCATGTGTTTGTTGACCATTCATCAGTCTTCCTGGGAAAGATTCTATTCATATAACTTGACTAGTGATTGACAGAGTTATTTGCTTTTTTCCTGCTGATTTGCTTTAATTCATTGTAGATTCTGGTATTTAGTCCCTTTTCCAATGTTTAACATGTCAGTGCCTTCTCCCATTCTAAAGGTTGTCTGTTTCTTTTATTGATTATGTACCTAAATGAGCAGAAAATTTTTAACTTGTTCAGGTCTCATTTACTTATTTTTGTTGTTGTTGCAGTTGCCAATGGGACTTTTTTCATGTATTCTTTCCCAAGGTTTTTTTTTTTATTTTTTAAATTAAATCATAACTGTATACATTGATGCATTTATGGGGTTCAGTATACTGATTTGATATACAATGTGAAATGTTCGTATTAAACTAATTAACACATCCATCACAATTATATTCTTCTTTTAATAGTTTTGGAATGTAGCATTACATCATTCAGATTAGGTGATGTCACCCAAATACTCTCCCTACTCCCATCTCCCCTCCTCTCTCTCTTCTCTTCCCTACCACTTTCTGGACTATAGTTATGTTTTACCATTCATATGAATGTGTTGGTGGTGATATATTGGTTTCACAATAATATTCAATACATTGGATACTTTTTCCATTCTTGAGATACTTTGCTAAGAAGAATATGTTCAAGCCCCATCCAGGTAAAGATAAAAGATGAAAAGTTACTATCTTTTTTTATGCCTGCATACTATTCCATGGTATACATATACCACAATTTGTTAATCTTTTCGTGGGTCAATGGGCATTTGGGCTGTTTCCATGTCATGGCAATTATAAATAGGGTTGCAATAAACATTCTGGTGCAAATGTCTTTGTGGTAAAATGATTTTTGATCATCTACATAGATACCAAGTAGACGAATTGAGGGATCAAACGGCCGGTCTACTTTTGGTTCCTTGATTATTCTCCAAACTTTATTCCAAAAAGGTCATATTAGCTTGCATTCCCACCAGCAGTGTAGAAGTGTTCCCTTCTCTTTGCATCCATGACAATATCTGTAGTTTGGGTATTTTGTGATGCGGGCTAATCATACTAAAGTTAGATGATATCTGAAAGTAGTTTTGATTTGCATTTCTCTGATGATTGAAGATGATGAGCATTTTTTTTTTTTTTTTTTTGCAGTTTTTGGCTGGGGTTGGGTTTGAACCCATCACCTCCGGTATATGGGGCCCGCGCACTACTCCTTTAAGCCACGGGTGCTGCCCGATTATGAGCATTTCTTCATGTATTTATAGGCCATATGCCGGTCTTCTTTAGAGAATTTTCTGTTCAAGTCCCTTTCCTTCATAGAAGTGAGGTTATTTGTTCTTTTCTTATTGATTAGATTGAGTTCTTTGTAGATTCTAATTATCAGACCTTTGTTAGAAGTATAACCGACAAAAATCTTCTCCCATTTTGAAAGCTGTCTGTTTGCTTTACTTATGGTGTTCTTGGCTGTGCAAAGCTTTTTAGTTTGATAAGACTCCAGTAATGTACTTTTGGTGTTGCTTCAATTGCCTGGGGCATCCTCCTCATGAAGTATTCTCCGAAGCCGATTTCTTCAAGCATTTTCCCTGCACTTTCTTCTAGTATTTTTATAGTTTCATGTCTTAAGTCTAAATATTTTATTCAGTGAGAATCAATTTTTCCTAATGGTGAAAGGTGGGGATCCAGTTTCAGTCTTCTATAGATCACCAGCCAGTTCACTCAGCACCATTTGTTAAATAGGAAGTCTTTCCCCCACTGAATGTGTTTGATAGGCATATCAAAGATCAAATGATGATAAGTAGCTGGGTTCATCTCTTGATTCTCTATTCTGTTTCATAAATCTGCCTCTCTATTTTTGTGCCAGTACCATGCTGTTTTGATCACTGTAGATTTATAGTATAGCCTAAAGTCTGGTAACGTGTTACCTCCTGATTTGTTTTTATTTTTAAGTAATGTATTGGGCATTCAGGTTTTTTTCTGATTTCATATAAAATGAATCACTAGTTTTTTAAGCTCTTTAAAATATGACAATGGTGTTTTAATTGGGATTGCATTAAATCTGTAGATTGCTGTGGGTAGTATGAACATTTTATCAATGGTGATTCTTACCAGCCTGGTATGTTTTTCCATTTGTTAACATCCTCAGCTATTTCTTTTCTCAGAGTTTCATAATTCTCTTTATAGAGATATTTCAGGTCTTTTGTTACCTAAATTCCCAGATATTTCGTCTTCTTTGGCAGTACTGTAATGGAGTGGAGTTATTAACTCTATTTTCAGTTTGATCATTGTTGACATACATAAAAGCTATTGACTTGTAAGTATTGATTTTGTGTCTTGAGAAGCTGCTGCATGCCTTGATCACTTCTAATAGTTTTGTAGTTGAGTCACTGGGAATTTCCAGATATAGAATCATATCATCTGCAAAGAGTGAGAGTTTGATCTCCTTTGACCCTATTTAATTGCCTTTTCTTGCCTGATTTAGCTATCTAAGACTTCCATTACTATTTTGAATACCAGTGGAGACAGTGGACATCCTTGCCTAGTTCCAGATCTGAATGGAAATGTTTTCAATTTTCTTCCATTCAATATGATATTTACTGTGTGTTTTCTGTAGATTGCCTCTATCAGTTTAAGAAATGTCCCTTCTCTGCCTACCTTCTTAAGTGTTCTGATCATGAAACGATGCTGGATATTATCAAAAGCTTTTTCTGCATCCATTAAAAAAATCGTATGGTCTTTGTTTTTTATTTTATTAATGTGATGTATTATATTTATAGATTTACATATGTTGAATCAATCCTGGAATCCTGGAATAAAGCCAAGTTGATCATGGTGCATAATTTTTTGATGTGCTGTTGAACTCTATTTGCCAAGATCTTATTGAATATTTTTCCATCAATGTTCATTCATGATATTGGTCTATGGTATTCTTTCTTTCTTGACTCCTTTTTTGTTTTGGGAATCAGGCTGATATTTGCTTCATAGAATGTGTCGGAAAGTATTCTTTCTTTTTCTATGTTTTGAAAAAGGTTGTATAATATAGGTCCTAGTTCCTCTTTAAAGGTTTGGTAGAGGGCGGTGCCTGTGGCTCAGTGAGTAGGGTGCCGGCCCCATATGCCGAGGGTGGTGGGTTCAAACCCAGCCCCGGCCAAACTGCAACAAAAAAATAGCTGGGCATTGTGGCAGGTGCCTGTAGTCCCAGCTGCTTGGAGTCTGAGGCAAGAGAATTGCGTAAGCCCAAGAGTTAGAGGTTGCTGTGAGCTGTGTGATGCCATGGCACTCTACCGGAGGGTGGTACAGTGAGACTCTGTCTTTACAAAAAAGAAAAAGAAAAAAGGTTTGGTAGAATTCTGATTTGAAGCCATCTGGTCCTGGAGATTTATCTTGGGGGAGATTTCATATAGTTGAAGCTATTTCAGTGATTGACATAGGTGTATTCTAGATTTCTAATTTTTTCTGGTTAAGTCTAGTAAGGTGGCGTGCTTCCAGGTATTGATCCATTTCTTTTGGATTTTCTTGTTTCTGAGAATAGAGATTTTGTGGTAATCATAGAGGATTTGTTTGAATTTCTGAGGTGTCTGTTATTATTCCTTCTTTAGCATTTCTGACAGATGAAATTAGAGACATTTTCTGTTTTGTTAGGTTGGCCAAAGGTTAATCAACTTTGTTAATCTTAAAAAAAAAAAAAAAGACTTTTTCTTTCATTCATCTTCTGAATGATTCTTTTGTTTTCAATTTCATTTAATACTGCCCTAATTTTGATTATTTCTTTTCTTCTGCTGGGTTTGGGGTTGGAATATTTCTCCTTTTCTCGTAGCTTGAGATGACCCATTAAGTTTTTGGTTCTCTCTGTTTCTGTTTCCTTGATGAAGGCTTATGTTTTCTTGACCAAGAGGGATAAATTTTCCTCTTAAGACCACCTTTGCAGTATACCACAGGTTTTGATAATTTGTATCTTCATTATTGTTTTGTTCCAAAAATTTGGTGATTTCCTTCTTAATTTCATTTTTGACCCAGATATCATTCAGCTTAAGATTATTTACTTTCCATGACTTTGAGTATGAAGATTCCTATTGGTGTTGAGTTCAAATTTTATTCCATGGTGGTCTGAGAAGATACAAGGAATAATTTATATTCTTTTAAGTTTTTTGAGATTAGACTTGGGTCCAAGATATTATCAATTTTTGAGGATGATCCATGAGCTGATGAGAAGAATATATATTCGGTTTTATTAGGATGAAATGTTCTGTAGCCATCTGTTATGTCCATTTTTTCTAGGGTCAGGTTTAAGTCTAATATTTCCTTTTTCAGTTTCTTCTTGGAAGATCTATCCAAGACTGTCAAAGGGGTGTTAAAATTTCCAACTCTTATAGTGCAAGAAAATATCAAATTGTCCATATCTGTTAGGGTTTGCTTTATAAATTAAGGAGCTTTCTGGTAGGCTGTGTAAATGTTAAATATCAAAATCTCTTCATATTGAGTGTTTCCTTTGACAAATATGTAGTGTCTACCCTTATCTTTATTTATCTTTGTTGTTTTAAAACCAATTGTATCTGCAAATAAAATTGCAGCTCCTACTTTTTCTGATTTCCATTTGCCTGTATTGTAGATGTCCATCACTTACCCATGAGTCTTTTTTTATCCTTTAAGATAAGTTGAAACTCTAGTATGCACAGATATGTGGCCTGAGTTTTTGTATCCAGTCAGACAATTGTCTGCTTATTCAGAAGACAATTTAAGCCATTCACATTAATTGAGAGGATTGATAAGCATGGTAGTTTTTTGCATGTCATGTTTTTCAAGTGTCCAGTGAATGTTTTTAATACTTTCAGCATTGTGGAACTTAGGTTTTGTTCAAAACTTTCTGGGTGAGTTTACTTTGGTGTAGACCATTGTGTTGATTATTATGGAGGATAGGTCTGAGAATAACCTGGAGAGCTGGCTTAGTTATGGCATATTTCTTCAACATGTCTAAGTCCATGAAGTATTTTATTTCTCCATCACAAATGAAACTCAGTTTAACTGGATACAGGATCCTGGGCTAAAAGTTGCTTTGTTTTAGGAGATTGAGACTTGATGACCATCTCTTCTGGCTTGAAATTTTGGGCAGAGATTTCTGCAGTCATTCTAATAGTCTTCCCTTTGTAGGTTATACTTTTCGTATGTGTGGCTGCTTGTAGAAATTTCTCATTCATATTAACTTTAGCAAGGCTAAGTACAATGTCTCTAGGAGAAGCTTTGTTTGGATTGAGTCTTGCTGCAGTTGAGAAATTGTCTAGTGTCTGAATTTCTGTATCTCTTGCAATGCTTGGGAAATTTCCACCTTGATGTATTGGAGTAGAGGATCTGTGCCTCTCAGACCATCTTCTTCTTCAGGAATTCCTATAAGATGAATGTTTGCTCTTTTGGAGTGGTGTCACAACTCTCTCAGGGCATGATCAGTTTTTGCTCTCCATCTGTCTGCCTCTTTGAGCATTTGGGAGCGTTCAAAAGCTTTGTCTTCAGTTTCATAGATCCTTTCTTCTACCTGTTCAACTCTATTACTGAGGGATTCTACTCTATTTTGGAGCTTCTTGAATAGCTTTTTCATTTCCTTTTTGTTTGTTTGTTTCATTTTGCAGTTTTGGGCCGGAGATGGGTTTGAACACACCACCTCCAGCATATGGGGCCAGCACACTACTCCTTTGAGCCACAGGCACCACCCTAGCTTTTTCATTTCCTTTCCTTGAGCTTTGCCATCTCTTTCCTCACTTTGTCCAAATCTTTGGTGATTTCATCTTTGAATCATTGATTTCTTGAGACACCTTATGCACAACTCTTTAGATTTTTATTTTCATCTTTTCCTCCATTCTATTCATTTTATTTGCCATCCATATTCTGAAATCTATTTCTGACATTTCAGCCATTTGTTTATGAATAGCATCTTCTGTCATATCTTTTTTGTCATTCCCTGGGGGAGTTGATCTACTCTGATTATTCATGTTGCCAGAGATTTTCTGCTAGCTTCATCCCATGATTATTTTTCAGTTTGGCTAGTGACCTGGTAGAGTGAGATTAGATTGAGAGCCCCAGGAGTTGTAGTTAACCAATCCTTTCCCAAAGATCTTGGACTGGTGACTATGGATTTTTCCCTACAGCTTTACAAAAATCCCTTCCGTCCTGCAGCCAGAGACTCTGAAGATCTGATTAGTCTGATGGTCTTAGGTGGCTCTGTCTTGTATTCAGTCAGCCTCTATCCAATTCTAGTGATTCGGTGTATTTGAACTGAAATCTTAGCTTGGTAGAGATACAAGGAACTAAGACACCCTGCCCCACTACAGTAACAACTGAAAGAGGAGAATCAGATCCTTCCACTACAATACAACCTGGGTTCAAGCTTAGAGGGTCCCCAGGTGGACAGTCCAGGTAAAGAGTTCCAAACCAATTGTCCTAGGCAGCATGGTCACTACTCAACTGGGAGAGTTCAAAAGGACTCTGGCAACCAGACAGCAGGGATCCACTAGCTATTCCATCTGGAAAACCTGAGAGACTGGAGTGGGCTTCCCTCTGGTGCTCAATGGAGTCAAGAAGGCCCACCCAGCCAAAGAGCAGTCCAGGGGTGTCAACACCAACCTTCCCTCTCTTACACCTCATCCACCCCTTCTGACAGGTAACACCATGGGGCTGTGGCCAGGTTCCCTCCAAATGAGCAAATGCACCAGGGTTATACACCTTCCAGAGTCAACGGGGAGTAAGTGCCTCCTCAGCCACCACACTCTGCCACCAGAACACAACCTGGATGGGCACAAGCCTGACTCCTTCTGGTGCTCAATGGAAACTGAGGCATGCTCCACCAGAGTCTATACTGAGCTGGCAGTTGTTGAGGTGCTTATTACTCTCCTACAGAGTCTGTGCCTCCGCCAAGCCACACTCTGCCTCCAGTATCCCTACAGGGCTGAGGTCCAGCTCCCTCTGAATCTAAGAAGTGTCTCTCTTGCAGGAGTGCTGCCACTGCTGCTGCCATACCAGTTGCCTGTGGATTGCTGCCTAGGTCACCACACTGGTAGCTGAACTGCTGCTTCGCTGTCCTGCCACCGTAACGCACTTTCCTGGTGCTGCACCAATTTCCCTCCCCCCGCATCTTCCACCTTTTACTCAAGCCACAGTTTCAGTGCAGCTGTACTTTGGCCTACACCATGCCAAGCCCTCCCAAGGAACTGCCAGACACTCTGGGCTCTACAGGGGGCAGGTCTCCAGACCTCCAGGCAAGGAAAAAGGGTGGACTGGGAGTTCAAAATTGCAGGGAAAATATTTGTTCAATTTTTATATTGGGCAAGTGAATGCCCAGGTTCACAGGCAGGCCCTCTCTGGAAGATTCCCAGTGTTCAGTGGCTCTGTTCTCCGGGGTAAAACAAGAGGTCTTCTGTTCATTGCTCTCTTGTAGAGAGCACACAGAGAGACGCTCTCTTGTGGTAGAGAACTCTTGTCCTCTTGATGATGGATTTTGTACCTGCAGTTTGTTCCTTGGAGTCACAGCTTACCTCAGCAGGGATGAAGTTCACTCATCAATCTTCTCTCTCAGCTCAGCTACCAGCCTTCAGATTCCGTGAGTTCATTCTGACCATTATCTCTCCTTCTGGACAGCAGCTTCTGTTAAAAGCTGGTCCCAGTTAGCCATCTTACCTCTCTCTCAAAAGAATGTTATCTTGTATTATCAGCATGGCCCAATGCATCACAAACATATAGGATCTTAATTATGGAAGAGGAAGAAGAAAAGAAAATCTCTGAGTTATGCTGTCTTATTAGTTTATTCAGGCTTGTATAACAAAATTATCATAGACTGAGTAGCTTACAAACAACAGAAATGTATTTGTCACAGTTATGAAGATTGAGAAGTCCAAGATCAAAGCACTGGTAGACAAAGACAAGATGCCTAGTTTTCTAAGCAGCCTCAGAAGTATCAGAATGAGATGCAGATGAATGGCAGGAGAGAGGACATGAGGCAAGATCTCATCTAATGTCCACATTGTGAGGGTGCATAACATGCCCCTGGGTGAGGGGCTCTTCTACAAGTGGAACTTTATCCTGGAAGTGAGAACAAAGTAACCTAAATATTGTACCCTCATATTAATTTGAATAAATTTTAAAAAATTCAAAATGCACCATGAACTTCTGTAAAGTTAAGATAGTTAGCCAATCCCACTCAGTGTCAGTTTTATCACCTGTTAAATGAGAATTTCATGCCTATTTGCTCAAGTTTATTTAAGGGTAAATTCACTAAGGTATTAAAAGTACCTTCAATGACAAGTATTTCCATTATTAACAAAGTAGTACCAGATTACAAAATGCAAAAGAAATGATGTCAGTGAGACCAAAGGTAAGATGCCTAGTTTCCTAAGCAGCCACAGAAGTATCAAAATGAGATCCAGTAATTAGAATTGTTCACAGCTTTGTGGGAGCAAATGAACCTGGGATTATAATAAGACAAGTACTTGACCAGAGTGCAGTGACTTAGGCATTGGGTATGTAATGGACCCCTGGACCCTGTAACAATAATTACACCTCTGGATCCCAAGATGGCACTGGGCGTTGGGGGAAGCCAACTCCACAGGTATTTCCATGAATAAGGCAAGCAGGAGAGGGTCAGAGTCACAAAATTTAAACAGCAGATAGCAAATGACAAAGGAGCACCCACCTCTGAGGACTGCAGCTGTGGTTGCATCAGGACTGTCCTACTGAGACAGCTGCTGTAGAAAATGCTGAGTGTCTTTGTAGCAGCATTGCCAACAGTACTGGCCTTGAACACAGACTACAAGATTTTCCTTTCCATTAATCTTCCTTTTTAGTATGATGGATGTTTTGCATTATAACATACCCATCTAACGCTTGTGGGATTTTGAAAGCTTATACCTATCTAAATAGGGCACAGAAAGGAGCAGAAATGAAATACTGATTTATAGAAAGAGTTGCCTGCCCTGGACCACACAGATGATGCACAAGCCTGCTTTATTTCTCCTTCTTTCTGTCTTCCTTCCTCCCTCCCTCTCTTCCTTCCTTCCCTCTTTGTCTCTTCCTTCCTTTCTTTTTTCTTTCTTTTCTCTTCTCTTCTTTCTTTCTTTCTTTCTTTCTTTCTTTCTTTCTTTCTTTCTTTCTTTCTTTCTTTCTTTCTTTCTTTCTTTCTTTCTTTCTTTCTTTCTTTCTTTCTTCCCACTGTAGTATTTCCTTTCCTTTCTTTCCTTTTCCTTCTTTTATTCTCTTTCTCTTTCTCTTCCTTCCTTCCCTTTCTTTTATTCTTTCTTTCATAACAAAGTCTCACTCTGTTGCCCAAGCTACAGTGTTATAGTGTTAGCCTAGCTCACATCAACCTCAAACTCTTAGGTTCAAATGATCCTTCTGCCTCAGCCTCCAGTGTTGCTGGGACTACAGCACCTACCACAATGTCTAGCTAATCTTCCTATCTTTAGTAGAGATAGAGTATAACTTTTTCTCAGACCGGTTTTGAACCCTTGAGCTCAAGTGATCCTCTGGCCTCAGACTCCCAGAGTGTGAGTGACTATTACAGATGTGAGCCACCATGCCTAGCCCCTTCAAAAGCCTTATTTAAAACATAAGGGGAGTCTTAGTATTCTCCTGTAGTCTCCGTTTCATCTTGCTATGGTTATAGACGACACAATACTTTTTTCTTTCACGACAAACGTGTAAATGGATTTAAAAAAAAAAAAAGGAAAAAATGAAATGTAAATTTATAAAGAAAAAACAAAGAAGTAAATTTTTCCCAAAGTAATAATTTTTATGAAGAGGCTTTTTTTTTTTTTTTTTAGAGAGAGAGAGAGACAGTCTCACTTTATCACCCTTGGTAGAGTGCTGTGGCATCACAGCTCATAGCAACCTCCAAATCCTGGGCTTAGGTGATTCTCTTGCCTCAGCCTCCTGAGTAGCTGGGACTACAGGTGCCTACCACAATGCCTGAATATTTTTTGTTGGAGTTTGGCTGGGGCCAGATTCGAACCCACCACCCTCCGTGTATGGGGCCAGCGACCTAGCCACTGAGCCACAGGTGCCACCCCTTATGAAGAGGATTTTTATGTTTTTGTTAGTATCCCACATTCAAAAATCAAAGTGAGAATGTGAGGACGATTTGGCTGTGATCTGTCAGCCCATTGATCACCAGGGTTGATTCAGCTAATCTGTCTGGTTAGGCCAGTGTCTCTTCCTCCATGTGAATTCCTCAAAAAGCTGCATGCTCCATTGAAGAGGATGACCTTCTCCAATAAAGAAGGTCTGTTCTTCATTTAAGGGTATATGAGTAGCTGTGCTTTTCTGCTAGAACATCCAAAAAAGCTGTATAAAATCACAAAAGAAGGCTCAGCACTTGTAACTCAGCGGCTGGAGCACCAGCCACATATACCTGGGCTGGTGGGTTCAAACACTGCCCGATCATTCCAGACAACAATAACAACTACAACCAAAAAATAGCCAGGCATTGTGGCAGGTGCCTGTAGTCCCAGCTACTTGGGGGCTGAAGCAAGAGAATCACTTAAATCCAAGAGTTTGAGGTTACTGCAAGCTGTGACAACATGGCACTCTACCAAGGGTGACATAATGAGACTCTGTCAAAAAAAAAAATCACAAAAGAAAACTATTGGAGCATGTACTATAAAAAGGTCTTGCTTTCACATAGATTAATACCCAAGTACTTACAAATTAGATATCTCAAAATGAGATTTGGTGCCATCTGGGAATAAAAAAAGAACTATCTCTGAGAGCATAAGAAATGTAATAAATGTAGGGATATCAATTACTAGAGGTTACATGCAAGCAGAAGTGCTCCCAGATGTTCTCTTGTCTAGACAGAACATTTAATGAACAGCCTCACAAGTTAAATACAACCCTGATGGCTGTGAGTAACAATCTTTTCATCCAAAGCAGAGAAACGAACCTTGATGGATTTCAAATACCCCTCAAATACTCCATACTTTGAAAGTCACTACCTCAAAGCTGAAACATCATCTGTTCTGAGGGATCAGGCCACCATCTATGTTTCTGAGACACTGCTGAGTCAGAATGCACCTCAATTTATAAGAGAAACTCTAACAGACATGAGCAACTTGATTTCCTCCAACTCTATAATAGTCGGAGATTTTAACACTCCTTTGGCAGTGAGGAATCGATCCTCCAACAAAAAGCTAAGTAAAAAAATTCTAGTTTTAAATCTAACCATCCAGCATTTACATTTAGCAGACATCTACAGAACATTTCATCCCAACAAAACTGAATACACATACTTCTCATCAGCCCACGGAACTTACTCCAGAAGCGATCACATCTTACGTCACAAGTCTAACCTCAGTAAATTTAAAGGAATAGAAATTATTCCATGCATCTTCTCGGACCATCATGGAATAAAACTTGAGATGAGTAACAAAAGGAACTGCATACACATACAAAAACATGGAAGTTAAATAACCTTATGCTGAATGATAGCTGGGTCAGAGACGAGATCAAGAAGGAAAATGCCAAATTTCTGGAACAAAACAACAATGAAGACACGAACTATCAGAACCTCTGGGACACTGCAAAGACAGTTCTAAGAGGGAAATTTATAGCACTGCAAGCTTCCTCAGGAGAACAGAAAGAGAGGAAGTAAGCAATGGGACATCTCAAGAGACTGGAAATGGAAGAACACTCCAACGCCAAATCCAGTAGAAGAAAAGAAATAACCAAAATCAGAGCAGAACTAAATGAAATTGAAAACAAAAGAATAATACAACAGATCAATAAATCAAAAAGCTGGTTTTTTTGAAAAGGTCAACAAAATAGATAAACCTTTGGCCAACCTAATCAGGAAAAAAAGAGTAAAATCTCTAATCTCATCAATCAGAAATAACAAAGACGAAATAACAACAGACTCCTCAGAAATCCAAAAAATCCTTAATGAATATTACAAGAAACTTTACTCTCAGAAATATGAAAATCTGAAGGAAATTGACCGTTACTTGGAAGCACGTCACCTTCCAAGACTTAACCAAAATCAAGTGGAAATGTTGAACAGGCCCATATCAATTTCGGAAATAACATCAACCATACAAAACCTCCACAAAAAGAAAAGCCCGGGACCACATGGTTTTACGTCAGAATTCTACCAAGCCTTTAAAGGGGAATTAGTACCTATATTACTCAACCTGTTCCAAAAGGTAGAAAAAGAAGGAAGACTACCCAACACGTTCTATGAAGCAAACATCACCCTGATCCCCAAACCAGGAAAAGACCCAACAAGAAAAGAATATTAGAGACCAATATCACTAATGAATATAGATGCAAAAATATTCAACAAGATTCTAACAAAGAGAATCCAGCAACATATCAAACAAATCATATATCATGACCAAGTTGGTTTTATCCCAGGGTCTCAAGGCTGGTTCAATATACGTAAATCTATAAATGTAATTCAGCACATAAAGAAATTAAAAAACAAAGACCATATGATTCTCTCAATTGATGCAGAAAAATCTTTTGATAACATCCAACATCACTTCAAGATCAGAACACTTAAGAAAATTGGTATAGAAGGGACATTTCTTAAACTGATAGAGACCATCTACAGCAAACCCAAAGAAAATATCATATTCAATGGAGTTAAATTGGAATCATTTCCACTCAGATCAGGAACCAGACAAGGCTGCCCATTGTCTCCATTGCTCTTTAACATTGTAATGGAATTTTTAGCCACCACAATTAGGGAAGAAAAGGCGATCAAGGGTATCCACATAGGGTCAGAAGAGATTTTTTTTTTTTTTTTTGTAGAGACAGAGTTTTACTTTATGGCCCTCGGTAGAGTGCCGTGGCCTCACACAGCTCACAGCAACCTCCAACTCCTGGGCTTAAGCGATTCTCTTGCCTCAGCCTCCCGAGTAGCTGGGACTACAGGCGCCCGCCACAACGCCCGGCTATTTTTTGGTTGCAGTTTGGCCGGGGCTGGGTTTGAACCCGCCACCCTCGGCATATGGGGCTGGCGCCTTACTGACTGAGCCACAGGCGCCGCCCGGGTCAGAAGAGATTAAACTTTTGCTCTTCGCAGATGATATGATTGTATATCTGGAAAATACTAGGGACTCTACTACAAAACTCTTAGAAGTGATCAAGGAATACAGCAGTGTCTCAGGTAGCAAAATCAACATTCATAAATTGGTAGCCTTTATATATACCAAAAATAGTCAAGTTGAAAAAACAATTAAGGACTCTATCCCATTCACAGTAGTGCCAAAGAAGATGAAATACTTGGGAGTTTATCTAACAAAGGACGTGAAAGATCTGTATAAAAAGAAGTATGAAACTCTAAGAAAAGAGATAGCTGAGAATGTTAACAAATGGAAAAATATACCATGTTCATGGTTGGGAAGAATCAACATTGTTAAAATGTCCATACTACTCAAAGCAATATATAATTTCAACGCTATCCCCATTAAAGCTCCACTGTCATACTTTAAAGATCTTGAAAAAAACAATACTTCATTTTATATGGAATCAAAAAAAACCTCAAATAGCCAAGACATTACTCAAAAATAAAAACAAAGCTGGAGGAATCACGCTACCAGACCTCATACTATACTACAAATCGATAGTGATCAAAACAGCATGGTACTGGCACAAAAACTGAGAAGTAGATGTCTGGAACAGAATAGAGAACCAAGAGATGAATCCAGCTAATTACCATTATTTAATGTTTGACAAGCCAATTAAAAACTTTCAGTGGGGAAAAGATTCCCTCTTTAACAAATGGTGCTGGTGAATTGGCTGGCAACCTGTAGAAGACTGAAACTGGACCCACACCTCTCACCATTAACCAAGATAGACTCTCACTGGATTAAAGATTTAAACCTAAGACATGAAAGTACAAAAATACTAGAAGAGAGTGCAGGGAAATCACTTGAAGAAATTGGATTGGGCGAGTTTTGTATGAGAAGGACCCCCCGGGCAATTGGAGCTGCTTCAAAAATACACTATTGGGACTTGATCAAACTAAAAAGCTTCTGCACAGACAAGAACACAGTAAGTAAAGCAAGCAAACAGTCCTCAGAATGGAGAAGATATTTGCAGGTTATGTCTCCGACAAAGGTTTAATAACCAGAATCCACAGAGAACTCAAACGCATTGGCAAGAAAAGAACAATGGATCCCATCGCAGGCTGGGCAAGGGACTTGAAGAGAAACTTCTCTGAAGAAGACAGGCGCACAGCCTTCAGACATATGAAAAAATGCTCATCATCTTTAATCATCAGAGAAATGCAAATCAAAACTACTTTGAGATATCATCTAACTCCTACATCACAAAATCAAAAGACCAGAGACGTTGGTGCGGATGTGGAGAAAAGGGAACACTTTTGCACTGCTGGTGGGAATGCAAATTAATACATTCCTTTTGGAAAGAGATATGGAGTACACTTAGAGATCTAAAAATAGATCTGCCATTCAATCCTGTAATCCCTCTACTGGGCATATACCCAGAAGACCAAAAATCACACCATAACAAAGATATTTGTATCAGAATATTTATTGCAGCCCTATTCATAATTGCTAAGTCATGGAAAACGCCCAAGTGCCCATCAATCCATGAATGGATTAATAAATTGTGGTATATGTACAGCATGGAATATTATGCAGCCTTAAAAAAAGATGGAGACTTGGGCGGCGCCTGTGGCTCAAGGAGTAGGGCGCCGGTCCCATATGCTGGAGGTGGCGGGTTCAATCCCAGCCCTGGCCAAAAAACCACAAAAAAAAAAAAAAAAGATGGAGACTTTACCTTTTTCATGTTTACATGGATGGAGCTGGAACATATTCTTCTTAGTAAAGTGTCTCAAGAATGAAAGAAAAAGTACCCAATGTACTCACCCTTATTATGAAACTAATGTAGGACCTCCACATGAAAGCTATAACCCAGTTACAACCTAAGAATAGGGAGAAGTGGGAGAGGGAGGGGAGGGAGGGGGGAGGTAGGTGGAGGGGGATTAATGGGATTACACCTGCGGTGCATCTTACAAGGGTATATGTGAATCCTAGTAAATGTGGAATGTAAAGGTCTTAGCAAAATAACTAAGAAAATGCTACAAAAGCTATGTTAACTAGTGTGATGAAAATGTGTCAAATGATCTATGAACCAAGTGTATGGTGCCCCATGATCATACTAATGTACACACCTATGATTTAATAAAAATAAATAAATTAAAAAAATAATGTATATATTTTTATCCATGTAAGAAGAATATCACAGCAAAAAATGGGCATGTCATT
The DNA here is from genome assembly GCF_027406575.1 of Nycticebus coucang. NCBI lineage: Eukaryota > Metazoa > Chordata > Mammalia > Primates > Lorisidae > Nycticebus > Nycticebus coucang. The sequence continues at coordinate 18,977,407 of NC_069799.1, read as the reverse complement.
TTAAATAAATCCTGCCCATTAGCTTTAAAAAAAAAATAAAAAGAAGGATTGGAGAGAAAGGTCCCTGCTTGGTTGATATGGAGACTTCCAGCTAAATGGAAGGTGTCACTGTCCTCTGACTTAACTCTTTTCCTATCAAAAAAAGGCATTCTTCTCCCAAAGCTGCCTCATATGGGCTCTCTGGGGGCTCTTCTCCAGGGTGGCCAACTTAGAGTTTCACACATGTCCCAGTCAGGGAAAGGTCAATGAGACTATCCTCCATTCACTCAGTTACAACACAGTCCCCCCCACCATGGACTCAGTACAACTGTTATAAGTCATCTGCTATGATGGTATTGCCAACTTCAGTCAACTGTGATTCTAGATTCACTCTCAGCTCCAACACTCACTTGATGTATCACTTTAGACATACAATCTAGCCTCCTTGAGACTGTTCTTAACTTGAAAACTGTGATGGGGACAATGTCTACCACACTGTGTCTGCTGAGAACTGTTTCAAATAACTATCATCATCATTCTCACTAAATGCACCAGAGGAAGAGGTAGGCACAAACATTCTTAAATTTCTATTTTCTTGAACACCATCACAAAACTGTGAGTCATATACAACAGGCTCATCACTCATACAGATTCCAGATGAGATAACACAAGATTAAAGTCACTACACAGAGACCCCCTACCCACCCACCAAGAGACTGGATCCTTTCACAACCTTACATCCTTGATCAAGCTGTCTCCACCCCAAACCTTAGCATCACCACTAACCAAAGCCTGATCTCCTGGGGTCTCCATGCTTGCCTAGTTCCCCAGACGAGCACATCCATTATGGGAGATGGACAACTAATATTGGGAGACCTGATTGATTTCCTCCTGTCTACACCGGCACCACTGGAATCGCTGCCACAGAAGCCATGCTAACATCTTCACAATTCCCAGTAAGAAAATTTGCACAGAACTACGTTTTCCATCACTCAGAAAGGTCACCAAAAGTGCTATCTTTGACTAATAAAATAGCGTCTTCTCAGGGTAATTGGGAAAACTTCCTTCTTTACATGGAATATTCTGAGATCTGGTCAGGAAAAATCAACTAGGAATGAATGAGTCTCCCAGATCCTCATAAGCCACCTGGAGCACATGTCACTGCTAACTGGGCAATGGGCTAAGAATCCTGTGGTGATTCCAGTGTAACTAAAATGCCAGAGTGGGGAATCAGCAAAATCATGTCTTTCCAAGTATACCCATTGGAACTCCAAACTGGGCATCACAACCGGTCATGTAGCTCATGAGATTCTTCTGCCATCCTGATTCCTAATATAGGCAGCCAGCCTGTCCTCAGGCAGTGCAAACAGATGCATCAGAATTTGGCTACCTGAGGAATTTTGGGGATAATTTGGGGTAGGAAGTATGGGTCCCTACATTGATCCAGCAGCTTGGAGACAGCTACCTTCAAATAGAATGGCCCAACATTGGAGCCAGAGATCTGTTCATCACTCCTGCATAACAACCAACCTGCTATCACATCTCATTACCAGGACCTCCTTTCTTCACACTTCTGACCTATGGACAAACACATCTCTCTTCCTGTTAGCCTAGATTAGACATGTTGGTGATGCATATATTGAACTTTCACTGAGAAGGTAAAACACGCACACACTCGTGACACAGTACTTCCATTCTGCAATTTTCTATGCCCCCTCCAACACCTGCTTTCCATCTCCTGGCCCAACCTTTCCTTGATGAGCAGACTGTTAGTGTGATTATTTTGTGTGTGATATTTAAATTTTTAAGATTTTTTTCTCTAAAGGGGAAGAGAATGAATAAATTTGGGCATAATGGAGAATTGTACAAGTTCAAGTCTATATCTGGGGACCTATCCTGAACCCCTAAAGGCCCTGTGGTACTGAATAGGGAGTTTTGTGGAGACTAAAGTACCTTCCCCTTAGATGCTAATATCTTATACTGATTTGGGATTAAAGCCTATTCCAGAAATACTTCTCAGATGTATACTTCATCAACTGTTCCTGTGTAAGAGCACAAATTACCATAAATTCTGCCCTTACATCAAAACTACCTTAATGTTATCACACAGGTTACAGATGATGCAAATGGAATTGGCATTTTTCTGTTCCAAGAAGGACAATTTTAATTCTCCTATACATTAAAATGTATACTCCTTTCTTAAAGAATGTAAAGCCTGTGTCTGGGGTGTAACAGCATAGACATTTATCTGTTTTTTTGCTACCCACGACCATACAAATGTCCGCAATTTCTCTAAGAAATCACTCACTCTACTGATAAACTGAATTTTTCTCCCTTTTCCTGTGTGACTTCCTGCCTTTTTCTGTGTTTGGATATCACGTTACACGTATGGACCTTTTACAAAACAATTGATGAGCTCACCAACACAAGTTCACTAACCAAAATATGGCCCAGAGTAAGTGTTGGAGTGGAAAATCTGGGGTGTTACTTATCAATTTGGGGTGGTGTTAGCCATTTGTGAGATGTGCTCTACTAAATGAATACAGGGATGCCCCCTGAATGGCAGAGAAACTAGAGAACTTGACAATAGAATACTGTATTACACTCTAGGGTAAGGTCATCATGTTATCAACAGTGAATTGGCCCTTACTATGAGCTTTACAAGTGGCAACAGATGCAACTTATCTGCTGAGATGAAGGTTCAAAAGCTAGATAAAGAATTACTGTTAGAATAGAATATGAAAAATCAACATCTATGTTAGCATTTAGCTTTTTGGATAAGTGTGCAACTCAGAAGTCAGAATGGAAAACTCAATCCTGCTATTTTGTGTAAGTTGAAGCTGACCAGGACTAAAGTGTGAGCTCATGACAGTCCATCTATGTTCAGCAATTTGAAGGACAAAAAGTTCATATAATTACTTTAACCAAATAGGTGGCAGGTAAAAAAGATGATTTATATGGGGGTGATTCTGCACCCTGGAGACATGAGATATGTTAAGAAATACATTTAACGTAGAGAAAGTAAGTTTGGTTTGAGAATGTGAAAATTCAAGTTTGCTTGGAAATCATCAACTTTTTTTGAAATTATCATTTTGATCCACAATTTCCATTTTCTTCTGAAGATAGGTACACATACAGGTATTTCTGCCCTTACAGTCCTCTTACACAGTTTATTTATGTTGACATATTATGTGTTGTATTAAATCTAAATCAAAACAAAATATCTTTATGTGTTCATTTGGCCTAGAAAAGGACCATGTGCAAAAAAAAAAAAAAAGGAGTAAAATTTTATGACTAGTGATTTAGAATTTAAAGGCAAAGCTTTAAATCATACTACCACAAAATCTTTATTATAGCATCTTCCTTGTTAAGTGGAAGTGAAAATAACTTTTAGTAACTTTTAGAACAATATTCAACAAAATATTGAAAATTTAGGTTCTGAGGAAAAATTATGAAAGAGGTTATTCCACTGCGTTACCAAAATAGTATGTTATTTTCACCTGTTAACTACAATCTTGCACAAGATAATAAAGTTTAGCATTAGTGGAAGAATCAGATTTCATTCATTGTGCATCAATGTTAAAACATTAAAAATCATTTAGTTTTATTAATCAAGACAAGTTTATTAGTCCACAGCGTAAATAAAGCACTTTGAAATTCACTATGTGCTCCTTGGTCACAAGCACTCAAGGAACATATTTAATATAGTATTGTAAGCATTTTGCTTTCTTTAAAGATGGAGGCTATTTAGTGCACGTTGATTTGAATATTTGTCACATTTCAAACAAGAATTATCCTTACTGTCTACAGATATTTATAAAGATGTAGGAATTATTTTTATTTTCCTATGATATCTGTAAAGATGTTTTTATTTCTACTAACATTACATCAATTAATATTTAAGATTTCTACATCCTTTATCACATCAAACACTATTCAAGCCTTATATTTCTTTTTAGTATAAAGATACTTTAATTAATCAGCCAGTTTTTTACCGATTAAGACACAAGTGGTAAAATAATGCACTTGCATATGTAGAAAGTTTTACCCTTTAGTCCAGTTGAAAAATATCCCAATTACCCAACATATGCTTACATGCATCATAAATTTATGATTCAAATCCCCCCCCTCAAAAAAAAATTGTCTTTAGATTGGCTTCATGTAGTTTACATTCACCATTGAACTTCCACGGAAAAATTGATACTAATCATATTCACATAACATTAAATGGCCACTCATAGCCCTGAGGCAGAAAGAACAGATCACGTATTTTCATATACCAATTAAGAATAAATTCATACTGGACACCACACCTACATTCCCTCAGGCTGTTACTGAATAAAATATTATATCTTCACCTCAAAAAAAAATCAAGTTACACCATCAACTAATTTGAGGATTGAACTACATCAATAATTGCTTTTGATTTTTTTTTTTTTTTTTGTCTATGTGTGTCTGGGACAGTCTCACTCTGTTACCCTGGGTAGAATGTCATAGCATTTTGACTCACAGCACCCTCAAACTCTTGGGCTCAGGCAATCCTCCTGTTTCAATCTCACAGTAACTGGGACTACAGGTACATGTCACAATGTTTGGCCTTTTTTGATTAGCAGATAATAGCGTCTCACTTGTTTTTTCAGGCTGGTCTAGAATAATTAAGTTCAAGCAATCCACCCATCTCTGCCTCCCACAGTGCTAGGATTACAGATGTGAGCCAGTGCCCTGCACACTTGGTTTTTTTTTTAATTTTTATAAATCATAACTATGTATATTGATGCATTTATGGGGTTCAGCATACTGATTTAACACACAATATGAAGTGCTTACATCAAACTGATTAACACATCCATCACCTCACTTATTTGTTGTGGGAAAACAATTATACTATTTCCTTAATACTTTTAAAATGGACCATTGCATTATGGACATTAGGTGAGGTCCCCACAAATACCCTCACTCCTCCTGCCTCCCCCCACCCCTCTCTCTCCACTTCTATTCTACTTTCTGGACTATAGTTGTTTCACCACTTGTATGAATGTGTAGGTGACTATATATTGATTTCATAGTAGTATTGATTACATTGGATACTTTTCCTTCCATTCTTGAGATACTTTACTAAGAAGAACATGTTCAAGTTCCAAACAGGTAAACATAAAAGAGGTGAAGTCTCCATCATTTTTATGGCTGCAAAGTATTATGGTATATATATACCTCAATGGGAACTTGGGCTGTTTCCATGCCTTAGCAATTATAAATTGGGCTGCAATAAACATTCTGGTGCAAATATCTTTGTTGTAAAATGATTTTTGACCATCTGGGTATATACTTAGTAGAGGAACTGCAGGATTGAATGGCAGGTTTACTTTTAGTTCCCTAACTGTTCTCCAAACTTCTTTCCCAGGTCATATTAGCATGCATTCCCATCAGCAGTATACAAGTGTTCCCTTCTCTCTGCATCCACTCTAACATCTGTAGCTTTGGGATAGTTATTTTGGCTAATCGTACTGGAGTTAGACATTATCTCAAAGTGGTTTTGATTTGCATTTTTCTGATAATTAAAGATGATTAGCATTTTTTCATGTGTTTGTAGGTCATATGTCTGTCTTGCAGTATCCTATAGTTTTTCATAATGTGTCTTCATTATCATTTTGTTTCAAATACTTGATTTCCTTTTTAATCTTGCTTTTGACCCAGCTATCATTCACCCTAAGATTATTTAGTTTCCATGACTTTGTTTGAGTATGAAGATTCCTGTTGACATCAACTTTTATACCATGGTGGTCTGAGAAGATACAAGGAATCATTTCTATTCTTTTAAATTTGTTGAGATTAAACTTGTGTCCTAGGATAATATCTATTTTAGAGGATGATCCACGGGCTGATGAGAAAAAAGGTAAATTATTAGGATGAAATATTCTGTAGAGGTCTGTAAAGTCCATTTGTTCTAGTGTTAGTTTTAATTCTAGTATTTCTCTATTTAGTTTCTTCTTGGAAGATCTATACAAAACTGCCAAAGGGTTGTTAAAATCTCCATTATAGTGCAGGAAGATATCAAGTTGTTCATATCTGTCAGGGTTTGCTTTATAAACTGAGGAACATTGTAGGTTAATGCTTCTCCTACATCTGGCTGCTTGCAATTTTCTACTTCATATTAACTTCTGCAAAGTTAATCACAATATGTCTAGGAGATGTTTTACATTGTCTTGCTGGGGCTCTGAAATTGTCTGCTATTTGAATTTCTGTCTCTCTTCAATGCTTGGAAAATTCTCCTCCAGTCTCTTGGAGTCATCTATACCTTTAGGATCATCCTCTTCTCTTTCAGTAATTCCTACAAGATGTATGTTTGATTTTGGGGGGAGAGTTGGGAGGTGACTCCACAACTGTTTCAGAAAATGATCTGTTTTTGCTCTCCATTTCTTTGCCGCTTTGAGTGAGAACATTGAAAAGCCTTGTCTTCAACTTCAGACATCCTTGCATCTGCCTGGTCAAGTCTGTTACTGAAGAATTCTATTGTGTTTTGGAGTTACTCAAATAAATTTTTCATTTCCTTGAGCTCTGCTATCTGTTTTCTCATTAGGTCCATATCTTTGGTGACTTTGTCTTTGAATTCATTAATTTCTTATGACTTTAGAACTACTATTTGAATTTCAATTTCTAACTATTCTTCCTTTCTATTCATCATATTGGCCATACATATTCTGAATTTTATCTAACATTTCAGCCATTTGTCTATGCATGGCTTCTTCAGTTGTATCTCCTTATTCATTCCTTGCAGGGGTCGATTTACTCTGGTTATTCATGTTGCCAGAGTTCTTCCCTTGGTTCCACCCCATGTTTATCTTCCACTGTTTGGTTATTAGAACTGGTCAGGTGAGATTGAATTGGCATTCCCAGGTAGTAGAGTTAGTCAGCCCTTACCAAAGTGCCAGGCTTTATAATGGTGGCTTATCCCCTTACAAAGGCCCCTTTCAGAGAACTGGCCAGAAACTCTAGTTACCTACTTGGAGACATAGCACAAGCTGGCTCTGTTTTGAAATCATCCAATCTTTACACTATCTTAATAAGTCATGGTATTTGGTTTAAATCTCAGCTGTGGAGAGGTACAGACAGCTGTGGCATCCACCCCCACCATTCAGTTATTTTCCACGACAGGACTTCAAAGGTCAATCTCAGTGTCCCTGTGTGGACAGGTCCAGATGTGAGTTCAACAAATTGTCTCAGGTAGTACAAATCCTGCTCAATAGAGACATATCCAAGCGTCTTCAACTGGGTACACAAATTCTGTCAGTTCTGTCCTGTAACCCTGAGGGTATGGTGCCCCATCCCCTCTGTTGAACGACTAACTGCCCATTAAAGTCAATACCCCTGTCCTCCAGGCACAATCAAAGCAAGGAGTCGGGGACCCCATCTGCAGGACTCAGTTAACATCAGGCATCCATGCCTCTGCTCATCAGCTCAGTTAGAGCCAGACGTCAACACCCCCTCAGTCCACATTAGCTCCCACTTCTCTAGTCACAGGCTTAGTTGGAGCCCCGCCCCGCCCATTGGTCTCAGTTCACACCCTGCAAGCCTCATCTTGTCAGTCCATTTGCACCCGAAAACCATGCTTCCATCCACCAAACTCAATTTACATGGAGCAACCACTCTCCTGCTTTCAGGCACTGTCAAAACTGGGGGTTTTACTCCCTGTCCCGCCAGACCCAGCCTGAACCAAAGGTCAACAGTTGGCCAGGCAAAGTCATAACCTGGGGACTGTTCCTCCTCCAAGAAATGTGAACATTTCTTCTAATGCCCTCTTCCCCACTAGTCACAGATTCCTCCATCCTGTCAGTCACACTATTCCAGGGTCTCTCAGAAAAAGACCAAACAGTCTGGAATATGCTGTGGTCAGAATTTCAGATCTCCATGCAAAGGAGAAAGGGTGGACTGGGATTTTGGAATTGTGGGGGAAAATATATGTTCAATTTCATGCCAGGTGGGGTGGTGTCTAGGTTCACAAGTAGAACTATCATGGAGAAAGAGTCCCAGTGTTTAGCAGCTCTCTACAGTGAGGTAAAATGAAAGGTCTTCCCTGGTCACTCGCAGACCCCACACGGGCCTCCTGCTTGGGGGAAGAGGTCTCCCATCCTCTAGAAGATAGGCTTTGCTAACTATAATTTGCTTTCTTGAATGCCTTTCCTAGGAGTTACAGCTTCTTAAACTTTTTCAGCTCATCTCCCCACTTTTGGTCTCCTAGTGTCCAATTCTGTCCACTTTGTCTCCCTCTGGTCAGAATCCTCTGCAAAGGGTTGCTACTAGTTGGCCAACTTCCTAGAATTCCCACTGAATACTTCTGAATAATTTTAAATATTTTGAAGGCAAAGAATCCATGAATACATTAATAATTATTCTTATCAGAAGATAAGGTATTGCTCTCGAAAAATAGCATCAAATTATCTGGACTTCATATCGTTCTCTACAGTGAATATACAAAGTTAATGTAAAGTCTGGAAATGTTCTTTAGTTTTTAATTATATTTATTGTACCTGTTAAATGTTTGTCTTGTATAAACTCCCTGGTTATGTCAAAGTTGTATATTTGGGATAAAATGCTTTTCACTTGTATTACATCTATAAGGTTTTCTGTAATACAAATGTTTGAATATTTTTACATTTGTAGGTTTCTCTTGCATGTAAATTGTCTAAGGCCTGGACATTAAGTAAAGAATATGCCAGTCTTTACATTTTTATGGTTCCTTTATGGTACATATATTCTGATGTTGAATAAGTCTTGAAAGACAGCTAAAAGTTTTGCTACATTCCTCAAATTGTTAGGATTTCTCCTCAATGTTAAGGATTTTGTGCTGTTGAGTAAGATGTGAAAAGGTTTTGCCAAATTCCACTAGTATTTTTTTCTTTAGTACAAATTTTCTGATGTGTATTAAAGCTAAAATGAGAGATAAAGACCTTCCTACATTCATCACATCTGTAGGTTTATTTCCAGTGTGAATTCTCTGATGTTGTGTAAGGGTTGAGCACTGGTAAAAGGCTTTCCCAATTTATTCACATTTGTGGGGTTTCACATTGGTGTGAATTCTATGATGTTGTGTAAAGGTTGAACACTGCTTAAAGGCTTTGTCACATTATTCACATTAGTAGGGTTTCTCTCCAGAATGAATTATCTGATGTTGTTTAAGAGATGAGCACCATTTAAAGGCTTTGCCACATTCTTCACATTTGTAGGGTTTCCCTCCAGAGTGAATTCTCTGATGTCGTATAAGAATTGAGCACTGGTTAAAGACTTTGCCACATTCTTCACATTTGTAGGGTTTCTCTCCAGTGTGAATTCTCTTATGTTGTGTAAGTTTTGAGCACTGGTTAAAGGCTTTGCCACATTCTTCACATTTGTATGATTTCTCTCCAGTGTGAATTCTCTTATGTTGTGTAAGGTTTGAACACCGGTTAAAGGCTTTGCCACATTCTTCACATTTGTAGGGTTTCTCTCCAGTATGAATTCTCTGATGTACTCTAAATGTTGAGGCCCATTTATAGGCTTTACCACATTCCTCACATTTGTAAGGTTTCTCTCCAGTATGAGTTCTCTTATGTTGTGTGAGTTTTGAGCACTGGTTAAAGGCTTTGCCGCATTCTTCACATTTGTAGAGTTTCTCTCCAGTGTGAATTCTGTGATGTTTTCTCAGTGTTGAGGCACATTTAAAGACTTTACCACATTCCTTACATTTGCAAGGTTTCTCTCCAGTGTGAATTCTCTTATGTTGTGTAAGGTTTGAACACCTGTTAAAGGCTTTGCCACATTCTTCACATTTGTAGGTTTTCTCTCCAGTATGAATTCTCTTATGTATTCTAAATGTTGAGGCCCACTTATAAGTGTTACCACATTCCTCACATTTGTAAGGTTTCTCTCCAGTGTGAATTCTCTTATGTTGTGTGAGTTTTGAGCAACGGTTAAAGGCTTTGCCACATTCTTTACATTTGTAGGGTTTCTCTTCAGTATGAATTCTCTGATGTTTTCTAAGTTTTGAGACCCATTTAAAGTCTTTACCACATTCCTCACATTTGTAGGGTTTCTCTCCAGTGTGAATTTTCTGATGTTGTATAAGGTTTGAGCACCGGTTAAAGGCTTTGCCACATTCTTCACATTTGTACGTTTTCTCTCCAGTATGAATTATTCGATGTTTTGTATGTGTGGAGTCCCATTTAAAGGCTTTACCGCAGTCTTCATTTTCATAGGGTTTCTCTCCAGTGTGAGTTCTCTGACATTCTTTCTCTAAGGATTGAAAAAGGATTAAAGGCTATGTCATATTCTTTACATTTGTAGGGGTTTTCTCTACTATGAACTATGACATTGCTTAGATCGGATAACTAACTAAAGGCATTCTTGCTTTTATTATATATGTAGGATTCTTTTTCCAGTACGAATTCCCTGACTAGGGAAAAGCTTCCATGCATTCCATATACTTGTAGAAATACTCCCGGTTATGGATTTCATCATGGATAATAAGTTTTAAACATTGATGAGTTTCTCACATTACTGATATTTGTACTGTATTTCTAGATATTCAGCTTTTAAATATTTTATAGAGAAAAGATATTCTCTATAAAATATCTATTTTTATTTTTATAAGTTTTTTCAAGTTTATTGCATTGATAATTTCTTTCATCAACAGTCACCTAATTATTTAGAGCAAAATTATGTAAAAAAAAATCAAATATTTATTGAATATGTAATGGTTTTCCTATTTATTTATTCCCTGATAATTATTAAGCAATGATGATTAGGTAAACATATTACCATATTGATCCCAGTCATGGATTTTGGCATGTGAAGGTAATGTTGGTTGGTGAAAGAATAACAAAGTTTTAATGAAGGACTCATCAAATTGATGACATTCATAAATATATTCTTCAATTTTAAATCTCTTCTCTTCAGAAACATTTGGTTGAACACATAATCCAAACATATATCCAAAGTCCTGGTTTTCTCTGGGGCTTTCAAGAGACTGCTTATTGTTTCCCTTGATAGGTGGTGCTGAAAAAAAAATGCAGATAGAGTTTAAATAGCATGCAGAGTCAAGTGAAAACAAAATCGGATAACTAATGAAGTAAGAGACTCTACAAAACGTGGAATTTATCATGGAAGGTAAAAATAATGGAATTTTAAAAGGAAATAAATCTTTTTAAGAGGAAAATATACAGATCACTCCACAGAAGACATATCTTGCCAACAGTGTGGAGAAGTGCCCAGACTGTCTGGGGTGGCTATATGGTAAAAAATTTTCCCTCAGCAAAGTCTTCACTGAAGGATGAAATGGCAAGCTTTTTTTTAAATGATCACAATCTCATTATAAATAAAAATAAATCAAAGAAACCAAGAAAGGCAGTACAATGAAAGAAAAAAAATATTTAAGTGAACCTAAAGTGATTATGATCTATGAGAGAATAGAGAAAAGTGAGATCACTTGAAGAAATATCTGAGAACTTTCTAAAATTAGAGGAGAAAATAGCATAAATATTAAATAAGCTCAACCTACTTCAAGTAGGAACAACAAAAAGAAAGCCCAAGTAAGAGACATATATTATCAAACATTTTAAAGTTACAAACAGGATCTTTAAATCAGCTAAAAAAATGTGACATGGCATGTTCAAAGAAAGGTATTCCTATAAAATAGTCAACTAGTTTTTAACAAAAAATCTTCCAGAACAGAAATGTGTAGTATAAAATGTCAAAACAATGAAAAAATCTCTCAATCACATAATCTATTTTCTGACAAAACTGTCTTTAAATATAAGCAAAAAAAAAAAAAAAACAGGACAGGTACAGTGGCTCACATCTGTAATCCCAGCACTTTGAGAGGCATAGGTGGGTGGATGACCTGACTTCAGGAGTTTGAGACCAGCCTAAGAAGAGTGAGACCCCATCTCCAAAAATTAACCAGGCATTGTGATGGTTCCCTAGAGTCCAAGAAACTTGGGAGGTTGAGGCAAGAGGACTCGTTCAACCCATGAGTTTGAAGTTGCTGTGAGCTATGAACACCACCATACTCTACAGAAGGTGATAAAGTGAGACTCTGTCTCATGGATCCAGATTCAAGGACAATAAAAAGGCTCAAGGTGGAAAAAAAAAAGTGAAAAAATGAAAAGGTTCAGTGATCAAAAAAGGAAGCCTAATAATTTATACCCAATAGGCATACCATACATGGATTTCTACAGTCAGTTCTTCACACTGAAGTAAAATACTAGCCACAGTTATGTGATTACATAGAATTACACAGAGACCTATAGTAAATGCAATTACATGCATATATATGTACTCTGTGGCATCATAATGAACAAAATAGTTTTAATTGTGCAATAAATTTGAAAAGATTGCGTCTTAAACATAAATTTATGTTGATGGAAACACAATAGGAAAAGATAAAATTGATGACATTACCAGAATACACCTGAGGATGTAAAAAGTCAGGAAGTTTGTGTGCAATTAATGTTTTTTTGTCTGTAATAGTTGTTATGACTTTCAGAAGTTTTATGTAACATCTCTGATAACTACTGAGAAAATAACTGTAGTATTCACACATCTGAATGTTTTGGGGGGTTAAAATTAAAAAGAAAAATAATCTAAAATGTATAGTAGACACACAAAAGGAAATAAGAAAGTAATCAAAAATCAACAAAACACATAAAGAAAAACAGTTAAATAAAAGAGGAACAAAATAGCTGTAAGACCTATTAAAAGCACATATAGTGAGAATATGACGAAGTCTGTCAGACTAGGGCAGAATTGACATAGCTGGTCTCCTTAGTTTATGTCCTGCCTGATCTTCACCCATTTTCTCCCATTCTTTTGTTCCCACCCTAAAGATGCCTATCTTCAGTAGTTTACATGGATTGATTTAGAAGATTAACTTTTGAATTGTTACTGTTTATGAGTCATAGGTTCTGCCAATTATTGTTTAACATTATGGGTGACATAGTCTTCACTTTGAACATAAATATATAAAATTGTAATGTTTGAAATGAAAGAACAGAAACATCTTGGAGAGGCTACTGTCACCATTATCCAGAATCCTAGCCCTCTGACAAATTAAGTTTGGTGAACCTATGCCCATCTCTGCATATTGGCTGACAGTGGCATCTGGTAATGTTTCTGGTAACCACAAATGGACTCCTAGACTGCTCAGGTGAGTGCTGTGTACGTGCTGCCCTGGAAGCCTAACTGTTGCCTGAAGAGGCAGGTTTGGAGAGCAGTTCTCCCATGGTCCTAGCAATACTGCTCTCCTCGGAGTCTTGGGGCTCTGCTCTCACACACCTGCCATGGATAATCACTAAGGTCTACCTGCTTCTGGAGAAATTTGATATTTGTGTATCGGGTATGTATTATGGGAGCACAGGCCTCAATCCCAAATGATAAAACATTGGGGCATAGTCTTTCTTATTGGTCTCAGTATGGGTACCCTGCTATAAGTAAAAAAAAGGAATGACATTTTACTGTAACACAGCCTAGTTGATTTATCATATTTGGCCTTTGAATGGATTCTTAAATTATTATAATGATATTACACTGTTTAAAATAATGTGTTTTTTTTTCTTGGTAGAATTTGAGTTTAGAACAGTAATTAAAACTATATATATCTAATTTACAGGGTGTAAAAATGGTTAACAGAAAAATAACTTAAAAGATAACTAAAACCTAGGTAATTTGCTAAGGTAAATAAATTAGGTAATTAAAAGATTAATAGTCTGAATGAAAATATGTTTTAAACCTGGCAAATAAATGTGTGCTTCTGTCTATATGTCTGTCTCTTTATGTTTCTGTATATGTGATGTACCTGAATATTTCACAATTGAAATATGCAAACAAACTCTAATTAATTGACTTGGAAAATAAAGTAAATGCTTACATCAAGTATTTTATCAGAAAAACAGAGAAAAACTTAAATGCCTTTTTGTTCATGTGACTTTGGTATTCTTTGATAAATAAAATTAGTTTTAAAACTGTTACTAAAATTCAGATGATTACATATTATAGAACTGCCTCATGTATAATATTTCAAAATTTTGCTGGATTTGACTGTGAACTTATGGTTCTTAATTTTGAGCTTCTAAATTCTGAGCTCAGATAAATAGGTGGCTATTGTGAGATCTAAGAAAATATTCTCCTTGCCTAGGACAGTAGCTACAAGGCACAGTCTAGCCCACATGGCCCCCTTTCCTGCTCCAACTTTGCTCCCTGGGTATTCTGAGATAAACTGAACAGTTGTCCTGGTCCAGTCTTCTTCTTTTTTATCTTAAACTCCCCACCTGGTAAATAAATTAAAGATACAGATAAGTCCTGTGTTTTGAAGCCTCTTTGATGCCATGTGGCCATGTGAGACCAGGAAAGATAGGAGGAATGATACCTATGTTGTAGTTTCAGAAAACATTACAGTAACTTAAACCTTGAACTTATGTTTCATAAAACCTTTGAGTCATTTGTAAAATATAGTACTTTGAAAATTAAAATTGTTTGGGAAACTGAGTCTTTGTCAAAAATAAGATTTTTGCCTTTTCAATCTTCTAATTATGAGTTTGGCCAAGTGAATAATTAACTTTAGAGTAAACTCTGATCCTTCTTTATGAAAGGTATTTTTTTCATTTTTTACTTCTTGGGAGTAAAAAATATTAAACAGAGGGCAGCGCCTATGGCTCAAAGGAGTAGGGCACCGGCCCCATATGCCAGAGAAGTGGAGGATTCAAACCCAGCCCTGGCCAAAAACTGCAAAAAAAAAAACAAAAAAGAAAAACAACTTTAAACAGAAAGAAAAATATAATTGTGAAAGAAAGAATCCTATTGAATAAAATTTGTCCTGAAATAGAATGACTAGTTATTAAAAAGTGAAAGGCAGGACAAAACAGAAGGTTTTGAAAGTTTGTAAATTGTCTGAACAGGTTAAATAGAACTCATAAAAAGAAATTTGTGAAGAAATTTAATGTAATCCCCTTGACTATATATTGCCTTTTGACTTGTGATCCTGTTTGAACAAATGTTTTAAGCCTTTGATATTTGACAAACCTTCCAAAATCAAAACTCTAAATTCAGTCCTTTTGAAATATTAAGACCATTAAATGTCTGAAAAAAACATATTAGGCTTATTCAGTGTGTCAAAACCTTATAAGAAATATTGTCAAATATGAAATGGTCGTAATTTTCTGTGAATTATGTTTGTATATATACATATGTTCTAAAATTATAAAATATTAGTCACTCTTATTGTATGTGATCAGTAATAATTTTTTAGTTCATCTCAAAATGCTTCTTGTAACTGACCTAGTCGGAAGTTTATCCTTCAAAAAAAGTAATGAAAAAGTTAACAGGTTCTCTTAAATACACATTTCTAATAACTTAAAAGATCATATACCATCAAATCAAAAACAACTTCCAGGACTTTAATTAAAAAACTCAAACAGAACAGAAATGAATTACAAAGGACTCAACTAATTTTTTATAACTTGTTTACAGCATTGCTAGTTCTTTCTGTGTTCTTTTTCCAGGAGTCAAAAAAATGCTTTTCCGTTTTTGGAACTATTTGTAACTTTCAAAAATTATGTACTCAGAGGCAAAATTGGAAACATTTTTCTCTTTTATTCCTTTGGAATTTAAAAACCATTTGTAAATATTCTTAATGTCTGACAATGTAGTTATTTGCAGAAGTTGAGTAAAAATATGTTTTCTTCTATAAAACACAATAAAAAATACTGGGTATTTTACAAAAGCTTTAACTGGAATAACATTTTCAGAGATGTCCAGAAACATTAAAACATTAAAATTGATCTTAGCACTCCGGGAGGCTGAGGCTGGTGGATTGAATGACCTCAGGAGTTCAAGATAAGCCTGAGAAAGAGAGAGACCTGTCTTTAGAAATAGCCAGGTGTTGTGCCCAGCACCTGTAGTCCCAAGTTACTTGGGAGGCTGAGGCAAGAGGATCACTTGAGCCCAAGACTTTGAGGTCACTGTGAGCTATGCTACCATGGCACTCTACCAAGGGCAACATAGTGATATTCTGTCTCAATAAATAAATAAATAAATAAATAAATAAATAAATAAATAAATAAATAAAGTTGACTTTATAAGGCCAATAAAAAGCACATTGGAAAAACTGGCCAGATACCTCATCAATAACATTTCCTGTTCTGTGTAAATAAAAAAAATGTCATTTTCTGACAGGTCTAGAAATCCCAATTTACTTTAGAACTTTGAGAGAAAAAGAATTAAACCAAGACATACAAGTATCTAATAACAAACATAAAACTTGGGCTTGTGAGAAACTTTCAAGTCTAAACCAAAAGTCCTTATACAATTTTCCAAGAAAACCAATTTTAAAAGAAAAAAAAAGCCTACATAGCTAATAATTATTTTTACTACACTTCATACAAATAATCAGACAGAAGATATAAAATTAGTTTATTTTGACAATTAAATTAATTTTACTCTAATTTGTTTTTAGTAAAACTATAAATTAGAGAGAGAAATATATTGATTAAGAAAATTAGAAACTGTGGCCCACCTAACATTAGATTCTAGCCTTGAAATCCCAACTCACAAAATGAGACATAACTGTTTAAACTGATCTGTTAACAGGACTAAAAGACTAGCCAAAAAATATAAAATTATATGCAACAATCAAATTTACTCTATTTTTTCTTTCTGTTTCTTAGCCCTAAGATAACATATTTGTTTTTAATATGTATATATTTTTTAATTTCAAAGTGGATACTGAAAAGAGAGTTAAACATATTTACCCAAAGTACAATTCTCTGACATTTTGTGGGATGACTGCCCCAGTACTGCCCCAGTACTAACATTATGAAAACTTACTAAAAATACCTGTCCCAATCTCCAGACTATACCAAAAGAAATGTAATTAGAAATTTGTCTCTGGGCTGGGCTTGGTGGCCCAAACCTGTAGTCCTCGCACTCTGGGAGACCGAGGTAGGGGGACCACCTGAGCTCAAGAATTGAGAGACCAGGGTGGCGCCTGTTGCTCAGTGGGTAGGGCACCGGCCCCATATACTAAGGGTGGCAGGTTCAAACCTGGCCCTGGCCAAACTGAAACAAAAAAATATCTGGGCGTTGTGGCGGGCACCTATAGTCCCAGCTACTTGGGAGGCTGAGGCAAGAGAATCACCTAAGCCCAGGATTTGGAGGTTGCTGTGAGTTGGGTGACGCCACAGCACTCTACTGAGGGCAATAAAGTAAGACTGTGTCTATTAAAAAAAAAAAAAATTGGGAGACCAGCCTGAGCAAGAGCAAGAACCCATCTCAAAAAATACCTGGGTACTGAGGTGAGCACCTGTAGCCCCATGTATCTGGGAGGCTGAGGCAAGAGGTTGTTTGATCCCCACAGTTTGAGGCTGCTGTTGATACAGGCAAACGGTGTCCCAGCTTGGGCTATCCGGGAGGACCTGCCTCACCTTCTGCTTCACCGCCCTTGGGGTGTTAGTGCAGCAAACTCAGGGAGGTTGGGGCTTGGAGGTAAAAGCTGGAGAACCCAGGGTGGGGGAGAGGGACAAGTGTAGCCAAAGCCTGTGGGTCCCCAGTTAGTTGAGGGAGACAATGGCACAGCCTGCGTTGCTGTCTATTCCAACCCCAGAACCACCCTTGGACCTACAAAGCCTTTCTCTGGCTGCAAAACTCCACAGTGAGCATTTCACAGGCCTAAGGTTGATACAGGGATCTCCTATTTCCTGGCCTGGATAATTTCATGGACATTTCCTAAGCCTGGGCAATTTCAAGAAGTGACTGGTTCATTCACCTTGATCTGCATGGAAGGGAGTGTATCCATACATTTGTTATCAAATTCTGGCTAAACGTAACTACAAAGGACACACACAACTATATATACCCCTAGACAAAAGACCCAGATGGAGATTTTCCAACTGGGGCCTTTCCAAGAGCTCTGGTGCTTTTTACTTTTTCTGTATAATAAATCCTGTCTTACCACTGATCTGTAATCCATGAATTTTTTCTTTGAATCCCTGAGAACAAGGACCTACTGAAGAAAAGAAATTCCAGTTAACACTGTGAGCTGTGACACAGGGGCACTCAACCCTAGGACAACTGAGTGACTGTCTCAAACTCTCTCTTTATGCTGACGATATGATCCTGCACTTACAGAACCCCAAAGATTTAACCACAAGATTCCTGGAAGTCATAAAAAAAACACTAATATCTCAGGCTATAAAATCTATGTTCAGAAATCAGTAGCCTTTGTACGTGCCAATAATAGCCAAGATGAAAAGCTAATGAAGGACACAAGTCCCTTCACAGCAACTTCAAAAAAATATAGGAATATACTTAACAAAAGAGGCAAAGGACTTCTAAAAAATATATAAAACTCTAAGCAACCAAACAGCAGAAGATATGAACAAATGGAAGAACATACCATGCTTATGGCTGGGAAGAATCAACATTGTCAAAATGTCTATGCTACCCAAAGCAATCTAAAGATTCAATGCAATCTCCATTAAAATACCACCATCATACTTTCAAGATTTGGAAAAAGTAATTCTTTGTTTTTTATGCACCCAGAAAAAAACCTGTATGGCCAAGGCAATTCTTAGTAATAAAAACAAAGCCAGGGGTATCTCACTACCAGACTTTCAGCTTACTACAAGGCCATAGTATGGATGTAATTTTCCTTGCTCTATAACCTGGCTCTGACCTACAGGACTTCAGAGTAACCAGGTGTTCCTGATGCAAGCACAGAACATCTGGCGCTTGGAGGCATGCCATCAAGTGACTCTGTTTTCTTGAGGAAAAGGTTAAGAAACGTTCAGGGAGAATTGTTTTGGGTTAATGTGTATTTGGGTTATGTGCATTGAGGAGGGAGACTGCAAGCCTCGAGAAATGTTACTTGTTGACAAAACATTATAATACTTTCTAATAAAAACCCTGTGTGAGGAGAGAACACTCTCTGCAGAGTGACAGTGAGCCTCTCTCCTTGTAGCCTGTAGTGATCATTGGTGTCCTGTGATCCATTTCCTCAGAGAAACTGCAACATTTGGTGTAGTCAAATGGGAAATTCCACTCAGGGGTAAGTGAAACTTTCGGAATTATTCAAGGGGAGATTACTGGGAACAATGGAAAATTTCCCATCATTAGAATCTCAATACATGAAAGTATTGAGTACTCTCCTGCAAAGTATGGAGGTAAAAGTTAAACAAAAGAATTTTGAGGAATTATTTAAATATGTGAGCAAGCACTGTTATTGGTTCCAACCTTCAGGTACAGCCTTTTTGAATTTAAAAACTTGGAAACAAGTACTGCATGCCTTGTGGTAGCACTCATCAACAAGGTCATAACATTCCTTTGTCAGTGTGGTCTCTTTGTAATCTCATTACTTTGACTTTACAGCCATTGCAGTCTGAAACAGATAATGAGTCTCACAAAGGGTCAATTTCTGACCATGAATTGACTAAGATAAAATCATATTGTGAAAGGAGAAGCTATGAGTCTACTGATCCAAGGCCTTCCTGACAATTGCCTCCATTGCCGCAGAAAAAAAGAGGCAATTTAACTAAAGGGAAAGAAGTAAAAGAAAGCAATCTCACAGAAGTCTGAAGTACAAACTGAGATTTAATCGAATGCAAAGTGTTGTAATATTAGTAGCAAAGAATCCAGCTCTGAATCTTTATCTGAAAGTGAATTTGAGAGGACAGATGCAACTACTAACTATAAAATATTGATAGCACAATTAACTGAACTGTCTAAACGTTTAGATAACAATCTATCTATCCAATGGGTAAACATTCATTTACGCATATTAGACTCACAAAAAACCTGTGAAAGTACTTCAAAGAGTGTAGGGGGGCCTCCAGCAATACCCTCTGCCCCTCCTGCTCCGACATTACTGGAGCTCCGCCACTGCAGATCCTCATTCATTCAAGCTGTATTAAAAGGAAGAAAAAAATGGAGATATTGATGCTTTTGATTCCCAAATTACGGAACTTTTCCCAGTTTCAGTTACACAGCACCTTCCAGTGCACAATATCCTCAAGGTGCTGGTCAGTATAACCATAATCCTTTAACTTTAAAAGCCATTAAAGATTTAAAACAAGCTGTAACTCGATATTCAATCTTCTTATGTTAAAGGCTTAATTCTAGAATTTGTTTCTGAAATGAGACTCATACCATATGATAGGAATGCAATTGAATGCACTGTTCCTGAATCAGGCCAACATTTAGAATTCCGTACTTGGTGCAAAGAAGAGGCAGCATTGTTAGCCAGCCAAAAATCAGGCTAGAGGCACACAAATCAGAGGATCAATTAACTGGCAGTGGATAATGGGATGGCATTCAGGCTGTTATAATATGAAGACGTTACTATCATACAAACTCGTCTGTGTTGTACAAGGGCTTAGGAAACAGTTCAAGGCCCTGGTGAAGTCAGTAAGTCTTTCACCAAGATATTACAATCCAATTGGGAGCTGTAGGTGGGCTTTTTAGCAAGGCTCTGAGAAGCCATTACAAAGGCAGTACATCAGCCTGAACTGCTTTTATAGACACTCTCTTTTGAAAATGGTAATGCAGAATGCCAGAAGGCTTTATGCCCAGTGCATGCTCAAGGTGCTCCTCTGGAAGAATATCTAAAGGCTTGTTCTGACATTGGTACTGAAACTTATAAGGCTAAATTGTTGCCTGTAGCTTTAAAAGAAGGGCTGTGAGCCACACTTACTAAATGTTAAGTGGTAAGATGGTCATGTGAAAAAAAAAGACTGCTGAAAAGGGCAAAGAGCACTGAATAAATCAACTCTGAGAAAGGAGCAAAACCATAATAAACCTCCAGGGCCTTGTCCAAAATGTAAAAAAAAAAAAAAACAACTTTCATTGAGCTAATGAATGCAGGTCCCACTTTAATAAGGATGGAAATTCACTTAATTCGGGAAACTCCCAAATGGGCCAGCCCCAAGTCCCAAATCAAAACCATACAAAACTTCACCATTTCCAGTTCAACCCAATGCCAACCCACTGAATCTCTCCTCCATGCCACAAATGGGAGTGCAGCTTTCTATTTACCAGTAAAGGACAATACCCAATTGTTGCCTCGTCAGGTAGTATACAAATTGCATACTGGAATACATGGGCCTATTCCTGAAAACACTGTTGGTCTTATGATTGGGAGAAGTAGTCTTACTTCTAAAGGTATATAGGGTGAGATCTTGGTCATGATGACTGTAAGCCAACCTGTCCAGCTGCTAACTGGTCAGTGACTTGCTCAATTGTTATTTTTACCATATTGTAAAGGAGCTACTGCACCAGTACAAAGAACAGGAGGCTTTGGCAATACTGGTCAACATATTTTTTGGGAGACTCATTTGGGAGAACAAAGACCACATCTAACTATTTTAATCCAAGATCAGACCTTTCTAGGCCTTGTAGAATCAGGGGCAGATGTTTCTGGTATGTCTCTGTCCCCATAGCTACTAGAGTAGCCTAAGCAAAAATCCAATGTTACCTTCTCTGGGATTGATAACTTACATAATATTTTCTTGAGCGCAAAAACATTAATATGTAAAAGTCCCGTAGGGCAGGAAGGCAAATTACAAGCATATATTGCTGATATAGCTATCAACCTTTGAGGATGAGATTTACTCTCAAGATAGAGGCTATGCTCTCTGTTCCAATCATTAATCCGGCACAAAAACAAATTCTTCTGAATTAGTCAAATTTATTCCAGAGGCCACTGCTCCAGGCTTCACCCTAAAATTGTCCTGGAAATACAATGATCCTATATGGGTGGAGCAGTGGCCCTTGACTCATGAAAAATTAGAAGTTCTCTCCAATATTATTCAAGAACAACTCAGAGATGGTCATATAGAACCTTCTACTAGTCCATGGAATTCTCCTATTTTTATTATGAAGAAAAAATCAGGAAAATAGAGAATGCTTACAGACTTAAGAAAGGTTAATTCTACCATTCAACCTATGGCCCAATTACAACCTGGGCTACTTACTCCTTCTAAGATTCCTAGAGATTGGCACTTATTAATTTGAAAGATTGCTTTTTTACTATCTATCATCATCCACAAGACCGCCTTCACTTTGCTTTGTCAGTGCTTTCTCTTAACCAGCACAAACCTTATGATTGATATCAGTGGTGTGTTTTACCACAAGGAATGTTCAAAAGCCCCACTTTGTGTCAACATTTTGTTAACCAACCCTTACAAAGAATAAGAAAGAAATTCCCTTCTGCTCTTATTATTCATTATATGGATGATATTCTTTTCACCCTGCTGAAGCTCCTGTTTTACAAACCATATTAAAATTTGCTTCTTCTGCCTTCCATAAGTATGGTTTGCAGATAGCTCCTGATAAAATACAGCAACAACCTCCTTTTTCTTATTTAGGTTAGAAACTTGATTATCAAAAAATTTGGCCTCAAAAGGTAGAATTACACACTGATAAACTTAAAACACTTAATGGCTTTCAATGATTATTGGGAGACAGTAACTGGCTCAGGCCCTCATTTTGCATTCCTACCTATGCCTTCACACATTTATTTTCCACACTAGAAGGTGACTCAGATCTTAATAGCCCACGGAATCTTACCTCTGCTGCAAAAAAGGAACTTTACTTACTTTCTCAACAATTTTCTACTGTATTGATTTAAATTCTCCCATTTTTTTTCTTGTTCTCCCTTCAGAACATTCTCTACTGGAGTTATTTATCAACCTGACTTAATTTTGGAATATTAAGTTAATATTAAGTTAATATAATTTCTACCCAATAAAATGTCAAAGATTTTATCCACTAATTCAGAAAAAAAAATATGTCAACGAACTCCAAAAGGACAATTTTGTACTGGACAATGCAGGCTGTGATCCTGCATCTATTGTTCCACTCATGGAATGTGAAATTCAAGATGATTGGAAATTTAATTTAGATTGGCAGATTGCCCTCTCCTCCTTTCTTGGTCTTATTAACAATTCATGTCCTAAAGACAAACGTATACAGTTCTTCAAAAGAAATTCCTGGATTTTATCTTTGCATGTGCAATCCGCACATCTTTCCCATGCAGTACTTTTTATGCTGATGCTAATAAATTTGGAATGGTAGTATATTCTAATGCACTCATTTCTAAGGTAGAACAAGGACCCTATTCTTCTGTTCAGAAAAATGAACTTTATGCCATTGACCTTCTGTTGTCTGTTCTCTACTCCATTTAACATTGTTACTGACTCACAATGTGCTGAGACTGTTGTCTCCTTTGAAACTGTCCATTTACCTTTAAAAGCTCAAGATGACTTACTTTCCTTGTTTTCAAAACTACAAACTATTATTTGTTTAAGATCTAACCCTTTTATATTACTCATATTCATGCACACACCAGTCTTCCCAGTCCTATGGCAGCTTCCAATGATTATATCACTGATTATATTACTGCTTCCAACTTTCATGTCGACACTCATGTTAGTGCTAAAGTATTAGTGCAACAGTTTTCTATTCCTCTAAAACAAGCCAAACATATCATTTCTTTATGTCCTTTTAGTAGCCAATTTAATAATCCCACTTACTCTCCTGGTGTAAACCCTCCTGGTCTCCATTCTAATCAATTATGGCAAATGGATGTAACTATTGTTCCTTCATTTGGCAAATTGGAATATGTACATCATTCTGTAGACACTTTTTCTGACTATTCTTGGGCTTGAGCACTTTCTGGCAAAAAAATAAATAAATAAAAATAAAAACTCATGTTATCAGCCATTTAATTGAAGCTTTCAATGTTATGGGACTCCGTACTCATATCAAAACTGATAATGCTCTGAGTTACCTTTCTAATTCATTTAAAACTTTTCTCTCTTGATGGAACATTCATCATTCCACCAGTATTCCCTATAATTCACAGGGATGATCCATTGTTGAACATAAACTTTGTACTCTTAAAGAAATGTTACTTAAACAAAAAGAAGGAGAAGAACATAATGCACCAAGACTTTCATTACAAAAGGTGCTCTTTAAATTTTTTTAAATAGGGCAGAAGACTCCTCCATGGCAGCAGAGCACCATTGGAAACATGTAGAACCCCAACATTCAGTTGAACTTAATCAACCTATATACTATTCTTGATAATTCTTGGAAGCCTGATGTAGTTTTAAGATGACGGAGAGGTTTTGCTTATGTTTCCACAGAGTCAGAAGAAAAACAGTGGCTGCCTGCCCAATGGATCAAACCTCACTATGAGCAAAAGACCAAGACTACACTTTGATGAATCCCTCTTTTTTTTTTTCTGAAGAATTTCAACACCTTACTTTAGAATGCACTACAATGCGGTGCCCAATGTCATCAACAGTTCGAGCCAACCTGCCCACCTGGAGGCAGGTGAAGAAACTTACACAGATGGTTAAAAACATGGTCCACCAAATAAGGCAAAACCGCAACACCATAATTCCTCTTTGTGGCAATGCTGGCCCTTCTTTCTACCCAAGTAAGAACTGTAAATAGTAGTAGTATAGCAAACTTTACATATTGGGCTTATATACCTAACCCTCCTTTGAATAGGCCCATATCATGGAATGATTCAACTATACTGATGTATGTTAACGATTCCAGCTGTATGCCTGGATGGACGTAACAATTCCCATGGACTGCTAAGACCTGGGGAAGAAGGCATAGTCATATCCAATTCTACTGTAGGTATTTAAGGAGTACCCACCTGTATAGGTAATGGAAGTCACTGTTTAAAGCCCAAGAATGAGGCTTGGTTACCCATTATAAGAATAGTACCAAAACTAAAGAAATGAAATTAATCTGTATTTTCCAAACAAAAGGATGGAAAGGTAATGAGTCACAAAGGATCTGCTCCTTCCAACCTCCCACATTGTTCCATGCCCATACTTACACATACGTCTGAGTGGGTACAGCGGATGCTTTGTCATGGAGAGGTACCGCGAGTGTTAGTTAATACTTCCTATGGAAGCATCATTGATTGGGGACCCCCATGGGACTGCTCGAGACAAAGGAGTAGGAGCAGATTTAAGATGGCATAAAGGTCATAATAGTGTATCTACCACAGCACATCATTCCCTTGTATGGCACAGTGGTAGTATGTCCCACCCATGCAACCCATGAATGGCCCAACTCAACAATACCTTTGGAAATTAACAACTTCTTTATCATGATTATATGCTTGGAAAGGAGATAATGCACATAATACGATAATTCTTCTACTTTAATCTTTCACAGAAATGAATCCCATTATGTATGTGCTTGTGTTAAGATTGCCATATATTTTAATGAAGGGACTTACCCAGTGGCATCCCAAAGAGTCTTGTTATTTTTTGTATAAATTGTTCTTTTTGCACATGCTTGAATTTTTCAGTCAGGAAAGCATTTCTATTCTAAGAGCTCGAGTTGACGTGAAGATACCAGTACAGATGCAGAGGCCCTGGCAGGATTCCCCTACAGCCCTACTATTTCAGCATCTTTTGGACTCTATCAAGAAATATACTGAACACATAATTGGACTGTTGATGTCATTATTGGACTTATTGCTATTACTGCTATACCAGCAACTTATGATATAGCTTTACACCAATCTGTCCAAAGTGTAAAATTTGTTCAAAATTGGCATAGCAACTCAGAAAGATTATGGACAGCCCAGCGCAAAATAGATTCTGAAATTAATAACAAATTAACACATTTAGAAGAACCTTTAGTATTGTTGAGGGATCAAATTCTAAGTCTACAAAGACAAATTGTGTTGTGATTGGAATATTCTTACATTCTGTATAACCCCTGTTCCTTGGAAAGACACTCATTTTAATTGGAATAAAGTTAGGAAACATTTGTTAATTAACCGTAACATAAAAGAAGAGATTATAGAATTGCAACAGCATATTTCAGAAACGTTTGCACATCAGCTACAATTGTTGTAAGGAGTAGATATATTACAAAGTATTTCTGACAGCATTAGCCACTTTTTTCCTCTCAAGCAATTAAAGGCTTTGAGTGGCTTTTCTTTTGTATTAATAATACTAATCATATGTATTATTATTTTTTGTTGTTTAGTCTGGAGAAGAATTTACTGAAAATCACAAAGAATAAAATAAAAAGCTGCAGTCTTTTCCCTAATGCTACACCAGAAATGATCTAAACAAAAAGGAGGAAATATGGATGGAATTTTCCATGCTGCGTAACCTTGCCTGACTGACAAACGACTTCAGCATAACCAGGTGTCACTGACGTAAGCACAGGAACATCTGGCGTTTGGAGGCATGCCATCAAGTAACTCTCTTTTCTTGAGGAAAAAGGTCAGGGAATGGTCAGGGAGAATTGTTTTGGGTTAATGTGTATTTGGGTTATGTGCATTGGGGAAGTAGACTACAAGGCATGAGAAATGTTACTTGTTGACAAAACATTGTAATACTTTCCAATAAAAACTCTGCCCTGCGGGAGCAGAGGTAAACACTCTCTGAAGAGTGACAGAGAGCCCCTCTCCTTGTAGCTTGTACTTATCATCCATGTCTTGTGATCCATTTCCTCAGAGAAACTGCAATACTACAGTGATCAAAACAGCATGATATTTGCACAAAAACAGAGACATTGACATTTGGAAGCAAATAGAAAACCAAGAGAAGAAACTAAAATCTTACAGCCACATGATTGTTGTTAAAACATACAAGAACATACACTGAGGAAAAGAGTCCCTATTCAATAAATGGTGTTGGGAGAACTAGATAACCACATGTACAAGACTGAAACTGAAGGCACACCTCTCACCACTTACAAAAATTGATTCAGATGGATAAAAGAGTTAAATCTAAGGCATGAAAACAATAAAAATCCTCAAAGGAAATGTGGTGAAAACATTTGAAGATATTGACCTGGGGAAAGTTTTTATGAAGACTTCCATGGCAATTGCAACAACAACAAAAATAAACAAATGAGATTTAATTAAACTAAAAAGCTTCTGTAGCTAAGAAAACAACCAAAGAAAAGATATTTGCATATTATGAGTCAGACAAAAGCATGATAGATGGAATCTATAGAGAACTCAATTAATCTAGAAAAAAAGACCTAATAATCCCATATATCACTGGGCAAGAGACATGGATAGAAGCTTCTCTAAAGAAGATAAATGAATGGCTAACAAACATGAAAAAATGCTCATCATCCCTAATCATCAGAGAAATGCAAATCAAAACCACCCTGAGATATCACCTAACCCCAGTGAGAAAGGTCCACATAACAAAGTCTCAAAGCTTCAGATGTTGGTGTGAATGTGAAGAGAAGGGAACACTTTTATACTGCTGGTGGGACTGCAAATTAATACAACCTTTTTGGAAGGAAGTATGGAGAATCCTGGAAGAACTTAAGTTACAGCTCCCATTTGATTTTGCAATCTCATTGCCAGAAGAAAAGACTCCTTTTATCATAGGACATTTTCACTAGACTGTTTATTGCAGATCAATTTACAATCACCAAAAAGTGGAAACAACCTAAATGCCCCACCAACCCAGGAATGGATTAACAAGCTGTGGTGTAGGTATACCATAGAATATTATGCAGCCATTAAAAGAGATTGAGACTTTAAATCTTTTGTATTGACCTAGATTGAGTTGGAACACATTCTGCTTAGGAAAGAATTACAAGAATGGAGAAGCAAGAATACAGTGAACTCAATTCTAATCTGAAAGCAGTAAATTTTCTCAAATAAGTGGGGTAGGGGAATGAGGAACGGGGAAGAGGGAGGACTATGGGGAGGTCACAGTATATGGCACACCTCTTGGGAGGGAGGACACAATAATAAGAGGGACTTTATCTAACAAATGCAATCAGTGTAACCTAATTCTTTGTACCCTCAATGAATCACAAACAAACAAACAAACAAAAACAGAGAGAAAGAGAGAAAAGAAACCTGTCTCTGACTCTAAGATTGATACGAAAAAAACTACGAAAGACTTAAGGCTCAACAAAGATCACCTGTTGGCTACACTAGAAGAAATCTGTACAACATTCAACACTATCTACTATGTCTACATAAATGCCTCAAGAAAAAATTAAAACCTGAATAAAAATGTCCCAGTAAGTGATGTGGCTACAATACAGCTTCACAAGTGGTTCCACACCCAACCAATTTTTAGAAATATTGACTTAAATTGCCTAGAACTTCAGACCAGTTCTATAAAAACTCTTAAAACTAAGTATTATCTTACAAACTATGCTACATCTATACATGCAAATACTAGTGTTCTCATCATACAAACATTAGCCACAAAACCCAGAACTTGTAAATATTTGTAGGTGATGACTAAATAATTTCATTCTTTTTTCTGAACACAAACCTAACTTCATTCCTGTCAGTGTAAAAGAAGCCAGATTAACTTCCATTTACTTCTTTACCCTGGAGTAGATTTGAGATATCATCTTTCAGATCTTACATTCCAATAACAGAATCACTCACACCAAAAAACTTACTCAGCTGGCCTTAACCCCTCTACCCAAAATACCTTCCCAACTTGTTTATGGCCCCCAGCAAATAACCTTTAATCTCTGTTATGACAAGCCCTGCCATTTCCCCCACACTCTCAATTACTTAAGAAGTCCCGTGCCCTGCTTCCTGAAATCCACATATATTCTGTCTAGTAATGAAATTATCCTTAAGACTTAGAAAGACCTGACAAACTAAAGAGAAAGTGGAATAAACTCTGAGACACCCTACATACAACCCCTACAACAATCAAATTGTCTAAATTACATCATTTCCACATCTAGGCTTATCCCCCTGAAAAAAAACCCAACTCAAACTGAACCAGTGGACTACAAAACTATACGAAGACGAGAGTTAAAAACTTCAATTGTTGGGATGAGAAGTATATTATTCTCAGACTTCTTTGTCTGTTAGTATATTTAATATGCCCCTTGTTATGTGTTATTAACTGTAGTACATGTTAGTCCCAGTATAACTTTAAACCTATCCCTTACCCAAATAATTTCAATCCCAGAATATAATAATTCATAGTCATTATTTCCATTTAAAACCTATTTCATAGATTCAAAATATAATAATAGAAATGGGAAATGAAAGTACATATAGTGAAAATAAGATAGAGTATGTCAGGCTAAGATAGATGACACAGCTGGTCTGGTCAGTTTAAGTTCTACCAGACCTTCATCACCATCTCCCATTCTTACTGTTTTATAAATTTTTAGGGTGTTTTTCCACCCTAAAAATGCCTATCTTAAGTAGTTTTAGGTGGATTGATTTAGGAGATTAACTTTTAAATTAAAGTAAGAGTTGACAGTCTTCATTTTAAACTTAAATATATAAAACTATAATGTTAAAAATGGAATAAAGAACAGTCTTAGAGTGACTACTCCCACTGTTCTCCAGAATCCCAGCCTTCTGACAAGTAAAAGTTAATGGGCCTATCCCCATCTCTACATATTGACTGACAGTGACGGATGGCTGGATCCTCTTTGTCCAGTAACTCTATGAAAGTAAATAAAATGTAATAGTCATTTTTTCTGTCAGTATTTACTTTTTATATAAATAAATACATCAAAAGACATCTTTTGTCTAATTAAATTCAAGAAATAACATCCAAAATTGCTTTCTATAAAAGCACTTCAGATGAAAGGACACATATGGACTGAAAGTAAAAATATAAAAAAAAAACAAACATTTTTAAATGCATTAGTTAAATACTCTCACAATGACAAAATATCTCTTACACCAAACATTTTCACAAGGAGCTGGGGATGTTGGCTTATGCCTGTAATTCTAACACACTAGCTGAGGTGGGAGGATAGCTTGAGTTCAGGAGTTGAGTTCAGGAGGTCTTGCTGTGAGCAAGAGCAAGACCCCATCTATTATACAAAGAAAAATTAGCTATCCTGGTGTACACCTGTAGTCTCAGCTATTCAGGAGACTGAAGGATCACTTTAGTTCAGGATTTTGGGGTTGATGTGAGCTAGTTCTGACGCCATGGGACTCTATCCCAGGTGACAGCATTAGGCTCTTTCTCATAAAAATAATAATAATAATAATCGTCACAAGAAAGAACATTATATAATGATGAACCATTAGAAGCTTTCACAAGTATTACATACATATACAACCACCATAACACACAAAGCATTATTTCTGACTACAACAGAATGAAACTAGGAATAAAAACCATAATAAAAGTTATTTGCCCATAGCTTTGTGGAAATTAAATTAAAAAATTGAAAACACTCTTATTCAAGAGCTAAACAAGTAATATTATTAATGTATCAGTGATAGCCCAAGGTGATTTACAGATTTGATAAACTACCCAAATAACAATAGAAGTTTATTCACAAATGTTAAAATATTCTAAATTTCTATGGAATCTTAAAGGATCAAACAATCTAAACATACAATATTGGAATAGAAAAACAAAACCAGACATTCTGATTTCAAAACATTAAAGGCCAAGTGCAGGTAGATTGCCTGAGCTCAAGAGTTGGAAACCAGCCTGAGCAAGAATGAGACCCCATCTCTAAAAAATAGCCAGGCACTGTGGTGGGTGCTGTAGTCCCAGATACTTGGGAGGCAGAGGCAAGAGGATCACTTGACCTAAGAGTTTGAGGTTGCCGTGAGCTGTGATACCGTGACACTCTACCCAGAGTTACAAGGTGAGACTCTGTCTCAAAAAAAAAAAAAAAAAAAAAAGACATTACAAAGCTATAGACTTTAAAACAGTCCAGCACTTTCAAGAAAGATAGACAGATAATGAAACAGATTACAAAACCTAGAAATAAACCTTTATTTATATGGTTAACTTATGCTCAGCATGTTTCTCATCACAAAATAAAAATAAAAGGTCTCTTCATAGGGGCAGCACCCATAGCTCAATCGGTAAGGTGCCAGCCACATACACCAGGGCTGGGGAGTTTGAACCCAACCCAGGCCTGCTAAAACAATGGCAACTGCAACAAAAAATAGCTCAGTGATGGCTCAGCACCTGTAGCACAGTGGTTATAGCTCCTCCACATACACTGAGGCTGGCGAGTTTGAACCTATCCTGGGCCAGCTAAACAACAATGATAACAGGCGGCACCTGTGGCTCACTGAGTAGAGTGCCGGCCCCATATACCGAGGGTGGTGGGTTCGAAACCGACCCCAGCCAATCTGCAAATAACTGGGCGTTATGGCAATCACCTATAGTCCCAGCTACTCGGGAGGCTGAGGCAAGAAAATTACCTAATCCCAAAAGTTGGAGGTTGCTGTGAGCTGTGATGCTACAGCACTCTACCAAGGGCAACTCTGTCTCAAAAAAAAAACAAACACACACAGGTCTCTTCACAAAATAAGGTGGGGATACTAGAAATCCTAATTGGACAAACTGAAGTTAAATCTTGCACTTTACACAAACAAAAAACTCAAACATACTGGGTTTTGTATAGCTTTTCTAAATGGAATTTAAAATTTCTTTTTTAATTCACTGTTAGTGTACAGAAATACTAATTCTTTATGTTGATTTTGTATTCTGTTGCTTCACTGATTTTTTTTAATAGTTTCAACAGTTTTTCTTGTGAGATAGTCTATAGGTTTGTTTGTTTTGAGACAGAGCCTCAAGCTGTCACCCTGGGTAGAGTGCTCTGGCATGACAGCTCACAGCAACCTCCAACTCCTGGGCTTAAGCGATTCTCCTGCCTCCGCCTCCCAAGTAGCTGTGAGTGCAGGCGCCTGCCACCATACCCGGCTATTTTTTGGTTGCAGCCATCATTGTTGTTTGGCAGGCACGGTCTGGATTCAAACCCAGCAGCTCAGGGGTATGCAGGGCCGGCGTCTTAGCTGCTTGAGCCACAGGCACCGAGCCGTCCTTAGGTTTTTTTATTTATTTTTATTTATTATTTTTGTGTGTGTGTAGAGACAGAGTCTCACTTTATGGCCCTTGGGAGAGTGCTGTGGCATCACACAGCTCACAGCAACCTCCAACTCCTGGGCCAGGTTTTCTTAATATAAGATCATTTTGTCTGCCAACAGAGACAACTTGGTTTCCCTATTTCCAATCTGAATGACTTCAATTCTTCATCTTTTGTTATTGTTCTCACAATAACTTCTATTACTATGTTAAACATGAGTGAAGAAAACATTCTAAATTTCAGAAAAAAATCTTTCAGCATTTTTCCATTCACTACAATATTAGCATTGGCTTTTTATATGTGGCCCTTATTCACACACACACATACCTTCTACAGCTAATTTAGTTTTTTTTTTCTTCTTCTTTTTTTTTTTAATGTTTTGGATACACTGAGGATACAAAGATTTAGGTTGCACTGATTGAACTTGTCAGGTAAAATCTCTCCTGTAATTGTGTCCCGCCCCCAAGAGGTGTATGTATCCTACTCCCTGACCACCCCCATCCTCCAGCCCTCTCACTGATCCCTCATTCCCCTACCCGCCACCTTGTCTTAGATGATCTACTGCCTTCATATTAGAATTGAGTATACTGGATTCTTATTTCTCCATTCTGTTATGCTTTACTAAGGAGAATGTGTTCCAACTCAATCCAGGTTAATACAGAAGACATAAAGTCTCCATCTCTTTTAATGGCTGAATAGTATTCCATGATACACATATACCACAGCTTGTTAATCCATTCCTGGGTTGGTGGGCATTTACTTTGTTTCCACTTTTTGGCGATTGTAAATTGAGCTGCACTGTTGTGTTTTTAATCATAAAAAATGTTGTCCAATGCTTTTCTACATGAAAAATATGTGTACAAAATTAAGATATCAAGTTATAAACTTAATTTAAAAGGTGAATGTTATCTACACTGAAAAATATAAAACATGGATGAAGAAAATGAAAAACACATGAATAAATGGAAAGTTACCTTGTGTTAATGAATTAAAAAAATTTTAATGAGGGTGGCACCTGTGGCTCAACGGAGTAAGGCGCCAGACCCATATGCCAAAGGTGGTAGGTTCAAACCCAGCCCCAGCCAAAAACTGCAAAAAAAAAAAATTAATGAACAATACTACTCAATGTGATCTACAAATGTAATAAAATTTCTGTCAATATACAATATTATTCACAGAAATTACCTTGAAAAACCTAAAATGTGCATGAAATACAAAAATACTCCAGATAGCCAAAGCAACCCTGAGCAAATAACATACATGTAGGAATCACAGTACCTAAGTTCAAAATTTACTAAAAGCTGTAGTAACTAAAATATTATGGTACTCACATACAAACATGAATGCATCTGAAGGACATCATGTTAAATGAAATAAGCCAGATGCAAAAAGACAAATGCTGTATGATTATACTCATATATGAAATCTTAAAAAATATGATATCATAGGAGCAGGGAGTAGAGCAAAAGTTACCAGAGATGGAGGGAAAAGGAGGGGGAGGCAAAGTTGGTTAACGAGTATAAAAGAAGGAATTAGTTTTGCTTTTCTATTGCATAGTAGGATGAAAATGGCTAAAAGTAAAGTACTATATATTCCAAAATATTTAGAAGACCAGTTTATGAATGTTTTCACCACAAAGAACTAATAATGAAGTAATGCGAATAATACTATCATTTTATTATTAAACAAAATGTATATGCAAAACAATAAATTGTACCCCATATATTTGCACAATTACAATGTGTCGATTAAAAATACAGACAAAGAGCTTAACTGTAAAATCTAACTATTAAACTCCTAGAAGCATATATAAGGGGAAGCTTCATGACAACTGGCCTTTGAAATTATTTCTTAGACACAATATCAAAGGATTAGGCAACAAAAGCAACAACATGCACATGTTACTCATGAGTGTATCCACAATATCTTAAACATATGCAGAGAAAAACATGGAATAGATATTTGAACATTTATGTACATTGCAGCATTATTCACTAAAGACAATACCTGGAAGCAAAACAAATATCTCTTTATCAGTGAGTAGATAAATAAAATGTGGCACATACACACAGTGGAATATTTTGTAGCCTTAAAAAAGACATCTTGACACATCATTGTAAGGACATACTTTGAAAATATTAAGTAAAATAATACAGTCAAAATAAAACAGACACAGTATTATTAGAGTCATATAAGATATAAAATTGTCACCCTGGCGCCTGTAGCACAGTGATTACGGCGCCAGCCACATACAGAGAGGCTGGCAGGTTCAAACCCAGCCAGGGCCAGCTAAGCAACAATGAAAACTGCAACAGAAAAATGTCTGGGTTTTGTCGCAGGAGCCTGTAGTCCCAGCTACTTGGGAAGCTGCGACAAGAGAATCGCTTAAGCCCATGAGTTTGAGGTTGCCGTGAGGTGTGACACCACAACATGCTACTGAGGGTGACATAGTAAGACTCTGTCTCCAAAAAAAAAAAAAAAAAAAGATATAAAATTGTCCAACTCAAAGAAAGAGAAAATAGAAAAATGTTCTTCTGGAGAGAAGAAACATTGTTTTATAGTCAGGAGGATTATATTTATAAAATATAAAAGATCTAGAAATCTGTTGACAACTATTTTCAAGTGCTTAATAAAACTAGAAAGTGTACTTAAAAATATTTGAATTTAGATACCACTGGAGTCAAGACTGTGCTTGTCTCCTGACTCAAGAATTCTATTGAACAGGAATTAAGTCAATCCAGGTAATACTGAAATAATCATATCTTTTTTTTTTCTTTTTAAAATGAAGTTTTGTTGGTTTTTTTTGGAAATTTTTTTATTGTTGCAGTTTGGCCAGGGTTGGGTTTGAACTCACCACCCTCAGTACATGGGGCTAGCACCCCACTCACTGAGCCACAGGCATTTTTGTAAGACGGAGTCTCACTTTATCGCCCTTGGTATAGTGCTATGGCATCACAGCTCACAGCAACCTCCAACTCCCGGGTTTAGGTGATACTTAAGCCTCAGCCTCCCAAGTAGCTGGGACTACAAGTGCCCACCACAACGCCTGGCTATTTTTTTGTTGCAGTTTGGCCAGGGCCAGGTTTGAACCCGCCACCCTCAGTATATGAGCCCAGCACCCTACCCACTGAGCACAGGCACCACTCGAGAATTTTATATTTTTAAGCATAACTGAAGACGTGTTAAATTTGGCTGAGCACCCATAGCACAGTAGTTATAACACCAACCACATACACTGAGGCTGGCAGGTTGGAACCTGGCCTGAGCCAGCTAAACAACAGCAACTCCAACAAAAAATAGCTGGGCGCTGTCGTGGGCACCTGTAGTGCCACCTACTTGGGAAGCTGAGGAAAGAAAATCACTTAAGGCCAGAAGTTGGAGGTTGCTGTGAGCTGTGACGCCACGGCATTCTACTGAGAGTGATAAAGTGAGACTCTCTCTCTACGAAAAAGAAAAAGTGCTAAATTTGCTTACCTAAAAGAGATAATTAAAAAACTTTTCAAAAATTACCTTCAAATTAAAACTTTCTCTTCCAAAATAATGTAGAATCAAGCAATAAATACTTGTTAATTTAAGCCTATTTTCTTCATTGCTCACCTAGACAGGATAAAAAAATCATTAAACACATACACACACACGCACACAGATTAAGTCTTAAATAATTATGGACAATGCAGATTCTAAACATGTTTGGGCAATATTTATAAAAGAAAAACAACAGATACTTTTATAGGCAATTGACATGCCCAATGCATATATAAATCGTATACTACATCATCCTAAAGTGTACAGAGTTTAACATTCCCATTCAATTGTTAATATTCAGGTTTAAATAAAAAAAAAATAATTAACTCGCCTGGTAAAACATATAGTTAGAAAAAGAAACAAAATAATAGGAATATGAAAACAAGAGAAATTTTGATAAATAAAATACTGAAGACAACATAAACAATTAAAAATTATTCTTTGGCAATAGAATGACACATCATCTCAAAAACTACTACATTTGATATCTACTATTTTTAATTCTGTACACCCATGAAGATTGGTGTAATTTTAACACAAAATATAGCAGCAATAATACAGCCCCGAGAAATTAAGAAAAGCTTGACTTTCCAAAGGAAAGAATAACATAAGTGTTGTAAAATATGGTGTGAATTACTAATATAAAAAGTAAATATTAAGGATTAATTTATATCATTTAAATATAGGCTGAGAAAAATTTAAATAAATTTTAGTGATTCCTCATTGCCTGAAATAAATTTGAACTTACAACCATTTTAATAAATATGAGGGGCTCACTAGTAATGTAATTTGCTTCTTACATAAAGAAGCAAAATTTAGTATTTTGTTTCAGAACTTTTTAATCTATGATCCATATACAAATTTTACATGCAACATTTCAGAAAGTGAAATATATAGGAGAGTAACAGAAGGAAGATGACAGAATAGGAGGGCTACTACTCATACCCCCACAATATACTGTGACAGCCAAGCCCAAATGAAGCAGCGTTTAAGTGAGTTTGGGGATTTAGGTGAGTGTTTCTGAAACCCTACTGGAGACCACAATTGCAGAGGATGATTTTGTGAGTCATCCTCTGAGTGGGTCACTGGAACATGACCCACTAGTAGACTTTCCAATAATAATCCTAGCAACACAATAAAAATGGCCATATGGTACTATAGACTCAGCTATAGCTTATGTGGCTGGCACTGTCACCAGTACCACCTGCCAAGATACACAGGAAAATTCATACCCATGTGAGTCTCTGGTAACAGGCATGCAGACCTTGGTCCTGTCTTTTGCTGCTGAATCAACCTAAAACTCACCTTTTTCATCTTTCAGCCATGGTATGAAAAAAATCTTGCCCACACATGGAGAAACACCCATCTTTGTTCCTGAATGCAGAACCACCACAATTTATCTGAAAGGTGATCTCGAATTGGCACTGTAACCTGGCCTCGGTCATGGTCCAGAACCAATTTTGCTCCATTTGAGATACATCTGGAAGCACACATATTTGTGTGTATGGAGTCAAGCCTGCTAACCACACTCTTACTGTGAATCTTAAAATTGCCTGTTAACAACCTCCAGTTGCTATCAGCCAGGGCCTAGAAGCAATCCTGCTACCCCAAAAACTTGGAAGGAGACATTACACGGACTCAGTGACAGACCTATAGACATTTCTCACAGGCTGAATGTGATGGCTCACACTTGTAAGCCTGGAACTCTAAGAGGCCAAGATGGGAGGATCTCTTGAGCTCAAGAGTTTGAAACAAGCCTAAGCAAGGTTGAAACCTCATTTCTACTAAAAATAAAGAAATTAGCCAGTCATTGTGGTGGGTACTTATAGTCCCAGCCTCACAGGAGATTGAAACAGGAGGATTGCTTGGACCCAGGAGTTTGAGGTTGCTTGCTGTGAGGTAGGCAACAGAGTGAGACTATCTCATAAAAATAGAAGACATTTCTTGCAGCTGTGTATCTGGCAGCAGCCCTATACATCAGTTCCAGACTTCTTAGCTATAATCATAGGTCTGGCCCATTCAATGACCTCTCCAATGAGTGAACACCTACCCATATTCATTCTATCAGAAACACTGTATCAGAAACAACTACACTACTTAATTTTAGCCAGTACTAATGATCAGTATGTTTAAAAATTTCAACTTCTCAGGGAATAGCCTGGATTCACACATCTGATCCATGATACAAGTCTACCAACGATGAAATCCACTTATTCCCAAACAACAGCCATATTGCTTGGCTTCAACCTTACTCAACGGCAATCTCAGAAAAAATCAGCCCAGGCACCAAATAGAAAAAAATTCTCTATAATGACTGGATAAGATATTTGCTCCTTCAGACTCAAGAGATCAAAACCCTGAGTATTCAGACCATAAAGCATCAGGCAGATATGATCACTAATAAAAGATACAAATAAACTCCACTAATTAATCCCAAAGCAATTAAGATCTAAAAACTGTCTGAAAATGAATTTATCTAAGAAAGATTAAAAACACAGATAACAAAAAAATCATAAAACAATGCATAAACAAAATAAGAATTTTAATAAAGAAATGATAAAATAAAAAAGAACAAAACAAGCACTACTGATGAAGTATACAATGTCAAACTGGAAATGTAAAGGCATCATAGGAGACTCAGTTATTCAGAATAAAAATTCAACAAATGCAAAGAGAAGCCATTTGAAGGTACCCAATTAGAGAGAAAAAAAGAAAGAGTAAAGAAAATACATGTGTCTGAGAGTGCATCATTAAATGCATTTCTGATTTTCAAAGGAGGAATAAAGAGATAAAAAGTTATCTAAAAATATAATTTCTAGAAATCCCCCCAAATCTGGGAAAAAACACATGGACATAGAGTTTTATCAAAATATCTAAAGTGGCCAGGCACTGTGGCTCACGCCTGTAATCCTAGTGTTCCGGGAGGCCAAGGTAATGGACTGCCTGAGATCACAGGTTTAAGACCAGCCTGAGCCAGAGTAAGACCTCATCTCTAAAAAAAATAGCCAGGTAAATTCATTCTTGAAAGAAGAAATAAACAATCCTTCCCAAACTCCCAGAAAACTGAAGAGAGGAGACACTTCCAAACTTATATTATATGACCACCATTATCCTCATACTGAAGCCATATAAAGACACTATAAGAAAGAAAACCACAAATCATTATTTATCTCTGATGAAGGTATAGCAGAAAATTTCAACAAAATACTGGAAATGAAATGCATCAACATGTTTACAAGATTATATGCCAAGAATAAGTAGGATTTATACTTGGTATGCAAGGATATTTCAACACATACAAACAAAAAATGATATACATTATATTATTATCTCAAAATATTTAAAACATTTAATAAAATTCAATACACTCTCATAATAAAAACTTGAAATGCTAAACATACAAAGACATGTATCTCAACATAATGAAATCATATATAAAATGCTCTCAGGTACCATTCGCAACAGTGAAAATTCTAACAGATACTGCTTTTGTATCATACAAGATAAAGGTACCCAGTCTGATGATTTTTATTCAAAATGGTATTAGATCAAGTCACAGTAATTAGGTAATAAAAAAGAAACAAAAAGGCTTGGTGCCTGTAGCACAGTGGTTATGGCACTGGACACATACAATGAGGCTGGAGGGTTCGAACACAGCCCAGGCCAGCTAAACAACAAGGGCAACTGCAACCAAAAAATAGCCAGGCATTGTGGTGGGAGCCTGTAGTTCCAGCTACTCGGGAGGCTGAGGCAAGAGAATCACTTAAGCCCAAGAATTTGAGGTTGCT
This sequence comes from Nycticebus coucang, assembly GCF_027406575.1. Classification (NCBI taxonomy): domain Eukaryota; kingdom Metazoa; phylum Chordata; class Mammalia; order Primates; family Lorisidae; genus Nycticebus; species Nycticebus coucang. Next base: position 18,938,246 of record NC_069799.1, on the reverse strand, counting down.
TGCTGTGAGCAGTGACACTACAGCACTCTACAGAGGGTGACACAGTGAAACTATGTCTCAAAAAAAAGAAAAGAAAGAAACAAAAGACATTCAACTCAGAAATAAAGAAGTAATATTCTCTTGCTTATAGATGAAGTGGTCAGATACACAGAAAACTGTAAAGATAATAACAAAAACGTGAAAGATAATAAACCCATTCATTAAAGTTGTAAGTCAACATTCAAACTGAATTGCATTTCTAAACACTAACAACAATCTGAGAAAAGGTTAAGGAAACAATTCTACTTACAATAAAATTAAATACCTTAAAATTTTTATAAATCATACTGGGAGAATTAATTATCCACAAAACCCACTCCCTCACCACTCACAAAACTTAACTCATGATGGATAAGAGATTTAAATCTAAAATATTAAACTATAAAAACCATAGAAGAAAGTTAAGATTAAGATTAAAGAAAAAGTCTTATTCTTACTAGTCTAGGAAAGGAATTTATGAATACCTCATGGGAAATTGCAGCAACAAAATACATAAGTCGGAACTGATCAAGGCAAAAAGGTATACAAGTAAGAATATACTCAACAAAGGAAAGCAACTTACAGAGTGGGAGAAGGTATTTTCATGCTACAAATCCAAGAAAGGGTTAATAACCAGAATCTACTCAAGCAAAATCAACAAGGAAAGGTCAAATGACCCATTAAAAACTGGGGAAGAGACAGAAAAACTTTTCTCATGAGAACACACAAATGGCTAGCAAACACATGAAAAAATGATAATCATCACAGAAATGCAAATCAAAACCACTTCAAGATACCACCAGAGAGACCACCTAACCCTCGTAAAAATGACCTACAACACATGGTGAATGCTGAGAGGAGGCAAAAATCATGCATTGTTGGTGGGACTGGAAACGAGTACAACTGCTGTGGAAAGAGGTGTGGAGATTCCTCAAAGAACTAAAAGAACGTCTACTATTTGATCCTGCAATTCCATTACTAGGTCTCTACCTGAAAGAAAAAAAAAAGTCATTTTATGATAAGGATGTTTTCACTCAAATGTTATAGCAGCACAATTTACAATTGCAAAGATGTGGAAACAACCCAGGTGCTCTTCAACACATGAATGAATTTATAAACTCTGGTATATGTGTATCATAGATGACTATGAAGCCATAAAAAGATGGCAATCTTTTTTTTTTTTTTTTGTAGAGACAGAGTTTCACTGTACCGCCCTCGGTAGAGTGCCGTGGCGTGACACAGATCACAGCAACCTCTAACTCTTGGGCTTATGCGATTCTCTTGCCTCAGCCTCCCAAGCAGCTGGGACTACAGGCGCCCGCCACAACGCCCGGCTAAAAAGATGGCAATTTTATATCTTTCATACCAATCTGGATGAATGTGGTGAACGTTATTCTGAGATATCACAATTATGAAAAATGAGCATCACATATACTCAATACCAAATAAGAACCAGTAGATTAACAACTACATGTTGCCTCTTTGCTACTTGCCCTGACAATGGAGGCCCATTTGTTATTTATGGTGAATGTATCCTGGTTTGTAAACTTTCTTACTCTGTAAACCTACCTTGCTTTTAATAAAGCAATAAACCTTGCTCCTTGCTTGCCTTACTTGGTGGTGTCTGGTCATTTGTATCCAAAAACATTCCAAGAACTGAGGACCTACGCAGCTGCCAGAACCACTGACCTTTTAGGAGACAGGCAGCTGCCCTAAAACCCAACATTTTCGGTGCTCCATGACTTCAATAAACCTGACTTGAATTAATTCTGCCTAGACAAGCCAACTCACCTTTTTCATAAAGACACTCACTGAAAGGACTAGAACATAAAAGGCCATTGAAGTTTCCCAATGACTTTTAGAGGACATCATATTCCTATACTTCCTTGGAGGATCTCAAATACTACTTAAATGTAATTTTGTGTGTGAAACCTTCAGATAAGTAGTTCTTAATTTGCTCTCCCTTGTTTCATGCCTTTTTGGAGACACTTTAACAGCCCAAGAAGCTGGATGGTTTGGTACAAAATTCCAGGAAAGAGGACTACATGCCACTGGCAAATAACCTCCTGATTTAACAGCAAAATCAAAGGCTCTACCCAACTTCCTCCAGAAGAGGGGATATACTGGGTGTGTGGCAACCAAACACCCTGGGTGCTACCCTCTCACTGGAGAGACTGCTGCTCCCTGGGACTAGTATATCCAGGCACCCAAATTGCCCAGATTGAGCCACCTTCCCTTCACATTGTGTGGGCTGCCTCCAAAACTAGCACTGCCCCTAATTCCTCTTTTTACCTGTACTGGAACAGCAGCTGCTACTGGAGTAGCCAGGTCTACAACAGCCTTGAGCTGCAGAGGCAGCACAAGACCTAATAAAAACTAGCCCACTTGCCCAATTACAGGAACAGTTAGAAAACTGTTAGAAAACAGAAAACTGGCATCTCCTTATAAAACATACAGGTCCTTAATCTTCTACCTGTAGAAGGGAGCACCTGCTTGTTCTTAAATTAATAGTGTTGCTTCTATGTTAACAAGTCAGAACACATTAGGGCAGCATCAATGCCATCCTGGAGTTGGCCTCCAATCTCCAGACATGAGGCAAAACTTCCAGGTCTTGGTGGATGTCTATAGTAATTCCCTTAGTCACCCCCTTTCTTTGCATCCTGGGAATTCTTATCATGGGACTGATACTCATAAATTTTCTAACTAAGTTTATCTCACGCATCAAGCTAAAAATGGTCCTACCTTCCCTACCAGTCCCCACACCCACCTTCTCTTCACACCTACAACCACAAAGTCCCCTAGAGAGCCGGCAAAAGATCACCCTAATAACAATCTTTGATTCCTCTCAGCAGGAAGCACCAAGCTGATTCTCTCAGTAAGAAAAGCCAGATGACACACACCCGCTTCCCCACTGGCCCAATGATTTGGGCCTCTAGTACAGAAAAGAAGGAAATTAAGTTAGGAAACAGCTCTCCCAAGGAAGGAGGACCTGGTGAGGGCCCCGAGGCCTCCAACTTGGTGCCACCCACTCTAATTTTGTCCCAAGTGATCGCTCACACCTGGAGAGGAGGAACCACCCTTCCAATCTACCAGTCAGAACTTAGTGTGCCAATTGCAAACAAATGTAGAAGACTCTAGCCTAGCAACAGGTACAACAGAGTCCTCAAGGTGACCTAGCACAGTCTTAAGACTTAACATGTGGTTCACATCCCCCATAGGTTCTCAATGAGTCTCATGGGAGGTCTGCATGTGCAGTAAGACTAATGATTCCAAGGTGACCTGAGAACCATGAAGTAGGCAGACCCAAGTGGTATAAAAGAGAACTACTGGCCATAAGCCATGTCTCTTTGCTTCTTTGTCTATTTCTCCTGATGATAGAGGTCCACTGGCTATCTATGGCAAATGTACCCTGCTTTGTAAACTGTCTTACTCTGTAAGCCTATCATTCTCTTCTTCAGTAATCTTAGTTTCATGCTTGTCTTAAAAAGGAAAAAAAAAAAAGACTAAACAACTACATGCTCAGGTGAGAAAAAAACTCAATAAAATTCAAGTTGGGGAGGGGGTGAAGGAGTTGGGTAAATTTCCATCCAATGGGTCTACATGGGTATACTGCACACTTCCTGGCTGAAGGACACAACTACAACCCAGCAAAACTATGTAAGCTAGTAGTATGTACTCCTTATTCATCTGCAATTTAAAAAGCATTTTAAGACTCAATTTAACAAAGGAAGTGAAAGATCTATCTGGTCAAATTTGACATTAATGAATGAAGATTCAAATAAATGAAAAGATATCCATTGTTCACACATTTAAATAATTAATATAAAATGACCACACTCTACAAAGCAATCTACAATCTCCATATAATTCCTATTAAAATTAAAATGGTATTTTTCACAGAAATGGTAAAGAATTCAAAAATTTCTATAAAGTCACAAATGACCCCAAATAGGCGAGAGAATCTTGAGAGAGAACAAAGCTGGAGTCTGCACACTTCTTGATTTCAAAATACTACAAAGCTAAGCTAACCACAAGTATGGTATTGACCTAAAAAAAGATAAATAGACTGATGGAAAAGAATAGAATAAACAGAAATTATCCCATTAGTATATAGTCAAGTAGTTTTTGACAAGGACACCAAGATATGTGAATGAGAAAGTATAAACTCATCAATAAATGATAATAAAAAGTAGCTATCCCTGTGCACAAGAGTTAAATTGAATTTTCGTACTGTATACAGAAATAAAACTCGAAATAAATTAACATTAAATACAATACCAGAAACTATATAACTTCTATGAGAAAGTGAAGAGAATAATCTCTTCAATATTAATTTTTGTAAAGATTTTTTATCACAGTAAAAAATTACAACCCAAAACACCGAAAGCCAAAAACAAGTAAGACTACATCAAAGTAAAAAGTTCTTGCACAGAAAAAGAAATTAAAAAAATAAATGAGCAAACAAAAGATTGAGAAAAAATATATTTGATGAATATAGTATTTATAATACATAAGGACTTAAAGCAGCAACGCCAAAAAAGGTAAATCTGACTTAAAATGTGCAAAGGACTTCAGTAGATATTTCTGTAAAGATATAAAATTTATCCTACATAAAGATACTCTGCCCCCATTGTACATCAAGAAAAAGCAAGTCAGCTGGTCATCTGTAACTCAGTGAGTCGGGTGCCAGCCACATACACCAATGCTGGTGGGTTCAAGCCCAGCCTGGATCTTCTAAACAACAATGACAACCGCAACGAAAAAATAGCTGGGCATTGTGGCGGATGCTTGTAGTCCCAGCTACTCGGTAGGCTGAGGTAAGAGAATCACTTAAGCCCAAGAGTTTGAGGTTGCTGTGAGCTGTGACACTATGGCACTCTACTGAGGGCAACATAGTGAGAGTGAGACTCTGTCTCAAAAAAAAAAGAAATGCAAGTCAAACCGCAATGATATATCACTTCACTGTTGTAACTTCAATTCAAGGGTTAATAAATGTTCCCAAAGGTGAGAAGAAAAGGAAACTCTTGCACAAGTCAGTGGGAAAGTAAATTGATCCAGGTGTTATAGAAAATTGTATGGAGGCTTCTCAAATATATGTATTTTTTGAGACAGAGTTTCATTTTGTCACCCTCGGTAGAGTGTTGTGGCATCATAGCTCACAGCAACCTCAAACTCTAAGGCTCAAACAATCCTCTTGCATCAGCCTCCCAACAGCTGGGACTATAGGTGCTGCCACAATGCTTAGCCATTTTTAGAGGTTGGGTCTCACTCTAGCTCATGCTGGTCTCAAATTCCTGAGTTCAGGCAATCCACCTGCCTTGGCCTCTCAGAGTGCTAGGATTACAGGCATGAGCCACTGTGCCCAACCAGGCTTCAGAAATATTAAAAACAGAAGTGCTATACAATCTTTCAGTTTCAATTTAGGCTATATACCCAAAGGAAACGAAATCAGGGACACAAAGAGATTATCTCCCCTCATATATTTAAAGGATAATCCTGTCATTCATGAAAATGGATGGATCAACCACTACAAAATTATGGTAATTGTAATAAAATAAAGCGATACAATTACCACATAATATGAGCTATTTTTGGAACCTAAAAATGTAGAGATCATAAAAGTAGAGAATAGAACAGTGGATACCAACTGTAGGTGGTCATAAAAATGGGGAGATATTTGTCAAAAAGGATAAATTTCATTTACAAGATGAATAAATTTAGGAGACATAATGTACAGCATTGTGAATATACTTCACAGTGCCTTACGGTACACTTGAGATTAACTAATACTCTCAACTAGATTAAGAGAGTAGAACTTCAGTGCTCTCCCCCCAAAATCTGGCAACTATGTATGTAAGATAATGGATGTGTAAAATTCATTGTATTAATCATTATACAATGCATATGTATATCAAATTATTAAATTGTACACTTCAAAAACATAAAATTTACACTTGTAAAAACTCAATATTAGGAAAAAAGAATGAACAACAAATAAACATAGAGGATAAATTCTCAGTAATCTGCATACTTAACCAGAAAAAAATCATAAAATGATAATTACTAAACATAAGGTAACAGTCAAAATGTTACTCTGTGCTGGACAATGTTCTAAACTCTTCATAGACCATTTTAATCTAAGAACTCCATATGGAAAGTAGTGTATTAAACTATTTTACACATGTGGAAATTATGCATATACAGCTTAAAGTTTTAATCTTAGTTCAGCATAGGAAAAAGTAACTGTTAGTGTAAATTATAGGATTAGATTTTTAAAGTAAATATTTAAGCATTAAATATCTAATTAAATATTTAATATATAATATGTAATTTAATATTTAATTACAGGGAGGTCCTTTGTATTCTGATGAAATTGCAGGGTCCCAATTTCTGTAGAAACACCTTTGAAACTTCCATACAATTAAAAATTAAGAAAACAAGTATTTGCTGGATGGTACCTGTGGCTCAGTAAGTAGGGTGCCGGCCCCATATACTGAGGGTAGCAGTTTCAAACCCAGCCCCAGCCAAACTGCAACAACAAAAAAAAATGGCTGGGCATTGTGGTGGGTGCCTGTGGTCCCAGGTACTCGGGAGGCTGAGGCAAGAGAATTGCCTAAGCCCAAGAGCTGGAGGTTGCTGTGAGTTGTGATGCCATCACACCCTACTGAGGGCAACAAAGTGAGACGTCTCAAGAAAAAAAAAGAAAAGAAAAAGGAAATATTTGCCATCCCTCTACAGTATTGCTAGGACTTCTGAATCAATACCACAATGTTACCACTATGTTTATATATTTCTGACATTAGGCAAAAACAACTTAAAATGGCTTAACTTAGGGGTGGTCAGAAATATGCAAAGTTTTCCTCAGGATGGTCAAGGGAATGGATAAATAGATCATAACCCTTACAGGCCAATGGAGGACTAAGGCCCTTACTCTGAATTTGATAGATTAAGGAAGGGCAAGAGAAATCCTCAGATAATATTTTTTATAATCTTTAGGACAATTAATCCTCAGATAATTTAAGAACATGAGAAAGAAGACATCCTTCTGTGACAACAAGAGAAATAAACCTAGGCTTCTTAAAAATTTGTTTTATTGTGCCAGAGTTTCTAAATCCACACTTAAAAGTCTGGTTTCCTCCTTGACCTGTGACCTGTGCCATCTGTTTCATTCACTTGCTCCGACTAGATGTTTGGCTATTGTTTCTTCCCTCTTTTTTTTTTTTGTAGAGACAGAGTCTCACTTTACGGCCCTCGGTAGAGTGCTGTGGCCTCACACAGCTCACAGCAACCTCCAACTCCTGGGCTTAAGTGATACTCTTGCCTCAGCCTCCCGAGTAGCTGGGACTACAGGCGCCTGCCACAACACCCGGCTATTTTTTTGGTTGCAGTTTGGCCGGGGCTGGGTTTGAACCCGCCACCCTCGGCATATGGGGCCGGCGCCCTACCGACTGAGCCACAAATTTGTTTCAAATAAGTGACCAGGTCCAGTTGAAAGACAAGAAGTTGTATTTTATTAGAAAAAGACACATGAATTTTGCTTGGGGTTCATCAACTTTCAGCTTTGTATTATACTCGATAGAGAAAAAATGGCAGAAGATTCTAAAAAATCACTTTCCAAATTACCAATTTGACAGCCTCTATAAAATATTTAAAATGTATTCTTAAGTATTTAAGTACTTAATATGGTACTCAGTTCAGTAGAGAAGAGAGAATATTACGGAAGATTGTAGAAAATTATTTTCCAATTACTACTTTCTGACAGCCTCTAAAGAATATTCAATATTCAGGGCGGCGCCTGTGGCTCAGTGAGTAGGGCGCCGGCCCCATATGCCGAGGGTGGCGGGTTCAAACCCAGCCCCGGCCAAACTGCAACCAAAAAATAGCCGGGCGTTGTGGCGGGTGCCTGTAGTTCCAGCTACTCGGGAGGCTGAGGCAGGAGAATCGCCTAAGCCCAGGAGTTGGAGGTTGCTGTGAGCTGTGTGACGCCACGGCACTCTACCGAGGGCCATAAAGTGAAACTCTGTCTCTACAAAAAAAAAAAAGAATATTCAATATTCAATTTGTGTATACTGTGCTTCACTTTCAAATATGACTGAATTTAAAATAAATAGGAGGAATTGGATTTTAAGGTGTAGAGAAAAAACATACATTGTATCATTAAATTTCTAGAATCACCACTAGAATGAAATTTGCAAATCACCTCAAGAAAGAAGGTAAATCATTAGGTCAAACACAAGGAATTTATTTCATATGTAACCCCAACCTTTTTCTGTGACATCAAGAATTTGAGATTTATTCATATGAAGTTGAAGCTTTAAAGACACATTCACAAAAGGAAAGAAATAAAACCATTGAGGTAAATATTCTGGAGGTAAGGTATTCTCACCCACAAAGACCAGGTTTCTGTAGTTCTCTAACATCACATCCCTATACAATTTCCGTTGAGCAGTGTCCAAGCATTCCCACTCTTCTGGAGTAAATTCTATGGTGACATCCCTGAATGTCAATAGTTCCTGAAATAAAATAAATAAATAAATAAATAACACATTGCCCAAGCGGTCATGGACAGAGTGTTCAGGATCCAGGTATTCCCACTCCTCTAAAGAGAATTATATGCCCACATAACGACGTATCAACACTCCCTGAGTAAATAAATAGCTAGGCACAAGGCACTAGGCAGAGTTGGTAGTAGGCAGAGTTCTTAATTTGACCCCAGATAAAATGAGGGGGTTAAGATCAGGCAACTCATGTCTGTTATCCTAGCTCTCTGGGAGGCCAAAACAGGTGGATTGCTTGGCATAGGAGTTCAAGACCAGCCTAAGCAAGAGCGAGACCCTATCTCTAAAAAATAACTGGGCATTGTTATTTTTCAGGAGGCTGAGCCCAAGAGTTTAAAATTGTGATACCATGGCAATGGCAATCTTCTGAGGGCAACAAAGACTCTGTCTCAAAAAAAAAAAATGAGGCTCAATGCCTGTACCTCAGGGAGTAGGGTGCCAGCCACATACACCAAGGCTCGTGGGTTAGAGCCCGGCCTGGGCCTACTAAAACAACAATGACAACTGCCACCAAAAAGTAGTGGGTCATTGCGGCAGGCACCTGTAGTCCCAGCTACTTGGGAGGCTGAGGCAAGAGAATCGCTTGAGCCCAAGAGTTGGAGGTTGCTGTGAGCTGTGACACCATAGCACTCTACTGAGGGCAACATAGTGAGACTCTGTCTCAAAAAATTTAATTAATTAATTAAAAAATGAGGAGGTTAAGAGTATGGGTCCTGAGAAACACAAGTGACCTTAATTACATAAGATACATTTTACACTAACATACCTGAAGACTTTTTCTTTCTTTTTAGAGATAGAGCCTCACTCTGTCACCGAGGTAGAGTACCATGGTGCCCTCATAGCTCACAGCATCCTCAAACCCTTGGGCTCAAGAGATCCTCTTGCCTTAGCCTCTTGAGTAGCTGGGACTACAGGTGCCTACCACAATTGCCTGCTGCTTTTGTTCATTTTTAGTAGAGATGGGGTCTCATGCTGGCTCAGGCTGTTCTAAAACACCTGAGCTCAAGCAATCCAACAGCCTCAGCTGCCCAGAGTGTTTGGATTACCAGCAAGAGTCACTGTGCCCACCCTTACCCGAAGGCATTTTCTACCTCTGTGGAAAGAAAATAAAGTAAGATCCAAAAATTAGTGTAGATACTATGCTTATATAGAATGTAAAATACAAATTAAAGCATCAACACAGGAATATACATTTTGAGTACTATAATTACATCATATAGAATTACTTGTATTGGTTGGGCTCGGTGACTTGTGCCTGTTATCCTAGCACTTAAAAGGCTAAGGTGCGTGGATTGCTTGAACTCAGCAGTACATGAACAGTTTGAGCCAGAGCAAGACCCCATCTCTAAAAAAAAAATAGCTGGGCATTGTGGCAGGCACCTGTAGTCCCAGTTACTCAGGAGGCTGAGGCTAGAGAATTACTCTTGGGAGTTTGAGGTTGCTGTGAGCTGTGATGCCAAGACACTTTACCAAGAGTGACAAAGTGAGACTCTGTCTCAAAAGAAAAAAAAAAAGAGGAAGAATCAGTTGTAGCTATTCTTCAGATGGAAGTCAGGGTGAGTTAGAAGTACTTTTCTCATTTCTGTGTGTGTATACATACAACAATGAACTGGAGATCTTATTATAAAGCAGATTCTGATTCAGAAGATCTAGGTGAGGCTGCGATTCTTTGTTGCTAACAAACTCAACAGTGATGCTGGAGCATCAGGTCTAAAAGCCACACTTGTGAACAGTAAAGAGGTAGAACACTAAGGGAAGAATGCATGGATAACATGGAATTGGGAGTTTATTAAATACACAGATTATAATGTAATAGCATGTATACAGCAATCCTTCTTCAACATCTGCTGCATACTAGAGGTCATTCTAGCAGTTTTTTTTTATATTAGTGTTTAAACCCACAAAAATAAACTATGAGAAAAATAGTACTGTTTTAGGAGAATATTTTGCCAATTATTCTGTAAAAAATAGAACCTGGGTTTTACTGCAATTTATCTAACTTAGAATTTACCTCAAGGGGACATACAGGCCAAGATAAAGCCAACCCCAACCAAATGTTCACAGCAGAATTCATAACTGAAAAGAGTAATGAAAAAAGTTGAGAAGGCAGCGACACAAAATTGATCAAATAATGCTTATATTTTCTACACACAAATACACAGAAATTGTAACTCTAAGCACCTGGAAAGTGATAGAACATTTTTGTGTAAATAAATACATTTAATTGTAAAAGAATTATAAATATACAATGATTTTTAAACAAATATACTATGGACACCACCATGCACATAGATATTAACTAAAATTAAAGATATTTATCCTGATCATTTTATTTTTTCAATTTTTGTTTTATATATTCTGTGTGCCCTGTTATATTATGAAATGTCGAGATTCTCAAATATATTAGTCATACATTTTAATTCTTATATCTTTTCCCTGAACATACAGAAAAGTAATAAAAGAAACATGCTTGTGCCATGAGGAGAAAATAAGATGAAAACCAACAAGACTGAGTTTTTTTTTTAATTTAACCAATTTCAAAAGCACTATCTCCAGTCAACAAATATGAGAGCCTTACTTCTCCGACATAAGCTAAGAGGAAACAGAAACTAAAAGGGAGAATTTTGGCATTAAATGTGATGGTTTATCCACATCACTCAGTATATTATTCCAACATATTAATAGCATTAATGACAATGAGAAAAACCATAAAACTTTATAGTGAAGGAATCTTGCAAAGAGCCCCGTAACCAAAGGAATGAAGTTACCATCAGCTGTAATAGGACAAATTAGCCTCAGCTGTCAATGAACACTGATGGACCACAATCACCACTGTAATAGGAGTGGGAAAATTAAATCATAATCTGAATGTAATCATAGAAACAACATCAGTGGGGAGGGCACAGGTGATAGTATGTCTTCAAATTGGCCATATGATACCAACTAGAAGCCTGGGCTGAGAACCACTTAGTAAAGTCCTGTCTCCCAATTTTCAAATCATTTGGGATTCTGGGCCCTACTTTAAGTAATGTGGTTCTGCAGATTTGAAAGAGGTCTTCTACGACAACTCGCTCTTAAAAATGTCCTAGACCCATGAGCAGCAACACTCAGCTAGAGACAGCAGGGACAGCACAGAGTCCCTCACAGACAACACTCTTATCACAGCAGAAATACTGTCCTGAAAGGTCAATTTTTTTTTGCTGGCAATTGAACGTTTACAGAGGACTGGAGAAGGCAGCAATGTCTGAGTGAGTCTGTAGAACATGTGCAGTGTGCTAGTGCAATGTATACTGAGTAGATATCACATGCTCACAAGTATGTGACAGAGCTCTGTGCTGGGACCATCACAGTGTGAGTTAATGTTCACAATACCCTGGGAGTCAGGTACTAAATGTCCCCAAATTCCAAGCAGGATTCAGATTAAATAAACACCTGGTCTTTACATTTCTCTTGTTTCCCTATTACATATAAATATATTACAAATATATTTAACAAATATACAGAACAGTGGTTTTCCCTATCACAGCTAATTACAGACAGTAGCCATATAAGAAAGAGCAGAGGGACGTTTAGGGGGATTTTTTTCATCGCTCTGTTTATATTTACCTTTTTATGATATGTAGAGCAGTGACTAGATCTATGAGAATGAAAACCAGGTTGCCTGGTGGGATTTCTCTAGAGACACAGGTCTTAATGAAAAAAGAAGGCCTCGAAATATAAAGTCTTGCATTTTTATTCACTTGCTTTTGTGTTTTAAAACCTTGTGAGCACTGGATTTGGAAAGACAGCAAGAGCACTCAAGCAGAAGTCTAATCTCTTCTAGCTGTGTCTGTGGGTGAAAATTTTAGGATAGGGACAGACTTGGACCAGGGTCACAAAAGAATGGATCTGGACAGTGCTGAGGCAGGGAGCAAGCAGGCCTTGGGCTTTTCATCTCCACATGACTATTCTTTAGTTCTAGCTTTCCTAAGCCTACCCAAGAGGAATTTTACTCACAGCATTTGATTTTAATTTTTCAACTCTATCCATATTTATTTTATAACATACAATAACAAATAATTTAACCAAAACACAGAGTTTTCTAAGAAAATTGTAAGCTTAATATTAATTTTTAACATTGTAAAAGTTATATGAATAATAATCATAATGACAACATTTCGGTTCATATATTGCCCTTCAGGGGTGACATCAGTACTCGCAACAACGTAAGAGACCTACTCACTCGCCTGCATGCCTCCCTTCTTGGTGTAGAAAGCAAGATGCTAAGTGCAACCATTTATATAATATTTTAGACTGAAAGTTTCTGGTCATTAAAGGCCGTAACTACTTCATCTGATTTTTTTATGGCCAGAAAAATGAAGGCATTTGATTTAACTATCAGTTTGCATCTCCAGTCCTCCCCCTTGTTCTTCACCCAAGTACCAGGAAATGAGCAGCTCTCCGGTGAGCCTCCTTATGTGAGAGAAACAAACCTCAGACCATGCATTTCCCCCCCCATGAGATGGATTCAGGAATAAACGTTGTTGTCGGTGTTGAGCCCAGTGTGCACAAGACACTGTCAAAATCTTCCATGACCTGGTAAGAGTCCCTAGTAACACTTGGCTGATGCCCCCATCATGATGCAGGCAGAAGACACTCAGGCTGACTGTGTGGGTCAGAGGAGAGAATAAACCTGACCTGGTGAAGCATCTGACCCTGGATCAGCTGTGAGCTATTAGCTCTCTGTGATCTGCTAATTCTGGGGTAAGTGGAGGGTCAAAATTACTCACTAACATTGTATAAGTTGGCATTGTTGTGGTCATGACAATGAATATTTTGTGGCCTTGCCCTCTGGTGTCTGAGGTGCTTATTTACACTTACACTTTCTGCCACCAGATTCTGCTTACACCAAGAATCCCACAAAAACGACAGCAGCTCACTGAACAAGGTGTGGCAAACTTTTGGCAAACTTTAAGGTACCCACTCCAAAATTGGAGACTTAAGGCATCTATGTTGGCCAGCATGGTGGCTCACACCTGTATTCCTACAACTCTAGGAAACCAAGGCAGGTGGATTGCTTGAGCTCTAAAGTTCAAGACCAGCCTGAGCAAAAGCAAGATCCCATCAACCCCATCTCCTAAAAAAAAAAAAATAATAGAGAGAAAAAATGGTGGACATTGTGGCAGGTGCCCATCCTAGCTACTCTGGTAACTGAAACATGAGGATCACTTTAGTCTAAGAGGTTGATGTGAGTTATGATGCCATGGCACTCTATTTGGTGACAGTCTATTTGGTGACAAATGAGACTGTCTCCAAAAAATAATTTATCTATGATCAATGTTTATTTTTCTTAATGAAGAAAATGTCTCCCTGAGGTTATGTATAGTAATCTCAGTTCAAAAACTGGCCCTGTCTTCTGAATTCCAGGTTGGAGCCCAGATCTTATATGCAGCTTCTAGGTGGAAATAATCTGGCTCTGTACTCTTGAATGTAACAGTGAGGGAAGGGAAGCTGGAGAAGAGATTTCCTCTGGGAAAGGCTCTAAAACATCCTTAAGAACGCCAGGACCTAAATTTAAATTTTGCAGCTATAGATTTAAGTCTTGGAGAGGTGGGGACATTGCAGGTGCCTTCTGCACATCCATGAACATTTGTATAAAAGAAGGTGGAATTGAGATTCTAAGACCTACTCAATGCACATGAGCAAGCCTGTTGAGTTATGGGACCCCATGGACTCTGACGCATTGAAAAAAATAAAGCTGAACTGACTGGTGCCCCGTGAATTTCTTGTTTAGATAAATATGCTCTAACTTCTCAAAAAGAGATTGTAGATCCCAATGAGGCAGAGAGATGATCCCACCTATCAATTTTGGGGCAGTGTACAATGTGTTTTTCTTTTGTACAACTGAGTTGTGACTGAAAGAGCTTGAAAGAGATGCCTCCACAGTGAAACTGATGGTACATCTTGTATGTTCATATCATGTCTGGAAACCCTGGACAACATTTCAGAAATATAGTAAGATAATAATCCCTATCCCAGAAAATCTGTCCACTATGCTAAAACAGGAAAAAAAAACAAACAAAAAAAAAAAAAACATAATTAAACTAGAATATGATGTATATCACAGGCACTATGGCAAGAGATTGCCACAACTAGATTTTCAGGTAGAAGACTTGACAGCACGATTTTTTGTATACAACACATCCTAAGTGTACCTGGTAATTGGAAAGGCTACCTCTGTTTTGGATGTAGTCAAAAGAAATTGGAATTGGCTATATTCAAAGGAAAAACATATTTCCCTTGTCTTCATGACAAGATGCAACTTGGAGCTTGGTGCCTGCTGAGGGTGGGCTCCTACTTTAAAACAAAAACTGTTGCATAAGACGCTATCCTCCTGGCTATTTAATTTTAAAAACAATAGTTACTAGGTCCTAGAGCAGGGGTCCTCAAACTGCGGCCCGCAGGCCACATGAGGCAGTATGATTCTATTTGTTCCTGTTTTGCTTTTTTACTTGAAAATATGATATGTACAGTGTGCATAGGAATTTGTTCATAGTTTGTTTTTTGTTTTTTTTTTTTTTAACTATAGTCTGGCCCTCCAGTGGTCTGAGGGACAGTGAATTGGCCTTCTGTTTAAAAAGTTTGAGGACGCCTGTCCTAGAGAAAGATTTTCTGTAGTTAAAAAGTATGGCAAAAGCCCTATCTAGCTATTAAAATAATCTGCATACATTCTGAAGAGTTTCAACTTCAATATAAACATTTCCTAAGTTAAATACTAAATTAAAATAAAGAGGAGGCCAAAATCTCTTCTCTCATTTTTGAGAAATCTTAAGATTTCTAATTTGTATTTGCTCTTAGCTCGGCTAGCTTTAAGCCCGTGATCTTGAACTTATGGACATCTGAGTTCCAGGAGACACTATCCTCAAGCACGGGGGGGGGGAGGGGGGTATTAGAACAGTGAGTGGACAAAACAGAGCATTTTCAGAAAAAACTATGCAGAAGAGAGAAGGTGCTATAAAGGTCCCATGGATGTAGGGCAGTGCAATAGCAACGTGCAAAAATAACCCTCTAACTACTCAAGTCCTAAAATAAGTGAATTGAGGAAGGTAATTGGGTGATGCACAGACTCAGACAGCAGCATGTGTACCACAGAATGAGGCACAGAAACCGTAATAACATTTTTTCATAATATTAATAGTATATTAATAGTAACATTAACTGAAAACTGAAGAGGCAAAACGGAGAAAAACACTGCTCTATGTTAAATACAAGGTGAAAGTAAAAAAAAAAAAAAAAAAGGAATTGGGCACGTGGTCACTTGTAGGGAGAAAGCAGCATTGTCCAGTGGAAGGTGAGTGCATGAGGCATTTTACTATTTTTTAAATTCAGCATAGCTGGGCCTGGTGGCTCACGCCTATAATCCTAGCACTCCGAGTGGCTAAGGGAGATGGATTGCTTGGGGATCACACGTTTGAGACCACCCTGAGTCAGAGCAAGACCTCATCTCTAAAAACAGAAGGGCATTGTGGCAGGTGCCCTTAATACCAGCTACTTGGAAGGCTGAGGCAAGAAGATCACTTGAGCCCAAGAGTTTGAGGTTGCTGTGAGCTATGATGTCATAGCACTCTACTCAGGAAGACAAAATGAGACTATATCTCAAAAAATAAACTGGGGCAGCTCCTGTGGCTCAAGGAGTAGGGTGCTGGCCCCATATACAGGAGGTAATGGGTTCAAACCCAGCCCCAGCCAAAAAAAAAAAATAATAATAAATAAATAAATAAACTAATTAAACAATTAAAATACTGTCTCTTTGAAAAGTACAATAAAGGACAAATAATGGATAATGTGAACTGATGAGTGGAAGTTGACATTTGGGAATATAGTGGGGGGAGTAGAAATTTAGAATTTTACTACAAGCCCTAGTAGAGTTATTCTAGGGGAACAGGATGGTGGTGAGTGCATAGGCAGTGAGAATAAGATGGAGTCAGTCTGGCTAAGGCTGACATGCCACAGCATGTCTGGTGGGAATATGACCTTCATCTCCAGTCTTCTATGCACATTGTTTTGTAAATTTCGCTACCACCCTAAAGATGCCCATCTTGAACTTTTTAACAAAACTGATTTAAGAAATTGACTTGTGAAATTGAAATAATGTAACAAATCACTGAATTATGCTGATTATTATTTAAAATAAAGATTGGCCAGACACAGGAGCTGATGCCAGCAATCCTAGCACAGGGGGATGCTAAAGCAGGTTGTATCACTTGAGAGATGAGCCAGAGCAAAATGAGACCCCCGTCTCCACTAAACAGGAACAAGTGAGGCAAGAGGATTGCTTAAGTCCAAGAGTTTGAGGTTGCTGTGAGTTATGATGCCATGGCACTCTACCAAGGGCAACAAAGTGAGACTCTGTGTCTAAAATAAAAAAATAAAATAAAACAAGAGGTTAACGTGGTCTTTGCTTTAGGAAGATTTAGGGAATTAACAAAATTGAATTGGAAATGTTATAATACATTATCACTGTACTGTGCTGATTATTATCTAAAGTAAGGGTTATTGTGGTCTTTACTGTGAACCATTATGTATAAAACTAAAATTTTGAAAATAGAAGAACAGAACAATCTTGGAAAGGCTACTCTCCCTGTTCTCCAGAATCACTGGCCTCATGAGAAGTAAAGTTTGGTGGACATATTCCCATCTCTGTATAGTGGCTGACAGTGACAGGCAATGGGACCCTTTTAGTTCAGTAACAGTTCCCCAGACACAAACCATGGGTGGGTGCCTTCTGTTTGCTCTGATTAACCCTTTAAAGTTTTAACAGTGCCTTAGTTTAATTTTTTTTGAGACAGAGCCTCACTTTGTCGTCCTGGGTTTAATTATTAACAGGCAAAAGAGACTAGGGACACTGATACAGGGTTCCCCCACTCAGGGGTGGACTGGGAACTCCCGTTCTCTAGACCCAGGTGAGCTCAGAAATCAGATCTCCATCTCTAGGCACAAACATCCTGTCCTTTCCAGGCCACACCCTCTAGGCTCCAGCAAGATTAAGAACAAAGCAGCCTGAAAGTTTTGGGTGGTTCCACCTTCAGTAGGGGACACACACACACACACACACGCTAATTCACCCCCTGAGGCAAAAAACGGCAAAGACCTAATACTAAGACAAAGGGCTCCTGTGGGAGACTTCCAACATGGGTCTTTCTATCCCATTGCCAGAAGCACTGGTGCGTTTTACACCTCCTGTATTCCTCTCTGCCTAATAAAATCCTGTCTTACCACTGATGTATGGGATCATTCTTCCAACCGCAAACCAACGACCTACGCAAGGAAGAAATTTCCGTAACAGCACCACTTAGTCCGGATTCTCCCCTGATGATTCTTTCCTCCTTACCGCCCAATATGGGGAGATGTGGAGTTACAGGTGCAGAGTTGCCCAGAGATGGCTTCTGTCTCTGAGAAGTCACTTATAAATGGAACAGGACGCCCAGGGTCCTGGCTGCAATTTTAGCCCACCCTATAGCCAAAAAGGTCCAAATTCTGAGCCGCACCATCCAGCAGAGACTTGGGTCCACAGCCTCCGGAGATGATACCGGGAGGCGTAGGACCCATCACTGCTAATTCTACTTAGTTCCTACCCTCCAGCAGAACTATATCCACACACTCACCATTTCCCGGCTTCCACGTTGTCCCAGCATCCTACTTTCTGATTTTTCAGTATTTGCAGGGCACAAAGATACCAAGGATGTGGCAGCACACTCACAATTTCCACAGTGAAGGAGAAGGAGAAACGAAAGTTCCTTTATTTGACCTTGGCGGGCTGTAGCAAAAGACAAAAACCTTGCTAGATGGTGAAAGCCGCACCTCCTCTTCCTCTGAGAGCCTCATTGGACAGATCGCAGGCCAGTGCTCCTGATTGGATAAGACTTCAAACCCTTCCCCTTAATCTCTTGAGTGACAGGTGATAGGATCTCATTCTCAGCTGCCGTGAGGGTTTTCTCTCCAGAAAGGGACCTGGCACTACCTGGAGGCCATTTTCATTTAACCTTGTATATAATGTTATATTCATTAGAATAAATATATATGATATTCGAAATTGGAAATTATAATCATGAAAATTTTTAAATTTCAGATTTGGGTCTGGGAAGGGTGGCTCATAGCTCTCTAAGGGAAGAGAATCACATGAGGCATGGAGTTTGAGACCAGCATTGGCAACAGTAAGAGCCTTAAAAACAAGGCTCAGAACCTGTAGCTCAAGCAGCTAAGGCTCCAGCCACATATAACAGAGCTAGTGGGTACGAATCCAGCCGAGGCCCACCAAACAATGGCAACTACAACCAAAAAAATAGCCGGACTTTGTGGCGGGTGCCTGTAGTCCCAGCTACTTGGGAGGCTGAGGCAAGAGAATTGCTTAAGCCCAAGAGTTGGAGGTTGCTGTGAGCTGTGACGCCATGCAGTCTACCCAGGGCGACAACTTGAGACTCTGCCTCTAAATAAATAAATAAATACAAAATAGCTAGGCTTGCTGGTGCATGTCCGTCCTCTCAGCTATTCAGGAGGCTGAGGTAGAAGGAGCCTAGGGACTGGGAGCTACAATGAGCTATAATTATGTCATTGTACTCCAGTCTAGGCAATGGAGCAAACACTGGTATCTAAAATAAATAAATAAATATTTTTGGTAATATAACATTCATGTTTATTTAGGGAGGCAGCCCGAGTTTTTAAAATGGTGCATTTCTCTTAGGCAGCAATGTTTACTAGAGCTAAAGTAGGAGCTACATGCATCAAAAAACTGTTATTTCAATATGTGATTGATATTATATTATTAATGAAATATTTTTGGTATTAAATCTTTCAAAGCCATTCTCTATTTTAAGCTTCCAGAACATCCCAATTAAGACAGCATATTTGGGTTGGGCACAGTGGCTCAGGGCTGTAATCCTAGCACTCTGGGAGACTGTAGGTGGGTGGAACTCCTAAACTCAGGAGTTCGAAACCAGGCTGACGAAAGTGAGACCTGTCTCTACTAAGAACAGAAAAAAATAGCCAGGTATTGTGGTGGGCATCTGTAGTCCTAGCTACTTGGGTGGCTGAGCCAGGAGAGACCCTTGAACCTAGGAGTATGAGGTTGGTTTGAGTTATGATGCCAGGTCACTCAACCCCCAGGTGACTGAGTGAGTCTCTGTCTAACAAGAAAGAAAGAAAAGGGAGAGAGAAAGAAAGAAAGAGAAAGTTTGGACACATATGTCTGATTTTCCCACTTTTATTTATATTGGGGCTGATTAGTGGGTCCAGGGAACATCTGCCTGTCTCTTTCATATAACTGATTATCATTTACTGATTAGTATTTTCCTAATTTTAGTTATTTTGCTGAGAGTTGCAAAACAGCAGTATTCTAATTCCATTATAGCCTCTGCATGTAGTAGTTCTCATTCCTCTTAACAATTGCATTTTCTCAATTGGTGTCATTGATCATCCACTCTTCCAATGCATTTGAACCACCAGTTCCACCTGGGGCTACCAAAAAAAAAACAAATAGCATTTTTTTATAAAAGTTTCTGTTCATGTCTCTTGCCCAACTTTTTTTTTTTTTTTAAACAGAGTCTCCCTGTTACCCTGGGTTCAGTGCTCTGACATCATCATAACCACAACAACTTCAAACTCTTGGGCTCAAGACATCCTCTCACTCAGCCTCCCAAGTAGCTGGGAATGCAAGCACCTTACCACAAAGCCTCGCTAGTTTTTATTTCTTTCTTTCTTTATTTTTTAACAGAGATGGAATCTTGCTCTGCTTAGGGCATCTACCATCCTTGTCCTTTCAGAGTACTAGAATTACAGGTGTGAACCACTGCTCCCCGCCAAAATTTTCGGTTTTTAAAAGAGACAGTGTCTTGCTCTTGCTAAGGCTTCTTCAGCTACTGAACTCAAGCAATATGCCTATTTCAGCCTCCCAGAGTGCTAGAATTACATGCATGAGCTACTGCACCACCCTCTTGCCCAACATTAAATGGAAACAATTGAACTTTTCTTGTTAATTTGCTTGAGTTCTTGGTAGATTCTGGTTATGTGTTCTGTGTTGAATGTGTAACATGCAAATATCTTTTTCCATTCTGTAGGTTGTCTATTTGGTTTATTGTGTCCTAGGATGTGCTGAAACTTTTTAAATTGACCAGATCTCAATTATTTATTTATTTTTTTATTATTATTATTTTTTTTTTTTGTAGAGACAGAGTTTCACTTTATGGCCATTGGTAGAGTGCCGTGGCCTCACACAGCTCACAGCAACCTCCAACTCCTGGGCTTAAGCGATTCTCTTGCCTCAGCCTCCCGAGTAGCTGGGACTACAGGCACCCGCCACAACGTCCGGCTATTTTTTTGGTTGCAGTTTGGCCGGGGCTGGGTTTGAACTCGCCACCCTCGGTATATGGGGCCGGCGCCCTACCGACTGAGCCACAGGCGCCGCCCATCAATTATTTATTTTTGATGTTGCTATGAATGTCATTAGATCTTCTTTATAAATTTTTCCCGTGGTCAAGCCCTATAAAGATTTTCCCTATATTTTCTTCTAGAATTCTTATGGTTTCATGACTTAGCTTTGTCTTTTATCCATTGTGAGTGGAGAGAGGTGCAGGTCCTGTTTCAGTCTTTTATGGTGGCTGTCAAGTTCTCCTAGCACCATTTATTGAATAGGGACTCTTTTCCCATTGTATGTTTTTGTTGGCTTTGACAAAGGTCAGTTGGCATGTGAGAATGGTTTCATATCTGGATTATCTGTTCTGATCCAAAAAGTCTATTCTCTATTCATATCCAAAGGCTTTATACCAATATCATGCTGTTTTGATTACAATAGCCTTGTAGTATAGCCTTAAGTAAAACGATGTCTCCATAAGAGAAACCTATGGCCAAAAAAATACATGAAAAAATGCTTAACATCTCTAATGATCAGGGAGATGCAAATCAAAATCACACTGAGATATCATCTAACCCATGTGATAATGATTCATATCCCAAAATGGCAGATGCTGGCATGAATGCAGAGAGAAAAGAATATGCATGCGCTGTTGATGGGTCTGCAAACTTGTTCAATCTTAATGAAAAGTAGTATGGGGATTTCTCAAGGAACCTAAAGTATACCCTCCATTTGATCCTGAAATCTCTCTACTAGAGATTTACTCAAAGAAAAAAGTTCACTTGTCCTCAAATGTTCATAGAAGCACAATTCACAATCACATGGACATGGAAACAACCCAAGTGCTAATCAATACATGAATGGATTAATAAAATATGGCATATGTATACATAGACTACTACTCAACCATAAAAAATATGGTGATCTAGTATGTTTTATAATAACCTAGATGGAATTGAAAACCATTCTTCTCAGTGTAGTATCACAAGAATAGTAAAACAAATACTACGTGTACTCAGTACTAAATAGGAATGAGTTGATCAACACCTGTTTTCTCATAGGGAAAGAAAACACAATAACATTTGTTGGGGGGGCAGGGGAAGAAGAGGAATAGGAAGAGTAAATTGTGACCCAATAAGCACTTGGCCTGGGTACATTAGACATTTTCTCAGTGAAGGGCATACCTAAAACTTTCACTTAAAATTTACAAAAGCAAATGACATAACCAAAACACATGTATCTCCATGACATATTGAAATATACTTTTTTTAAAAAATTGCTTTTTCTCATAAGCTCTTCATTATATTCAAAATTGACCTTTCAGGAAAAGAATAGAAGCTTGATTTGTTGTTGTTGTTGTTGCAGTTTGGCCAGGGCTGGGTTTGAACCCGCCACCCTAGATATATGGGGCCAGCACCCTACCCACTGAGCACAGGCACCACCCAGAAGCTTGATTTTTTTCATTCATTGTCATGACATTGATAATGTTGCAAACAAAGAGAACTTATAAATGGTATTTTTACTAAGATTATCTTTTGTGTATGACATGATTTCATACATGGTAGTCTGTATATATTTTTGAGATAATTTTTCCATCTTAGATCAGGGTGGGACCCCTCACATTGCCTCCTGTGTTCTTGTGACATGAGACCATATGTTTTGAGACATTTCTTATTTTCTCTAGCAAACACGCATGCATGCTCTTCTTGGTCTGTTATAATTTGTAAATAGATGTCCCACTGGGCATATTTATTTTTACTTGATTTATGGAGTTTCCTATATACATCATGGTTTTATACTGTATAATTTATCAATATCTTCTCTCTCTCTCTTTTCTCTCCCTCTCTCTCTCTCTCCCTCTTTCTATGTCTGGAAACAGAGTCTCACTCTGTCACCCAGGCTAGAGCTCACAGCAACCTCAGACTCCTGAGTTCAAGTGATCTTCCTATTTCAGCCACTCAAGTCACTGGGACTAAAGGTGCCCTCCACAATACCCAATTAATTTCTTTTCTTCAGAGATGGGGTCTCATTCTCGCTCAGGCTGATCTTGAAACTAAGCTTAAGGTATACAGTCTGTACCTATTGTTTGTTTCCTTGGGGGTCACAGCTCACCTCAGAAGGGGTAATGAGTGGTAAAGGCTATGTTAATCGGTTTCAGGTAACTATTTTAAATTGTATATAAAGCCACATTTTTTATCATAGCTGTGTACATTAATGCAATTATGAGGTACAATGTTGTACCTCATAATTGCATTAATGTACACAGCTATGATAAAAAAAATGTTATAGAGTCTGGCTATGCCTCCCAGATTGCTGGTATTATAGGCATGAAACTCCCTAACTAGCCCTCAATCTTTTCTTTTGTTAACATTTTTTGATTTGAGTCACAAGCAAGATTCATTTAGATAGCTTATGGAAATATTAATATTCATCAATGTTTTCTTCTATTATTTGTAATTTTGAACTTTTATCATTTATATTTCTTCTTTAGTTTTCCTTTATCTTACTCTATCACACACAAAATAAATCCATTTTAGCTGAGCGCAGTGGCTCATAACTATAATGCTAGCACTCTGGTAGGTTGAGGCAGGTGGATAGCCTCAGCTTAGGAGTTTGAGACCAGCAAGAGAGAGACCCTGTGAGCATTAAAAATAGAAAAAATAGCTGGGGGTTGTGGAGGACACTTGTACGTAGTCCCAGCTATTAGGGAGCCTCAGGCAAGAGGGTCACTCAAGCCCAAGAGTTTGAAGTTGTTGTGATCTATGCTGACACAACACTCTACCCAAGGCACAGAGTGAGACTATATCTCAAAAAAAAAATAACATTTTAATATTTTCATAGAAATATTTAGTTTTTAAACTAAATATTCTTAAACTAAACTAAGTGATGATAAAGACTCCTCCTCTATAATGTTTATTGGGTAACTTCTTTTATATACTTTGATGACTTACCAAATTTTCTTTTGTACTGCTTGCCTATTTTTTGGATAAACACCACACTGCTTTAATATAGAATTTTTAAATATCATCTGAGACACAAAACCTCATTGTGTTTCTTTCTTAGGAATTTTGGCTATTGCTATATGTTTGTTTTTCCATATCCACTTTGCAAAATTATTGCAGTCTTGAAAGAAACTAACAGAATCAATTATGAGCTCAAACACAATGTTGAAGTTAGCTTTATATTATTGAGTTTTTATAGTTAAGAACAAGATGTAACTTTCCATTTGTTTAAGTCTTCAAACATATTTCAGGAATACTTTATTATTTTGCTCATACAGGTTTTGCACATTTTTCATTAGATTTGTTCCTAGATCATTTTCTTTTACATTTCAAATATACTTCATATATATTTGGAGAGTTTCACTTTATCACCCTCAGTAGAGTACCATGGCATGATGGCTTGCAACAATTTCAAACTCATGGGCTTAAGTGATCCTCTTGGTCTCAGCCTCCTAAGTAGCTAAGACTACAGGCACCCTCCACAATACTTGTCTATTTTTTTCTTTCTTTTTTCTTTCTTTTTTTTTTAAAGAGGAGGTCTCAATCTTGCTCAGGCTGGTCTCCAATCCCTTAGCTTAAACAATCCACTGGCCTCAGCCTCCCAGAGTACTAGGATCACAGGCATGAGTCACTGTGCCCAGACCCAAAATATACTTTACATTATAATTTTTATTGTATCAGTTCACATTTATTCATAAATGATTATGAATTATTCATAGAAAGGCTACTATTTATGTGTATCACTGTCATATTGTCTTTGTTACTAAATTATTTTCTGTATTAGGATTTATTTATAATGACATTGTATTTCCAAAAATGTAAGAATATCGTCTGCAAATTAAGTCTTACATAATTATTTTTATTTCTTGGGCCATCTTCAAATGCCTTGGATAAAGCTCACTACAAATGTAATGAATACCATAAGTAATATTGTGCTTTTTAGTTTTGTTTCTAAAATAGAAAGAATGTCCCTCATGTTTTCTATGAGTATGAAAAAAGCCACTTTGTCAAGTTTGAAAAAAAATTTTTTCAGAGATAAAGTCTCACTCTGTTGCCCCAGGCTAGAGTGCTGTGGTATTAGCCTAGCTCATAGCCACCTCAAACTCCTGGGTTCAAGCAATCTGCCTCAGCTTCCCAAATAGCTGGGACCATAGGTGCCCACTATACATACATACATACATACGTACATACATAGATACATATATATATATTTTTTTAGATAGAGTTTCACTCTGTCACCCAGGCTAGAGTGTTGTGGTATCATCAAAGCCTGCAGGAACCTCAAACTCTTGGGCTCAAGTAGTAGCCTTAGCCTCTCAAGTAGTTGGGACTACAGGTGCTGGGTGATGTTCCCCTAATTTATCTATTTTAGTACAGATGGGTCTCACTCTTGATCAGGCTGGGCTCCAACTTCTGACTTCATGCAATTCACTGACCTCAGCCTCCAAGATTGCTAGAATTACAGGCATGAGCTATCAGGCTCTACCACTTTTCTTCTTAGAGTAGAGAAAGGGTCTTGCTCTTGCTTAGGTTGGTCTCAAACTCCTGAGCTCAGGCAAGGTGAAGGGGCTTACACCTGTAATCCTAGTATGCTGGGAGGCCAAGACAGGCAGATTGCTTGAGCTCAGCAGTTTGAGACCAGCCTGAGAAAGAAGAAGATCCATTCTCTAATAAAAATGGAAAAATTAGCTTAGCATTGTGGTAAGCGTCTGTAGTCCCAGTTACTCAGGAGGCTGAGACAAGAGGATCACTTGAACCCAGAAATTTGAGGTTGTTGTGAGCTATGCTGATGCCATAGCACTCTAGCCTGGGCAACAGACCGAGACTCTATCTTAAAAAGCAAGAACAAACAGCAATAACAACAAAAAAAAGAACAACACTTAGAGTGGACACAGAGGCTCACGCCTTAATCCTAGCACACTGGCCTAGGCTGGTGGATTGTCTGAGCTCACAAGTTGGAGACGAGCTTTATTAAGAGCAAGACCCCCTTCTCTACTAAAAATAAAATTAAAAAGAAAAAAAAAATACTGGCCAGGTGCTGTAGCTGGTACCCATGCTCTCAGCTACTTGGGAAGCTGAGGCAAAGGGATTACTTGAGACCAAGAGTTGGAGGTTGCTGTGAACTAAGACACCAAAGGTGACAAAGTAAGACTATGACTCAAGAAGAAAAAAAAAAAGGAAAAAACTTCCGAGCTCAAGTGAGTCTCTCACTTCAGCCTTCCAGGTACTAGGATTACAGACATGAGCAATCCTGCCCTGCCTGGAAAGATCTATTAATGACTAATTTTGATGAGTTGAAATTATCAATGATGCAAGTAAAAATCTGCTAACTAGGTATTTTTGTATCTATGAAAATAATCAGGTGATTTTCCTGTTTCTCTTTATGAAAACAATGAGCATAGACCAAGAACAGTGGTTCACACCTGTAATCCTAGCACTCTGGGAGGCTGAGGCAGAAGGATAACTTGAGGTCAAGAGTTTGAGACCAGACTGAGAAAAGTAAGACCCGTCTCTACTAAAAATAAAAAAATTTATCCAGGCCTGGTAGGATATGCCTATCATTCTAGGTACTTGGGAGGCTGAAGCAGGAGGATAGCTTGAACCCAGGAGTTTGAAGTTGCTGTCAGTTAGGCTGAGGCCTTGACACTCTAGCTCAAGTGACAGAGTGAGATTCTGTCTAAAATAAATAAATAAATAAATAAATAAATAAAAGTAATGAACCTTACTATTAAATGTCATGATAATAAACAAATTGTGGGAATCAGGTTTGTAGTCTAGTTTAGTTTAGGCCAGGGATTTCTGGAGGGCTTGTTGACCAGAGTCCAAGTTTCTCAAACCCCTCAAGGCTAGCAATAGCCTGGTAGTTTGTACAGGATGTTTGGCCCCTGGCAGGCTGACAGCTAGGATTCTGGGGGTCCCGTTGACAACAGTCCAAGATCCCATGTTCCTGTTTTCCTGCACCACAGCCAACCCTACTATTACCTGGTGGCTGAGAACAGAATGCCTAGCAACCAAAGATTACCATCACCTGAATCCTGCCCAGGCAAAGATAGAAATCACTGAAGTCAGTTAGGCAAGTTTATCCCCAATTTGTAAAGTATAAGTTGTAATCACCACGTGGTATGACTGCATGATTTTTCCTTCCTCTGTTTCCCTTCTTCTGATTGTTAAGACAGGCTTAAGGCACATTGTTTTGAATAACTTGAATTAAGTTAATTCATTATGCTGTCAAATCAATTTGTGTTCTGTGATTGAATAAAAAAACCTATGGGAGAATGGCCAGTGCTGCACTTACTGGCTGCACTTGAGATGCTTCTGGCTTAGTGTCAGCCCTTCACAAGCTCCCACGGATCACTTCACCTGAGGTAACTGAGTCTGAGTCTCTTGTCAACTGCCCTGAGTGCAGATTTCAGCAAAGGTTGTGGGGACCCAGGCCCCACAATAAATTACTCTAGATTTTGAGGAATAACTCAATTTTGTCATTATATATTGTTTTTAATAATTAATTGATTTGTTTCCTAGTATTGTATCTCACATATTTGTATATGTAGGGAAAGATGAAATTTTTCTGTAGCAATCTGTTTTATACATTTGGAAGTTTTTGGTACCAATGATTTATTTAATTTTTCTATATTTATTTGAAAGTAGTATTTCCATTATAAATTTGTTAAATTGAGTTAAATGTAGCCAGGTGCAATGGCTCATGCTTGTAATACTAGCACTCTGAGAGGCCAAGGCAGGTGGACTGCTTGAGCTCAGAAGTTCAAGACAAATCTGAGGCAGAATGAGCACCTTCCCCCACCCATCTCTTAAAAAAAAAAAATAAAATAGATAACCTGGTGTTACCTGCAGTCTGAGCTACACAGTAGGCTGGGGCAAGAAGATCACTAGAGAATAAGAATTTGAGATTGCTGTGAGCTATGATGCCACAGCATGTACCAAGGTTGGCAAAGTGAGTGAGACTCTCTCTCAAAAAGAAAAGAAAAAGAAAAGAAAAAAATTGAGTTAAAAGCATTCATTTATGTGATATTTAAATCAACTATAGAATTTCTTTGTTAAACTACTTTTTCCTGGAACTGTATTTGTGAGGGTATGTTTTATAAACTTTTCTGCTCGTGTGAATATTATATTGTTTAGCTTTCCTTTCTAAACAGAAATACATATTGATAAAGAATTGCTTTTAGAAAGCTTTCATATCTTTTTGTTTACTGAATCAATGTGCTTTGAGTTGTGCTAATAATTCTGTAATGATTTTAGTATAAATTTATATTTAAAAAATGGACATCAATGAGGAAGTGGTAGATCATCAGATATACCTGAAAATATTGGCAAAGCCAGATGGAAAAAGTCATTGTTCATTATTTGTCTCTCTGAATCCTACATGAAACAGGCCTTGGTTTAATATTTAATGTGCTTAGAGCTCATTAGAGACAAGTTCTATTTGAATAAACACTACTGCTAATTTTACATTATTACATACCAAAAGTGTTTGTTCATAATGCCAGCCTGTATTATTTTTATTCTGTATAGAGTATAACCTCAAATTCATTAGGAGTATTCATAAAATTCTTAGGAGCACTGAAACCCAATTGATGGTCACTGCCATTAAGTCATTTAAGAAAATAAAATTGAATTAATTGGAAAAACTGAAGAATTACTTTAAATTGAAGTTAAAAGGAGCAAAAAGTTTTTAAACATCAAACTGCCATGAAAACTGCTTTACTCAAATCTAGGATCCACCAGCATGATTAGGTTACCTATGAGGACAACTGAAGTTTATACATGTGAGCAAGTTCCAGTTTTGTCATAAGATTGGATCTAGCTTTCTTTTACAAGCTGAGAATTTGTATAATATTACTGTCTCAGGGCCAGGCGCGATGGATCATGCCTATAATCCTAGCACTCTGGGAGGCTGAGGCGGGTGGACTGCCTGTGGTCACAGGTTCAAAACCAGCCTGAGCCAGAGTGAGACTTCATTTCTAAAAAAAATAGCTGAGCATTGTGGCAGGTGCCTGTGGTCCCAGCTACTTGGGAGATTGAGGCAGGAGAATCACTTAAGCCCAAAAGTTTGAGGTTGCTGAGCTGTAATGCCACAGCACTCTATTAATGGCACTATAGTGAGACTTTGTCTTAAAAAAAAAAAAAAGAATGTTGAAGGTGGATGACCATTCTCTTCTGGCTTGGAAAGTTTCAGTTGAAAAGTCTTCTGTCATCCTAATGGGTGTGCCCCTGTAGGTCAGTTGGTGCTTATTCCTGGCTGTTTGCAGAATTTTTGCTTTTGTCTTAACAAAAAGCAAGATGTGCCCTTCATTGTCCCTATTTGAATTCTCTTGATCTTCTCTTCGTTGATTGAATTGGCTAGGAATACCAGCATTATACTGAATAGCAGTGGTGACAGTAGGCATCCATGTCTGGTTTCAGTTCTAAGTGGACATACCTTCAGTTTTGCTCCATTCAATATGATATTGGTTGTAGGTTAGTTGTAGACAGACTCTATCAATCAGGGTAGGAAATGTCCCATCTATGCCTATTTTCTGAAGTGTTCTCATCAGAAATGGATGCTAGATTTTGTCAAATGCTTTTTCTGCATCAATTGAGAGAATTGTATGGTTTTTACTTTTGATATTCTTTATGTAGTGAAGTACATTTATGAATTTACCTATGTTGAACCAACCTTGCATCCCTGAGATAAAGCCTACTTGATCATGACACATATTTTTTTTAATGTGTAGTTGTATCCTTTTTGCTAAGATCTTACTGAATATTTTTGTGTCAATATTCATTGATGATATTGGACTAAAGTTTTCCTTATTGGATGCTGTCCTACTTTTGGAATTAAGGTGATATTTTCTTTGTAGAATGTGTGAGGAAGGATTCCTTTCCTCTCTTTGTTTTGGTTAGATTATTTAATATAGGTACTAGTTCCTCTTTGAATGTTTGGTAGAATTCTGGTATGAAACCATCTGGTCCAGGGCTTTCCATTTTTGAAAGATTTTATATTTTTGATATAATGTCAATGCTTGATAAAAATGTATTGAAAATTTCTAATCTTTCTGATTGAGTTTAGGAAGGTGTGTCATTTCAGGTATTGGTCTATTTCCTCTATATATTCAGATTTCTGGCATAGAATTTTTTGTAATAATTGTTGAGGATCTTCTACATTTCTATGGCATCTGTTATTATCCCTGTTTTGTTTCTTATTGAAGTTGTTAGATATCTTACTTTTCTGTTTATGGTTACTCAGGCCAATCATTAGTCAGTTTCATTAATCTTTTCAAAGTACAGTCTTTTGTTTCACTGATCTTCTGAATGATTCTTTTCTTTCTAATTTCATTTCATTCTGCTCTAATTTTGGTTATTTCTTTTCTTTTGCTTGGTTTGGGCTTGGATTGTTTTTCTTTATCCAGTTGCTTGTGATGGCCCACTAGGTTGCTGACTTGCTCTCTTTTTGTTTTCTAGATGAAGGCATCTAATTCTAAAAATTTCCCTTCTAGAATTGTCTTTGCGGTGTACCAAAGGTTTTGATAGCTTGTGGCTTCATTATCATTTTTTTAAGAAATCTAATTATTTCCTTCTTAATCTCACCCTTAACCCAGCTGTCATTCAGCAAAAGGTTGTTTTGTTTCCATGACTTTAGTGGGAATGAATATTTCTGTTGATGTTGAGTTTGATTTTCATTCTGTGATGGTCTGAGAAGATACAAGGTATAATTTTTATTCTTTTTAATTTGTTGAAGTTTGATTTGTGTCCTAATATATGATCAGTTTTGGAGGATGATCCATGGGCTGATGAGGAAAAATGAATAAATAGTTTTTTTAGCATAAAAAGTTCTGTACATGTTAATTCCTTTTGTTCTAGGGTCGTGTTTAAGTCCATTACTTCTTTGTTGAGTTTCTGCTTAAAAGATCTGTCCAGTACTGTCAAGAGGGTGTTGAAATCTCCCACTATAATGGATCTGGAAGATATCATATCATTCTGATTATTTAGGGTTAATTTTTTTATATCTAGGTGCATTTAGATTGAGTGGACAGATGTTAACGATTGTAATCTCTTCATGTTGTATATTTCCCTAAGTTCCATTTTTGTCTTTCATTATTTTTCTTAGTTTAAATCAAATTGTATCTGCAAATAAGATTTTCCATTCTTGACATACTTTACTAAGAAGAATATGTTCCAGCTCTATCTAGGTAAACATAAAAGATGTGAAGACTCCATCTTTTTTGCGGGTACACAGAATTCCATGGTATACATACACCATTCATGGGTTGGTGGACACTTGGGCTATTTCCATGTCATGGCAATTATGAATTGGACTCCAATAAATATTCTGGTGCAAAAGTCTGTTATAAAATGATTCTGGGTATGTACCTAGTAGAGGAATTGCAGGATTGAATGGTAGGTATACTTTTAGTTCCTTGAGTATTCTCCAAACTTCTTTCTGAAAAGGTCATATTAGCTTGCCTTCCCACCATCAGTGTAGAAGTGTTCTCCACATCCATGCCATGGTGACTTTCTCTTTAGTTTTACTAATTTCTTGAGACCACATTTTTGACAAGTTTTTGGATTTCTTTTTCCACCTTCTCCTTGATTCCATTCATGGATTTGCCATCCATATTCTGAATTCTATTTCTGACATTTTAAACATTTCTCTATGGATGGTATTTTCTGCTTTTATTTTATTTTTTTATACTTGGGTTATGGACCATGTCCATGAGGTTGAGGCAAGAGGATCTCTTGAGCCCATGAGTTTGAGGTTGCTGTGAGCTGTGATGTCACAGCACTCCCCCCAGGGCAACAGAGTAAGACTTGATCTCAGAGGAAAAAAAAATGATGAGTGTGATGTATGATTCCACATTGCAACAGAAGATGCACAGTCTGGTTGACCCAAGTTAGAGGTGCTATTGCTATTCATTTTTTGGTGATAAATTTTTTTATAGCTGAGTTTGCTAACTTTCTCTTTAGCAGAAAGAGAAAGGGCAGAGTAGTACCTTTGAACTTGATTTTTATTTATCTTACTTAATTAACTAATTAATTATTATTGTGACAGGGTCTCACTCTGTTGCCCTGGCAGGAGTGCAGTGATGTCATCATAGATTACTGCGTCTGGAACTCCTGGTCTCAAGCAATCATCCTGCCTCAGCCTCTCAAGTAGCTGGGACTGTAGTCGTGTGCCACCATGCTTGGTTGATTTATAAATTCTTTATAGATATGGAGTCTCAGTATGTTGTTCAGGCTGATATTGAACTCCTGGGCTCAAGGTATCCTCTTGCCTGAAATATAAGATTTCCCTTGTAATCTCTTAAGAGTGTTGATCTGGTCTGATCCCTTATAATCTCTAAGAGTGTTGATCTGGTTTGATTTTTGATATTAAGATACTTCTGCTGGTTCCTCCCTAGGTATATTTTCAGCTTATTTTTCATATTAATCATACATTTTCTTGGCTGAAATGTTAGGTTGTTCCTAAATAGTTATTGAGAGATAATCTATTTGGGGACCATTAGGCAGAACCCCAGAAACCTATTTGGAAATTAAAATTGGGTATGTGAGATCAGATCTGGAGGTCCCAGAAAATGGAGATTACCACCCCTTTACCAGTGACCTGGAGCCTGTGCTGGTGGCCCTATCCCCACAGCCTCATGAATCTCCTTTTGGGGGCTGCAGTGTGAGCATCTCTGAGGGAAGGCCTTACTCTCTTCAGTTTCAGTGGGTAGCACTGAGGGACCAGCTACCAGGTGAGCGTCCTAAGTTGTGGGAGATGACAAGATGGTGCAAACTGATTCTGTTCTGGTGTCAGCCCATTCTCTACCCAGTTTAAAAAAGTGACCGTATTTCACTGGATTCCCTGCTGCAAATGTTTTGAACCATGGTGAACCCTACTCTTGCTGGAGGAGAGAAATCCAAGAACAGACCACTGATTCTGACAAATTCAAATCAGCACAAACCTGTGGTCTCCCATGAGCACCAGCTGGAGGAGAGAAATCTGCCTGAAGCTCCAACCATTTCTCTTCCAGTGATGCAAGCACTCCTTGTGCAAACAAGTTCAAAGAAGCTGCAGTCTTTCCCTTGGAGTCCTCTTTGTAGACTTGGTACAATGCAGCTGTCACCTGTGACTGGGGAGGAAGATCTGGTTCCTGGACATTTCCAGGGCAAGTCGCCTGAGACTAGAACTGTCTCCTAGCTGACAGGAGGGTAGCTAGGAGTCATTGAACACAGACACCAAGCAGGCCTCTTCAAAGGGCAGGAAAAGGACACCTTCAACCAAGGGAGAGTCAGGGGAATTCATGCCATGCCAAAGCTAGTGCTACAGAGCCATAATTGCCTCTCACAACTGGGGACGGGTGGCACTCAACTCAGTGGCCCATGCAATATAAAGGTCTCTTAGAGGTCTTGTCAAACACACTGACCTTTGCAATGTGTAGTCCTTTAGACAACCAGAGAGGGGGAGGATGGGTTGTGGGCTCAGGACTGCAGAGAAAAATTAGAAAATATATGCAAGAATTCATACCTTTGTTTCTTCTGATTTATAGGTCTAGTTGCCTGCTTTTTTGCTAGTGAAAAACACTTTGATTACTCTAGATTTTTAATGTTTTGAAATCAGAAAGTGTGGTGTCTATTAGAAAATATATGCAAGAATTCATACCTTTGTTTCTTCTTATTTATTAGTCTAGTTGTCTGCCTTTTTGCTGGTATAAAACTACTTTGATTACTATAGCTTTTTAATGTTTTGAAATCAGAAAGTGTGGTGTCTGTAACATTGTTTCTCCTTTGAATTATCATTGAGATCTTTGTGGTGCCTTGGGAGTCTACAAGATTGGGGGAGTGGCTGTTTTTATTTTTGCAAAAAAGGGAAGGGAAGGAAAGGGAAGGGAAGGGAAGGGAAAAGAAAAGAAAAAAAAAAGAAAAGAAATTGGGAGTTTGAAAAACATTGCTTTAAATCATAAAATCATTTTCAGCAGTATGGGCAACTTCTCAGCATTAAGTATTCTAATGCTTGAACAAGAGTACGTTCAAGACTGGTTTTTTTTAGGGGGGGATTGTTTTGTTTGTTTGTTTGAGACAGAGTCTCACTATGCTACCCTCAGTAGAGTGCTGTGGCATCGCAGCTCATAGTAACCTCAAATTTTTGGGTTAGCGATTCTCTTGCCTCAGCCCCCCAAGTAGCTGGGACTACAGGAGCCCACCACAACACCTGGCTATTTTTTCTTGTTCTTGTTGTTTATCAGGCTTGGGCCATGTTTGAACCCACCAGCCCCGGTGCATGTAGCTGGTGCCCTAACCAATGACCTATGGGCACCAAGGCTAAGACTCCATTGTTTATTTCCATATATTTGTAAATATTTTTCTGTTCTTCAGTTATTGATTTATAATTCTACCAATTTTTGTCAGATATGAAAGTGTATAGAATTTCAATTTTTAAAATTGCTTAAGACTTGTTAATTACAACGTATATTATTTATGACAGAATAGGTGGTCTTACCAGAAAAATGTTTTATAAGTTAATGAGGAGACTGTATATTGTTTTCTGTATCTCTATGACCCTGTTAGGCCTAATTTCTTTATAGTATTTTCAAATCTTCTGTTTTATTGTTAATAATCTGACTGAACGTATTATTTATTACTGAAAGTAGAATGTTGAAATATCCCATTCTTATATAGCTTCTTATTTCTTGCTGCAATTGTGTCAATGTTTCCTTTACATGTTTGTGACTTTTCATTCAAGAAAAAGGTATAGGAATATTATATATGTATACATATCATTTTTAGTTCCAAGTGAATGAGCTTTTTAATATTCAATGTCCTTTGTCTCTTGTGACAGTCTTTAAATATATTTTAAAAAATATAGTATTTTTGACATAAAATGTAATATGCCTAATATAATTGTGACCTCCTCTGCTCTCATATTCTTAACATCTTTTTTGGTACTTTTTTATATCCTATGACTTTTCATATATTGTTTTTATTAGATATGAAGTGAAGACTCTTGTACACAACATAGTTGGATTTTTAATACCTTCATTCAATGTATGCCTTTTAAGTGGAACATCTAATGTATCAATTTTATATTTTTTTAAAAAGTAGAGAACTTACTCTTTCCCTATGATTGTTTTCTATAGTTGTTACTGCTTTCTCTTTTCCTTTCTTGATGTCCTTTTTGTCTCATTGACTTTTGAAGACATACCATCTTTTCACATTTTCTTCTTGGTATTTCTATCAATATTCTTTATATTTATCATGAGAATTTCCTGAAATCTTTTGCATTTATAACATATGTTAACATGGTAAAACTTCCCTTCAGTTCCATTTAAAGTTTTTTGTCTTTCAAATTTGATAACACAATTTTAAAATGTTTTATGCACTATTATTATAATACCACAGTTTTTGGTATTTGCATATCTAAAACCTCACACTAGATACTTTTCATGGAAGACAGAAACCAGTCTTTTGAAAGGCCACAGAAGGCCAGATGTATGAAAATATGTACCACTAATTTTATTCTGTTTTGAAGGAGAATCCAGGAGATGAGATTTTACTACTCAAGCCATTCTTATGTGTTAGGGAGGAAGGAAGGATTTCATGGGAAATGTAACAAACTTTCCTTGAGTTTTGTGTAATTTTTAGTATTGTGTACATTTGATATGCTATAAACTATTAAACAGTTATAAGAGTTCTCAAAAGACAAGTTTGTCAAGATATTTTAAAGTTTATGTATCTATAAAGGTATTACAATTTTTGGTATTCTATTGTGCTTGGCATAATTTTATATATTTGTTTGTGAAGTATATTCATCTGAATTTCAAAAGTGAGATAAATTGTTATTTTTATTTTCTTTAGAATTGTTTTCTCAATACACCCAGGACTTTTTGCCATAGCAGAGTATAAAGAATGCATTCCCAAAATAGATAATGACAAAGCATAGAAGCTGTGGCCTTCAAAATTTAGGAAGGAAAGACTGGGAAAGATTTGTGAGTGTAAAAGGCAGAAAGTGTGTTATCATGGACTAGCTCACTGTTTGTGAACTACACATAGGATAATCATTCAAGGTAATAAATATACGGAGATCCTTAGTAACTCTGCAAATCCAAGTAGGCATAAGGTAAGACATACCAGAAAAAAAAAAAACTTTCAAATGTAACAAATGTGGCAAAGCCTTTAATGACAGGTCAACTCTTTCGGAACATAAAAACGTTAACACAGGACAGAAACACTAAGATGTTCACACATGACGTTAAACAAGATCAATTACAGTGTATAATCTAATTAGAATAGGTTGTTAATTAATTCTAAGTTCAAAAGACAGAGATAGATTTGCTGACTGTCAAAAAAAATCTGAAGTATGCTTTTTTGGGTCATGGTTAAGCTAAACATGTAATATTTTTTGCATTTTGCACAAGCAGATATTGATATAATTTAACTGATAATGTAGTAATGCTATGCTTTTATTCCTAGTGTTTATGTGAAAATATGGGGTTAATTCTTGCTACCTCAGAACTATTAGAGGTCTTTGTATGACAGCTTGGCAATATTCATGTACTTTTTTACAGAAAATTAAAAACACTGAAATGTAAAATGTATGAAGCAGAGATGTGCCTTGTGGTTAAGTATTCTAAGTGATGCATGAAGTAGTCATAAGGCCAATATTTTATTCTTCATTGTAGTAAGAAAGAAAAACAACTACAGTTTTAGAATTAAATTATTTTACCAATTGCACATTATTTAATAAAATACACTGGATTTTGAAATGTTCTTTTGAGATTATACGTGAACTCAATTAGTTTTATTAAATTAAAGAAATGTTTTTAATATGTTGAGTGGTATAGATTGAATGAAGTATTATTTTGCCATCAACATTAACCTATCTTATATTACCCAGTATTGTAGGTAATGAATAGTAGCAATATGCTATTGAGTTACATAGTAAAATAACATCTCTTGTGATTCATTTTCCTAGCTGCTTTCAATTTCAAATAATTTGAAGAATAATGTTCCTATTGGTTAAAGTTTTCTTATCTTTTTCAGTTACATTGTTGCCATAGTGGTTATAATGAAAATGGTCTAGTATAATAAAAAGCCATACATTTCTGAACCCCGAATGACTATTTATAATATTCTATCCTACATTTTTCTTGAACATGCAACCTCACTGTTTTGTGAACACACATTTTTCATTTACATGTAAGTAAATATACAAATATATCCCTCTACAGAAATCTTTAGCTATAATAAAACTACAGAGCAAGGAATTACATTTCTGTGAATGTGGTTGTAGAGCAACTTTTAAACAAAAGAAAAAAATATTGAGAAAAAAAGATATTTTAAAAAAGTTTTGATAATTTACTGATGAACTAGAAACACTGAAGTTTCTGAAAGTAAATATTTCTTTTATGCCTTACATTCAATAATTTCTGCTAAAATCCTAAGACTGGTTCAGAATCTCACCCATACAAGTCCTCTATTTTTACTTATTATTCATGTATGATCTAACATACAGCTTTCTTATTTCAAAGTTTATGAAGTGTTCTTTATATGACATGCTCAAGGACTAGAAGAATGATTTTATAAAATTTAAGGGTGATTATGAAATAATCTGAAAATGAAAGTAACTTCAGAGTGTATTAACTTACATTTTAGTTCCTCAGTAATTATATATTTTTCTTCGAAATCAGAGAATCCTATTTAAGCCACTTTTGCTTTGATTATTGTTTCTTTCAGTTTTTGTCATTGACATAGTTAAGTATATTGACTTCATTCGGCCATTTTGTCCAGGTAAACACAGGAAAGTCTTCATTAATCATAAGGTTGTTTTAAAATTTGAGTGTAGAAGGGCAGTGCCTGTGGCTCAGTGAGTAGGGCACTGACCCCATATACTGAGGGTGGTGAGTTCAAAGCCAGCCCCAGCCAAACTGCAACAAACAATAGCTGGGCGTTGTGGCAGGCACCTGTAGTCCCAGCTACTTAGGAGGCTGATGCAAGAGAATCACTTAAGACCAAGAGCTGGAGGTTGCTGTGAGGTGTGACACCACACACTCTACCTGAGGGTGACAAAGTGAGACTCTGTCTCTAAAAATATAAAATAAAATAAAATAAAAATAAAAATAAAAATAAAAATAAAAAACTCAGTGGAGGGAACAAGCATAGGATAGTGATAGGTATGTAATATATGCCTTATAATTAGCATTATAAATATTTCTGGAGGAGTTTGTACCTGTAGGTAAGAGATTAACAATATCCAACGTGAGTAAATAACATTGATTATGCATGTGGAGAGAGGACACCTTTCCTTCAACAAACTCTCGGAATGTATAAAGGAAAATTCTGTTTCTTAAATTTTATAATTATGTGTATCTCTTTTTCTTAATTACCATCCACAAATGTAACATAACCATGCTTCTTTTTGGCAGTGATATGCCTATAACTTGCTCACTGTTCCACACCCTACATGCAATTTGTCACAATAGTCTAACATTTCTTGGGAGAATTTGAGGCCATTTATATGTCATAAATACACCATTCTGATTATTTAATAGAAGTCAGTGTGAAACAGTGTCCTTTATAATTAAAGTATTAAAGAAAGTACAAAGATAAATGAGTCTGATTGCCATAGAATTAAATCAGGAATTCAGCTACCGTATGTATTTGATCCTAATACATAGTGTCATTAAATATGAAAATAAAAAAGTAAAACATTTATAATCATGGGATGCTTATGTTAAGCACTACATGAAAAACCACATTTGGAAATAATTAGAATTTTGAAAGGTAATTTATGGTAAGTGAAGAAGTTTGGGAAGAAAGTTTGGTAAGTGAAGAAGTTTTAATTTAATTTTCATGAAATATGTAATACAAAATGTAATTTAACACAGAATCTGTTTGTGAGTGTATATTTTTAGTGTTAGAAAACAATACAATGTCTGTGAAATATATTATTCAATCTCTTTCTACTGCAATCTTAGCAAATTATATTACATTATTTTATCTTCCTTTATTTCAGTGGGTGCAGCACACAATCCATGCAGGGGTCCTCAAACTATGGCCACGGGCCACATGAGGTGGTGTGATTGTATTTGTTCCTGTTTTGTTTTTTTACTTCAAAATAAGATATGTGCAGTGTGCATAGGAATTTGTTCATAGTTTTTTTTTTTTGTTGTTGTTGTTTTTTAACTATAGTCCGGCCCTCCAATGGTCTGAGGGACAGTGAATTGGCCCCCTGTTTAAAAAGTTTGAGGACCCCTGGGCCATGCTTAGCTCATCTAACTGTGGCTAAGGTTTTGGTCATTCTCTGTAGAGGAATGTCAGGGATCATGGTATGTTTTTGATGGAAAATTTATCAGTACTTTTTGAAGATATACTGTTTTTGTGTTTGCAGTGACCAGACATATGATGGAAAGCACTACATACCTCTTTAGTGTCTTCCATACCATAACCATAAGCATCAGGAATGTCAGATAACCTGAGGCTAAAATAAAAGCTTTAAAACACATTGGCTACTCTTGTGTTTTTTTGCTGGATCCTAAATATCAGAGTTCCTTTGCTTATGACTGACAAATGAAATGACAAAAATCAGCATTAAAATTGTATATTTGTGATACTGCTCAGCTAAGCTTATGAGAAAGACTAAGGCTTAGTATTTGAAACATTGCTATATACTTCAATTATTTTTATTTATTTATTTAAATTCCCATCTAACATATGCATCTAATTTGTAAAATACAATGTTTTGGCACAAATACACATTGTCTAATCCTTATTCCTAGCTAATTAACAAAAGCTTTTACATAGTTATAACATTTTACATGAAGAACACTTAACACTGTCTTCCCATATTTTGAAAATATGTACATTATCATTAACTATAATCATCATGCCATACAATAAATCTCTTAAATTATCTAACTGAAATTATATATTCTTTGAAAAACATGTCCTCAAGCCCATTCTTTCCTAAAATACCCTCTGATGCCACCATTCTTTTCTCTACTTCAATAAGAGCAAATTGTTTGGATTCCACATATGAGTCAGATTAGGAGGTGTGTGTCTTATTTCAATTACCATGTTCTCCAAATTATCCCATGTTATTTAAAAAGATAGAATTTTTCTTTTTGTGGATGAATAATATTTAATTTTCACACATATCCCATTTTTTATTCATCTTTCAGTTAGGGACATGAAGGTTGATACTCTACCTTGGCTATTGTGAATAGTGCCACAATAAACATGGAAGTCAAGATGTCTTTTAAACATAGTAATTCCAATTTGTAGGAAATACATCTATAATATTGTGGTTTCTGCATCATATGGTAGTTCTAGTTTTAATTCTGAAAGACATCTTTATATTGTTTTTCACAATCTATTGGTTTACATTCACAAGAACTGTGTGAAAAAATTCCTTCATTTTCACATTTGCCAATACTTGTTGCAGACTCTTTTTTTTCTTTTTTGCAGTTTTTGGCCGGGGCTGGGCTTGAACCTGCTACCTCCGGCATATGGAGCTGGCGCCCCAATTCTTTGAGCCATAGGCGTTGCCCCAGACTCTTTTTTAAATGGTAGTTTTTTAATAGGACTGAGTTGAGGTCTTATAGCAGATTTGATTTCCCTTTCCCTGATAATGACTGACTTTGAGCATGTTTTCATGTGCACAATGGCTATTTGTAGATCTTCTTTTGACAAATGTCTATTTAAGTCTACTATCCATTTTTTACTTTTAATTAACATGCTTAAATATATTTACAACAATATTATTCTGTTGCTTCTTTTGGGCCCAACATATCTATAGAATACAAGTGTGATGAGGGTGCTGATATATATTTTTGGGAAGTGTTAGATTTTTGTTTCTGGCAGCTAAGATAAATACTTCCCTTTAGTATATGAGGTATGAATAGAAAGAATCAATCAATTGTGCAAATTCTCTCTATATATCCAGTCATTTAAGAGCCAGGTTCTATTTCAGGTATAAATTTCTTAATATGATCCAAGAACAACAATTGTCAAGATTTCTGCCTTGACTTGGTGCCTGTAGCACAGTGGTTATGTTGCCAGCCACATAAAACAAGGGTGGTGGGTTTAAACCTGGCCTGGGCGAGCTAAATAACTGCAACGACAACAAAAAAAAAGCTGGGCATTGTGGCAGGTGCCTGTAGTCCCAGTTACTTGGGAGGCAGAGGCAAGATAATTGTTTAAACCCAAGAGTTTGAGGTTGCTGTGAGCTGTGAGGCCACAGTACTCTATCGAGGGTGACATAGTAAAACTCTGTCTCTAAAAAAAGCAAACAAACAAACAAAAAAAAAGATTTTTGCCTTGTTTTCTACCTTGTTTTCCAAATTTATATTGTGGGCAGGCAGAACTGTCAGTTACATTTAAATATAAGCCAACATTACCCCAAGAAGATAAACAGAGATAAGTGTGGATTTTCCAATATTTGGATTCATAAAAATGAAATTTCCAAAACTTAGATTATTTATGGATATAGAAAATGACCTGAAAATGTAATGACAAAATGTTTGTAGTAATTTTCAAGGAAGAAAACCTTTTGGTTCTGTTTCCTAGATTTTATAAAGTGAATAATTGTGTGCATTATTCTCCATGTATTTAAGTATTTTCAGAGTAAGAAGTCAGTTATTTCCTCCTGGGTCTAGAAAGCTTATGTAAGGAATATCTAGAATATAAACTGGGAAAAATCAACACGATATTGAGGAAATATGGTTAAAGTGAGTTTTGATTGGCAGTGGAATGGCCTCATGAAGATATTACAATCTAATCTCTGGCTTCTATGAATATATGAGGCTATTGGACAGAGGAAAATTAAAATTTCAGATAGAATTAAGGTTCAAATGACCTAACTTTAAAATAGTAAGATTACTCTAGGTGATCCAGATGTGCCAATGTAATCACCAGGGTCTTTTAATGAGTAATTAGGAGGCAAGAGACTCATTGTTAGAATCATGACTATGAGAACAACGTGACTACCCA
Organism: Nycticebus coucang; assembly: GCF_027406575.1. Lineage (NCBI taxonomy): Eukaryota > Metazoa > Chordata > Mammalia > Primates > Lorisidae > Nycticebus > Nycticebus coucang. Next base: position 18,896,319 of record NC_069799.1, on the reverse strand, counting down.
TTGTTGTCTGTGTAAGTGGTAGGCAGACAGAAGCCAAAGACTTCAGGTTTCCTCTAGAAACTTTGGGGAAAGAACAAAAAAATGAATTCTCATCTAGAGCCTGTGCAGGCAAACCTCACCCTCCTGACACCTTACTTTAGCCTAATAAGACCCACTTTGGTATTTTTGACTTTTAGAAATGCAATGTAATAAATACATTTTACTTCTTGTTTGTGATAATTTGTTATAATAGAAGAGAGAACTAACTCAAGAATATTGTCACATCTTTTCAAAACTTTTTATACTTTTAAGTGTGTGGTAATTTGTTATAACAGAAAGAGGGAATTAAGTCAGGAATATTGTCACATTGTATTAAATCTTTTTTTAAAAAAGCAGCATCTTAATATTAATGAAGTTCTTATAAATTTGTGATAATTTCCTTTAGGGGAAGGATAAAAACATAGTTTACCCTAACTTTGTCATGCTACTCCATGAGATGATTTTAAACTTCTTGAAATCAATCAATGCTTCCCTTTGAAATGGGTAGTGCCCATTTTAAACAGTGTGCATTCTTTAGCAGTCAGTTTTTTTAAAGCGTCTAATTTACTGTCTCTTTATTCCCAGAGGAAGAGGGTCCAGCCACCTGTCACTGTCAGCCAATATGCAGAGACCGGGATAGGTCCACCAAACTTCATCAGAAGCCTGGAGATTCTGAAGAACAGTGAGAGTAGCCTATTCTCTCTTCTTCCTTTTTCAAAATCACAATTTTATACATAAAAGTTCAAAGTAAAGACCACATTAACCCTTATTTTAAATAATCAGCATAACTCAGTGACCTATTATAACACGCCAATTCAAAGTTAATCTCCTAAATCAATTCACATAAACTACTCAAGATAGGCGTCTTGGAAGCTAAATTTATAAAACAGTAAGAATGGGAGACAGAAGGTAAAGGTCACTTAGAACCTAAACTGACCAGACCAGCTTTGTCATGTTGGTCCTAGCCTGACTGACTCTATCTTATCCTCACTATATGTGCCTATACCTTCACACAAATTTCTTAGCATATGGTAGTGTCATTTAATATGTAAGTACAGAAATATGCTGCTTTAATTTAGGAAAAGGCAGACAAGTCTCCTAAGTGAAATAATTTGTGTGATCTTTGAAATGAGTGTGAATCAATTCAAGATTTTTCTATGTGCCTTTTATTTACACGGTAGAGAAAACTTTTGAAACCCGAAACTCTTTCGGATGTGGTATATATGTGTGTGTATTTATGTATCTATATCTCTCTCTATATATGTATATCTCCAGTAATTTGATGAAAATAATATAACTCTGTTGCATTTTATAAGTTTCCCCACACTTCTCTGGCCTTTACTATATAACCCCTTCCAAATATGTATCTTAGAAATGAATAGGCTTTTCTGATACTGTGTTCAGGGTTGCTACATTTCCATTCAGCAGACCTAATTCTGCCATCTGTCAAGTTCTAGATTTTATAATACTTATAAGCTGTTTCTAATCTATTTTTACTGCCTTGTTCTGCACCAGCAGTTCTCAACCTGTGGGTCACGACCCACAGGAAATGTATTAAACAGCCGCTGCATTAGGAAGGTTGAGAACCACTGTTCTATACTGAAATTTCAAAGGGTGCCACATAGGTCTTGGAATTAACATGGCAGTTAAGAAACTTGGCAAGGTTTTACAGCAGATTGTAACATTAACAAAATACAAAGGAGAATGATGAAATTAACATTATTAATTGTATGCTTGCAGACATTATAAAAATCTATATTTCCATAATCAGGGAAAAAAATAGATGTGTTTTTAGGATGATGCTATTAAAGACAAATCATCATGATGAAAAGAAATTTCCATATGAAAAGCAGTTTACTAAAAGTAATGTAGTAATCCCCTCTCTGGAATGAACAACAGATTTAAGTTGGAATTTGGCTGTCTCTGGTGGCCAATTTTATTTTATTTTTATTTATTTATTTATTTATTTATTTTGCAGTTTTTTTGGCCTGGGCTAGGTTTGAACCCACCACCTTTGGTATATGGGGCTGGCGCCCTACTCCTTTAAGCCATAGGCGCCACCCATAGCCAATATTTTTTCCTAGGCTTCTTTAATCTGTGATAAAACTGCTTTAAAAGTACTAATAGCATTTTTTTTCCATTTTTTTTCCATTTTTTTTCCACAGCTGTGAAGGCGATCATATGACACATGTACCTGTAAACTGTAATAGCCCTGACCTTGGGTGGAAGGACTGTATTAGGAACCTGGAGTCCTGGCATTGGGTGTCCTGTAAAGGCCACACTGCATGAAGCTCTGCTTTCATGGTCTGGGTGATTTTAGGCCAGTTACTTCATTTCTCTGAGCTTCAGATTCCTTACCCAAAAAAGGAGGCAACAAAATTACCTGACTCCATGGTTGATATCCCAGCACTATTTGTTAAGTAGGGAATCTTTCCCCCAATTTACATTTTTGATGGGCTTACCAAAGATCAAATGATGATAAGTGTCTGGGTTCATCTCTTGGTTGTCTATTCTGTTCCATACTTCTATCACTGTATTTTTGTGCCAGTACCATGCTGTTTTGATCATTATAGATATATAGTATATTTTGAAGTCCGGTAGCATGATTTCTCCTGATTCATTTTTGTTTCTGAGTAATGTCTTTGCTATTCAAGATTTTTTTCTGGTTCCATATAAAAAAAAGTACTGGCAGCACCTGTGGCTCAAGGCAGTAGGACTCAGGCCCCATATGCCAGAGGTGGCAAGTTGAAAACCAGCCCCGGCCAAAAACTGCAAAAATAAATAAATAAATAAATAAATGTACTAATTTTTCCAGATTTTTAAAGAATGATGGTGGTGCTTAAATAGGGATTGCATTAAAATTATATATTGCTTTGGGTAGTATGGACATTTTAACAATGTTGATTCTTCCCAGCCATGAGCATGGCATGTTTTTCCATTTGTTAACATCTTCAGCTATTTCTTTTCTCAGAGTTTCATAATTCTCTTTATAGAGATCTTTCACATCCTTTGTTAGGTAAATTCACAAATATTTCATCTTCTTTGGCACAACTGTAAAGGGAATAGAGTCCTTGACTATTTTTTTGGATTGACTATTATTGATATATAAAAAAGCTACTGATTTTGTGAGTATTCATTTTGCATCCTGAGACACTACTATATTCCTTGATCACTTCTAAGAGTTTTGTAGTTGAGTCCCTGGGGTTTTCCAGGTATAAAATCATATCATCTGCAAATAGTGAAAGTTTGATCTTCTCTGACCCTATTTGTATACCCTTGATTGCCTTCTCTTGCCTGATTTTGATGGATAAGACTTCCATTTCAATGTTAAAATGCAGTGGAGACAATGGGCAACCTTGCCTGGTTCCTGATCTGAGTGGAAATGATTTCAATTTAACTCCATTCAAAAAGATATTGGCTGTGGGTTTGCTGTAGCTGGCCTCCACCATTTTAAGAAAAGTCCCTTCTATACCTCTTTTCTTAAGCCATCTGATCATGAAAGGATGCTTGATATTGTTAAAAGCTTTTTCTGCATCTATTGAGAGAATCTTTGTTTTTTAGTTTGTTTATGTGATGTATTATATTTCTAGATTTGTGTATATTGAACCAACCTTGAGACCCTGGGATAAAATTCACTTGGTCATGGTGCATAATTTATTTGATATGTTGCTGGATTTTGTTTGCTAGGATCTTATTGAATACTTTTGCATCTATGTTCATTAAAGATATTAGTCTATAATTTTCTTTACTTGTTGCGTCTTTTCTTGATTTGGGGATCAGGGTGATATTTGCTTCATAGAATGTGTTGGGTAGTATTCCTTCTTTTTCAATGTTTTGGAAAAGATTAAGTAATATAGGTAATAGTTCCTCTTTAAAGGTTTGGTAGAATTCTGATGTGAAGCCATCTGGTCCAGACTCTTCTTTTTTGGGAGATTTCGTATAGTTGATTCTATTTCAGTACTTGATATAATTCTATTCAGCATTTCCAATTCTTTCTGATTAAGTCTAGGAAGTTGGCGTGTCAATTTCTTTGAGATTTTCATATTTCTGAAAATAAGTTTTTTGTAGTATTCACTAAGGAGTCTTTGAATTTCTGAGGTGTCTATTGTTATTTCACCTTTGTCTGCCTGATTGATGATATGGTAGAAGGTTTTTCATCTGCTTTTTGTATTGTGGTTAGAGTTTCTGTGTTGGGAAAATATTTATTTTAATCACATTTCCTAAAACATTTTTAGAATTAAAAGAAATTAAAAGTTTTCCACCACACTTCTCACTACAGGTGTTTGTTCACAATTTTGCAATATAGAACTTGGCTGTCCCAACATCAGTACACAGGAAGGTCTCTGTGCCTGTTTGAGGTCTGTTGTTCCCTGTAGAACATACTCAGATCACTTTCCTATAGAAACATTCTCATAATGTGGCAATTGGCAGTTCCAGTCTTTCTCTCAATGCACCTGGAATCTTCAAACTTGGATGATCCTGAGATTTGGGATCTTTGACCCCAAGGCAGATGAGAGAATGTGCACTGAGTTGATTGAAAAACTCCATTTCTGTCTCCTCCTCTTGTCCAAATGCAAAGGAATATACAGCGGGTGCTACCAAATTCATGTCTTTCTAGCGACCTAAATCTACAGCTCTGAGTCTGAATCCAAGGCCTGAGGCTCATCAGAATGCTTTAGGGCAGGCTCCACAGGGAAATCTTGTTTTTCTTTCCTCAGTACAACACCCAGAAATACAGAGCAAGCTGGATCTCATATAGAATCTGCACACATGACCTGGCCTCCACCTGAAATTCAGAAGATAAGGCCAGACTTTGGGGCGAATATGTATAAATCCCCAGGGGAGAACTATTCTGCAGTCTAGAGATCATGATAGACTTTGTAAACATAAAGGACCTTTTGGAGTGGGAACCCAGAATGTTATAGATCTTGCCCAGTGACCTATTATAACTGTGTGAGATAAAAAATAGAAAGGCTAGACATCATATTTCAACTATGTTGGGAATTATTGGATACTTTGTACCAACCTTAGGGCATTGTAAGGAGTAACTCACACAATGTGAGGTTCCTAGCACAGTGCACTGTACCATGCTTGTGAGCACTTAGTACCTACTCAGTAAACATTGCATTAATGCATGGGTACATGGGTTTTCCAATGCAGATGTATTCAGATATTGACACCTTCTCTAGCCACAGTAAACCTTAATGTGCCAGCAGAGAATGTCACATTACAGAATGGTGATTGATGGTCTTCCCTGTGGAACATAAATATGTTATTGTGACAAATGTTTGCCTAAGGGACTCCATGTGCTATGTCTGCTGTCTCCAGCTGTGTGCTGCTGATAATGAGCCTGCGGGAAACATCAGCACTGACAGGGGACTTGTTAAAGAGGACAAGTTATGGACCCCTCCCACACCTGCAGACCACATTTCCTGAATAGAGCCCAGAATACCACAACATCTCTATGCTCATTGAAGCTTAAGAGGTGTGTTTCAGCTAAGTGGCTCTCAGCCCAGGCTTCCAATTAGAATCACATGGCCATTTTGTAAAAACACCATCACCTGTGCCCTCCCCACAGTTTCTGTCTATTAAGCTGGTGGAAGTATCTATATGGCTTTAATTAAGTGCCTGCCCCACATATTACTAAGCGGAGCCAAGGTCAAGCACAAGTGCTCTGAGGTACATTAATGAGAGTTGAATTCAGCCTTTGTTCCAGAGGGAGGTACCAGGATCTGCTCCGCTTGGTGTAGTGAGAGCCTGTCAGTGTGGTCCATATGCCCATTGCTGTAGCAGAAAGTGCTGGTATGTGTAGCAATGGAGGGCACCTGAGGGTAGGAAAGCAGAAACTCACATTTTGGTCTCCACGAGGAGTTCATCATACTTTATGCTTTCTATTAAAAAGGAGAGGGGAGTGTAGTCTTTTCTTCTCTTGAAGGCCATCCTGCCTGTGAATGTTATGAAAGCAAGTAAAAAGATTGTTCTGACTCCTTTCTGGGTTATTCTCTAAATATAATTCTAATTTTTCTAGACAATCTCACCTGAAAAGAAATTCCAGACTAGGAAAAGGAGAGGAAGTCATGGCTGGTTCTCAGGTAAATATATCAAAGGTGAGGGGCTGTGTTTACTATTCCACCTGCAATGTCATGTGAAACTTAAAGGTTAGAATTTGCAAATTCTTCCTTCTTTACTTTTGATATTTTTACTAATGAGTTTGTTTTTACTCCCTTTTTGTTTTTTATTATAATAATCAAGGAGCCCTGTAAAATTTTTCTCCTCCATGTATCAGAGCATGCTCTATGTCCCAGTCCCATACATGCCATGGGCAAGTTTCCCAGTAAATGTACAACCTGGAATATTGAAGATTTTCTCTTTGTTACAGGATGACATAGAATAGTGAGAAGTGTGGATGTCCAGGACTCCTACTGGGGATTGTGTCTGATCCCCTGTGATATGAATTAATAAGGGGAACATGTTGTGTTTAGGTTCCATCTAGATGCTCCTTTAGAATCTATGTAGAACAGGATTAAGAAAATGCGGAAAGTGAATGGCATTAATTGCCCAAGATAACTCAGAAAGTTCTGAAAAGAAGAAAAATAAGAATAGACTTTCTCTGTGGGATACTGAAGAAAAACCATTTAAATAAACTATAAGAGATTACAGAAAATGGGAGCTATCTGTAGCATGAATTTTGCATAAAACTAGTGTTTTTTATTATTACTGTTTTTGGTTACTACTATCATGGCAGTGATGTTGTATTCTCCTGTGTTTAGTAGTACCTAATACAAATTGGCCCGTGACAGTAGATGTTAATTTCATTCACTTGGTTAAGTTGCTCTCTGATTACTTCACTATAAAGTAAATTATTTTTTCTCTTTGTCATTAATAAATGTCTTGGGGCAGATTTGCTGACTGATGTTCTCAAACTATCACATTTAATTTAGAAGCTTCACTTCTCATTTCTTCTTTGCTTACAGATTGCTTTAAAAACTGAATTCTATCATTTTTATTCACTGGTCAGACAAAACCAAAGTTTGCCACTTTCTGAATCCTTGACATAATATTCTCTATGGGCCGGAAAGCTTGACTTTACTGGTGAAGTTTTTTGAAATGTAGAAAACTTAACCGTACCCCAGATCTGCTAAGTCAGAACCTACATTTTAAAAAGATCTCTTAAACATTGTTATTGTTGTTAAATTTTAAGTGTTTTTAATTTTGTGAAGGCAAAAAGTAGAAACCTAATAAACACATGTATATGTGTAAAAAAAAAAAATCTCCAGTTAATTATTGTACACATTAAAATTTGAGAGATACTTTTTTTTAAATTAAGTCTCAGGAATGAAAAACAAAATATTCAATGTTCTCAGTACTACTATCAAATCACTTTATAATCACTCACACTTTCATATGAGAGATGAATCACAACTATAGCACAGGATAAAGAAGGGGAGGGAAGGGGAATGAGAACGGTGGGAGGGTGGTTTGATAGAGGGAGGGTTAATGGTGGGACCTCACCTATAGATCATATTGCAAGGGTACAAGTGAAATCTAGCATGTATAGAACAAAAATGTCTTAACACTGTGATTAAGTAAATGAGGTGAAAGCTATATTAATTAGTAGATGTAAGCACTCCAATTTGTACAAATAATTAACACATTGAATCCCAAAAAGGCATAAATGTATTCATGATTTATGTATATATTTAATCATCAAAGAAATGCAAACCAAAACCACTTTGAGATATCATCTAACTCCAGTAAGAGTAGCCCACATCACAAAATCCGAAAACTACAGATGTTGGCATGGATGTGGAGAAAATGGAACACTTCTGCACTGCTGGTGGAAATCAAGCTAGTACATTCCTTTTGGAAAGAAGTTTGGCAAACACTTAGGGATTTAAATGTAGACCTGCCATTTGATTCTGCAATTCCTCTACTAGGTGTATATCCAAAAGACTAAAAATCAATTGGCAACAAAGATATATGCACCAGATTGTTCATTGGGAGATACTTTTAATTCACTATATTTATCTATATAAGAAAGAAATGCTCATACCTTGTTCTATATGCTATAAAGACATTATTCAAAATTTATATGCCTGGAGCTCCTAATATTATCATCCAGAAAGATATTATATACACACTGGTTTAATGAATCTCATGCCATCCTTATTCCTCAGAATTAGAAAATACTTTCAAGACTATTTTTTATTGTTACTTTGTAAACTTTAATTTTTTTTTTTTTGTCACCCTCAGTAGAATGCCATGCTGTCACAGTTCACAGCAACCTCAAACACTTGGGCTGAAGTGATGAGAATATTTTCTTGAATAAAAATCACCTTTTTTTTTTAATATTGTGGATAATCCTAGTCACTCACATGTCAGAAATAGTTTTTATAACTTTCATATTCCCTCTGAAATTAAGAACTCTTTTTCGGACCAGTTGGTCAATATGTGTCTTTTTCAGAAACTGTTGATATACAGGGATGTGGCCATAGACTTCTCTCCAGAGGAGTGGGCCTGCCTGGACAATGCTCAGCGGAATTTTTACAGGGATGTGATGATAGAGAACTACAGAAACCTGGTCTCCTTGGGTGAGGATAGCATCAATACACTATTGCTATTCCACACTAAGGGCTTCATTTTCTTTTTCCGTAGATTGCTTCTTGAAAATTTCTGCTTCACATGAAAATGTTTTATATCCATGCTTTGGAAGAAATTTGGAGGTTTGTTGATGTAAAACAAAAAAAAATTAGATTCTGTCTTGAAATAAATCTTCCCCTTTCTGGAGCTGATTCTGTATCTTTCACTCTAGTGATAACTCTAGAAATTCTAGAAACGGTCTGCACCTTAGAATCCAGTTTCCATCACTAATTATTGAGTCAGTGGTAGTGGAAAGAGGAGCTCAGGTCTATGAATCGAGTGTATGATGCCCCATGATCATATCAATGTACACAGCTATGATTTAATAAAAAAAAGAAATATTTTGTTATTATTCTAAAGAGTCTATCAGTAAATAATATTTTGAGAAACAATTTTGTAGAAATTAATCTTCTCTCTTCTTTACTCAGGACAATACTAGATTGGTAATTGGATAATCCACAGCAAAATTCATACAAATTCTTTCTAATAAAACAGGACTTGCTGCCTCTATGCCAGACCTGATCACATGTCTGGAGCAAAGAAAAGAGCCCTGGAATGTGAAGAGAGAGGAGACAACAGCTAAACACCCAGGTAGGTGAGAGGGAATGAGGCAGATAGCACAGCTGAGAGGGGCAAAGGTTGAGAAGAAAGCCAGACTTCAAAAAGTGATTTGGGAAGCTCTGATTCATTAGAAATTATTTAGAGAGGGCTGAGTGTGTCTCTTTCTCTCCCATAGTAGCATCTTCTGTCCCATGCTTTTAAATTCTCTAAGAACTCTACTACCCCTGCAGTCATCTTCCTTAGAACTTAGCTGAGAACCAAACGTATTTTCCTGAGTTAGAAAGGACTAAAATATCTGACAGCATTTTCATTGTTTAGGAGGATATGGGAATACCTGTACATCTTTTGAAGAGCTCTAGGTTAAACTATATATACATATATATATTGAGACAAGGTCTTGGTCTGTTGCCCCAGCTGGAGGCTAATGGCTGATCATGGCTCACTGCAATCTCAAACTCCTAGGTTCAAGTGATTCTCTCACCTCAGCCTCCTTAATACCTACAACTACAGGCATGCATGACAGTGGCCAGCTAATAATAATAGGAATTATCATTATTATTATCATTTTGGGGATGCGCTTTCATTACATTGCTGAGACTGATTTCAAAATCCTCATCTCAACTGATCCTCCTGCCTTGACCTACAAATTTCTGGGATTATAGACTGAGCCACCATACCCAGCTCCATTTCTAAAGTCTTTTTTTTTTTTTTTCTTCATGTCTGATGTGTGAAGGGAATGGAAGAAATATTGAGAGTTCATAAATCCAGGTTTTTTATGATTTTTAATTCCAAGGAGGATTCAGAGGTGATTTTACAGAAATTCAGACTCACTAATTTTATAAAAACACATAATTTTTAAAAAATGTAATAAAATTTAATGTGCCAGCAATTTCAAATATTTGGGAGGTTGAGGCAGGTGAATCACTGGAACCCAAGAATTTGAGGTTACTGCAATCTATGATAATGCCACTGTACTCTACCTGGGGTGACAGAATGAAACTCTGTGTCAAAAAATATCTGAAGTTATTTTACTGCTAAATGTTCTTTTTTGTAATATAAAATAATCTTAGAAATGTAGATCCTCTATGCCCCAATTTTTCAACTGTAATGTAGTTAATGTTGTCTACTTACCTCTTATAATTCTAAAATATACTGTGTCATTGAGGAGATTAGAATTGCCAAGGATATTATTATACTCCCAACTGATACCTAATATTTTGATAACTTTTATTTCATAATTTTCTGCTGTGTAGTAAATTATCATAAATGTGTCATTAAAATGTATATATGTATAAATGTGTGTGCATGTGTGTAATATGAGAATTTTTTCACAGATACAATTATATATATTACATATAATGTAATAATTTGACATGTATGTTCGTTATGATATAATATACTCAAGGTAATAAATACATCCATCATCTTACATGTTAACTATTTATTTATAGTGAGAACACTTAAGGTCTACTGTCTTGGCAAATTTTAAGCCTACAAAATACTATTATAATTATTATTTTTTTACCTTTTTATATTATTAACTGGAAACATGGTGCTGTACATTAATTTTCCAAGACTTATTCATCTTACAAGTAAAAGTTGCTACCCTTGATCGTCAATACCACACTTTTCTGCCTCCTGGCCCTGGCAACTGCTGTTGTAGTCTTTGCTTCTATGAGTTCAGCTTTTTAAAGTTGCCCATAGCAGTATTTCTCTTTCTGTGCCAGCCATATGTTACTTTGCTAAAGGTCCACCAGATCCATCTATGGTGTTGACATTGCAAAATATTCATCATTTTTATGCCTGAACAATAGTCTATGGTGAGTGTGCACTCATACATTTTTACTTGTTCATCTTGAACAGCCATTTCAATAGTTTCCATTATCTTGGCAATTGTACATAATGGTGGAATAAAAATGAGATGCAAATATTTTTTTGAGATACTTATTTTTATTTTATTTCATGAAATATCCATAAGTGAGATTCCTGGGCTATATAGTAGTGATATATTTTTAACTTTTTAAACAGATCTGCGTGATAACTCTATCAATTTATGAACAGCAACATTTTATAGGGTCTTTTATTCTCCACACACCTGCCAATACTTAATATCTCTTTTCTTTTTGATATTAGGTATCATAGTAGATACTAAGCAATATTTCATCATGGTTTTGATTTGATTTTGCCTGATTATTGGTAATGTTAAGAACTTCACGCACCTGTTGTCTACTTGTGTGTTTTCCTTTAAAAAAATCTTTTCTATTTCTTGCCTATTTTTCAATTGTATGGTGATGATTGATATGCTTGCCTTTGAATTATATGAATTTCTTATATATTTATGGATATTAACATCTTATAATATATGTAATTCACAATATTTTTTCTCTTCCAGTGGATTTTTTTCCTTTTTATTAAGTCATATACACATAGATCATTAATACATTTATGTCTTTGTGGGTTCAATGTGTTGATGTTTTGTACAAAATGGATTGCTTACATCTAACTAATTAACATAGCTTTCACCTCATTTACTTAATCAATGTTTTAAGACATTTATGTTCTATACTTGATAGATTTGTTTCTCTTCAGATTGCATATATTTTTCTTATTTTTTGCAGAAGATTTTTAGTTTGATGCAGTTCAACTTGCTGATATGTTTCTTTTGTTCCACTTCTTATGTCATATTGAAAACAAAAAAAATCATTGCAAGATTTATGTCAAGAAAGTTTTTCTATACATTTAGTTTAAAAATGTTTAATTTCACATCAACACTTGTTATCTGTTTCCTTTTTGATAATAGTTATCCTAGTAGGTATGAGGTGAGATCTCATCATGGTTTTGATTTGCATTTGCCTGATGATCGTTGAAGATGAACACCTCTTTATAAACCTGTAATTTGGGGGGGCATGGCATGAAAAAATGGTCTAACTTCATTCTTTTCCTTATGAGTATTCAGTTTTCCCAGTACCAAGTATTGCAGAGACCATAGTTTATTCATCATGTATTCTTGGTGATCCTATCATAGATTAGCTGATGTTACATACATCAGTTTATTCCTGGGCTCTTTATTCTGTCCCATTGTTTCTTGTGTTATTTATGTACATACCATGTTGTTTTTATTACTGGACCTTGAAATATAGTTTGAACTTAGAAAGATACTTTATTCTTCCTCAAGATTGCTTTGGCTCCTCAAATACTAGCCATTTTTTAAATAATGATTATTGGTAATGTTAAGAACTTCTTCATTAACTTTTTAATACTGTGAAAAATGTCCTGACATTTTTATAGGGACAGCATTGATTCCATAGACTGTTTGGGATAATATGGAACTTTAACAATATTTATTCCTTCAATCCATAAACATGAAGTATCTTTTCAGTTATTCATGTCGTCTTCAATTCCTTTCATTAATATATTATAGTTTTCGGTATAAAGGTCTTTTACCTCCTTGATTAAATGTATTACTTAAAAATTTATTATTTTGATGCTATTGAGATTGTTTTCTTCCTTATTTTTAGGACAGTTTTTTAGCATATGGAAACATAGCTGATATTTGTATGTAAATTTCCTATTTTGAGCATTAACTGAGAGTTGTTGTTAATTCAAATAGTTTTTTTCGTGTTGTCTTCAAGTTTCTATATATGATTATGTCATCCCAAAACAGCAAATTTTATTTTGTTTGAAACAGAATCTCACTCTTGCCTAGGTTAGAGTTCCATAGTCTTGTCCTAGCTTACAGCAACCTCAAACATCTGGGTTCAAGTGATCCTCCTGCCTCAGCTTTCAAAATGGCTGGGACTACACATGCCAGCCACAATGCCCAACTAATTTTTTATATTTTTAGTAGAAACAGAATCCCATTCTTGCTCAGCCTAGCAAACAGTGAAAACTTTACTTTTTCCTCTTGAATTTGAATGTTTTCATCATATTCTTGCCAAATTTTAATATTAGGACTTGTAGTATGGGATAAAATCGAAGGATTAAGCATAGAAACACTATAATCTTCATTGGTCTCTGTGCATTTAAAGGCTCAAACACTTCTTCCAGTTTGTTTGTTTGCAGTTTTTGGCCGGGGTGGGGTTTGAACCTGCCACCTCCGGCATATGGGGCCAGCGCCCTACTCCTTTGAGCCACAGGCACCGCCCTTCTTCCAGTTTTTATAATTTTTTTTCAGGGAAAGATATTTTCTTGTTAGGTATTTGGTGTAAAGGATTCTGCTTTGTGTTTTCAGTGAATAATTGTTGTAGCAAGTTCACAAGGCTGCCCCTTGCTCTGCAGAGGAGTGTGTCTTTGGCCTGTCATGAAGGGATTGTGTGGTTTTAAATCTTCTCTTGTTTCTAGGAAAAGTGGACTGCCTTCAGAATTTTGATCTATAGGGTAGGCAACTAGGATAGGCTTCTGAGGTTGGGTTTGCACATGGTAGGTGTGATACCAGAGTTGGGAATGGGACTGGTTCCCATTGAGTGCCTGAGAAGTTTCCCTTCAGGTCACTGTGTGGATCTATGCACAGGAAGGACTGGACGTGAACTGTAGCTAAAAAAGCTGCAACTGAATCACAGGAGTGCTTTCAGGAACATAGCCAAGAACAAATCTTAATTTCACCTTGTGTTTAGGGATGAATCAGGGTTATCATTGTGTGAAAATAACACTTGTCATTTGAAGGTCATTTTTAAAGAGTTATACTTGTGTCTCTTTTAGTGATTTAAACATATAATATAAATTCATCATGATAAATTTTCAATCTGCCTCCATGAGTGCAGATAGGTGTGTTTCCACCCACATCTCTGAATGAGCAGGACCACTCACAGACTGTGGCTGAAAAGAGTTGGAGACTCAGTGGAACCAAGTTAGATGAGACATTTTCTAGTCTGTAATTAGGACAATGAGTCTTTAACTTTGCCACCTGGATGAGACCCTGCTTTCTCAACCTGGCCCTCCTGGGTCCTGAGTTCCACTAGGGTTTTACAATCTTATATTTACCTCTCAAAATTTACATAAATGTATTTCTTCCATGGATGGATGCCAAATTATTTTTCTTGTGTGGAAATATATGAGTGGATTCTCCCAATACACTAACTTGGCAAATTTCCTTTCACTATATTTTTAATTTCTGATTTGTTTCATTTCAAAATTTTCTATAATTGTTTTCAAAAGTTAAGAATAATATACTATAGTTTTCACATTCTATGAGGTGAATTAGATAATAGGAACCTCTTATTTAATAAAATATTAATTTTATTTAATGTAAATATTTACATTTACTTCAGGGAAGAGAAGAATTGGTAGAATTTTCATCTACTTTCCTTTACCTATGTATAAATGATAATATACTTTATTCCCAAATATTTATTTCATCTTATCTTTTTTATTTCAGTTTAACAGAATAGTATTTATACTTAGAGTACAGTTTTTGCATTTGCTAGGAAAACTCAAAGTTGGATTTGATTTATTTACCCAGGAGGGTGCTGTATACTTCTACCTTGTATCTATTGGGTGGGGGGTGGGCTTACTCTGCCCCTCAACCTTCCCCCTTCCCTCTTCTTGAATTAAATTATGGTTTTCCTATTCTGTGAACCTGTAGTTGTTCATCTGCTAGTTTCAAATTATTATAGAGTACATGAGATGCTCTTTTTCCATTCTTGAGATACTTTTCTATGGAGAATGTTCCTCAGCTCCATTTAGGTAAATATAAAAGATATAAAGTCTCCAACATTTTTTTGAGACAGAGTCTCACCTTGTCCCCCATGGTAGAGTGCCTGGCTTGGCATTGCAGCTCAAGTAACCTCCAACTTTTGGACTTAAAAGATTCTCTTGCCTGAGCCTCCCAAGGAGCTGGGACGATAGGCACTTGCCATAATGCCCGGATATTTTTTGTTGCAGTTGCCACTGTTGTTTAGCAGGCCCAGCCAGGTTTGAACCCACCAGGCTGGGTGTACGTGACTGGCACTGTAAACACTGTGCTACTGGCACTTACCTAGTCTCCAGCTTTTTATGGCTGAATAGTATTTCAAGATGCACATATACCACAGTTTATGAATGTATTCATGGGTTGATGGGCTCTTGGGCTGTTTCCACACATCTTTGTGATTGTGAACTGAGCTACTAGAAACCATTCAAGTGCAAATGCCCTTATGGAAAAAAAATTTTTTTCTTTCCTTCTTGGTAAATACCTAGTTATGGGATTGTGGGACCAAAGAAAAGTCTATTTTCAGCTCTTTGAGAATCCATGCTTCTTTTCAAAAATGCTGTATTAGTTTGAAATTCCATGGACAGTGTATAGTTTTCTTTTCTCTGTGCACACTTGCCAACTTCTGAAGCTTTGGGATTCTGTGATATGGGCTATTCTCACTGGATTAGGTGCTATCTCAACAGTTTTGATTTGCTTTTCTCTGAGATTAGGAACAATGAGCATGTTTTCATGTGTTTCTTGGCCATTCTTCTGTCTTCTTGGGAGAAGGTTGTGTCCATTTCTCTTGTTCAGTGCTTCCAAATGTTTATTTCATATATCAGTTACTCTCACTATCTAGTAGAAAAATTATATTTTTATCTTTATTTTCAAATGTAAGATTTTTTCTTTAAATGCTGGAATATGGCCTTTTTATTTTGCTAATAGCATCTGTATGTTAATAACATAATATTTAGTGATTAAAAATACTTATTAAAATTTTCTAATTAGAGTTCTTTATTCATGATGATAATGCATTTTCTATAAAACTTGTGGAATAGGCTACTTACCAATTTTCAAAATGCTTGCTCTGCATGGGTCCACAGTGACAAATATTGTAGTCATCTATTCTTGCAACTTTATATTGTATTTCTTTTTTAGAATAGATTCCTTGAATCAATTTATTATTCTTATTTTATGTTCTTCTGGGTATTATTATTTTGAATAAGAATTTGAAACTTTATATATAATTTAACTACATGTGGGGTTTGATTAAAACATAAATCAGCCATATGCTTATCACCAGTAAAATTATGAGGGTTAGTCTGTGTGTCTGTGTGTGTTTCTGTGGGGACCAAAGAGCCCATTCTTCACAGGGAAAACACCCCCAGAAAAAGGGAAAATTTAAAAAGTAAGCTGAGTGAGTTGGAACAAAGGAAACTGAGCTAGTTTACCTTTAAACCAGCCACTGCTAAATTTCTTATCTGTGCAAGTTTCCTTCTTTTCCTAGAACTCTGGCCTATTGGAGATATAGCTTTCTAATACCCCTGTTGGGTCTGTAAACACTCTGAAGGAATAACAGCTACAGAAGATGCTATGGCCAGGCCTGGCAAGATACATTAAGTAGGCCATTTTTTGCCCAGTAAACAGTCAAAACAAATACCCGTTGTAGAGATTTGTATTTGCCTGGGGCAGAGATCCAGGGAATAGCTCAAGACCTGAAATATGGGTAGGAGGGCTTATATTCCTTATCACAGAGGAACACCCTCTGTGGCGGTGATGAGACAAAAATTCCTCTCTTCCACTGATTCTTCAGAGGAGATTGACATCAGTGATGTTTTACTCCACAGTTAACTAGTATGATTAACAGCCCCCTGAGAATCTATGTGTGTGACCTCAGGACAGAAGCCTGCCCCAACACAAGGCTCAGGTTCCATATTTCTCAAGGCTGCTCAGATCATTAAAGTTCATGATTACAGAAACCACATGCTCACTCAGAGAAACTGCTGGCATCTCTGTTCCCTTCCTCAGCTTACCCTTGGGCTAATAAGCAAATAGCCTTCAATAAAAGCTAAGTGGAACTGACACTCAGGGCCACCATCAGAATTACACATGTGGGTGGTGGTCCCATGAGTTCTTACCTTTTAAAATTCTATTCTGTGTCTCTTGTGTCTTTCTTTCTCATTATTTCTACCTTTTTATTTCTTCAGTCAGTCATTGGCAGACCCACAGGTCTTAACAGACCCTGACCCTGGGGTGGGACCCCAGGAAACTTGGTTTCTGGCTTACCTCAAAAATTTATTATTATTATTATTTTTTGGCTTTTTCAAAAGGTTGTTTTATTCTGTCTAAGTGAGTAAGCATAGAAATAAATCAGGACTTTGTCCTGGAGTCTGAATATTTCACCTGGTTTGTATTGATTCATCTGTATAATGTTTGTGTAAGAGTAACACTTGTAATTTAAAGGTAATTTTTAGAAAATTTTATAAATCTGTATCCCTTTTGGTTTTCATTTTAAAAAATCTTTGTGGCAGGGACATATAATATAAAATTTGACATTGTAAATTTTTTAATTATACGGTTTACTAATGTTGAATATATTCACTTTGATTTACAAAATAATTCTAGAATTTTTACATATTGCAAAACTCACTGTCTGTTAAATAACATCTGCCAATTTACCCTTTCTCAAGTCCTTGACAAACACCATTCTACTTTCTTTTTCTATGAATTTGGCTACTTAAGATATCTCATACATTTGGAATCATACACTATCCTTTGCTTTCTTACTACCTTATGTCAATTAACATAACATATTTCAAGGTTTATTTTTATGATAGCAGGGGACACGATTTCCATTTTAAATGCTGAGTAATATGCCATAATAATGTTTTTATCAGTTGCAGGACATCTAGGTTGCTTCTACTTTTTAACTTTTTTGAGTAATGGTGCAATGAACATGAGTATACAAATATCTTTTCTAACTCTTGCTTTGCATACTTTGGATAAATATTCAGAAATAAAATTGCTGGTCATATATTCAGTCCATTTTTAACTTCTACAATCCTCTATCCTATTTTTTTAAAGTGGGTACCTCATTTTTTCCCCAAAAGAACACAAGAGTTTAAATTTTTCTTTTTTTTTTTTTTTTTTTTTTTTTTTTAATTTGGCCGGGGCTGGGTTTGAACCCACCACCTCCGGCATATGGGACCGGCGCCCTACTCCTTGAGCCACAGGGGCCGCCCAAGAGTTTAAATTTTTCTACATTCTTACAGGACTTTAAAATTTATTTCTTATTTGTCATTCTAATGGGTGTGAAAGTATATCTCACATTGATTTGGTTTGCATTTCTCCAAAGATTAGTAATTTTTGAGAATCTTTCTATGTGCTTCTTGCATTTATCTATGTTCTTGGCAGAAATGCCTGATCAATTTATTGTCCATTTTTTAATCGTTATTAGCATTCTGTTGATAAATTTTAGTCATTGTTTATATCATTTGGATGTTAACGCTTATCAAATATGTGAATTACATCTCTTTTTACCCATTATTAGGAGGAATTTTCATTCTACTCAATGTTTTTGGTGATGTGCAGAAATTTCAAAGCTTAATGTAATCTCAGTTTTCTCTTCTTTATATTTTTGCTTATGTATTTGTTGTCACTTCCAGGAAAAATGTTCCAGGGGCCATATCAGGATATTTCCCTTGTATTTTCTTCTAAAAAAAAAAAATTTGTTTTCTTGTATTTCTTTTGTCTCAGTATTTAGTGCATTTAAGATATATTCTGTACATAGAGCAAAAGAGGGATCTAATTTCATTTTTCTCTCATATAGATATTCAAAATTCATAAACATTTATTGAAATGAGTTTTCATTTTCATTTCTAATTTTTCCATTTGTGTTCATGGCTATTTTGTGGTGATGTAATATATACTAGGGTTTATTTCTGGGCTCTCTGTTCTGTTTCATTATATTTTTTAAATCTTTTTTTGTGGAGTAGAATGCATTTGTTTGCATTTTTGTATTTGATTTGTATGAGGAAGAGTAATGCCTCTTTGTTCCTTTTTTTAATTTTAGATTAATATAAGCATAAACATAATTAGATTACATTGTTTGCATTTGTTAGGTAAAATTCAAGTTGTAGTTGAACACCTGGGAGGTATGCCATGTACCCCTAGATTGTGCCCATTAGGTTAGAGCTTAGCAAGCTTTCTTCCTATTCTTTTCCACCTTCCTCTTTCCCTTCTTCCCTTCTTGAATTCAATTGTGTTTTCCTCTTATGTGAGCATGTAGTTGTTCATCTTCTAATTTCCAATTAGTATTAAGTATATTAGATGCTTGTTTTTCCATTCTTGTGATAATTTACTTAGGAGAGTTTTCTCCAACTCTATCCACAATAAATATAAAAGATGTAAATTTTGCATATTTCTTTATGGTTGAATAGTAATCCGTAGTATACATATGTCACATTTTGTTAATCCATTCATGATTTGATGCGCACTTGGGTTGATTCCATATCTTGACAATTGTGAATTGAAATTCAATGAAAATTCTAATGCAAATATTTTATTGGTAAAATAATTTCTTTTTCTTTGGGATAGATATCCAATAATGGGAATGCAGGATTAAATGGACAGTCGACTTTTAGTTCTTGGAGCATTCTCCATACTTTTTTCCATAGTTGTCAATTTACTTTAATGTATCTTTAACTGTGCAGAATATTTTTGGCTTGATCAGGTCCCATTTATTTATTTTGTTGCTTCAGTTACTAACAGGTTCATCTTCATAAAATATTTCCATGGGCTAATATTATTTAGATTATTCCCACATTTTCTTCTCGAGTTTTTATCATTTTATATTTTATATTTAAATCTGTTAACTGTTGTGAGCCGATTTTTATAATTGATGAGAGATGCATGTCTTGTTTCGGTCTTTACATATGGCTAACCTGTTTTTCTAGCACCATTTATTAAGTAGAGATTCCTTTCCCCAGTGTATGCTTTTGCTTGGTTTTTTTAAAGCGCAGATGGTGGTAAGAGGCTGGTTTCATCTCTAGGTGTTCTATTCTGTTCCACAGATTTATGTCTCCACTTTTGTGTCAATGTCATGTTGTTTTGATCATCGCAGACTTGTAGTATAACCTGAAGACTGGTAAAATAATACCTCCACATTTGTTTTTATTTCTTAGAATTGTGTTCACTATTCAGGGATTCTTCTAATTGCATAAGAAATGAAGTATTACGTTTTCATGTTCTTCAAACTATGATATTATTGTTTTAATGGGGATTGCATTAAATAAGTAGAGCACTTTGGGTAGTATAGACATTTTAACGAAATTAATTCTTCCCAGCCATGAGCATGTTATAGTCTCCCCCCTTTTTTGGCAGTATTTGGCTGGGACTGGGTTTGAACCCACCACTTCCAGTATATGGGGCCGGCACCCTACTTCTTTGAGCCACAGGCACCACCCTGTTCTCCCATTTATCAATCTCTTCTGCTATTTCTTTTCTTAGCATTTTCTTGTTATCTCTGCAGAGATAAGTCACATCCTTTGTTAGGTATATTCCCAAGTATTTCATTTTCTTTGAAGCTGTTTTGAAAATTATTGTGTCTTTCATTTGATTCTCAGCTTGACTGTTACTAGTATATGAAGCTACTGAACTTTGGCTATTGCTTTTATATCTTGAGACATTACTGTATTTCTTGATCACTTCTAGGAATTTTGTAGTTGAGTACCTAAAGTTATCTAATGATGAGATTATATCACCAGCAAAGAACAAACGTTTGACTTCCTCTGTCCGAATTTAGATACGCTTGCTCTCATTCTCTTCCCTGATTTCATTGGCTAGGATTTCCTGGGGTATGTTAAATAGTAGTGGTAATAGTGGGCATCCTTGTCTGGTTCCAGTTCTAAGTGAAAATACTTTCAGTTTTACTCCTTTCAGTACGATGTTAACTATGAGTTTGTCATAGATGGCTTTTTTCAGTTTAAGAAATTTCCATCTATGCCTATTTTCTTAAGTGTTCTTTTCAGAACAGAGTGCTACATTTTGTCATATGGTTTTTCTACATCTATTGAGGGCATTATATAGTCTTTGGTTTTGGTGCTATTTATGTAACAAATTTTATTTATAGGTTTGCATATGTTGAACTAACTTTGCATCCCTGGAATAAAGCCCACCTGATCATTTACGTGCGTGTGTGTGTGTGTGTGTGTGTGTATACACACACGCACATTTATACACATTACACATTATATATACACATATATGTATAAATGTATGTGTATATGTGTGTGTATACATACACTATATATGTATGTTTATGGATGTGTATATATGTGTGTATACATATATATGTATGTATGCATATATACATATTTTAATGTGTATCTTTATTCTATTTGCTAGGATTTTATCGAGTATTGTTGCATTCTATTCATTAGTGATATTGGTCTGTGTTTTCTTTTTTTAATGGGTCCTTTTTATGGCTTTGTTATCAGGAAGATATTTACTCCTGAGAATGACTTGGAAGTGTTCCTTCCTTCTCAATGTTTTTGAATGGATTCTGCAACATAGGTATGAGCTCTTTCCATGAATGTTTGTTTGAATTCTGGTGAAAAATCATCTGGTCCATTACTTTTTTGTTGTTGTTGTTTTTGGAAGCTTTTTTATTTTTGAAATTTCTGTGCTTGGTATTGGTCTGTTCAAAAGTTCTAATTCTTCCTGGTTAAGTCTAGGAAGGTAGTATGATTCCAGATATTAGTATCTGTCCTCAAAATAGAGGAAAATTTCTGTGTCAAATTTCTGGGCATAGAGTTTTTTGTAGTACTCAGAGATAATCTCTTGTACCTCTGAGACATCTGTTGTTGTTTTCCCTCTTTTATTACTGAGTGAGGTTATTAGAGATCGTACTTTTCTGTTTCTAGTTAGATTAGCCAAAGGTTTATCCATTTAATTCATTTTTTCAAAGAACCTACTTTTTGTTGTCTTAATCTCCTCAATGGTTCTTTTGTTCTCAATTTCATTTCCTTTCTTTTTATTATTATTTTTTATTGTTGGGGATTCACTGAGGGTACAATAAGCCAGTTTACACTGATTGCATCTTTTAGGTAAAGTCCCTCTTGGAATCGTGTCTTGCCCCCAAAAGGTGTGGCAACAAAAAGACCAACCCACCTCCCTCCCTCCCTCTCTCTCTCTGCTCTTTCTTTCTCCATCCCTCCCTCCTTCTTTCTCTCTCTGCTCTCCCCTTCCTCCACACCCACCATGAACTTAACTGTCATTAATTGTCCTAATATCAAAATTGAGTACATAGGATTCATGCTTCTCCATTCTTGTGATGCTTTACTAAGAATAATGTCTTCCACTTCCATCCAGGTTAATACGAAGGATGTAAAGTCTCCATTTTTTTTAATGTCAGAATAGTATTCCATGGTGTACATATACCCCAGCTTGTTAATCCATTTCTGGGTTGGTGGGCATTTAGGCTGTTTCCACATTTTGGCAATTGTAAATTGAGCTGCAATAAACAGTCTAGTGCAAGTGTCCTTATGATAAAAGGATTTTTTTCCTTCTGGGTAGATGCCCAGTAATGGGATTGCAGGATCAAATGGGAGGTATAGCTTGAGTTCTTTGAGGTTTATCTATACTTCCTTCCAAAAAGGTTGTACAAGTTTGCAGTCCCACCATCAGTGTAAAAGTGGTCCCTTCTCTGCACATCCATGCCAGCATCTGCCATTTTGAGATTTTGTGATGTGGGCCATTCTTGCTTGGCTTAGATGGTATCTCAGGGTGGTTTTGATTTTCTTTTCTCTAATAGATAAGAATGATGAACATATTTTCATATGTTTGTTAGCCATTTGTCTGCCTTCTTTAGAGAAGGTTCTATTTATGACTCTTGCCCATTGATATATGGGATTGTTGGCTTTTTTCATGTGGATTAATTTGAGTTATCTATAGATCCTAGTTATAAAGCCTTTGTCTAATTCAAAATATGAAACTATCCTTTTCCATAGTGTAAGTTGTCTATCTGCTTTGGTTGTCTGCTTAGCTGTACAGAAGCTTTTCAGTTTAATGAAGTCCCATTTGTTTATTTTTTTTGTTGTTGCAATTGCCATGGCAGTCTTCTTCATGAACTCTATCCCCAGGCCAATATCTTCCAGTGTTTTTCCTAAAAATCCTTTGAGGATTTTTATTGTTTCACGTCTTAAATTTAAGTCCTTTATGCATCTTGAATCAATCTTTTGTGAGTGGGGAAAGGTGTGGATCCAGTTTCAGTCTTTTACATGTGGATATCCAGTTCTCCCAACACCATTTATTGAATAGGGAGTCTTTCTCCCAAGGTATGTTCTTGTTTGGTTTATCAAAGATTAGGTGGCTGTAAAATGTTAGTTTCATTTTCTGGTTTTCTATTCAATTCCAAGTGTCTATTTCTCTATTTTTGTGCCAGTATCATGCTGTCTTGACCACTATGGCTTTGTAGTGTGGTCTAAAATCTGGTATGGTGATGCCCCCAGCTTTATTTTTATGAACTGCCTTAGCTATATGGTTTTTTTTTCTAGTTCCATATAAAATGCAGAATCATGTTTTCCAATCTTGAAAGTACGATGTTGGTATTTTAATAGGGATGGCATTGAATAGGTAGATTGCTTTGGGAAGTATAGACATTTTAACAATGTTGATTCTTCCCATCCACGAGCATGATATGTTCTTCCATTTGTTAATATCCTCTGCTATTTTCTTTCTGAGGAGTTCATAATTTTCTTTTTCTTTTTTTTTTTTTTTTTTTGTAGAGACAGAGTCTCACCTTACAGCCTTCAGGAGAGTGCCATGATGTACACAGGACTCACAGCAAACTCTAGCTCTTGGGCTTCCGCAATTCTCCTGCCTCAGCCTCCCAAGCAGCTGGGACTACAGGCGCCTGCCATAACGCCCGGCTATTTTTTGGTTGCAGTTCAGCTGGGGCTGGGTTTGAACCCACCACCCTCGGTGTATGGGGCGGGCACCTTACTCACTGAGCCACAAGCACCACCCATAATTCTTTATGAGGTTCTTCACTTCCTTCATTAGGTGTATTCCTAGGTATTTCATTTTCTTTGAAACTATGGTGAAGGGAGTTGTGACCTTAATTAGCTTCTCATCTTGACTGTTACTGGCAATACAAAGGCTACTAACTTGTGGACATTGATTTTATATCCTGAGACATTACTGTATTTTTTGATGACTTACAGGAGTCTTGTGGTTGAGTCTTTGGGATTATCTAAGTATAAGATCATGTCGTCAGTAAAGAGGGAGACTTTGACCTCCTCTGCTCCCATTTGGATTCCCTTTATTTCCTTGTCTTGCTTAATTGTATTGGCTAGAACTTCCAGCACTATGTTGAATAGTAAAGGTGACAGAGGACAACCTTGTCTGGTTCCAGTTCTAGGAGGAAAAGCTTTCAGTTTTACTCCATTCAGTAAAATATTGGCTGTGGGTTTGTCATAGATAGCTTCAATCATTTAGAAATGTGCCACCTATGCCTATACTCTTCAGTGTTCTAATTAGAAAACCATGCTGGATTTTATCAAATGCTTTTTCTGCATCTATTGAGAGGATCATGTGATCTTTATTTTTGCCTGGGTTAATACGGTTGGTAACGTTTATGGACTTGTGTATGTTAAACCAGCCTTGCATTCCTGGGATGAAACCTACTTGCTCATGATGTATGACTTTTTTGATGATAAGCTATAATCTATTGGCTAGGATTTTGTTGAGAATTTTTGCATCTATATTCATGAGTGAGATTGGCCTGAAATTCTCCTTTTTAGTTGGGTCTTTTCCTGGTTTGGTATCAGGGTGATGTTTGCTTTATAGAACATGTTGGGGAAGATTCCTTCCTCCTCAATTTCATGGAATAATTTCTGCAGTACATGAATAAGCTCTTTCTTGAAGGTTTGATGGAATTCTGGTTTGAAACTGTCTGGATCAGGGCATTTTTTGGTTGGAATATTTATTATTTTTTCTTTGATCTCAGTGCTTGAAATTGGTCTGTTCAGGAGCTCTATTTCTTCCTGGCTAAGTCTAGGGAGAGGGTGTGATTCCAAATATTGATCCATTTCCTTCACATTGTCAAATTTCTGGGCATAGAGTTTCTGGTATTATTCAGAAATGATCTCTTGTATCTCTGTGGGATCAGTTGTTATTTCCCCTTTATCATTTCTGATTGAAGTTAATAGAGATTTTACTTTTTTATTTCAAGTTAGTATGGCCAAAAGTTTATCTGTTTTATTTATTTTTTCAAAAAACCAACTCCTTGTTTCACGATTCTTTTGTTTTCAATTTCATTGATCTCTGATTTGATTTTGGATATTTCTTTTCTTCTACTGGGTTTAGGCTTAGATTGTTCTTCTTTTTCCAGTTCCATAAGATGGCTTGTGAGTTTGTTGATGCGCTCTCTTTCTGTTTTTTGAATGTAGGCATCTAAAGCAATACATTTTCCTCCCAAAATTGCTTTTTCAGTATCCCACAGGTTTTTGTATCTTGTGTTTTCATTGTTGTTATGCTCAAGGAAGTTAATGATTTCCTGTTTATTTCTTCCTGCACCCATCTATCATTCAACAGAAGGCTATTTAATTTCCATGCCTTTGTGTGGGGTTGAATGTTTTCGTTAGAGTTGAGTTCCACCTTTAGTGCCTTATGGTCTGAGAAAATACAAGGTTAAATTTCAATTCTTTTTATTCTGTTGATGTTTGTTTTGTGTCCCAGGATACAATGAGTTTTGGAGAATGTTCCATGGGGTGATGACAAGAATGTGTATTCTTTATCTTTGGGATGCAGTGTTGTGTATGCATCTATCAAGCACAGTTGTTTTAGGGTCTCATTTAAATCTCTTATATCTTTGTTTAATTTTGGTTTAGAAGATCTGTCCAGCTCTGTAAGAGGAGTGTTAAAGACCCCTGTTATTTTCATACTATCAGATATCATATTGCTCAGACTGAGTAGGGTCTGTTTTAAGAATCTGGGAGCATTAAAATTGGGTGCATAAATATTTAGAATTGAAACATCTTCTTGTTGTATTTTTCCCTTGACCAATATAAAATGACAATCTTTGTCTTTTTTGACTTTAGTTTCTTTAAATCCACATGTATCTGAAAATAAGATTGCAACTTCTCTTTTCTTCTGAATTCCATTTGCCTGAAAAATTGTCTTCCAACCCTTGACTTGTTTTAATTTGTCTTTTGAAGCCAGGTGTGTTTCTTGCGGACAGCAAATGGATGGCTTGTGTTTTTTAATCCAGTCAGCCAATGTATGTCTCTTCAGTGGGGAATTCAAGCCATTAACATTTACTGAGATAATTGGTAAGTTTGGTAGTATTCTATTCATCTTATTTTGTGAGAGAGAGTCCATTGCTTAGTTTTATCTTTTGCATCAGTGTGGAAGTTATGTTCTGTCGTTTAATTTCTGAGTTCTTTGTTGCTGATCTATTGTGATGGTCAGTTTGTAGAACAGGTTGAAATATTTCCTGTAGAGCCTGTCTTGTTTTGGTGAATTTCCTCAATGTTTGTATATCCGTAAATGATTCAATTTCTCCATCAATATTAAAGCTTAGTTTAGCAGGGTATAAAATTCTGGGCTGGAAATTGTTCTGTTTAAGTAGATTAAAGGTAGATGACCATTGTCTTCTTGCTTGGAAAGTTTCATTAGAGAAGTCTGCAGTCACTCTTATGAATTTACCCCTGTAGGTCAACTGACATTTACTCCCGGCAGCTGGGAGAATCTTTTCTTTTGTCTTGACTTTGGACAGGTTCATCATAATGTGTCTTGAAGAAGCTCAGTTAGAGTTGAGGCAGCCTGGGGTCCGATATCCCTTTGAAAGGAGTATGTCAGAATCTTTGGTGATATTTGGGAATTTTTCATTTATAATATTCTCTAGTACGGCTTCCATTTCTCTGGGGCAGTGTTCTTCCTCTTCTGGGATTCCTATAACTCATATGTTGGGATGTTTCATAAAGTCCCATAATTCTGTCAGTGAACGTTCTGCTTTCTCTCTCTTCTTTTCTTCCTCTTTAACTATCTGCGTTATCTCAAGAATTTTGTCTTCTAGGTCCAAAATTCTTTCTTCTACATGGTCTAATCTGTTGGTGATACTTTCTATTACATCTTTAAGTTCCCTAATTGACGGCTTCAGTTCCGTCAGCTCTGCTATATCCTTTCTATATTCATCATATCGTTCATGTCTTATTTGATTCTGTTTTTGAATTTTCTTTTGGTTATTTTCCACTTTATTAGCTGTTTCCTTCATTGTTGCCATCATTTCCTTCATTTTTTTCATCATGTGTATTCTACATTCCCTTTCTGTCATTCCTAACATTTCTTTATAGGTGGAATCCTCTGCAGTAACTACCTCATGGTCCCTTGGAGGGGTTGTTCTGGACCGATTCTTCATGTTGCCTGGAGTTTTCTGCTGATTCTTCCTCATGAGTGATTTCTTTTGTCTATTTCCTTGCCCTAATTTTCCTTTCACTTCCTCTTACTCTTTAAGTTGCAGTGTCTGTGGACTAGGATTTCGATGAGTCCTTTTGGTACAGGACCAAAAGGATGAGAATGTTGAAGAGCAAGAAGAGATAAAAGAATGAAAAAGAAAGAAAGAAAGAAAATAAAACAGAGAAAGGAGAGGGGATGGGTTAAAGGGAATATTGACAAAAAGAAGAGAGACACAGAAAGAGGAAGACAGAGCAATATAGGTGTAGTGTAGGGTACTTTGACACATCCTTAAAAAAAAAACCAACTTCTGGGGGTGCCGGGTTGGGTGTTTCCTTTGAGTTCAGCCTTTGGTAGCCTGATTGGACACAGTACCCCACCTCCACCAAGTGGAGAGGAAAGACAAAAATGCTGTAAGTCAAACCAAAAAAGCAAACAGAAATCTTTATGCTATAAAATTTGGTGAAAAACCAAAAAATAGGGGTAGAAACACTAGCAAAAATGAAGTTCTAATTATTGAAAAAGGCAACAATGGGAAATTGTATTTAAACTAGAAAATGGAAAAAGAAAGGAAAGAAAAAAAGAAAAAATGTGTAGGTAAAAGGTTGACATTAAAAAACAAAACATCAATAACAACAGAATAAACAAAACACACACACACAAAAACCCCAATACAAAGCAGTATATATATCTTGTTGAATAGTATCTGGGCAACCAGTAGTCTTCTGTGGTATAAGATGTTAATCACAATGCTGATACGACTGGAGGCCTCCACTGATTTCTCAAACCCCACATGGTGGAGACCCAAAATCTCTCTTCAGTCCTCTTAAAGGGCACTTTAAACTTCTAAACTTGGCTAAACAGAAGCTTTCCCAGGAAAGTGCTTGTTGCTTGGATCACTGCTGAAGTGGCTATCCACTTACCCTGTGTGCCGAAACTGGTCTCACTCTGCCCCTGAGGATTAAGGCTGTAAGGGTGCCCAGTCCCTGCCTTTAGGCTGTTCAGTAACTAGATTACTAGCTCCAGCTCAATCCTTGCTCTGTGACCCTGAGGGCAGAGCTTGCCGGGGCAGTTTTCTAAGAATGGCTCCCTGCGGCCCACAACTGAACACTATTAGCTCCCTCTGGCTCAGTGGCTCAGTCTGGGGCCCTAGAAAATGCCCAAAGTTCTCTTCATTTCTGCCCAAGCTCTCCCCAAGGCAGTTTAACTGGATGCCAACTCCAAAAGCACCAAAACAGTTCACAGGTAAGGTCTTTCTAGTTAGGAAATGCCTTCTAGTTATGAACTAACAGCTGCCGGTGGGATTAGACTGATCAAACACATGCAACCACTTGCCAGTTTTCCACTGTCTTTGTCCTCCTCTTGGAGTTCAGAAGTCTCTTGCTGACTCCCTGTGTCCTCAAAGGGATGATTATAGGCAGATCCCACTGGCCAGAGATGACTGGAATCTTGTCTCCCCAGACTCATGGTGCCCAGTTGTAAGGAAGCTTTTACTCAGCTTCCATCTTTCTCTCACTC
This sequence comes from Nycticebus coucang, assembly GCF_027406575.1. Classification (NCBI taxonomy): domain Eukaryota; kingdom Metazoa; phylum Chordata; class Mammalia; order Primates; family Lorisidae; genus Nycticebus; species Nycticebus coucang. The sequence goes on along the minus strand of NC_069799.1, from coordinate 18,867,458 downwards.
TCCCAATTTCATTTTCTTCTGCTCTGATTTTGGTTCTTTCCTTCTGCTAGGTTTGGGATTAGATGGCTCTTTCTTTTCCAGTTCCTAGAAATGATGCATTAGATCGTTAATATGTGCTTTTTATAATTATTGGATGTGAACATGTAATGCAACAAATTTCCCTCTTAGAACTGCTCTTGCAGTATCCCAGAGGATTTTCATCATCATTTTTTGGAGGAATTTAATGATTTTCTTCTTTATCTCCTCCTTGAAACAGTTGTCTTTCCACATAAGATTATTTATTTTTTATGATTTGGGAATGAATGTTTTTTGTTGGAAATGATTTCTACCTTGATTCCATAGTAGTCTGTAAGATAGAAGATAGAATGTTTATTCTTTTAAAGTAGACAAGGTTTAATTTGTGTTCTAGGATATGGTCAGTTTTGGAAAATGATGCATGAGCTAATGAGAAGAATGTTCATGTGGTAATTTTGGGGTGGTATGCTTTGTATATGTTTGTTAAGCCCCATTGTTCTAGGGTCATGTTTAAATCGATTGTTTCTTTGCTTGGTTTCTGTTTGAAGGGTTTGTCCAGTTCTGTCAATAGGGTATGAAGTCCTCAGAAATTATGCTGTGATAGGATACTATATTGTTCAGACTTCTTAGAATTCATTTTGTAAATCTGGAAGCATTTAATTTGGGTGCATAAATATTTAGAATTGAGATGTCTTCTGGTATTGTTCCCTTGAACAGTATATAGTGTCCTCCATTTTTGTCATTCTTTACTTTGTTTGGTTTGAAGCCCAATGTATCTGTAAATTGTGACCCCTGCTTTCTTTTGATTTCTGTTTCCCTGAAATATTGATTTATAATCTGTCACCCTAAGTCTTGTTTTGTCCTTAGATGTTAGATATGCTACCTGAGGACACCATAGAGTTTGTGCTTTTGATCCAGTCATCTGATCTGTGTCTCATTAGTGGGAAATTCAAGCCATTCACATTTATTGAGAAATTGATAACTATGGTGGATTTATGTTAGTCTTTTTTTATAAAAGTTGCCACCTACTTTTATCACTTATGCCATTGAGGAAGTTAGGCTTTGACCTTTAATTTCCATGCATCTTTACTATATTTGTGGACCATTGTTATGTTCCATGTGTAGTATTACTCTGGAATACTGGCGGTCGTATAGTGGCAAATTTTCTCAATGATTGCTTGTCAGTAAAACATTTTATATATCCATTGAATGTGAAAGTTAGTTTAGAAGGATACAGAATCCTAAGATAAAAGTTGCTTTGTTTGAGTACATTGAAAGTGAGAGTCCAATCTATTCTAGCTTGCTATGTTTCAGCTGAGAAATCTGCTATCACTCAGATAGAATTTGCCCTTGTAGGTCAGCTGAGCTAATTCCTGGTGGCCTTCAAAATTTTCTGTTTCATTTTGGCCATGTATGTTATGATGTGTCTAGGAGATGCTCTGTTTGAATTGAGATAAACTGAGTCTTGATATCCATCTGGAAAATGTGTCTCTGATTCTTTGGTAATACTTGAGAACTTTTTGGTTATGATATGCTCCAATAGGTCTTCTGTGACTTTGGGTCACTCTTTTTTTTCTTTTGGGTATCCTATAATTCATGTGTTTATATACTTTATAAAATCCCATAATTCTCTAAGAGATTGTCCTTCTTTTACTATATTTTTTTTTAATTTTGAGAGAGAGTTTTATTTTGTCACCTGTGGCAAGTGCGATGGCATCATAGCTGATAGCAACCTCAAACTCTTGGGCTCAAGCAATCCTCTTGCCTCAGCTTGCTCAAGCAATCCTCTTGCCTCAGCTTCCCAAGTACCTGAGACTACAGGTGCCCACCAAAATGCATGATTATTTTTAGAGATGAGGCCTCACTCTGTCTCAGGCTGATTTTAAACCTATGATTTCAGGCAATCTACCTGCCTTGACCTATCAGAGTGCTAGGATTACAAGTGTGAGCCACTACACCTGGTCTTCACTCTCTTATTTTCTGCCTCATCAAATAACTGAGTTAGCTCAAGAGCCTTGTCTTCAATTCTAATTTTCTTTGTTCTTCATGGTTTATGCTATTATTGAAACACTATTGCATTTTATACTCCCTAAATGTTTCCTTTAATACTTTAAACTCTGATATAGCTTTTTCTAATGTCATTATTTCTTTCAGTTGTTTCTTGGGTCATTTTTTAAATTTCCTTTTGGTGACTTTCCACTTGCCCTCCAATTCACTTCATTACTTTTGACATCCATAATCTAAATTCTTTTTTGGCTATTCATCTTTGATAGCAGCTATGTAATCCCTTGCAGGATTGGTCTATTCTAGCTTTTCGTGTGGATAGAAATTTTCTTTGTTTGTTCCTCAACATGTGTTGTTTCTTATTGTTATTTCTTTTCACTACTTAACTTCTCTCACTTCCTAGTTCTCCTTAAGCTTCTTTGTTTCTGTGCTTTGAGATTAAAATTGACTTTCTATTCTGCATATGGTAGAGGTGGGAAGTTATAAGCTAGTTGCCAAAGAGACCCAGTCTTGTTTTCCTGAATTATTGATTTTATTCTTGGCTTGGTAGCTAACTGTATGAGTGATGAATCCCTGTAGTGGTACTACAGCCAAATTCCTGAAGCTTATGCCAGAATATTGGGTGGGAGACATGACTCAGCCATCCAAACAGTTCTCTTCAGCCACAGATGGGGCAGTTCTCTTCCTCTGTGTCCAAGGATGTCAGCCATGGGGTGGCTGTCTGACACCAACAGGTGGAGTAAGAAATATTAATATAATGGAACACTGTGAGGCTGCTCCAAGCTGGGCTCTCATGGGTACCAGCCAGCTCAAGGTTTTAGCATTATCCAAACCTTTGGGTCTTCCTAGGAAGTGGGGTGCTGGCTGCTGCTTCTCCCACTGAACAGGCTACAGGTCTATACCTTCCCAGCCAATGCCACTACAATGATAGCCTGGGTTCAGGCCTCTGGCTTTGTTGCAAAAAGGCTTAATATAATATCTCCAACCCTTCAACAAAAGGCCAACTTCTGTGCACCTGAAAGTCCTATGGGACCAATATTCCTGCTTGTTTCATACCACTCCTCAGGCAAGGATGGACAGGCCTTACCAGAATTAACTTCAATCCCTAGTCCCTACAGAATGCCATGTTGGGGTGTGAGGAAATAAGCTGCAAAATTAATCCCCCCAGGGAGGTAGGAGGTAAGGTGACCAACTGGAACCAGCTTTCAACAAAAGCTCCTGTCTAGAGGGAGAGATAATGGCCAGAATGAACTGAATAAAGCTGAAGATAGGGAGCTGAGCTGAGAGAGAAGATTGATAAGTTCACATCATCCCCGCTGAGGCAAGCTGGGACTCCAAGGAAGCAAATTTCAAGTACAAAACCCATCCAAAAGAGGATGAGAGTCCACCCCCTTCCCCAAGACAGTGGCCTGTTGTGTGCTTTGTGCAAGTGACCAGTAAACAGAAGACCTCTTGTTTCACCCCATAGGAGAAAGTGGCTAAAGGTCAGGACTCCTTTTCCAGGGAGATCCTGCTGCGAGCTGGGGCAGTCTCTTGACCAGAATAAAAGTTGAACAAATATTTTCCCTGCCTTTCTGAACTCCTAATCCGCCCTTCTCCTCTCTCCTGTTGATCTGGAAGCCTACCCACTGCAGAACCCAGAGTGCCGGTGGTTCTGGGTTGCTAGGGCTGGGCATCTCATGGGCTGCAGCACAGCTGCATTGAAATTTTGACTGTAATAGAATTAGGGAGTTGCAAGGGGAGGGATACTGGTCCCATGCCATGAAAGTGAGTAGTGCAGGGACCTGTGTGGTGGAATTTTCGATCCATGGTGGACACACTTCTGACCCATGGCAGCTGCACCTCCAAACTGCAGTGCCACCCCTGACTGCAGTACCCATACCCCCAACTTATGGTGGCTGCACCTCCAACCCATGGTGACCCCTCGATGCCACCGCTAACAATGGTGGCCACACCTCTGACCCACTACAGCCACACCTCTGACCCACAACACTCCTGACTGCAGCAGCAACTATTCCAATCCATGGCAGTGGCACCTCCAACCCACAGAGGCACCTCCAACATGTTAGTGCATTCCTGCAAGGGTTAGATTTGGGAGAGCCATATAGGTGAAAAGCCTATTAGTAAACCTTTAAAATTGTTCCATTTTGTGAAGGCAAGTTTAAAGTCTTTTGTGAGTTAGAAAGGAAAAAATCCTGGATAGAACTCCATATGTGGCTTAGAACCTTATTATGTAAAAGTGATTTAGGGCAAAGCTTTGTGGAGGCAGGGCTGCAGGCAGTCACCTGTATATCTCAGGATTTTCCAGACTACTCCCTAAAGTTGATTAACAGCCTCCAGATGGTCAAGCATTCAAACAGCTTATTTCCCCAGAATCTTGTTTTGCGGTTTTGTTTTTGATTACTTAGTATAAGAATAAGCTTTACTGAAGTGGTTATCAGTTAAACCGGTTAACCATAGCCCATAAGAATAGCTTTAGATAATGTTAGTAAAATGGTTATCAGTTAATCTGGTTTATCTGTAGGCCCATAAGTACCAGGCAGTAAAACGCCTGGGGCCAAGGTTTAAGTCATGTTTTATTGATTAAGTTATGTGCCTAGATAAGCTTTGGTGGAAGAAATAAAAATTGCCACTTGCCATGAGAGTGTAAGTGGTCCTCCTTGTTACTCAAACTATTTCACTGCAGGACTCATTTCTCTGCGTCATCGATCAATTGGGAGACATTCACACAACAGAGACACTTCACCAGTTTTGTGGATCACCAGAGGGAGCTGGACCTCACCCCTCAGGGGTTCCAGAGGAGGAGTGTGGCCCAGGGCAGAGGCTTGGTATATGAGTGAGAGAACCACATGCTGCACTGGTAACCCCTTGCTGGGAACAGACTCAAGTGGAACACTTCCCATTTTCCAATGAGCACTGTAGGGAATCAGGCTTGATGCTCCTCCTGTCTGCAGGTGGCAAAGTGCAACAGCCTGGCCATGGAGTCATTGACTCTCCTTTGACTCAGAAAGATGCAAATCCCTGGTGCACTTGCACATTGGAGGGAATGGGGCCACAGTCCCATGGGGTTACCAATGACTGGGTGTGTCTGAGGTTCAAGGTGGGGAAGGAGGTTCCAACCCCCTGGACTAATTCTTTGCTTGGCAGGCATTTCTGACTCCACTGAGCACTGAAGCAACTCACACTTGAGCTGCCAGGGGATCCCTGCAGTCTGGTTGCTGGAGACCTTTTGAACTCTCCCAGTTGAGCAGTGATTGTGCTGCCTGGGACAATTGGTTTGAAACTCTTGACCTGGCCCAGCCACCTGGGGAACCTCCAAAGTTGAGCCCTGGTTGTGTTGTAGTGGGAGGGACTGATTTTCCTCTTTCAGTTGTTGTTGGGGGTGGGGTGTTTTAGTTGCTTGTACCACTCCCCAGCTGAGATTTCAGCCCAAAGCCATCAATTCACTAGGTTTGATAGAGGCTGACTGAATACAAGAGAGAGCCACCTAGCCCCATCTCACCAATCAGGTCCTCAGGGTCTCAGACTGAAGGACTGAAAGGGACCTTTGCAAAGCTGTAGGGGAAAAACCACAGTCACAGTACCAGCTCTCTGGTAAAAGACTGGTCAGCTACAACTCCTGAAGCCCTCAATCCAATCTTACCTTACCAGCTTCACTAGCCAAACTATAAAAAATAATCATGGGGCAGAACCAGCAAAAAAAATTCTGGCAACAGGAATAATCAAAGTAGATCAACTCCCCAAGGAATAACAAAGGAAATAAAACAGAAGATTCCATTCATAAACAAATGATTAAAATATAAGAAATAGAATTCAGCATATTAATGGCAAATAAGATTAATAGAATGGAAGTAAAGTTTGAATTAAAAATTCAAGGACTAGTTCAAGGAGTAGTTCAAAAGCTGTCTCATGAAATCAATGAATTCAAAGACAAAATCTGCAAGGATCTGGACACGATGCAAAGAGAAATTGCAGACCTTAAAGAAATGAGAAAAGTATTCAAAGAGCTTCATAATACAGTAGTATCCCTCAGTAATAGAGTGGAGAAGCAGAGGAAAGGATCTCTGAAGTTGAAGACAAAGCTTTTTAATGCTCCCAAATGCTCAAAGAGGCAGAGAAGTGGAGAGCAAAAACAGATCATTCCCTGAGTTGTGGGACCACTCCAAAAGAGCAAACATTTGCCTTATAGGAATTCCTGAAAGAGAAGAGGATGGTCCTAAACAGAGATCCTCTACTACAAGATACAAAGGAGGAGAATTTTCAAAGCATGGCAAGAGATACAGAAATTCTGATACCAGATAGTTTCAGAACCCCAGCACAACTCAGTCCAAATAAAGCATCTCCTAGACACATTGTAATTAACTGCCAAAGTCAATGTGAAGGAGAAAATTCTACAAGCAGCCAGATGGAAGAAAGTATAAAAGAAAAGGGGAAGAATGTTAGAATGAATGCAGATCTCTCAGCTTTTCAAGCTGGAAGAGGATGGTCATCAACATTCAATCTCCTAAACAAAACAAATTTCAGCCCAGAATCCTGTATCCAACTAAACTGAGTTTCATTTGTGATGGAGAAATAAAATACTTTACTGACTTACACACTTTGGAGAAATTTACCATAACAAAACCATCTCTCAAGGATGTTCTCAGACCTACCCTCGATAATGATCAGCTTAAATGACCACCACCAAAGTAAACTCAACCAGAAAGCCTTGAACAAAACCTAACTTCCACAATAGTGAAATAATTGAAAAAGATCCACTGATCACTTGAAATACATGAGAAGCAAAACACTTCCCCGCTTATCAATACTCTCAATTAATGTGAATGGCTTAAATTTTTCTCTAAAGAGGCACAGGTTGGCTGAGTGGATACAAAAACTCAAGCCAGATATTTGTTGCATACAAGAACCGCATTTTACCTTAAAGGATAAAATTAGACTGAGGGTGAAGGGATGGACATCTATAATTCAGGCAAATGGAAATCAGAAAAAAGCAGGAGTTGCAACTTTATCTGCAGGTACAATAGACTTTAAACCAACAAAGGTAAGAAAAGATAAGAACGGTCACTTCAAATTTGTCAAGGGAAACACTCAACATGAAGAGATTTCAATTATTAACATTTATGCACCCTATCAGAATTCTCCTCAATTTTTAAAGGAAACCCTAACAAATATGAACGATATGATATCTTCCTGCACTATAATCGCTGGACATTTTAACAACACTTTGTCAGCATTGAATAGATTTTCCAGGAAAAAAGCTAAACAAAGAAATATTGGACTTAAAAAAAATATTGGACTTAAACTTGACACTACAATAAATGGAATTAACAGACATATACAGAACATTTTATCCTAACAAAACTGAATACACATTCTTCTCATCAGCCCATAGAACATCCTTCAAAACTGATCACATCTTAAGTCACAAGTCTAACCTCAGCAAGCTGAAAAGAATAGAAATTATTTTGTGTATTGTCTCTGACCACTACGGAATAAAAATTGAACTCAGCAACAACAGGACTCTTCATACTCAAACAAGCTCATGGAAAATAAATAACCTTCTGCTGAATGATAGCTGGGTCAAAGATAACATTAAGAAGGAAATCACAATTTTTTGGAACAAAATGACAATGAAGATACGAATGATAAAAACCTGTGGGACACTGCAAGTGCAATCCTAAGAAGGAAATTTATCGGGTTGCAAGCCTTCCTCAAGAGAACAAAAAGAGAGGAAATCAACAACTTAATGGGTCATCTCAACCAACTTGAAAAGGAAGAACATTCCAACCCAAAACCCAGAAGAAGAAAAGAAATAACCAAAATTAGAGCAGATAGGGCCAGGTTCAGTGACTCACTCCTGTAATCCTATCACTCTGGGAGGCTAAGGTGGATGGATTGCTTGAGCTCAGGAGTTCAAGGCCAGCCTGAGCAAAAGCAAGACCCTGTCTCTACCAAAATTAGAGCAGAATTAAATGAAACTGAAAATGAAAGAAACATTCAGAAGGTCAATACATCAAAAAGTTGGTTTTTTGAAAAGATTAACAAAATTGAAAAAAGCATTGCCTAACTTAATGAGAAGCAGAAAAGTAAAATCCCTAGAATCAACAGTCAGAATTGATAACAGAGAAATAACAACAGACATCTTAGAAATTCAAAAAATCCTTAATGATTACTACAAAAAACTCTATTCTCAGAAATATGAAAATCTGGAGGAAATAGACTGATATCTGGAAGCATGCCACCTTCATAGACTCATCCAAAATAATTGGAAATGTTGAATAGACCTATATCAAGCAGTGAAATAGCATCAACCATACAAAATCTCCCCCAAAATAAAAATCCGGGTCCAGATAGTTTCACATCAGAATTCTACCAAACCTTTAAGGAAGACGTAACCTATGTTATGCAACCTCTTTCAAAGCATAGAAAAAGAAGGAATACTTCCCAGCACATTCTATGAAGCAAATATCCTGATCCCCAAACCAGCAAAAGATACAACAAAGAAAGAAAATTATAGACCAATATCCTTAATGAATATTGATGCAAAAATATTCAGTAAGATTCTAGCAAACAGATTTCAAGAGCACATCAAAAAAATTATACACCATGACCAAGTTGGTTTTATCCCAGGATTACAAGGTTGGTTCAAAATACATAAATCTATAAATATAATACATCATATAAACAAAATAAAAATCAAAGACTGCATGATTCTCTCGTTGATGCAGAAAAAGCTGTTAATAATATCTACCATCCTTTCATAATAAGAACACTTCAGAAAATAAGCTTAGATGGGTCGTTTCTTAAAATGATAGAGGCCATCTACAGCAAACCCACAGCCAATATCAAATTGAATGGAACAAAATTGAAAACATTTCCACTCAGATATGGAACTAGACAAGGATGCCCATTGTCTCCACTGCTATTTAACATGGTAATGGAAGTCTTAGCCATAGCAACCAGGCAAGAAAAGGCAGTCAAGGATATGAAAATGGGGTCAGAGGAGATCAAATGCTCACTCTTTCCAGATGATGTGATCTTATACTTGTAAAACCCCAAAGACTCAACTCCAAATCTCTTAGAATTGATCAAGGAATACAGCAGCATCTCAGGATAAAAAAATCAATATTTATACATCAGTAGCTTTTTAATAGTAAAGCTGAAAAAACAGTGATGGACTCTATTTATTTTATAGTAGTGCCAAAGAAGATGAAATATTTGGGAATTTACCTAACAAAGAATATGAAAGGTCTCTACAGAGAATTATGAAACTCTAAGAAAGGTAATAGCCAAAGATATTAACAAATGGAAAAACATATCATGACTGGGAAGAATCAACATTGTTAAAATGTCCATACTACTCAAAGAAATATACAAATTTAATACAATCCCTAATAAATCACCACTGTCATACATTAAAGATCTAGAAAAAATAGTACTTCATTTTATGTTAAATGAGAAAAAAACCTCAAATAGCCAAGACATTACTCGGAAATAAAAACAAAGCAGGAGGAATCATGCTACCATATTTCAGGCTATATTATGAATCTATTGTGACCCAAACAATGTGGTACTGGAACAAAAACAGAGAGAACAGAACAGAATGTATGGAACAGAATAGAGAATGAAGAGATGAACCCAGACACTTACTGTCATTTGATCTTTGATAAGCCTATCGAAAACATGAATTGGGGGAAAGATTCCCCCCCCTTTTTTTTTTTTTGTAGAGACAGAGTCTCATTTTACCCCCCTTGGAAGAGTGCCATGACTTCACAGGACTCACAGCAACCTCCAGCTCTTGGGCTTCCACAATTCTCCTGCCTCAGCCTCCCAAGCAGCTGGGACTACAGGAGCCCGCCAAAACACTGGGCTATTTTTAACAAATGGTGTTGGGTGAACTGTCTGGCGACTTGCAGAAGACTGAAACTGGACCCACATCCTTTATTAGTAAAAAAAAAATTAATTGTCACTGGATGAAAGATTTAAACTTAAGACATGAAACTATAAAGATTCTTGGAAAGAGTGCAGGGGAAACACTTAAGAAATTATAAGGAGGACTCCCCAGGCAATTGAAGCAGCACCAAAAATATATTACTGGGATCTGATCAAAGTAAAAACTTCTTTACAGCCAAGAACACAGTTAGTAAAGCAAGCAGACAGTCCTCAGAATGGGAGAAGATATTTGCAGGTTATGTTTCTGACAAAAGTTTGATAACTATAATCCACAGAGAACTCAAATTAATTAACAAGAAAAGAACAAGTGATCTCATTTCAGTGTGGGCAAGAGACTTGAACAGAAGCTTCTCTCAAGAAGACAGGCACAGGGCCTACAAATACATGAAAAAATACTCATCTTTAATCATCAGAGAAACGCAAATCAAAACCACTTTGAGATATTATCTAACTCCGGTAGGATTAGGCCACATCACAAAATCCCAAAACTACAGATGTTGACATGGATGTGGAAAGAAGGGAACACTTCTGCACTGCTGGTTAGGGAAGTAAAAGTAGACCTGCCATTTGATCCTCTACTAGGTATATGTCTAGATGACCAAAAATAATTTTACAACAAAGACATTTGCACAAGAATGTTTATTGCAGCCCAATTCATAATTGCCAAGTCATGGAAGCAACCCTAGTGCCCATCGACTCATGAATGGATTAACAAATTGTGGTATATGTATACCATGGAATATTATGCAGCCATAATAAAAGATGGAGACTTTACCTCTTTTATGTTTACATGGATGGAGCTGGATCATATTCTTCTTAGTAAAGTATCTCAAGAATGGGAGAAAAAATATCCAGTGTACTCAGTACTATTATAAAACCAATATATAATTACCTGTACTTTCATATTAATGATAAAACACAATTATAGCCCAGAGAGAAGTAGAGAAGAGGAGGTGTATGAGAGGGGACGTGGGTGGCCTGGTGGAGAGAGTTTAATCAGTGTAACATCACCTATTGTGCATATTGCAATGGTACATGTCAAATATATTAAGAGTAGAATATAAATGTCTTAACACTTAAATAAGTGAGGTGAAGGCTATATTAACCAGTTTCACGTAAGCATACAAAATTATATATAAAATCAGGATACTGTACCCCATAAATCTAGTAATTTCCACAGTTGTTATCTAATGAAATAAAATTAAAACAAAAAACAAGGCTCAACAACCATAGCTCAGTGGCTAGGGTACTGGCCACATACACCAGTGCTGGCTGGTTTGAACCCAGCCAGGGCCTGCGAAACAACAATGACAATTACACCACCAACAAAAAAATAGCTGGGCATTGTAGTGGGGACCTGTAGTCCCAGCCATTTGGGAGGCTGAGGCAAGAGAATTGCTTAAGCTCAAGAGTTTGAGGTTGCTGTGAGCTGTGATATGATCATACTCTACAGAGGGTGACATACCAAGACTCTGTCTCTAAAAACAAAAAAACAAAACAAAAAAAAATTTCCCCATGAATTCCACATATAGGCTCTGTCCCTGGGTTGCTGAAGTCCTTTGTACCTGCTTTTCATGCATGCCTTCCACCCTTCTTAACACTTTTGCTCCTGGTTCCCCATGCTGTCTCACTGTGCCTTCGCAATGTTGTTTCTGAACAGGATGATCCAGATGGAGGCAGCTAGATAGATACTCCTCTCATTGATTTTACTGAGATCAGCTGATGAGGAAATATCTACTCTGTCATCATGGAACCTTCCTTTCTGAATTCTTTTGAAAATCCACCTGGATATTTATGGATTGAAAATAGAAGTTTTTTTATATTTTCACAAAAATGAATGACTGGATTATTTTATTTCAAAATATTAATGGTGCAAAAATATTTTAGGTTACATGGGTCATTTTTGTGATGCTAGAGTCCTGGATATAGGTATGCCCATCACTCAAATAGCATTCATAGTACCAATTAGGTTGGTTTAGTCCCTTTGCTTCCTTCCCTCTACCCCTTTCCTTTGGTTGATTTCCACACACTTTTACTTCTGTCTATGTTCATGTGTATTCATCAGTTAGCTCCAATTTAATAGTGACGATACATGGTGTTTGTTTTTTCTTCTTGAGATATTTAACTTAGAAGAATGGTCTCTAGTGCCACACAGATTGTTGCAAAAGGTATTAATTTGTCAATATTTATGGTTGAGTAGTACTCCAAGGTATACTTATACAACATTTAATTAGTCTGCTCATGAATTTGCCAGCACTTGGATTGCTTCCACATATTGGCAGTAGTGAATTGTGCTTCAATAAGCATTCAAATGCAGGTATGTTTTTGATAAAATAATTTCTTTTCTTTGGGGGAAAAGAAGCAATAGAGGGAGTGCTGGATCAAATTGAGGGTCTACTTTTAGTTCTTTGAGAAAAATTCTGGTTTTCATAGAGGTTTTACAAATTTGCACTTGAACCAACAGCATATGAACATGCCTTTCTCTCTGTGTCCATGTCAGCACCTATTGATTTTAGAATTTTAATAAATTCCATTCTAACTGGGGGAAGATGATAATCTCATTGTGAGATTATTGTGAATTTAATTTGCATTTCCCTAATAAGTAATGAAATTGAATATTTTTCACATGTTAACTACCATTTTTCTTTCTTTTGAGAATTGTTCATGTCTTTTGCCCACTTGTTTATAAGGTGAGTATTGTTGTTGTTGTTGTTGTTGGTTTGCTTGAATTACTTGTAAATTCTAGTTATTAACCCTCCATTGGAAGTGTAATTTGTGAATATTTCTTCTATTCTGTAGGTTGTCCATTTTGATCTGTTAATTGTGTTCATGGCAGTGTAGATGCTTTTTAGCTTAAACAAATCCCAGTTTTGGTTTTGCCATGATCACCTTTGGGTCTTTTTCTTAAACTCTTTGTCTAGACTAATATTTAGAAGAGCTTTTTCTACATTTTTCTCTAGAATTTTTATGATTTTCTGTCATAAATCTAAATCTTTTGTATATCCTGAGTTAATTTTTGAATGGTGAGCAGTAGCATTCCCTCTTCATTCTGATGCATGTAACAATCCAATTTTCCCAGAGTCATTTATTGAATAGAGCTTCTTTCCCCCAGTGTAGGTTGTTGCCTGCTTTGTCAAAGATAACTTGGTTAAAGGTAGATGGTTTTATATCTGGGTCCTCTGTTTCATTGGTGTATTTCCATGTTTTTGTAGAAATATCATCCTGTTTTTGTTATACAATGAGGCTATAGTTTCATAGTATACTTCCAACTGTAACACTGTGAGTGCTACAGATTTGTTTTTTGGGTTAAGATTCAGGCTCTTTTATGGCTCCTAAAATATATATAAAATTATTTTTTTCTTTATCTGTGAAGTATGACTTTGGCAACTTGATGGGAATTGCATTGACTTTGTTAATCACTTTAGATAATAATGATATTTTAACATTATTGTTTCTACCAAGTCATGAACAGGATATGTTTTTCCAATTGTTTATATCCTCTGCAACTGTTTTGCTCAGAGTTTTATAGTTTTCCATGTTACAGAACTTTTACTCTCTTACTCACATGTAAGTATATCCCTAGTTATTTTATTTTATTTTGTTTTTGTTTTTATGAATGTCACTGAGTTTTTGATTTGACTCCTGGCTTAACTGTCATTAGTATATGGAAATGGTATTAATTTATGCATATTGGCTTCTTATCCTAAGACTTTGCTTAATTCATTTATCCATTCCAGAAGACTCTTGGTAGAAACTTTGAGGTTTTCCAGGTACAAGGTCGTATCATAGGGAAAAAGCAATGTTTGACCTCTACCAGTTTGGATACCCTTACTGTTCTCTCGCTTGTTTATCTTTCCTAGGATTTTTAGCACTATGTCAAAAAAGAAGGGTGATAGTAGAAATCTTTGTCTTATTCTAGTTCTTATGGGGAATGTTCTCAACTTGTTTTTAATGTTGTGGTTTTTCAAATGTGACTTTTACAATTCTGAGATAGTTTCTTTTTATGCCTAGTTTGTTGAGAGTTTATATCAAGCCTTCTTTGCTATCCTTGCATATGGGATGAAGTTATCTTGGCCCTGATGATTCTTTCTTTCTTTCTTTCTTTCTTTCTTTCTTTCTTTCTTTCTTTCTTTCTTTCTTTCTTTCTTTCTTTCTTTCTTTCTTTCTTTCTTTCTTTCTTTTTCTTTTCTTTTTTTTTTTTAGTGTACTGTTGTATTCAGGTTGCTAGTTTTTTTTTTTTTTTTTTGAGGATTTTTGCACATGTATTCATAAGGGATGGATTCTACTTTTCTTTTGTTGTTGTTGTGTCTTTTCCTGGCTTTTATATTACTGTAACATTGGCTTCATCGAATGAGTTTCTCAATATTATGAAATAATTTCTATGGTATATGTGCCCAGTCTTCATTGTAGGTTTCATAGAATTCAGTTATGAACATACCTAGTTCAGGTATTCTCTTTTTGACTGGGTTTTTCATTACTGATACAATCTCACTTTTCATTTTTGGTCTGCTCAGTTCTATTTTTTTCTGGTTAAGTGTTGGAGGTTGTGTATTTCTAGGAACTTGTCCATTTTCTCTCTGTTCTCTAGATTATGTGCATAGAGATTTATCTAGTTTTCATGGATGATGTTTATTTCTGCGGTGCATATTTCTGCAATGTTACCTTTTTCTTTTCTGATTGAGCTTATTTGGTTTATTTTTCTTCTGTTCTTAAAGTAATCTAGCAAGAAGTCTGTCAATTTTGTTTCTTTTTTCAAATAAGCAACTTTTTGTTTGCCTAATCCTTTGTCTTTTGCCCCCCTCTTTTTATCCAATTAATTAATTAATTAATTTTATTTATTTATTTTAGAGACAGAGTCTCACTTTGTTGCCTTTGGTAGAGTGCCACAGCTCACAGCAACCTCCAGCTCTTGGGCTTGGGCGATTCTCTTGCCTCAGCCTCCCGATTAGCTGGGACCACAGGCGCCCATTACAATGCCTGGTAATTTTTTTGTTGTTGTTGTTGCTGTTGTTTGGCTGGGGCCGGTTTGAACCCGCCACCCTCGGAATATGGGGCTGGCACCCTACTCACTGAGCTACAGGAGCCACACTATCCAATTAATTTAGTTCTGGTCTAAAATTCTTTACTGTTTTTCTTCTGCTGGTTTTGATTTTGCCTTGTTCTGTCTTTTCTATTTCCTTGAGCTGGGACAATAGACTGTTAATTTGCGATCCTTCTGCCTTTCTGATGTAGGCATTAATAGTGTAAAATTTACCCAGGACTGCTTTTGCAGTCTTTTAATGATAGCTTGCATCCCCTTTGTCTTTAACCTCATGGAATTTTTTAATTTCCATCTTAATTTTATCTTGATCCAATAATCATTTTATCTTGATCCAATAATCATTCAGCAGAGTGTTGTTTCTATGACTTTGAGTAGATTTTTCTTTTGTGAATAATTTCTTCTTTTATTTAGCAATGGTCTGAGCAGATACATGGTATAATTTTGATTATTTTTAATTTGTTAAGACATGTTTTATGGCCTAAGATATGATAAATGTTAGACATACTTCACGTGCTGTTGAGAAAAATGTGTATTTTGTAGTTGTGGGAAAGAAAGTTCCCATTTGATGGGAACAGGTCAAATGGACCCTGTTAGCTCCATTTGATTTTGAGTTTAGTTTAAGCTTTGTTTTTCCTTTCTTCCTTTTTTTCTTCCTTCCTTTTTTCCTTCCATCCTTCCTTCCTTCCTTATGTTCTACTCATGATTTACTGAGCTCTGATGGTGGAATGTTGAAGTCCCCAGAAATTATGATGGTACTATTTGTTTTCTTAACTCTATTAAGATCTTTACTTCATATATCTTGGGACTCCTGTTTTGAACGCATATGTGTTTATAATTTTATGTCTTCTTGTTGGAGAGTTATCTTTATCATTACATAATGACCCTCTTTGTATTTCTTTTCCTTTGTGGAATTAAAGTTGAGTTTATCTGATATGAATATACCTGTTCTCTTTTCATTTCCATTTACATGAATACAAAATCTGTCAGTTCTTCAGTGTATGTTGATTTTTAGATACAGATCCTATCCCTTCAGGATTGTAAAGTTTCTTCTGAGAAGTCTGTTGTTAACCTGATGAGCTTTCCTTTGTAGGTTATTTGATGCTTCCATCTTGCTGCTTTCAGAATTTTCTCCTTCATTTTGACTTTGGTCAGGTTGATTACTATGTTTCTTAGAGTTAACCTATTTGCTATGCATCTTTCTGATGTTCTATGTCTATCTTGTATCTTATGTCTGAATTTCTGGCAATCCCAGTATGTTTTCCTTAATAATTTTCTCAAATAAGTCTTCCATTATTTAACTAATTCTTCTTCATTTTCAGGGATACTATAATCCAAATGTCAGTTTGCTTCAAATAGTCTTACATCTCTATCAATGGTTACTTAGTGTTATTTACACTGTTCTCTGCTTCTTTCAATTACTGTGTTATCTAAAGAGTCTTATCATCAAGCTCTCAAATGTTTTCTTTTCCTTGGTTCAAACTGTTGTTAAATCATTAAACTGAATTTTTATTTTCCTTGAATAATTCTTTAATTTGCTTAAATTCTATAACATCCATTCTTATGTAGTTTAGCTATCTAAAAACTTTTTTATTTTTTAGAGATTTCATGAGTGTTTTGGCTTCTACATGTTGTTTTACAATTTTCTCTTTAATTCCAATTGTATTTGCAATCCAAATTCTTTTTATTTTTTTCATTAAATCATAGCTGTGTACATCAATATGATTGTGGGGCACCATACACTTGTTTCATAGAATATTTGACACATTTTGATCTCATTAGTTGATATAGCCCTCCTGGCATTTAGATTTGGCAATTTCTTTGTGAGTGGCATTCACTGATGTAACTCCATTGTGTTCTCTGTGGAGTGTTAAAGTATTTTTTTTTTTATTGTTGGGGATTCATTGAGGGTACAAAAAGCCAGGTTACACTGATTGCAATTGTTAGATAAAGTCCCTCTTGCAATCATGTCTTGCACCCATAAAGTGTGACACACACCAAGACCCCACCGCCCTCCCTCTATCCCTCTTTCTGCATTTCCTCCCTCCCCCATAAACTTAATTGTCATTAATTTTCCTCATATCAAAATTGAGTACATAGGATTCATGCTTCTCCATTCTTGTGATGCTTTACTAAGAATAATGTCTTCCACTTCCATCCAGGTTAATACAAAGGATGTAAAGTCTCCATTTTTTTTAATAGCTGAATAGTATTCCATGGTATACATATACCACAGCTTGTTAACCCTATCCTGGGTTAGTGGGCATTTAGGCTGTTTCCACATTTTGGCGATTGTAAATTGAGCTGCAATAAACAGTCTAGTACAAGTGTCCTTATGATAAAAGGATTTTTTCCTTCTGGGTAGATGCCCAGTAATGGGATTGCAGGATCAAATGGGAGGTCTAGCTTGAGTGCTTTGAGGATTCTCCATACTTCCTTCCAGAAAGGTTGTACTAGTTTGCAGTCCCACCAGCAGTGTAAAAGTGTTCCCCTCTCTCCACATCCAGGCCAGCCTCTACAATTTTGAGATTTTGTGATGTGGGCCATTCTCACTGGGGTTAGATGATATCTCAGGGTTGTTTTGATTTGCATTTCTCTAATATATAGAGATGATGAACATTTTTTCATGTGTTTGTTAGCCATTCGTCTGTCTTCTTTAGAGAAGGTTCTATTCATGTCTCTTGCCCATTGATATCAGGGATTGTTGGCTTTTTTCATGTGGATTAAATTGAGTTCTCTATAGATCCTAGTTATCAAGCTTTTGTCTGATTGAAAATATGCAAATATCCTTTCCCATTGTGTAGGTTGTCTCTTTGCTTTGGTTATTGTCTCCTTAGCTGTACAGAAGCTTTTCAGTTTAATGAAGTCCCATTTGTTTATTTTTGTTGTTGTTGCAATTGCCATGGCAGTCTTCTTCATGAAGTCTTTCCCCAGGCCAATATCTTCCAGTGTTTTTCCTATGCTTTCTTGGAGGATTTTTATTGTTTCATGCCTTAAATTTAAGTCCTTTATCTATCTTGAATCAATTTTTGTGGGTGGGGAAAGGTGTGGGTCCAGCTTCAGTCTTTTACATGTAGACATCCAGTTCTCCCAACACCATTTATTGAATAGGGAGTCTTTCCCCCAAGGTATGTTCTTGTTTGGTTTATTGAAGATTAGGTGGTTGTAAAATGTTAGTTGCATTTCTTGGTTTTCAATTCGATTCTAAGTGTCTATGTCTCTATTTTTGTGCCAGTACCATGCTGTCTTGACCACTATGGCTTTGTAGTACAGACTAAAATCTGGTATGCTGATGTCCCCTGCTTTAATTTTATTACTAAGAACTCCCTTACTTGTATGGGTTTTTTTCCAGTTCCATACAAAACGCAGAATCATTTTCTCCAAATCTTGAAAGTACGATGTTGGTATTTTGATAGGAATGGCATTGAATAGGTAGATTGCTTTGGGAAGTATAGACATTTTAAAAATGTTGATTCTTCCCATCCATGAGCATAGAATGTTCTTCCATTTGTTAATATCCTCTGCTATTTTCTTTCTGAGGAATTCATAATTTTCTTTATAGAGGTCCTTCACCTCCTTCGTTAGGTATATTCCTAGGTATTTCACCTAATTTCTTTGAAACTATGGTGAAGGGAGTTTTGTCCTTAATTAGCTTCTCTTCTTGACTGTTATTGGTGTATACAAAGGCTACTGACTTGTGGACATTGATTTTATATCCTGAAACATTACTGTATTACTGCATTTTTTGATGACTTCTAGGAGTCTTGTGGTTGAGTCTTTGAGGTTCTCTAAGTATAAGATCAGGTCATCAGCAAAGAGGGAGAGTTTGACCTCCTCTGTTCCCATTTGGATTCCCTTTATTTCCTTGTCTTGCCTAATTGTATTGGCTAGAACTTCCAGCACTATGTTGAATAGTAAAGGTGACAGAGGACAACCTTGTCTGGTTCCAGTTCTAAGAGGAAAAGCTTTCAGTTTTACTCCATTCAGTAAAATATTAGCTGTGGGTTTGTCATAGATAGTTTCGATCAGTTTTAGAAATGTGCCACCTATGCCTGTACTCTTCAGTGTTCTAATTAGAAAAGGATGCTGGATTTTATCAACTGCTTTTTCTGCATCTATTGAGAGGATCATATTATTTTTATATTTGTCTCTGTTAATATGGTGGATAATGTTTATGGACTTGTGTATGTTAAACCAGCCTTGCATCTCTGGGATGAAGTCTACTTGATCATGATAAATGACTTTTTTAATGAAAAGCTGTAATCTGTTGGCTAGAATTTTGTAGAGAATTTTTACATCTATATTCATGAGTGAGATTGGTCTGCAATGCTCCTTTTTGTTTGGGTCTTTTCCTGGTTTTGGTATCAGGGTGAGGTTTGCTTCATAGAATGTGTTGGGGACGATTCCTTCTTCCTCAAGTTTTTGAATAATTTCTGCAGTACAGGGATAAGCTCTTCCTTGAAGGTTTGCTGGAATTCTGGTGTGAAGCCATTTGGACTAGGGTATTTTTTTGTTGGAAGATTTTTTATTGCTTCTTTGATCTCAGTGGTTGAAATTGATCTGTTCGGGAACTCGATTTCTTCCTGACTAAGTCTAGGGAGAGGGTGTCATTCCAAATATTGATCCATTTCCTTCACATTGTCAAATTTCTGGGCATAGTTTCTGGTAGTATTCAGAGATGATCTCTTGTATCTCTGAGGGATCACTTGTTATTTCCTCTTTATCATTTCTGATTGAGGTAACTAGAGATTTTTACTTTTCTATTTCTCGTTAGTCTGGCCAATGGCTTATCTATTCAATTTTTTTTTTTCAAAAAACCAAGTTTTTGTTTCATTAATTTTCTGAATGATTCTTTTGTTTTCAATTTCATTGGTCTCTGCTTTGATTTTGGATTTCTTTTTTTCTATTGACTTTAGGCTTTGATTGTTCTTCTTTTTCCAATTCCATAAGATGGCTTGTAAGTTTGTTGATGCACTCTCTTTCTGTTTTTCGAATGTAGGCATCTAAAGCGATGACTTTTCCTCTCAAAACTGCTTTTTCAGTATCCCACAGGTTTTGGTAGCTTGTGTCTTGTCTGTTTTATGCTCAAGGAAGTTAATTATTTCCTGTTTTATTTCTTCCTTCACCCATCTGTTATTCAACAGAAGATTGTTTAATTTCCATGCCTTTGTGTGGGGTCAAGCATTTTTGTTAGAGTTGAGTTCCACCTTTATTGCCTTATGGTCTGAGAACATACAAAGTAAAATTTCAATTCTTTTGATCTGTTGATATTTGTTTTGTGTCCCAGCATATGATCAATTTTGGAGAATATTCTGTGGGGTGATGAGAAGAATGTATATTCTTTATCTTTGGGATGGAGTGTTCTATATGTGTCTATCAAGCACAGTTGTTCTAGTGTCTCATTTAAATCTCTTATATCTTTGTTTAATTTCTATTTAGAGGATCTGTCCAGCTCTGTAAGAGGAGTGTTGAAGTCCCCTGTTATGATGGTATTATCAGATATTATATTGCTCTGACTGAGTAAGGTCTGTTTCAAGAATCTGGGAGCATTAAAATTGGGTACATAAATATTTAGAATTGAAACATCTTCTTCTTGTATTTTTCCCTTGACCAATGTAAAGTGACCAACTTTGTCTTTTTTGACTTTAGTTGCTTTAAATCTACATGTATCTGAAAATAAGATTGCAACTTCTCTTTTCTTCTGAATTCCATTTGCCTGAATAATTGTCTTCCAACCCTTGACTCAGAGCTTTAATTTGCCTTTTGAAGCCAGGTTTGTTTCTTGCAGACAGCAAATGGATGGCTTGTGTTTTTTAATCCAGTCAGCCAATGTATGTCTCTTCAGCAGGGAACTCAAGCCATTAACATTTACTGAGATAATTGATAAGTGTGGTAGTATTCTATTCATCTTATTTTGTGAGAGTCCATTGCTTAGTTTTATCTTTTGCATCAGTGTGGAGGTTAGGTTGTGTCCTTTATTTCCTGAGTCCTTACTTTGCTGCTGATCCATTGTGGTGGTCAGTGTGCAGAACAGTTTGAAGTATTTCCTGTTGAGCTGGTCTTGTTGTGGAGAATTTCCTCAATGTTTGTATATCTGTAAATGATTTGATTTCTCCATCAATTTTTAAGCTTAGCTTAGCAGAGTACAGAATTCTGGGCTGGAAATTGTTCTGTTTAAGTAGATTAAAGGTAGATGACCATTGTCTTCTTGCTTGGAAAGTTTCATTAGAGAAGACTGCAGTCTCTCTGATCGATTTGCCCTTGTAGGTCAACTGGCGCTTACTCCTGGCATCTTGCAGAATCTTTTCTTTTGTCTTAACTTTGGACAGGTTCATCACAATGTGTTTTGGAGAAGCTCGGTTAGAGTTGAGGTGACCTGGTGTCCAATATCCCTCTGAAAACAGTGTCAGAATCTTTGGTGAAATTTGGGAAATTTTCTTTTATAATATTCTCTAGTATGGCTTCCATTCCTTTGGGGCATTCTTCTTCCCCTTCTGGTATTCCTATAACTCGTATATTGGAATGCTTCATAAAGTCCCATATTTATGACAGTGAACGTTCTGCTTTCTCTCTCTTCTTTTCTGCCTCTTTTACTATCTGAGGTATCTCAAGAACTTTGTCTTGTACCTCTGAAATTCTTTTTTCTGCATGGTCTAACCTTTTGCTGATACTTTGCATTGCATCTTTAAGTTGCTTAATTGACTGTTTCAGTTCCTTCAGCTCTGCCATATCCTTTTTATATACTTCATATCATTCATCTCTTATGTGACTTTGTTTTTGGATTTCCTTTTGCTTAATTTCCACTTTATTAGCAGTTTTCTTCATTTTTTTCTGTCATTTCTTTCATTTTTTCATCATGTGTATTCTATATTCCCTTTCTGTCATTCCTAACATTTCTTTATAGGTGGAATCCTCTGTAGTAGCTACTTCATGGTCCCTTGGTGGGGTTGTTCTGGACTGGTTCTTCATGTTGCCTGGAGTTTTCTGCTGATTCTTCCTCATGAGTGATATTTTTTATCTGTTTCCTTGCCCTAATTTTTTTTTCACTTCCTCTTGCTCTTTAAGTTCTCGTGCCTGTGGACTCAGGGTTCGCTGAGTCCTTTTAGTATAGGACCAGATGGGTGAGAAGGTTGAAGAGCAAGAAAGGGATGAAAGAAAGGAGGACCAAGTGAAAAGAAAAAAAAGTAGAGAAATTAGAGGGGGTGGGTAAAAGGAATATTGACAAAAAGAATAGAAGCACAGAGAGAGGGAGACAAAGCAATATAGGTGTACAGTTGGGTACTTTGACACAACCTTAAAAAAAACCCACCTTCTGTGGGTGCCCATTTGAGTGGTTCACTTGAGGTCAGCAGCTCTTTGCTAACCTCATGAGACACAGTACCCCACCTCCAACAAGTAGAGAGGAAAGACAAAAATGCTATAAATCAAACCAAACAAGCAAACAGAAAACTTTACAGGATAAAATTGGGTGAAAAACCAAATAATAGCAGTAGAAACACTAGCAAAAATGAAGTTCTAGCTATTGAAAAAGGCAGCAATGGGAAATTATAATTAAACTAGAAAAATTGAGAAAGAAAAAAGATCTGTACGGAAAATGTTGAAATTAAAAAAAAAATACAAACACAACATCAACAACATCAAAATATACAAAAAAAAACAACGAAACCAAAATAAATAAATAAATAAATAAAACACAACCAAAAACAAAGCAGTATGTATATGTTGTTGAATATTGTCTGGGCAACACGTGGTCTTCTGGGGTATGAGATGTTTATCACAGTTCTGATACCACTGGAGGTTGCTGATTTCTCAAACCCCAGAAGGTAGACACCCTAAATCTCTCTTCAGCCCACTTAAAAGGAACTTTGAACTTGTAAACTTGCTGAGCAGAAGCTTTCCCAGGAAAGTGCTTGTCGCTGGAATCACTGCTTAAGTGGCTATCCACTTACCCAGAGTGCCAAAACTGGTCTCACTCTGCCCCTGAGGGTCAGGACTTCAAGGCAGTTCAGACCCCACCCTTAGGCTACTCAGTCACTAGGTTACCAGCTCCCACCTGATTCTAGCTCTGCAACCCTGAGGGTGGAGCTTGCCAGGGCAGATCACTCACAATGGCTCCCTGTGGCCCACAGCCAAACACTATTAGCTCTGTCTGTTTCAATGGCTCAGACTGGGGCCTTAGACAATGGCCAAAGTTCTTTGCACTCCCACTCAGGCTCTCCACAAGGCCGTTCAACTGAGTGCCAAGTCCAAAGACACCAAAACAGTTCACAGGTAAGGCCTTTCTGGTTCGCATTCTCACTGCTACTGAACTTATACTTGAGGGCGGATTTAGACCGATTGAACACATGCGACCACTTGCCAGTTTTCCACTGTTTTAGTCCTCCTCTTGGGGTCCAGAAGTATCTTGCTGACTCCCTGTATCCTCCCAATGGTGAAGATAGGCAGATCCCACCAGCCAGAGATGCCTGGAGTCTTATCTCCCCAGACTCATGGTGCCCAGATGAAAGGAAGCTGTTACTCGGCCGCCATCTTGCTCTCACACTCTTTTTTTTTTTTAATGTTGATAGTGCTCTTTTGTTTTCTTCTCCTCTTGTTTTTCTTTTTTTAGTTCTAGGTTAATAGAAATGAAAGACATCTTCTGTCCTCTGATGAAGACTCTCTTGAATCAAGTTCAGGAGTAACAGCTTCTACATTCTGGGGATCCTGAATAAAGTATTGGATCTCAGAGAATTTCTGCTGCCCCTATGCATAGGGTTGGTACTCAGTAGTGGGGTCCTGGAGTCTAGACACCACTCTGGAGCCTCAAAGATGAGTTTCAGACTCGTTGATGTCCTTTGAGTTATAGGAGCAAAATCTCATACAGGAGCACTGTGAAATTTTCAGGTATTGCTCTGGGAATTTTGGGAACTAGAGCTGCTACATGGGTGGATGTTTTACAATCTTGTGGACTGATAATACCCAGTCACACAGGCAGGGGGTTTTCTCAGTGGCTCACCTTCCATATAGGTGGGCCATAGGTGTTTGTTAGCTGTGGTTCTATCTCCATGATAATTGGCTTGGGTAGGACTTCCTAAGCCAGTTATCCAAGGATCCTAAGTGATAATCGTAGCATCTGAGGTTCCCTTTCTATTAAGCTTCTCCTTTGGGGGAAGTGGAATGTTCAGTCCCCAGTCATAGGGCTCAACACAATAAAGCATATATTCCTTCCCCAACCAACCCCCTGGCAGGGGTGATGCTAAGGTTACTGTTAGCTGATGAGTCTGAACAGAACTAACTTCATGCGCCAGTGCGATCAGGATATTATCAGTTACAATGGTCTAGGATTGGCAGGCACAAGATCTCTGCTGCATCTGGTCTTAACTGCAATGTCTGCGCTTACTCTGAGCAGCTTCCTGATGAGCCCAGAGTTCTGCAGTGGAAGGAGAAACCCCATTATAGATTGAGCTGCCTGTAACCTTTGTTTCTCTCTTAATAAAGTGTGTCTCCTCAGATTGCCTGTGTCATGGTGTCTTGACCTCTTTCCAGCAGTATAAATTGCACTGGATCCCCAGCTTAATCTCCAAAGTGGTGGACAGAACTTGTGAGTTAGAATCGGCATGCCATATTTGCTTGAATTGGTAGATGCTATGATGACCCCTGTGGAGTTGTTCTTTTTGTCAGTGGTTGATCCTTGCAAGGAAGAACCAACTGTCAAGATGTTGTTGTTTTGTGCCTCTAGTAAGCTGTAGATTCTTGGATGCAGCACTTGAATGCCCTGGTGTGGGGGTAGTCTCTATAACCCCAGGAAGGTTGTTTGATCTCCACTATGGTAGAGGCGGGTGTAGGAGCAAAGAAACCATAGTTAGGTTGCTTGGGCCTGGAAGGCTTTGAAAGTCTTGGCAGGGCTAATTTTTTATTTTTTATTTATTTTTATTTTTTTTAAATTTTTATTAAATCATAGCTGTGTACATTAATGTGGTCATGGGGCACCATGGCACCATGGCACCATACACTAGTTTCATAGACTGTTTGACACATTTTCATCACACTGGTTAGCATAGCCTTCCTGGCATTTTCTTTATTATTGTGCTAAGACATTTACTTTCCACATTTACTAAGTTTCACATATGCCCTTGTAAAATGCACCGCAGGTGTAATCCCAACACCTACCTCCACCCTCCCTCCCCTCCCTTTCCCCCTTCTGTTTATTCTTAGGTTGTAACTGGGTTACAGCTTTCATGTGAAAGCCATACATTAGTTTCATAGTAGGGCTGAGTACATTGGATACTTTTTCTTAAATTCTTGAGATACTTTACTACGAAGAATATGTTCCAGCTCCATCCATGTAAACATGAAAGAGGTAAAGTCTCCATCTTTCTTTGAGGCTGCATAATATTCCGCTGTGTACGTATACCACAATTTACTAATCCATTCGTGGATAGATGGGCACTTGGGCTTTTTCTATGACTTAGCAATTATGAATAGGGCTGCAATAAACATTCTGGCACAAATATTTTTGTTATAATGTGATTTTTGGTCTTCTGGGTATACGCCTAATAGGGGAATTATAGGATTGGATGGCAGGTCTATTTTTAGATCTTTAAGTGTACTCCATATATCTTTCCAAAAAGAATGTATTAATTTGCAATCCCACTAGCAGTGTACAAGTGTTCCCTTTTCTCCACATCCACGCCAACATCTCTGGTCTTTGGATTTTATGATATAAGTTAATCTTACTGGAGTTAGATTATATCTCAATGTAGTTTTGATTTGCATTTCTCTGATGCTTAAAGATGATGAGCATGTTTTCATGTGTCTGTGGCCACGCGTCTGTCTTCTTCAGAGAAGTTTCTCCTCAGATCCCTTGCCCAGCCTGTGATGGGATCACTTGTTCTTTTTTGCTTATACGTTTGAGTTCTCTGTGAATTCTTGTTATTAAACCTTGTTGGAGACATAACCTGCAAATATCTTCTCCCATTCTGAGGGCTGTTTGCTTGTTTTGCCTACTGTGTTCTAGGCTGTGCAGAAGCTTCTTAGTTTGATCAGATCCCAATAGTGTATTTTTGAAGCTGCTTTAATTGTCCGGGGGGTTCTCCTCATAAAATACTCTCCCAGACTGATTTCTTCAAGGGTTTTCCCTGCATTCTCTTCAAGTATTTTTATAGTTTCATGTCTTAAGTTTAAATCTTTAATCCAGGGAGAGTCTATCTTAGTTAATGGTGAAAGTTGTGGGTCCAGTTTCAGTCTTCTGCACGTTGCCAGCCAGTTCACCCAGCACAATTCGTTAAATACGGAATCTTTTCCCCGCTGAATGTTTTTAATTGGCTTGTCAAAGATTAAATAACGGTTAATAGCTGGATTCATCCCTTGGTTCTCTATTCTGTTCCAGACATTTACTTCTCTGTTTTTGTGCCAATACCATGCTGTTTTGATCACTACCGATTTGTAGCATAGCATGAGATCTGGTAGTGTGATTCCTTTGGCTTTGTTTTTATTTCTGATTAATGTCCTGTCTATTCGAGGTTTTTTCTGATTCCATATAAAACAAAGAATTGTTTTTTCAAGATCTTTAAAGTATGACAGTGGAGCTTTAGTAGGGATTGCATTAAAATTATATATTGCTTTGGGTAGTATAAACATTTTAACAATGTTGATTCTTCCCAGCCATGAGCATGGTATGTTTTTCCATTTGTTAACAGTTTCAGCTGTTTCTTTACTTAGAGTTTCATCGTTTTCATTATAGAGATCTTTCACGTCTTTTGTTAGATAAACTCCCAAATATTTCATCTTCTTTATCACTACTGTGAATGGAATAGAGTCCTTAACTGTTTTTTCAACTTGACTATTGTTGGTATATATAAAGGCTACCAATTTATGAATGTTGATTTTGTAACCTGGGATGCTGCTGTATTCCTTGATCACTTCTAAGAGTTTTGTAGTAGAATCACAAGTGTTTTCCAGATATACAATAATATCATCTGTGAAGAGGGAAAGTTTGATCTCTTCTGACCCTATATGGATACCCTTGATCGCCTTTTCTTCCCTAATTGCAGTGACTAAAACTTCCATTACAATGTTAAAGAGTAATGGAGACAATGGGCAGCCTTGTCTGGTTCCTGATATGGGTGTAAATGATTTCGATTTAACTCCATTCTATATGATGTTGGCAGAAGACCAAAAATCACATCATAACAAAGATATTTGTACCAGAATGTTTATTGCAGCCCAATTCATAATTGCTAAGTCATGGAAGAAGCCCAGGTGCCCATCGATCCACGAATGGATTTATAAATTGTGGTATATGTACACTATGGAATATTATGCAGCCTTAAAGAAAGATGGAGACTTTACCTCTTTCATGTTTATATGGATGGAGCTGGAACATATTCTTCTTAGTAAAGTATCTCAAGAATGGAAGAGAAAGTACCCAATGTACTCAGCCCTACTATGAGACTAATTTAGGGTTTTCACATGAAAGCTATAACCCATTTACAACCTAAGAATAGGGGGAAGGGGGAAAGGGAGGGGAGGGAGGGGGGAGGTGGGTAGAGGGAAGGGGCTTGGTGGGATTACACCAGCGGTGCATCTTACAAGGGTATATGTGAAACTTGGTAAACAGTCTGTGAAGGTAGTGAATGATGCCCCATGGTCATATCAATGTACACAGCTATGATTTAATAAAAAAAAAACAATATGATATTGGCTGTGGGTTTGCTGTAGATTGCCTCTATTAGTTTGAGAAATGTTTCCTCTATACCAATTTTTTTAAGTGTTCTGATCATAAAGGGATGCTGTATATTATCAAAAGCTTTTTCTGCATCGATAGAATCATCTAGTCTTTGTTTTTTAATTTGTTAATGTGCTGAATTATGCTTATAGATTTATGGATATTGAACCAGCCTTGGGTCCCTGGGATAAAACCGACTTGGTCATGATGTATAATTTTTTGATGTGTTGCTGGATTCTGTTAGGATCTTGTTGAATATTTTTGCATCTATATTCATTAGTGATATAGGTCTATAATTTTATTTTCTTTTTGGGTCTTTTTCTGGTTTGGGGATCAGGGTGATGTTTGATTCATAGAATGTGTTGGGTAGCCTTCCTTCTTTTTCTACATTCTGGATCAGGTTGACTAATATAGGTAGTAATTCCTCTTTCAAGGTTTGGTAGAATTCTGACGTGAAACCATCTGGTCCCGGTCTTTTCTTTTTTGGGAGGTTTTGTATGGTTGATGCTGTTTTAGAACTTGATATGGGCCTGTTCAAAATTTCCACTTGATTCTGACTAAGTGTTGGAAGGTGACGTGCTTCCAAGTATTGGTCAATTTCCTTCAGATTTTCATATTTTTGAGAATAAAGTTTCTTGTAGGAGTTTTTGAATTTCTTTTTTTTTTTGTAGAGACAGAGTCTCACTTTATGGCCCTCAGTTGAGTGCCGTGGCCTCACACAGCTCACAGCAACCTCTAACTCCTGGGCTTAAGTGATTCTCTTGCCCGAGCCTCCCGAGTAGCTGGGTCTACAGGCACCCACCACAATGCCCGGCTATTTTTTGGTTGCAGTTTTGGCCGGGGCCGGGTTTGAACCCGCCACCCTCAGTATATGGGGCCGGCGCCTTACCGACTGAGCCACAGGTGCTGCCCCAGGACTTTTTGAATTTCTGAGGGGTCTGTTGTTATTTTGTCTTTCTTGTTTCTGATTGATGAGATTAGAGATTTTGCTCTTTTTTTCCTGATTAGGTTGGCCAATGGTTTATCTATTTTACTGACCTTTTCAAAAAAACAACTTTTTGATTTATTGATCTGTTGTATAATTATTTGTTTTCAATTTCATTTAATTCTGCTCTAATTTTGGTTATTTTTTTTTCTTCTGCTTGGTTTGGGGTTGGAATATTCTTCCTGTTCCAGTTGCTTGAGATATCCCATTAAGTTGTTAACTTCCTTTCTTTCCGTTCTCTTAAGGAAGGCCTGCAGTGCCATAAATTTCCCTCTTAGGACTGCCTGTGCAGTATCCCAGAGGTTCTGATAATTCGTGTTTTCATTGTCATTTTGTTCCATAAATTTGACAATTTCCTTCTTGATTTCATTTTTGACCCAGGTATCATTCAGCATAAGGTTATTTAACTTCCATGTTTTTGTATGAGTTTGCAGATACCTGTTGTTACTGAGCTCAACTTTTATTCCATGGTGGTCCAAGAAAATGCAAGTAATAATTTCTATTCCTTTAAATTTACTGAGGTTAGACTTGTGACCTAGGATGTGATCAGTTTTGGAGTATGTTCCATGGGTTGATGAGAAGTATGTGTATTCAGTTTTTTTGGGATGAAATGTTCTGTAGATGTCTGCTAAATCCAAATATTGGATGGTTAGGTTTAAATCTGAGATTTCTTTGCTCAGCTTCTTATTGCAGGATCGATCCAACACTGCCAAAGGAGTGTTGAAATCTCCGACTATTATGGAGCTAGAGGAAATCAAGTTGCTTATGTCTGTTAGAGTTTCTCTTATATATTGAGGTGCATTCTGGTTGGCAGCATAGATATTAATAATTGAGATCTCATCATATTGAGTATTACCCTTAACAAATGTGAAGTGACCATTCTTATCCTTCCTTACTTTTTTTGGTTTGAAGCTTATTGTATCTGCAAATATCATTGCAACACCCGCTTTTTTCTGATTACCATTTGCCTGACCATCCTTTCACCCTGAGTCTATATTTGTCTTTTAAGTTGAGATGCGATTCTTGTATGCAACAAATAACTGGCCTGAGTTTTTGTATCCAGTCAGCTAGCGTATGCCTCTTTATAGGACAGTTTAAGCCATTCACATTAATGGAGAATATTGATAAGTCTGGTAAAATTTTGGGTATCGAATTTTTCAAATATCCAGTGGACATTTTTAATCCTTTTGCCAGTGTGGAAGTTGGAGTTTGATCAAAAGTTTCTGAGTGAGTTTACTTTTGTGGTGGAGGATTGGGTTGGTCATTATGGAGGATAGGTCTGAGAATGTTCTGAAGAGCTGGTTTGGTTATGGCAAGTTTCTTCAATGTATAAATGTCATTAAAGTATTTAATTTCTCCATCATAAATGAAACTCAGTTTGGCTGGATACAGGATCCAGGGTTGAAAGTTATTTTGATTTAGGAGATAAAAGTCGATGAACACCCTCTTCTGGCTTGAAAAGTTTCAGCAGAGAGATCTGTAGTCATTCTAATGTTCTTCCCTTTGTACGTAATGGCTTTCTTTCATCTTGCTGCTTTGAGAATTTTCTCCTTCATATCAACTTTAGTGAAGTTAATTATGATATGCATGGGTGATGTCTTATTGGGATTGAGTTGTGCTGGGGTTGTCTGCTATCCGAATTTCAGAATCTCTAGGTATGTCTTGAAAATTCTCTTTCATAATTTCATGGAGAAGGGCCTCCGTCCCTAGCGAGGTGACTTCATTGGTTTCAGGGACTCCAATGAGTCGGATATTAGCCTTCTTTGAATTATTCCAGAGGTCTCTGAGAGAATGATCTGTTTTTGCTCTCCGTTTCTCTTTCTCTTTGAGAGTTTGAGATTGTTCAAAGGCTTTGTCTTCAATGTCAGAAATCCTTTCTTCTGCTTGTTCCACTCTGTTACTGAGGGATTCTACTGTATTTTTCATATCTTTGAGTGCTGAAATTCTTGCTTCGGTGTGTCTAATTCTTTGGTGGTTTTGTCTTTAAATTCATTAAATTCTTGAGACAGCTTTTGAATTTCATCTCGAATTCCTAATTTCTTTTTATTAATCTTGTTTGCCATCCAAATTCTGAATTTGATTTCTGACATCTCAGGCAGTTTTTTTGTGAGTGGGATCTTCAATTACATCTGCCATATCTTTCCTTGGGGGGTGTTGATCTATTCTGGTTATTCAAGTTACCAGAGTTTTTCTACTTATTCCCCCCCATGATTGTTTTACTCCCTTTGATTTTTTTTCCTCTGGTGCTTTGTTGAGGACCCATACAGTGCTGTGGCCTGAGAAACTGGGGTCATGTTTGGTGTGGTGGGGCTAAGTAGTTCTGTCCTGTTTTCAGCTGGTTTCTGTTCGACCTTAGTAAAACAGTTACTCTGGGTTGAAGTCTCAGCTGTGGAGAAATAAGAGCAATTAAGTCACCCTGCCCACCACATGCAACAATTGGAAAATGAAAATCAAACATTCTTACAATCACACACCCAGGGCACCATCTGGATAGTCCCCAGGCGATTGGCTCAGTTCAGAAGGTCCAAATCAATTGTCTCAGTCAGCACCTGTCTCGGGTGGGAGAGTTTATGAGGTCTCTGGGAACTGGATCACAGGGGTCTGGTGACTGCTCTAATATGGCATGCTCCAGTGCTGTGTGGAGTCAGGAGGAGCCACCCAGCAAATTGATCAGTCTGAGAAAGTTGGTGCCTCTTTCCCCACCTTGCAGCTCTGTCACATCCAGTTGCTGCTAGCCCTGCAGGGCTGTGACCTAGTCAGTTGTCTGCAGTGAGCAGATACTCCAGAGGTTTGCACCTGCCTAAATCACAGGGAAGTCTGTATCTGCTTATTCAGGCCACTGTTCTCTGCCTCTATCCAGCAGGGGGTGGTCAGGCCTTTC
Source organism: Nycticebus coucang (assembly GCF_027406575.1). Taxonomy (NCBI): domain Eukaryota; kingdom Metazoa; phylum Chordata; class Mammalia; order Primates; family Lorisidae; genus Nycticebus; species Nycticebus coucang. The sequence continues at coordinate 18,835,876 of NC_069799.1, read as the reverse complement.
AACCTTGGGCACTTGATGGAGGCTGGGGGTATTCACTCTGTTCCAGCCCCACCCTTAGCTTATGTTACTGGCCGAATGGAACAACCCTGTGGGAATTTGTTTCTGACCCTGCTAAATTCCTCTGCAGAAGAGAGGCTGATTTGTGTTCCCAGAACTTGTGCCATGGGCCCTGTCTTTACTCCTGCATGTTTGTATTCGCAGCACAATTAGTTGTCAGCTGTAGCCTCTTGGCCTCCTTTTTCTATAGGCTGATGATCCCCTGATGGCCGGGTGCGTCTTAGGCTCAGTAAAGCAGTCCTCTGGATCAGCCTCACCCTGGGAGTTTCCCGGCTCTGTGTGTGCATTTTCTAGTCCCTGTATTCCACCCAGGCCAGTACTGCTTCAGGCAAACCCTTTACTCATGGGGCCTGTGTTTCAGTCCCAGGTCTGTTCCATGGTGATTGCCATCTGAGAGGATGCCTGGTTTCATCTGGTTGCCCAGGGAGACAGGAGGAGTGAACATGGGATATCTGGGGGTGGGCCTTGTTATTGCTAAAGACGGCTGCTGCTCTGTACCTTGGGGTACCATCGCTCTGGTGTGATTTTCTCTTAGCTGACCATTGTCTCCTCACTCCTGTGCTACAGAATCAGCACTGTCCAGCTGCAGTCCAGGTCCTGTCTGCACCTCTCCAGAAATCACCCAGGAATCTGGATTCCTGAGGGGCAGGCCTCCAGACCTCAGAGTGAGAGTGGAGGGGAGTGCTTGAAGCTCAGAGTTGCAGGTCGTAACACCAAGCTCATTGAGAGCAAATAAGCAAATAAACAGATGCAAAGGCTGCCAGACACATGAGCCCACAGATACAGAAACAGATGGAGACACATAGACATATAGACAACACCCACGACAGCAGCAACATAAAAACAACTGCAATAAAAATAGTGATAATCGTAAAATAATTGAAAAAAAAAAAAAACAGAAGAAAGTGGTGTTCATAGAGAAGTTTAAAGAGAAGAAAGGAGAAATTAAAATTAGAAAAAATAGAAATGAAAACTATATCTATATAAAAAGTAATAATAAAAGATTAACAAAAGCTCCTCCTAGAAAATGCTGAGGAAAAAAACAGAACAAAAATAAAAGGCACCAACTACAAAAATATTATTCTTGTATGTAGAAATAAACATATATACATCTATATGTATGATGTAGGGATCAACTTTCTTAGGAATATATTCATATTGCAATATACCTTCTGGACACCCAGTGTCGCTGTGAGTGGTTGCTAGGTTCATACCTGATTCACAGTTTATACTGTTACCATGGCAACCACCTTCCATGGTTGATTGCCATTTTGGAATTTCTGTAAAAGTTTGTCACCGAAGTATTGTGTAACCTTGGCTGTTCTGTTCCAGACAGCACTCGCGACCAACCTTCCCACTCAGTGCAGAAGTCCACGCTTCTTAAATTTTTCCACTCTGCTCCCAGGTTCTCCTGCAAACTGGTGACTGCAATCGGCTGTGGGGAAGGGTCCTGCTGGGTTGGTGAGGTTACTGGTGGGTCCGTGGCTTTAGCGGCTGTAGTAGGTTCCCATGGTTGAAGCAGCTGTAGCCTGTTCCCACAGCTTGTGTGCTTGGGGACCTTATTCTGAGTTTTATGGTTCAGAGTTTCCCTTTTGGATTGGGACCTGCCAGTTCTCCATGCAGCCTGAACTGCTCACCCCCTCCAACGTTCTCCAGCAGGAATGCTCTAGGTCTATTCAATCCTGGTCTGGGGGAAGATGCCCCTCCCTTTTGGGTAGTTCAAAATGTCTGTTTCCTGGGTGGGATCCCTTCCCTTCAATTGTCCAACAGGTTTCCCAGCTCCCCGTGGTTTTGAGTGGCTCTCCTTTCAGATGCCTTCCTCAGTTCAGGAATAAATATTCGTCAATGGGGTTTTGTCAGTGTTTACAAGCTGCTGTCCTTTGTAAGGGAGGGGCCTGCTGGTCAGCACGGCCATGCAGGGAAGAATCTCTACAACAGAGTCTGTGGTTTTAAATTACCCCTCATATATAGCAATCCACCAGTTTGCTGAGCATCTCCAGCTGTCCATCCACACCAATAATCCACGCATGGGGAAAGTCCAGACCCCTTTTCCTCTCACCTGATGGCTTGGGAGAGGTGAGCTACATGTCCATCCTGTCTGCTATCATGCTCCGCCTAAATTTTTTATTTTTCCCATGGCAGCTAGGGATAGCTATTGGGAGAAAAGGCAGGGAATGCTCTCCAGACCAGGAGAGCTTCTTAGGATTGAAGGGCCTGAATATTTGTTTGCTGTCATCCTGGGTTCAAAGGTTCTCGTGCCAAAAGACCCATCTTGCTCCAACTTTCCTGCAGGGCTAGGGGCACTGTTCTAGATCACCATGTCTCAGTCTCTCACAGTATTCTCCTATCAGATTTCTTCATCTGGGCTCCCTAACTCCCCAAGATTATCTCCCAATCATCCTCACTATGTTTCCCCGCAACCTGCTTGACCCCAAGAGTATGGGATTTAGCCTCCATGTCTGACCTAGTGATGTGCATATATGTGAAATCCTGGAAGACAGGGAGCACACACATCAGGTGCCCTGGGTCCCCTGTGAATGATGTGGAACCCAAATTCTACGGAAAAATCAGACTATAGGATCAAGCAGCTGCAGAAAGATGGCCATTCAACAATTTATTGACTACAACTATTTTCCCAGCTGCAGTGGGTGGGAGAAATAAGAGCCTGAATGGAAGAAAGCCAGTTCTCTGGCCTCTCAGGTCAGTTTACTTGGGGGGAGCCCACTCAAGAAATGCCCAAACTCTGAGATCATGCAAGTTTTCCTCACTATTCTGTGCGTCCCCAGTGCTTGGGCACATGAGGCTGGAAAATCTTCAAAGACACTTGGCAGTCCACTGGACACTGAAGGAGTTTAAGGGTCAGAAAGAAATCCTCCTCTTATTCCTTCACTGGGGTCTGAGCCTCTCTATGTTTGCTCCATGCCAATATATTTTTCTTTATTTTCTTTTTCTGCTTCCTAATTTCCCCCTGTGAGGTCCTTGGAAAGCTTGCAGTGGTTCTCAACCTTCCTAATACTGCAAGCCTTTAATACAGTTAAAAGGGGTCACGACCCACAGGTTGATAACCACAGGTAGTGTTTTTCTCTATCTGGGATATACACCTGAGCTGCATTTCCTCTTCCCGCTTCCTAATATGAAACCCTACCTTCCCTCCAGGATGGTCTGGCAAGTGGTTTCTATCTAGTCTTTTCCCCCTTCCTACTGGAATTTTGAAAAACATTGCACTAAATTTGTTTATTGCTGTGAGCAGTATTGACAACTGAACAACATTTTATCTGACCTTTGAGCAAGAAGGTGTTTAAGGGTATGTTTAATTTCCACTTTTTTTTTTTGCTAATTTTCCAGTTTTTCTTTTGCTTTGTCTTTTAGTTCATTCTACTTTGGTCAGATAAAGGTACATTGTATGATTTTAGTCTTCTTCACATGAATAAGACTTGTTATGGGTTTAACCAGTCGAGAGTGTTTTTCCACTTTTCTTTTTTCTTATTTATCTCCTATCCTATTTCCTATTCATTACTGAAAATGAGATCTTAAAGTCTCTTACAATTATTGTGTTTTCAAGTATATCTTGCTTCATTTCTTTCCACACTTCTGTCTGTATTTGGGAATTTGGAAATATATATGTACCTTTTTATTTTGCATATCCATATGTTTCATTTGTGTATATTCATATTATGTGTTATAAATTTCTGCTAAAGGGATTCATTTTACCATTATATACTACCAACATTTTTCTTATTTATTTATTTTTTTTTGTAGAGACAGAGTCTCACTTTATGGCCCTTGGTAGAATGCCGTGGCACGACACAGCTCATAGCAACCTCCAGCTCCTGGGTTTAAGCGATTCTCTTGCCTCAGCCTCCCGAGTAGCTGGGACTACAGGCACCCGCCACAACACCCAGCTATTTTTTTGTTGCAGTTTGGCCGGGGCTGGGTTTGAACACGCCACCCTGGGCATATGGGGCCGGTGCCCTACTCACTGAGCCACAAGCGCCGCCCAACATTTTTCTCATTTAATAGTTTTTGAATTAAAGTGTATTCTGTTTAATTATGAGCATCTCATTCTCTCATGATTACTTACATAGAATTTTTTATATATTATTATTTTTAGCTTACTTGAAATTTTAGAGATAAATTGAATCCTTTGTAGGTAGCCAATTGTAGGTTTTTTTTTTTTAATCCATACATCGATTTTATTTTTCATTACAAGGTTTAATCTATTTATATTTAATGAAATAAATTTCCTTTTGTCATTTTTTGTTTTCCATGTGCTCTCTAGGTATATTTTTCCTCATTTCCTCTTTCTTTGCCTTCTTTTCCATTTTATTGATTTTGAAGTGACATGGTTTAATTATCTTCTCATTTTCTTTTATGTATAGGTATTTTCTTTGTGATCAACTTGAAAAATGGAAACTATGTGAAATATCTCTAAGTTATAACAATATATTTTAATCTCATAACAACTTTACTTCAAATGAAAGAAAAACTATACTCCTATAAATTGCACACTTTGTTTTTGATGTCACAAATTTTAACTTTTTATATTGTCTGTATATGTTAACCAATCTTTGCACATATTTTTTTTTTAATTCTTTAGCAGAATTTTTAGTTTTATGCATCATCATTATGATAGTAACGAATTCTATCTGTATAGATTTGCTTTATAAGGGGAGTCTTTTATGTTCAAGTTTTTATAATACTACCCAACATTATTTTACTTTTTAATATAATAGACTCCCTTTAACCTTTTGTGCAGGACTTTTCTAATGGAGAAAAACATCAACATTTTTTATGTTGAGAAATTTTCCTTTTTCCTTTTTTGAAGTTTTTAAAAAATTCCTTTTGATTCTTTTTATTACTTAATAACTGTGTACATTGATGTATTTATGGTGTACAATATGCTGGTATAATATACAATGTGGAATGCTTACATTAAACTGTTAACATAACCAATACCTCACTTAGTTATTTGTTGTTGTAATACATTTTATCTAAGTTTTGAAATTTTTTCCTAGACAAAGGATTCTTAGTTGGTAGTCTTTTCTTCGAAATCTGAGAAATTTGCAGGTCTTTTGTATTCCAAATATCCTTTCTATCATTTCTCTCTGTATTCTCCTTATAGGATTCCTTTCTTAAATATATTGATCAACTTGATTTTGTCTAGTAAGTTGTATACTCTGCTTTCAGTTTTCCTTTTTTAAATTTTGCTTCCATGAATCAATGTGTATGTATGTATATGTCTTATTTTCCCTGTTTGTTATGCTTTGTTAAGTCTACTAGTGTACATTTCTAGTAAATATTTCAACTCAGTTATTATATTTTTCAGGTCTACAATTTAAATTGGGTGCATTTATAGTTTTTATCTCTTTATTAATATTGCAGTTTCCTCAGACAAAATTTTGATGATTTTATTCTCTGTGTTTTGTTTTTGCATAGACAGCATGTTTAAGATTATTAATTTTAATTCTTTTTTAGATAACACAAATACCTCCATTTTTTTTTGTTGTTAGTTTGTTTTAAGTTTTTGGCTGGGGCTGGGTTTGAACTCACCAACTCCAATATATGGGGCTGGTGCCCTACTCCTTTGAGCCACAGGCACTGCCCCATACCTCCATTTCTTAAGGGTTAATTCCTGAAGATTTATTTTGTTCCAATGGGAAATGTTTTCTGTAATATCTGTATAACCTGTAATCTTGTAGTAAGTTCAGTAAATAGTGTTTTGGTTGTGGACAGATACATTACAAATTTATGGTTCTTTACTATGAAGAATGTGTTTCAACTTCATCCAAGTAAACACAAAAAATGTTAAGTCTCCATCTTTTCTTTTATATGAATAGTATTCCATAGTATACATGTACCACAGTTTGTTAATCTATTCAGGAGTTGATGGGCACTTGGCTTGCTTCCATGTCTTGGCAATTGTGAACTGAACTGCAATAAACATTCTGGTCTAAATGTCCTATGGTAAAATAATTGTTGTTTCTCTGTGTAGATACCTAGTAATGGGATTATGAGATCAAATGGAAGGTACATTTTTAGTTATTTGATAATTCTCCATACTTCTTTCCATAGAGGTTGAGTTAGTTTGCATTTGCACCAGCAGTGCAAAAATGTTCCCTTCTCTCCACATCCACACCAGCATCTGCAGATTTGGGATTTTGTAATGTGAGCTATCCTTAGTGGAGTCAGGTGTCATCTCACAGTGGTTCTCAACCTTCCTCATGCTGCAAGACTTTAATACAGTTCCTCATGTTGTGGTGACCCCCAACCGTAAAATTATTTTTGTTGCTACTTTATGCAACAAAATTTTGCTATGCAGGATATATTTTCATTGTCTTAGGTGACCTGTATGAAATGGTCATTCGACCCCTAAGGAGTCGCTACCCATAGGTTGAGAACCACTGCTAGAGGTTTTGATTTTCATTTCTGTGATGATTAGGGACAATGAGTCTTTGTTCATGTGTTTGTTGGCCATTCACCTGTCATCATCAGTGAAGTTTCTGTTCAAGTTTCTACCCATCTTATAAATGGGGTTGTTTGTTCCTTTTTGTTGATTAATTTGAGTTCTCTGTAGATTCTAGTTATCAGCTTTTTGTCAGAATGACAGCATGCAAATATCTTTTCCTATTCTGAAGGCTGTCTGTTTGCTTTAGCTGTGGTATCTTTAGCTGTGCAGAAGATTTTTTGCTAATTACATACCATTTATTTATTTTTGATGTTTCCACAATTGCCAAAGGGGGGTCTTATTCATAAAATCTTTTCCCATGTCGATTTGTCAAGAGTTTTTCTCAACTTTCTTTTAGAATTTTTGGTTTTGTGTCTTAAATATAAATATTTTATGTAGCAGGACTCAATTTTTGTCAGTAGTGAGAGGTACTGATCTAATTTTAGTCTTCTACATGTAGCTAATAAGTTCTTTCAGCACCATGTATTAAATAAATATTCTTTTCTTCAGTGCATGCTTTTGTTTGCTTATCAAAGATCAGATGGTGATATGTGAGCGGGTCCATCTCTAGGTTCTCTATTCTATTTGATAGGTGTATATCTCTATTTTTGTGCCAATCCAATGCTGTGATCAATATAGACTTGTTGTATAAACTGAAGTCTGATAATGTGATGCCTCCAGAGCTAATGGATGCCTCCAATACAAATTCTTCATTTCTAAGAATTATATTAGCTAGTTTTTTTTCTGGTTTTATATAAAACAAAGTACTATTGTTTCAAGTTATTTAAATATGACATTGGCACTTTCATGAGAATTGAATTAAACCTGCAGCTCACTTTGGGTAGTATGGACATTTTAACAAGGTTGATTCTTCCCAGCCATGATGATGGTATGTTTTCCCATTTTTTGACATCCTCTGCCATTTCTTTTCTTGGGGTTTTATAGTTGTCTTTATAGAGACAACTTTCACATACATTGCTAGATATATTATCAGGTATTCAATTTTCTATGGAGCTACTGTGAATTACATTAGGTCTTTGGTTTGATTCTCAGCCTATTATTGGTGTATTATGAAGGCTACTAATTTTTAGACATTAATTCTTTGTATCCAGATGTTACTATCTTTCTTGATTTCCTCTAATAGCTTTATCGTTGAGTCCCAGGAGACTTCTAGATCATGTCATCTGCAAAGAACAAGATTTTCCCTTCACTGTTCCCAGTTGAATACGCTTGATCTTTTTCTCTTGCCTGTTTATATTAGCTATGACTACCAGCACTATATTGAATGGCAGTGGTGACAGTAGACAACCATGTCTGGTTTCAGTTTTACTCCATTCAATATGATATTGCCTGTGGGTTAGTGGTAGATGGTCTTTATTAGTTTAGGAAATGTCCATCTATGCCTATTTTCTTAAGTGTTCTTGTCAAAAAAAAAAAAAAAAAAGATGCTGATTTTTTTAAATGCTTTTTCTGCACCAATTGAGACAATTGTATGTCTTCACTTTGATATTCTTTATGTGATGAATTACATTTATGGATACATCTATGTTGAACTAAACGTGCATCCCTGGGATTCCCAAGCCTATTTGATTATGATGTGTAATTTTTTAATGTGTAGTTTTATCCTGTTTGCTAAGATCTTACTGGATATTATTGTCTCAATATTCCTTAGTGATATTGGACTATAGTTTTCCATATTTGTTGGCTGTTGTTCTAGTTTTGGAATCAAGGTGATATTTTCTTTGTAGAATGTGTTAGAAAGGTTTCCTTTCTTCCGTATTTTGTGTTTAGATTATTCAATATAGTTTGGTAGAATTCTGGTGTGAAACCATCTGGCCTAGGGCTTTTCTTTTTTGGAAAAATTTTGTATTTTTGATATAATGTCAGTGCCTGATATAAGTCTATTCAAAATTTCTGATCTTTCTGATTGAGTTTAGGAAGGTGGTGTAATTCCAGTTTTGGTCTATTTACTCTGCAATTTCAGATTTCTGGGCATTCAGTTGTTTGTAATAATTGTGCAGGATCTTCTGTATTTATGTGGTATCTATTATTTCCCCTTTTTTGTTTCTGACTTAGGTTATTATCTATCTTGATTTTCTGTTTATGGTAAGTTTGTGCAATCATTTATGAGTTTTATTATTCTTTTCAAATTATCAATTTTTTGTTTCACAATCTTCTGTATTATTCTTTAATTTCTAATTTCATTTCATTCTTCTCTAACTTTAGGTATTTTTTTTGTCTTGGTTTGGAATTGGATTATTTTTCCTTTTCCAGTTGTTTGTGATGGCCCATTAGGTTGTTGACTTGCTTTCTTTTTGTTTTCTAGATGAAAGACATCTAACACTATAAATTTCCCTCTTAGGATTGCCTTTGCAGTATCCCACAGGTTTTGATTGCTTGTGGCCATCATTATTTTGTTCAAAAACTCTAATGACTTGCTTCTTAATATCATTCTTAACGCAGCTGTCATTCATTAAAAGGTTGTTTCACTTCAATGACTTTATGTGGATATGAGTATTTCTGTTGATGTTGAGTTCTACTTTTATTATTTGATGGTCCGAGAAGATAGATGGTATAATTTTCATTTTTTTGAGATTTTTGTTTTTATCCTAATATATGATACATTTTGGAGGATAATCCATGGGCTGATGATGAAAAAATGTGTATTTAGTTTTATTGAATGTAAAGTTTTATATTTGTTAATTAAGTCCTCTTGTTCTAGGGTCATGTTTAAGTTTGTTATTTTTGTTTAGTTTCTGCTTGATGGATCTGTCTAGTACTGTCAGAAGGGCGTTGAAATCTCCAACTATTATAGAGCTACAAGATATCATATTGTTCAGATTATTTAGCATTCATCTTTTATACCTAGGAGCATTAGATTGAGTGGACAGATGTTAACAATTATAATCTCTTCATGTTTTATAATTCCCTTGGCCAGTGTAAAGAGTCCATTGTTGTCTTTTGTTATTTTTCTCGGTTTAAATCCAATTGTATCTGCAAATAAGTTTGCAACCTCTGCTTTTTTCTGATTTTCGTTTGCCTGGATTGTTGTTTTACATCCCTCTCCCCCCACCCTCGAGTCATATTTTATCCTTAGAGGTTATATGCTTTTCTGGGAGACAGAATATTTATAAATTTATCCAGTCAGCCAGTCTGTTCCTCTGTAGTGGGAAATTGAAGCCATTCACATTTGTTGAAAGAATTGATAGATAAGGTGGAGTTTTGTTTGTCTTGTTTTGAGGACATCTGTTGCTTAATTTTATCTTTTCTGCCACTGTGGAAGCTGGGCTTTGTTATCAAGTTTCTGGGTGTTTATACATTGGTGATGGACCATAATGCTGGTCAGTATGAAGAATGGGTCTGAGTACTTCTTGTAGAGTTGGTTTATTCATGGAAAATTTTCTCAACATTTTCATGTCAGTAAAATATTTGGGTTTTCCATTGCATATGAAACTCAGTTTAGGAAGATACAGGATCCTGAGCTGAAAATTGTTTTGTTTAAAAAAGTTAAAGGTGGATGACAACCCTCTTCTGGCTTTAAAAGTTTCACCTGAAAGGGCTGCTATCATCCTGATATTTTTCTTTTATAGGTAAAATGTTTCTTAAGCCCTGGCTGTTGCAGGAATTTCTCTTTCATGTTGTCTTTGGCAATATTAATTACAATGTGTGTAGGAGATGCTTTGTTTGGATTGAGTTGTGCTGGAGTAGTGAGACTATCTATCATCTTAATTTGGTGTCTCTCTTAAATCTTGGGGAAATTTGCACCATGATGTCTCAAAGTAGAATTTTGGTGATTTTAAGACCATCTTCTTGTCAGGAATCCCTATAATTTGGATGTTTGATCTCCTAGAGTAATCCCCAAACTCTCTCAGGGAATATACTGTTTTTTTTTTGTTTGTTTGTTTCGTTTTTTTTTTTCCCTCTTTTGACTGCCTCTTTGAGTGATCAAAACTCTTGTCTTCAATTTCTGAATTTTTTTCTTCTCCACGTTCTACTCTATTACTGAGGCTTTGTACTGTGTTTTGAAGATCCTTGAATGTTTCTTTCAATTACTTAAGCTCTGCTATACCTTTCCTACTTACAGCCAGTTGTTTGATGACTTTGTCTTTAATTTCACTAATGTCTTGAGACACCTTTTGACTACTCTTTGGATTTCTTTTTTCATCTTCTCCTCATTTTTATTCATGTATTTGCCATCTATATCTGAATTCTGTTTCTGACATTTAAAAGATTTATTTATGGATGGTATTTCCTTTTTTATATCCCTTGTATTGTCTTGATGAAATTGATCTTGTCTTATTTTTCATGCTGTCAAGATTCTTCTGCTGGTTCCTCCCCATGTGTATTTTCAGCTTATTTTTCATATTAATTATACTTTTTCTTAGCTGAAATGTTAGGTTGTCCCTAAATATTTATTGGGAGATAATCTAATTAGGGACTATTAGGCAGCACCCCAGAGGCCTATTTGAAAACTAAAACTGGTATGTGAGATCAGATCTGGAGGCCCCAGGAAATAGAGATTACCATGACTTCACTAATGATCTAGAGCTTGTGCTTGTGACCCTTTCCCAACAGCCTCATGAATCTCCTTTGGGGGACTGCAGTGTGAGAATCTCTGAGAGTAAGCCTTACTTCCTCCAGTTTTGGTGGGTAGCACTAAGGGGAAGGCCAGGGTATGTATCCTGAGTAGAGGAAGGGTACAAGATAGTGAAAACTGCTTCTGTTCTAGTGTCAGCCCATTCTCTACTCAGTTTAAAGAAGCTATCATATTTCACTAGAGTCCCTGCTCTAAAGGATTTGAAGCACTATGGACCCTATTGGCAATTGCTGGAGGAGAGGAATCCATGAACAGAACACTGATTCTGGCCCTTATAGTGCTAACCCCCTTGTAAAAACAAATTTAAATCAGCACAAACCTGTGGCCCCCCCACCAGCACCAGCTGGGGAAGGGGAATCCAACAGTAGCTCCAACCATTTCTGTTCCAGTGGTGTAAACAATCCTTGTGAAAACAAGTTCAAAAAAGCTGCAGTCTTTCCCCTTAAGTCAAGTTCGTAGATTTAGTACAATGCAGCCATCATCTGTGGCTGGGGAGGAAGATCTGGCTCCTGGACCTTCCCAGGGGAAGTCACCTGAAGCTAGAAATGTCTCTCTCTAAGTTGACAGGAGGGGTTCTAGGAGACACTGGGCACAGATACTGAGCAAGACCTCTCCAGAGGGCAATGAAAAGGTCCCCCTTAAAACAAGTGAGAGCCAGGAGAATCCATGCCATGCCAAAGTTAGTGCTGCATAGCCACAATTGTCTTTTGCAACTGGGGATGGGTGGCACTGACTCCATGGCCCACACAATATAGAAATCTCTCAGAGATCTTGTCAAACACCCTGACCTCTTCAGGGGATATTCCAACAGGCAACCAGAGAGTGTGAAGGATGGGCTGTGGGCTCAGGATTGCAGAGGAAAATTTTTCACTTTTGCACCATGCAGCATGGGAACCCAGAGATGAGAGAGAATTCCTTGGAACAGAAGAAGAGAGACTTCATGGCTCTCAAAGAGGTCCTTTGTTCTCTCCTTACTCACAGAAAACCCATGGCAGACTCCCTAGTTAGGGAGTGTCTCCCTTCCCCATTGGCAACAGGCACATTCTGTTTAGTTGCTCCTTACCTGATCTCTGTTCTCTTTCTTTATCTTTCTCATTCTCACAGTTTGCCTCTGTGGATAAAGTGTACCTTTGCTTTTTTTCTCTTTGTGTTCAATTTCCTCAACTTCACTTCAGTTTAACTTTTCTCCTTCTGGACAGGAGCTTTTGGCGAAAGTTGCCTCTAGTTGTTCATCTTGCCCCCTCTTGTTATGTTACAATTGTATTTGACAGTATTCAACTCTAAACATTGTTTATCAGTATTAAAAATTTCATTATAAATCAGTTATTCCTTCATTTTCAATATAATTCTCTGTTTATTTCCCTGTATGAATAAAAATACCTCTATTATATTTGTCACTCAATATGTTTGTTTCATTGGTTTATGGTCAAAAGTTGTTTGATTCTGTCTAGGTGAGTATTCATTAAAATTGTAACTTCAGCATCTATTTATTGATGAATATATATTACATTTGTGTGAGAGAGATTTTTTGTAATTTGAAGGGAAGTTATAAAAAGTTTTATAAGTGTATCTGTAAGATATTGTTTTTATTCTAATTATTGTAAAATGAATCATATAAAATTTACAATTTAATTATTCATATCAGTCATGTTAATAATATTTACAATTTTATGCAGTGTATGTCTACAATTTACACATCTTGCAAGACTTAAATTCAATTATATGAAGCAAATACCTATTTTGCCATTGCCTAACCCCTGACAAATATCATTCGTTTATTTTATTTCCAGGAGTGTAACTACTTCAGAAATATTATATAAGTATATATAAGTGTAATCATACAGCATCTGTATATCGGTGACTTACATTTAAATAATATACATAATGTCATCAGGGTACATATCTCTACTGCATATATTATAAGATTATCTGCTTCTGAAAAGCTGAAAACTAAAACATTATATTTATATTCCAAATTGTACGTATTGGTAAGGGCAGTTTGGATTACTTTCATTTTTTTTTTTGAATATTGGCATGATAAATGTGAGTTTGTAAACAGCTATTAGAAAATAGAAAATGCAAAAATTTATACCTATGTCTCTTCTGATTTATTGATTTAGTTGCCGAACTTTTTGTCAGTACAAAACTACTTTGATTACTATAGCTTTTTAATGTTTTGAAATCAGAAAGTGTGATATCTATAACATTGTTTCTCTTTCTAATAATTGTTGGGAACTCTGTAGAGACTTAGGATTCCACAGAATTTGGTGGGGTGACTTTTTATTTTTGCAAAAAAAAATGGTAGTTTTTAAAAAATTGCATTTAATCAACAAATCATTTTGAGCAGTATGGGCATCTTCTCAGCATCAAATCTTCCAATGCTTGAACAAGACATTATTTCCATATATTCATGGATATATTTCTGTTCCTCTGTCATTGATTTATACCTCTAATCCATTTTGGTCAGAAATGTAAGTGTATAAACTTTCAATGTTTAAACTTGTTTAACACTTGTTTGTTACAGAATAGGTTGTATTTCCAGGAAATTTTTTCATGAGCTATTGAGAAGATTATATGTTCTGATTTTGTATGTCTCTTTACCCCTGTTAGGGCTAATTGCTTTATAGTATTTTCAAATCCTATTTACTTATTAATAATATGACTGAATGTATTATTTATTACTGAAAGTAGAATTTTGAAGTATTCTATTATTATATAACTTTTTATTTCTTGCTGCAATTCTGTCAATGTCTTCCTTACATCTTTGTGACCTTTAATTCAAGAAAAAATGTATATATTATGTATGAATGTGTATGTATATAATATATATAAAATTTATAGTTCCATTGCACCCAGGATGTTTTTATTATTTAATGTCTTTTGCCTCTTGTGACAGTATTTAAAGTATTTTTTAAAATACATAATATAGACATATTTTTACATAGAAAAATATTATATATTATGTATGTGTATATTATAAAAATATGTATATATCATATATGTGTAATATATATATGTATATATATGTATATATGTACACATATAATTTATAGTCCTGATTATACCCAGGACATTTTTATTACTTAATGTCCTTTGTCTCTTGTGGCAGTATTTAAAATATTTTTTAAAAATATAGTATTTTTGACATAAAATGTGAGGTGCCTAACATAATTATGACTTCCTATGCTTTCATGTTGTTAACATCTTTTTTGGCATGTTTTTCTTTCCTGCCAATTTTAGTATATTGCTTTTATGAGATATGAAGTTGAGACTTTTGTGCACCATATAGTTGGATTTTCTTTCTTTCTTTTTTTTTTTTTTTTGTAGAGATAGAGTCTCACTGTACCACCCTTGGGTAGAGTGCCGAGACATCACACGGGTCACAGCAACCTCTAACTCTTGAGCTTACGCGATTCTCTCCCCTTAGCCTCCCGAGCAGCTGGGACTACAGGTGCCCGCCACAACACCCGGCTATATAGTTGGATTTTCAATAGTCTTTTTTGAATGTATGTATTTTAAGTAGAGCATCTATTCCATCAATTTTATATAATGTTTTAGAAAGGAAGAACTTACTCTTTACCTATGATTGTTTTCTACACTTGTCACAAATTTCTCTTTTTCTCTCATGGTATCCTTTGTGTCTCATTGACTTTTAGTGACATACTATACATTTTCCTCTCTATATCTCTATAAATATTCTTTATGTTTATCAAGAATATAAATATTTTCTTTGAGAATTTTCTAAAATCTTTTGGATTTGCAACACATATTAAAATGTTACAACTTATCATCAGTTCTATATAAACCTTTTTTGTCTTTCCAATTTTATACCACAATTAAAATGCTTTATGCAATATTATTGTAATATGACAAGTATTTTTATTTGCATATTAAAATAGAAAGTTACATATTTTTTATGGAAGACAGAAACCAGTCTTTTGAAAGGCCACAAAAGGCTACATGTATGAAAATATGTGCCCCTAATTTTATTCATTTTTAATGGGGAATCCACTAAATGTGTTTTACTACAAACACCATAATATGTATTAGAGAGGAAGGAGGTATTTGGTGGGAAATATAACAAACTTTCCTTTGACTTCTATGTAATTTTTGGTATTGTGCACATTGGGTGTGCTATAAACTTTTAAACATTTATAAGAGTTCCCAAAAGTCAGGTTTGTCAACATAATTTCAAGTTTATACATTTGTGAGGGTATTAAGATTTTTTGTATTCTACTGTACTTTCTTGCTTCTGTGCTTGGTATAACTTTATGAGTTTCAAAAGTGAGATTAAATTGTTGTTTTTATTTCTTTTAGAATTGTCTTCTCATTACACCCCAGACATTTTGTCAGAGTATATTAAAAAGGATTCATTCCAAAAAATGATAATGACAAAACATGGAAACTGTGGCGTTGAAAATTTATGCCTAAGGAAAGAGCGTGAAAGAATGGGTGAGCATAAGCAGCAGAAAAAGTGTTATCATGGACTAGCCCACAGTTTAACAAGTACATATAGGACAATAATTCAAGATAATAAATATGTAGAAGTCATTAGTAAATCTACAAATATAAGTAGGCATAAGGTGAGACATACTAGAAAGAAAATATTCAAATGTAACAAATGTGGCAAAGTCTTTAATGACAGGTCAAATCTTTCTGAACCTAAGAAAGTTAACACAGGACAGAAACACTATAAATGTCAACAATGTGGTAAAATTCTCAACCAGTTCTCTGTATTTAATGCACATAAAAGAATTCACACTGGAAAGAAACCATACAAATGTGAAGAATGTGACAAATCCTTTAACCAGTGCTCACATCTTAGAAGACATTAGAGAATTCATACTGGAGAGAAACCCTACAAATGTGAACAACGTGACAAAGCCTTTAGCCAGTGCTCAAATATTGCAAGACATAAGAGAATTACTACTGAAGAGAAAACCTACAAATGTGTAGAATGTGGCAAAACCTTTTTACTGGTGCTCAAACCTTACTATCCATAAGAGAATTCATACTGAAGAGAAACCCTACAAATGTGAAGAATGTGGTAAAACCTTCAACCAGTGCTCAGAACTTACAATACATAACAGAATTCATACTGAAGAGAAACCCTTAAGATGTGAAGAATGTGGCAAAGCCTTTAAGCAGTGCTCACATCTTAGAGGACATAAGAGAATACATACTGGAGAGAAACCCTATTAATGTGAAGAATGCAGCAAAGTCTTTATTCAGTGCTCAGGTCTTAGAACACATAAGAGAATACATACTGGAGAGAAACTTTATAAATGTGAAGAATGTGGCAAGCCTTTAAGAAGTGCTCACATCTTACAGCACATGAGGCAATTCACACTGGAGAAAAACCCTAAAAATGTGAAGAATGTGGCATCTTCAACAGATGTTCACACAAAACTCTACATAAAGAATTTATACCAAAGACAAATGTTACAAATGTGAAATGTTGCAACATCTTCAATAACTGCTGACACTTTAGTCAACAAAAAAGAAGTTATACAAGATAAAAGAAGGATAAATGTAATAATTGTAAAAACGGTTTTCCAAAGTATTAGCACTACAAAGCACAAGAGTACATACATTGAAAGACAATAATAAAATTTTACAGTGGAGAAATCATTTTACATACATCACAGATCTGATTGGACATGCCAATGCTTCCTGAAAAATTATTCAAAATCACAGAATTTTTATTTGGAATTTAATAAATATAAATGTGGAAAAATATTTGTGCAAAGCATATACCTTAGAAAATGAGAAATTATTGATACTTAGAATACTTTACAGATGTAATAATTGGAATAAAAAATAATCATAACTCTAGTCCAAATAAATATCAAGTTTTTCACAATAGAGTACACTAAGGCACTAAGACTTTCACACATTATGCTAAACAACATTGTTGATCAGAGTGAATAATATACTTAAAATAGTTTGGTAAGTAATTTTAAGTTTAAAAGGCAGATTTAGATTTTCTGACTGTCAATTATGTCTAACATAGGCGTTTTTGGGTCATAGTTGAGCTAAAAATGTAATGCTTTTTGCATTTTTAACAAGCAGATATTAATGTAATTTAACTCACAATGCAGTAATGCTATGCTTTTATTTCTAGTGTTTATGTGAAAAATGAGGTTAATTGTTGCTATGTCAGAACTATTAGAGGTCTCTGCATATTGTTAGGTGATATTCATTTACTTTTTAGGAAATTAAAAACACTGAAATGTAAAATGCATGAAACAGAGATGTGCCTTGTGATTGACACATAATAAGTATTTTAAGTGATGCATGAAGTATTATACAGGCTAATATATTTTTCATCATTGCAGTAAGAAGGAACAATAATTATAATTTTAGAAGTAAATGATTTTATTAATTGTGCATTAGTCTAATAAAATACACTTGATTTTGAATTTTTTGACTTTATATGTGAACTCAACTACTTTTATTCGATTAAAATTTTTTTAATGTGTTTTTTTAATGTGTTGAGTGTTGTAGATTGAATGAAGCATTATTTTGCCACAAACATTAACCTATCTCGTATTACTTACTCAATGTTGTAGGTAATGGATAGTAACAATGTAATATTGGGTTACATAGTAAAATAACATCTCTTGTGATTCATTTTCCTAGCTGCTTTAAATTTCAAATAATTTCAAAAATAATGTTCCAATAGGTTAAATTTTTCTTATCTTTTCTGTTACATTGTTGCCACAGTGGTTATAATGAAGATTGTCTAGTATAATAAAAAGCCATACATTTCTTAACTACAAATGGGTATAATATTCTATCCTACTTTTTTTTTTTTTTTTTTGCATTTTTTGGCCAGGACTGGGTTTGAATCTGCCACCTCCGGCATATGGGGCCAGCGCTCTACTCTGTTGAGCCACAGGCACGGCCCTATCCTACATTTTTCTTTGAACATGCAACCTCACTGGTTTTAGAAACACACATTTTTTTTTAATTTCCATACAAATAACTATAGAAATATGTCATTCTAATGAAAAATTTTAGATGCAACAGAATTAGAGAGCAGGTAATTATGTTTCTGTGAACGTGGTTGTATGACAACTTTTAAAGAAAAAAATGGTAAAAACATATTTTAAAATATATTGGTGATTTACTGATGAACTAGAAACATTGAAGCTTCTGAAAGTACATATTTCTTTTATGCCTTACATTCAATTAATTCTTCTAAAATCTAAGAACTCCAGCTCAGAATCTTCCCTGTGCAAGTTCTCTGTTTTTACTTATTACTCTTGCCTGATGTAACATATAATTTTCTTATTTCAAAGTTTATGAAGTGTTCTTTATATAATCTGCTCAAGGATTATAAGAATAATTTTTATAAAATTAAGGGTGCTAATAACATAATAAGAAAATGAAAGTAACTTCCTAGTCTATTAACTTACATTTTAGTCTCTCAGTACATTCTATATTTTTCTTCTAAATTGGCAAATCCTATTTAAGCCACTTTTGCCCTGGTTCTGTTTCTTTCAATTTTTGTCATTGACATAGTTGAGTATTTACTTCATTAATCTATTTTGTCCAGGTAAACACTAGGAAGTCTTCATTAATTATGAGGTTGTTTTAAAATTTGAGTGGAGGGAACAATTATAGGACAGTGATAGGTATGTAATAGATGCCTTAAAATTAGCATTAAATAATTCTGGAGGAGTTTGTAACTGTAAGGAAGAGATTAACAATATCCCAGGTGAATAAATCTCCCTAATTCTGCATGTGGAGAGAGGACACCTTCACATCAACAAATTCTCTAAATTTATAAAAGAAAATTCTGTGTCTTAAATTTTCTAGTTATGTCCAGTTTTTTTCTATCTCTTTTTCTTCATTACCAGCCATAAATATATCACAGCCATGCTTCTTTTTTCCAGGGATGTGCCTACAACTTGCTCACTGTTCCCCACACTACATGCAATTTCTCATAATACTCTAAAATTTCTCAGGAGAAGTTTCACAATTTTTAATTTGATAAAAATTATCTTGAACCAAAGAATTTGAGGCCATTTATGTTATAAATGCACCATTCTGATTACTTAAGAGAAATAAGTGTGAATGGGTATCCCTTATAATAAAAGTCTTAAAGAAAGTACAAAGATAAATAATTCTGACTGCCATAGATTTAAATCAGGGGTGGCATTTGTGACTCAGTGAGTAGGGTGACTGCCTCATATACCAAGGGTGGCAGGTTTGAACCCAGCAACAAAAAATAGCCGGGCGTTGTGGTGGTTACCTGTAGTCCCAGATACTTGGGAGGCTGAGACAAGAGAATCAGCTAAACCCAAGAGCTAGAGTTTTCTGTGAGCTGTGATGCCACAGCACTGTACCGGGGCCAACAAAATGAAACTCTGTCTCTTAAAAAAAAAAAATCAGGCAGTCAGTACTGTATGTATTTGATCCTAGTACATAGTGTCAAATATATGAAAATTTAAAAATTAAAGAATTTATAACCATATGATGCTTATGGTAAACACCACATAAAAAACACATTAGAATCTGGAAAGAAAGTTCCAAGTGAAGAACTTTGGAAGTGAAGAAGTTTGAGTTTAGTTTTCATGAAATATGTAGTATAACACGTTTCCACATAGAATCTGTTGATGAGTGTATAATTTTAGTGTTAGAAAACAATATGTGTGAATTATATTATTCAGTCTCCTTCTATTGCAATGTTAGAAATTTATTTTACATTGTTTTATTTTCCTTTAATTCAATGGGTGCAGCACAAAGTCCATGGTTTTCATACTTACCTCATCTAACTGTGGCTAAGGTTTTGGTTATTCTCTGTAAAGGAATGTCAGGGATCATGGTAAGTTTTTCTTGAACATTTTATCAGTAATTTTGGATTCTATCTTGTTTTCTATGTTTGCAGTGACCAGAGATATGATGGTAAACACCACATACCTCTTTAGCATCTTCCATACCATAAGCACCAGGAATGTCAGGTGACCTGAACTAAAAGCTTTAAAGCACATTGGTAACTCTCAACGTCTTATGCTGGATGCTAAACGTGCTGTTATATATCAGTGTTCCTTTGCTTATAACTGACATATAATGAAAAGACAAACACTATCACTAAAATTATACATTTTTGATACTGCTCAGCTAAACTTACGCCAAAGACTAAGGCTTAGTATTTCAAACATTGCTATAGTTCAATGGTTTTATTTATTTGTTTAAATTGACAGATAACATATGTATTTAATTCGCAAAAAATAATGTTTTGACTTACATATACATTGCATAATCCATAATTCTAGCTAATCAACAAAAGCTTTACTTCACATAGTTATAACATTTTTGATAAAGAACACTTAACACTGTCTTCCCATAGTTTGAAAATTTGTATATCATTATTAACTATAAACATCATGCTGTACAATAAATCTCTTAAATTTATTCTTTCTATCTAACTGAAATTTGTATTCTTTGAAAAACATTCCCTCATGCTACTATTCGCTAAAATTCTTTCTGGTGGCACCGTTCTTCTCTCTACTTCAATAAGAGCAAATTGTTTGGATTTAACAAATGAATCAGATTAGGAGGTATATGTCTTATTTCAATTAACATGTTCTCCAAGTTCCCTCATGTTATTTAAAAAGATATGATTTTTCTTTTTGTTAATGAATATTATTTAATTTTGTACACATATCCCATTTTTTATTCATTTTCAGTTATTGATATGCAGGTTGATATTGTACCTTGGCTATTGTGAATAGTGGCACAATAAACCTGGAAGTCAAGATGTCTTCTTACAATACTAATTCCAATTTGTGGGGATATGCTTTCAATATTGTTGTTGCTGTATCATATGTTAGTTCTATTTTTAATTCTGAAAGAAATCATTATACTGTTTTTCATGATCTACTGGTTTATATTCACATGAACTATGTGAAAAAAAATTTCCCTCATTTCCATGTTTGCCAAACCTTGTTGCAGCCTATTTTTATAAAATACTCTGTTTCCCCAAAAATAAGACAGTGTCTTATATTAAGGTGTGCTCCCAAAGATGCGGTAGGTCTTATTTTCAGGGGACGTCTTATCTTTCCTGTGAGTAGGTCTTATTTTTGGAGGATGTCTTATTTTAGGGGAAACAGTGTAGCAGTTATTTTAACAAAATTGAGTTGAGAACTTATAGCAGACTTGATTTCCCTTTCCCTGATGATTACTGACTTTGAGCATGTTCTCATATGTACACTGTCCATTTCTAGGTATCCTTTTGACAAATATCTATTTAAGTCTATTTTCCATTTTTCATTTTAGTGTGCTTAAATAATAGTTTTATATATTTTGAGGGTTTAGGTGATGATTTTACACAGAAATAAAGTGTGAATAATTCAAATCTGGGTAATTGGGGTATCCAATACTTCAGATATTTATCACTTTATGTTAAGAACATTCTAATTGTACTCTTTTAGTTATTTTAAAGTATATCTTAGCTTATTGTTGATTATAGTCACTTTGTTGTGCTATCAAATGTTATTCAGTCTAACTATACTTTTGCACCTATTAAACAACCTCAAATTATCCCCTGCTACACTTCCTAGCCTCTGGTAAACATATTCTCCTCTTTGTCTCTGTAAAACCAAATTTGAATATTTAGCTCCCATTTATGATTGAGAACATGTGAGTTCTCTCTATCTATGCTTGGATTATTTAACTTAACATCATGTTCTTCAGTTTCATTCATATTGTTGCAAATGGCAGGATTTTTTTTTGGCTATATAACATGCCATGGTGTGTATGTACCATAGTTTTTCTGTCAATAAGTTGATCAACACTTAGGCTGATTTTCTATCTTAGATATTGTGAATAATGCCATAATAAACATGAGAGTGGCTCAGTGCCTATAGCTCAAGAGGCTTAAGGTGCCAGCCATCTACACCAGAGCTGGCAGGTTCAAATCCAGTCCGAGCCTGCCAAACAACAACTATAGCCAAAAAATATCCAGGTGTTGGGGTGTGTGCCTGTAGTCCCAGCTACTTGGGAGGCTAAGGCAAGAAAATCACTTAAGCCCAAGAGTTGGAGGTTGCTGTGTGCTGTGACGCCATGGCACTCTACCCAGGGTGACAGTTTGAGGCTGTCTCAAAAAAAAAAAAAAATCAGAGCATCCATATTCTGTTCACACAATGAATTATCCTTTGTTAGTTATATAACTAGGAGTGGGATAGCTTTTTTAGTTATTTAGGGAACCTGCATACTCTTTTGCATGGTAGTTGCATTATGTTACATTCCTGGCAGGAATGTTCCCCTTTCTCCAGATTCTCTTCAGCACTCATTATTGCCTGTACTGTTTGTTGATAAAAGGCATTCTAACTGGGGTGAGATGTTATTTCATTGTAGTTTTGATTTGCATTTATCTGCTGGTGAATGATGCTCAGTATTTTTAATATACCTGAAGGCCTTTTGTATGTTTTCTTCTGAGAAATGTCTTTTGATGTATTGCCCATTTTTAATAGAATTATTTATTGTTTTCCTACTGAGTTGTGGGAGCTCCTATAATATTCTAGCTATCAATCCCTTATCAGATGGATATTTTGCAAATATTTTCTCCCAATTTGTGGATTGCATCTGCACTTCGTTGTTTCCTTTGTAGTACAGAACTTTTCTCATTTATCTAATTTTCCCTTGGTTGCCTGTACTCTGGGAGTATTACTCAAGAAGCCCTTGCCCTTTGTACAAATGCTTTAAGTATTTTTTAGTAGTTACCCAAACTCAGGTCTTAAATTTGAGTTTTTAAAATATATATATATATATATATTTTTTTTTTTTTTTTTGAGAAAGAGTCTCACTATGTTGCCCTTGGTAGAGTGCTGTGGCATCATTACTCACATCAACCTCAAACTTTTGGGCTTAAGCAATTCTCTTACCTCAGCCTCCCAAATAGATGGAACTACAGTCACCCACCACAATGCCTGGCCATTTTTTTTGTTGTTGTTGTTTTAGTTGTCATTGTTGTTTAGGAGGCCTGGGCCAGGTTCTAACCCACCAGCCCCAGTGTATGTGGCTGGCACCCTAACCACTGAGCTACAGGCCCTGAGTGGAGTATTTAACAAATATTGGTTTGATATTTGTATGTGAAGAGAGATAAGGGTCTAGTTTTATTCTTATGTATATAGAGACTCAGTTTTCCCAGTATCATTTTATAAAGAGACTGACATTTCCTTACAGTATGTTGTTGCTTGCTTGAAGGTAAGTTTACTATAGATATGTGAATTTATTTCTGGGTTCCCTATTTTTTTTTCCATTGGTCTATGTGTCTCTTTTTGCCAGCACTATGCTCTTTTAGTGGCTACAGTCTATTGTATAGTTTTAAGTCAGAGTACCCAATTCCTTCAGTTTTATTTTTTTTCAGAATGGCTTTTGCTATTCTGGGTCTCTTTTGGTTCCATATATATATATTTTCCATTTTGTTTTGAGTAGTATTGATATTTTGACAATATTGTTTATTTGTATTTCTTTTTTTTTAATTTTTGGAGCATAGAGTATCTTTTTTTAGGTTTTATTTTTTTATTAATTTTTTTATTAAATCATAGCTGTGTACATTAGTATGATCATGGGGCACCATACACTTGGTTCATAGACCGTTTGACACATTTTCATCACACTAGTTAACATAGCTTTCCTGGCATTTTCTTAGTTATTTTGCTAAGACCTTTAAATACCACATTTACTAAGATTCACATACACCCTTGTAAGATACACCACAGGTGTAATCCCATTAATCCCCCTCCCTCCACCTACCTCACCCCCTCCCTCCCCTCCCTTTCCCCCTTCTCCCTATTCTTAGGTTGTAACTGGGTTATAGCTTTCATGTGAAGGTCCTACATTAGTATCATAATAAGGGTGAATACATTGGGTACTTTTTCTTCCATTCTTGAGACACTTTACTAAGAAGAATATGTTCCAGCTCCATCCATGTAAACATGAAAGAGGTAAAGTATCCATCTTTCTTTAAGGCTGCATAATATTCCATGGTGTACATATACCACAATTTATTAATCCATTCGTGGATCGATGGGCACTTGGGCTTTTTCCATGACTTAGCAATTATGAATAGGGCTGCAATAAATATTCTGATACAACTATCTTCGTTGTGATGTGATTTTTGGTCTTCTGCTTATATGCCCAGTAGAGGGATTACAGGATTGAATGGCAGATCTATTTTTAGATCTCTAAGTGTTCTCCATATCTCTTTCCAAAAGGAATGTATTAATTTGCATTCCCACCAGCAGTGCAAAAGTGTTCCCTTTTCTCCACATCCGCACTAACGTCTCTGGTCTTTTGATTTTGTGATGTACGCTAGTCTCACTGGAGTTAGATGATATCTCAAAGTAGTTTTGATTTGCATTTCTCTGTTGATTAAAGATGATGAGCATTTTTTCATATGTCTGAAGGCTGTGCGCCTGTCTTCTTCAGAGAAGTTTCTCTTCAAGTCCCTTGCCCAGCCTGCGATGGGATCCCTTGTTCTTTTCTTGCTAATGCGTTTAAGTTCTCTGTGGATTCTGGTTATTAAACCTTTGTCAGAGACATAATCTGCAAATATCTTTTCTCATTCTGAGGGCTGTTTGCTTGTTTACTTACTGTGCTCTTGGCTGTGCAGAAGCTTTTTAGTTTGATCAAGTCCCAAAAGTGTATTTTTGAAGCAGCTTCAATTGCCTGGGGGGTCCTTCTCATAAAAAACTCGCCCAACCCAATTTCTTCAAGGGTTTTCCCTGCACTCTCTTCTAGTATTTTTATAGTTTCATGTCTTAGGTTTAAATCTTTAATCCAATGAGAGTCTATCTTAGTTAACAGTGACAGGTGTGGGTCCAATTTCAGTCTTCTGCAGGTTGCCAGCCAGTTCACCCAGCACCATTTGTTAAATAGGGAATCTTTTCCTATTGAATGTTTTTAATTGGCTTGTCAAAGATTAAATAATGGTAATTAGCTGGATTCATCTCTTGGTTCTCTATTCTGTTCCAGACATCTACTTCTCTGTTTTTGTGCCAGTACCATGCTGTTTTGATCACTATTGATTTGTAGTATAGTCTGAGGTCTGGTAGTGTGATTCCTCCAGCTTTGTTTTTATTTTTGAGTAATGTCTTTGCTATTCGAGGTTTTTTCTGATTCCATATAAAATGAAGTATTGTTTTTTCAAGATCTTTAAAGTATGACATTGGAGCTTTAATGGGGATTGCGTTGAAATTATATATTGCTTTGGGTAGTATGGACATTTTAACCATGTTGATTCTTCCCAACCATGAGCATGGTATATTTTTCCATTTGTTAACATTCTCAGCTATCTCTTTTCTTAGAGTTTCATAGTTCTCTTTATATAGATCTTTCACGTCCTTTGTTAGATAAACTCCCAAGTATTTCATCTTCTTTTGCACTACTGTGAAAGTGTTAGAGTCCTTAATTGTTTTTTCAACTTGACTATTGTTGGTATATATAAAGGATACTGATTTATGAATGTTGATTTTGTAACCTGAGATGCTGCTGTATTCCTTGATCACTTCTAAGAGTTTTGTAGTAGAGTCCCTAGTGTTTTCCAGATATACAATCATATCATCTGCGAAGAGTAAAAGTTTGATCTCTTCTGACCCCATGTGGATACCCTTGATCACCTTTTCTTCCCTAATTGCAGTGGCTAAAACTTCCATTACAGTGTTAAAGAGCAATGGAGACAATGGGCAGCCTTGTCTGGTTCCTGATCTGAGTGGAAATGATTCCAATTTAACTCCACTCAATATAATATTGGCTGTGGGTTTGCTGTAGATGGCCTCTATCAGTTTAAGAAATGTCCCTCTATACCAATTTTCTTAAGTGTTCTGATCATGAAGGGATATTGGATGTTATCAAAAGCTTTTTCTGCATCGATTGAGAGAATCATATGGTCTTTGTTTTTTAATTTGTTTATGTGCTGAATTACGTTTATAGATTTACGTATATTGAACCAGCCTTGAGACCCTGAGATAAAACCGAGTTGGTCATGATGTATGATTTGTTTGATATGTTGCTGGATTCTGTTTGTTAGAATCTTGTTGAATATTTTTGCATCTATATTCATTAGTGATATGGGTCTCTAATTTTCTTTTGTTGTTGGGTCTTTTCCTGGTTTGGTGATCAGGGTGATGTTTGCTTCATAGAATGTGTTGGGTAGTCTTCCTTCTTTTTCTACCTTTTGGAACAGGTTGAGTAGCATAGGTACTAATTCCTCTTTCAAGGTTTGGTAGAAGTCTGACGTGTAACCATCTGGTCCCAGGCTTTTCTTTTTGGGGAGATTTTGTATGGTTGATTATATTTCTGAACTTGATATGGGCCTTTTCAACGTTTCTACTTGATTTTGATTAAGCCTTGGAAGGTGATGAGCTTCCAAGTATTGGTCAATTTCCTTCAGATTTTCGTATTTCTGAGAGTAAATTTTCTTGTAATATTCGTTAAGGATTTTTTAGATTTCTGAGGAGTCTGTTGTTATTTCGTCTTTGTTGTTTCTGATTGATGAGATTAGAGATTTTACTCACTTTTTCCTTATTAGGTTGGCCAAAGGTTTATCTATTTTGTTGACCTTTTCAAAAAACCAGCTTTTTGATTTATTGATCTGTTGTATTATTCTTTTGTTTTCAATTTCAATTAGTTCTGCTCTGATTTTGGTTATTTCTTTTCTTCTACTGGATTTGAGGTTGGAGTGTTCTTCCATTTCCAGTCTTTTGAGATGTCCCATTAAGTTTCTTACTTCTTCTCTTTCCATTCTCCTGAGGAAGGCTTGCAGTGCTATAAATTTCCCTCTTAGAACTGCCTTTGCGGTGTCCCAGAGGTTCTGATAGTTTGTGTCTTCATTGTCGTTTTGTTCCAGAAATTTGGCAAATTCCTTCTTGATCTCATCTCTGACCCAGCTATCATTCAGCATAAGGTTATTTAACTTCCAGGTTTTTGTATGTGTATGCAGATTCCTGTTGTTACTCATCTCAAGTTTTATTCCCCGATGGTCCAAGAAGATGCATGGAATAATTTCTATTCCTTTAAATTTACTGAGGTTAGACTTGTGACGTAAAGTGTGATTGATTTTGGAGTAAGTTCCGTGGGCTGATGAGAAGTATGTGTATTCAGTTTTGTTGGGATGAAATATTCTGTAGATGTCTGCTAAATCTAAATGTTGGATGGTTAGATTTAAATCTAGAAAATTTACTCAGCTTTTTGTTGGAGGATCGATCCATCACTGCCAAAGGAGTGTTAAAATCTCTGACTATTATGGAGTTGGAGGAAATCAAGTTGTTCATGTCTGTCAGAGTTTCTCTTATAAATTGAGGTGCGTTCTGGTTGGGTGCATAGATATTAATAATTGAAATCTCATCATACTGGGTCTTACCCTTAACAAAAATGAAGTGACCATTTTTGTCCTTCCTTCCTTTTGTTGGTTTAATGCCTATTGTATCCGAAAATAAAATTGTAATACCTGCTTTTTTTCTGGTTACCATTTGCCTGAAATATGGATGACCATCCTTTCACCCTGAGTCTGTATTTGTCTTTTAAATTAAGATGTGACTTTTGTATGCAACATATATCTGGCCTGAGTTTTTGTATCCAGTCAGCTAACCTATGTCTCTTTAGAGGGCAGTTTAAGCCATTCACATTAATGGAGAGTATTGATAAGTTTTGTGAAATTATGGGCATTGAATTTTTCAAAAGTCCAGTGGGCATTTTTAATCCTTTTTGCCATTGTTGAAGTTGGAGTTTGATCAGAAGTTTCTGAGTGAGTTTACTTTTGTAGTAGAGGATTGGGTTGTTTATTATGGAGGAGAGGTCTGATTATATACTGAAGAGCTGGGTTGCTTATGGCAAATTTCTTCAGCATATGAATGTCATTAAAGTATTTAATTTCTCCACCATAAATGAAATTCAGTTTAGCTGGGTACAAGATCCAGGGTTGAAAGTTATTTAGCTTTTGGAGATTAAACGTTGATGATCACCCTCTTCTGGCTTGAAAAGTTTCAGCAGAGAGATCTGCAGTCATTCTAATATTCTTCCCTTTGAAGGTAATAGTTTTCTTTCGCCTGCTGCTTCGAGAATTTTCTCCTTCATATTAACTTTAGTGAAGTTAATTATGATATGCCTGGGGGATGTCTTATTGGGGTTGAGTCGTGCTGGGGTTCTGAAGCTGTCTGCTATCTGAATTTCAGGTTCTCTAGGCATGTCTGGAAAATTCTCTTTCATAATTTCATGCAGAAGGGCCTCTGCGCCCAGTGAGGCCACTTCATCTGTTGCAGGAATTCCTATGAGTCAGATATTTGACTTCTTTGAGTTATCCCAGAGCTCTCTGAGAGGGTGATCCATTTTTTGGTCTCCATTTCTCTTCCTCTTTGAGAGTTTTGGAGGGTTCAAAGGCTTTATCTTCAATGGTGGAAATTCTTTCTTCTGCTTGGTCCATTCTTGCTGAGGGATTCTACTCTATTTTTCATATCTTTTAGGGCTGCAAATTCTTGCCTCAGTGTGTCTAAGTCTTTGGCGGTTTTGTCTTTAAATTCGTTAAATTCATGAGACAGCTTTTGAATTTCTCCATGAATTCCTAGTTCCATTTTGTTAATCTTGTTTGCCATCCAAATTCTGAATTTGATTTCTGACATCTCAGCCAGTTGTTTGTGAATGGGATCTTCAATCACATCTGCTGTATCTTTCCTTGGAGGGCTTGATCTATTCTGGTTATTCATGTTACCAGAGTTTTTCCACTGATTCCCCCCCATGATTGTTTTACTCCCTTTGATTTATCCCCTGGTGTTTTGTCAAAGACCCGTACAGTGCTGTGGCCTGAGAAATTGGAGCCCTGTTTCGTGTAAAGGGGCTAAGTGATTCTGTCTTGTTTTCAGCTGGTTTCTATTTGACCCTAGTGAAACAGTTACTCTGGGTTGAAGTCTCAGCTGTGGAGAAATACCAGCAATTAAGTCACCCCACCCACCACAGGCAACAAATGGAAAAGGAAAATCAAACCTTCCTACAGCCACACACCCAGGGTACCACCTGGATAGTCCCCAGGTGAGTGGCTTAGTTCAAAAGGTCCAAATCAATTGTCTCAGTCAGTAGCTGCTTTGGGTGGAAGAGTCAAGAGGTCCCTGGGAACTGGATCACAGGGGTCTGGTGACTGCTCTAATATGGCTTGCTCTAGTGCTACATGGAGTCAGGAGGAGCCACCCAGTAAATAGATCAGTCTGGGAAGATTGATGCCTCCTTTCCCACCTTGCAGCTCTGTCACACCCAGTCTCTGCTAGCCCCACAGGGCTGTGACCCAGTCAGTTGTCTGCAGTAATCAGATACTCCATGGCTTTTCACCTGCCTAATTCACAGGGTATTCTGTGTCTGCTCATCTAGGCTGCTACTCTCTGTCTTTATCCAGCAGGGGGTGGTGTGGCCTGTCAACCTCGGGCACTTGATGGAGGCTGGAGGTGTTCACTCAGTTCCAGCCCCACCCTTAATTTATGATACTGGGTGAATGGAACAACCCTGTGGGAGTTTGTTTCTGACCCTGCTAGATTTCTCTGCAGAGGAGAGGCTGATTTGAGTTCCCAGAACCTGTGCCTCAGGCCCTGTCTTTAGTCTTGTGGGTTTGTATTCGCAGCATGATCAGTTGTCGGCTGTAGCCTCTTGGCCTCCTTTGTCTATAGACTGGTGATCCTCTGAGGTCCAGGTGCATCCTAGGCTCAGTAAAGCCATCCTCTGGATCAGCCCCACCTTGGGAGTTTCCCAGCTCTGTGGGTTTATTTTCTAGTCCCCATGTTCCACCCAGGTCAGTGCCGCCTCAGGCAAACCCTTTACTCATGGCGCCTGTGTTTCAGTCCCAGGTCTGTTCCATGGTGGTTTCCATCTGAGAAGATGCTCAGCCTTATCTGGTTGCCCAGGAAGATAGGAGGAGAGGCTATGGGATATCTGGGGGTGGGCCTTGTTATTGCTGAAGATGGCTATTTTTCTGCACCTCAGGGCACCACTGCTTCAGTGTGATTCCCTCTTAGCTGACCGTCATCTTCTTGCTCCTTTGCTACAGAGTCAGCACTGGCCAGCTGCAGTCCAGGTCCTGTCTACACCTCTCAAGAGTTCATCCAAGAATCTGGACTCCTGGGGGGGGTAGGTCTCCAGATCACGGAGCGAGACTGGAGGGGAGTGCTAGGAGCTCAGAGTTGTAGGTCGTAACACCGAGCTTATTGAGACAAAATGAAGAAATAAACAGATACAAAGGTTACCAGGCACACGGGCCCATAGATACAGAGACAGACGGAAGCACATAGACATACAGGCAACAGCCACGACAGCAGCAATGTAAGAACAACTGCAATAAAAATGGTGATAATTGTACAATAATTGAAAGAAAGGAAAAAAAAGAGAGAGAAAAGTGGTGTTAGTAGAAATGTTACAAGAGGTAGAAATGAAAAACATATCTATATAAAAAGTAATAATAAAAAATTATCGAGATCTCCAAGAAAATGGTGAGGAAAAACCAGACAAAAACAAAACAAACAAACAAAACCACGAAAACCAAAACCAAAACAAAACAAAACAAAACAAAAAGGCACCAACTACAAATATATTCTTTTGTATAGAAATATACCTATATAGGGCGGCGCCTGTGGCTCAGTCAGTAGGGCGCCAGCCCCATATACCGAGGGTGGCAGGTTCAAACCTGGCCCCAGCCAAACTGCAACCAAAAAATAGCCGGGCGTTGTGGCGGGCGCCTGTAGTCCCAGCTACTTGGGAGGCTGAGGCAAGAGAATCGCTTAAGCCCAGGAGTTGGAGGTTGCTGTGAGCTGTGTGAGGCCATGGCACTCTACCGAGGGCCATAAAGTGAGACTCTGTCTCTACAAAAAAAAAAAAAAAAAAGGGCGGCGCCTGTGGCTCAGAAATATACCTATATATATCTGTATGTCTGGTGTAGGGATCAACTTTCATAGGACTATATTCATACTACAATATACTTTCAGGACACCAGGTGGCGCTGTGAGTGGTTCCCAGGCTTATACCTGATTTACAGTTTATACTGTTACCATGGTAACCACCTTCCATGGCCGATCACCATTTTGGAATTTCTGTAAAAGTTTGCTGCCTAAGAATTGTGTAACCTCGGCTGTTCTTTTCCAGACAGCACTTGAGATGGACCTTCCCACTCAGTGCAGGTGTCCATGCTTCTTAAGTCTTTCCACTCTGTTCCCAGGTTCTCCTGCAAACTGGCGACTGGAATCAGCTATAGGGGGAGTGGTACTGAGTTTGTGCGGTCGCTGGTGGGTTTGCAGTTTTAGCTGCCATAGCTGGTTCCCGGGGCTGAAGCCAAGTTCACGGCTTTAGCAGCTAAAGCCAGGTCCGCGGCTTCAAGCCCGTTCCCGTGGTTGGAGTGTTCAGGGGACTTATTCTGAGTTTTATGGTTCAGAGTTTCCCTTTTGGATCAGCGCCCTCCAGTTCGCTGCGCAGCTTGAACCGCCAGCCCCCTCCAACACCTGGGGGAAAGGTGCCCACCCTTTTGGGCAGTTCAAAATGTCTGTTTCCTGGACAGGATCCCTTCCCTTCAATTGTCCAACAGATTGCCCAGCTCCCCATGGCTTTGAGTGGCTCTCCTTTCAGATGCCTCCCTCAGTTCAGGAATAAATATTTGTCAATTGGGTTTTGTCAGCATTTACAAGCTGCTGACCTCCGTAGGGGAGGGGCCTGCTGGCCAGCACGGCCGAGCAGGGAAGGATCTCTACAACAGAGTCTGTGGTTTTAAATTACCCCTCATATATAGCAAAACTCCAGTTTGCTGGGCGTCTCCAGCTGTCTGTTTACTCCAATAACCACACACAGGAAAGGTCCAGGCTGCCTTTCCTCTCACCTGATGGCTTGGGAGAGGTGGGTTGCACATCTGTCCTGTCCGCCATCATGCTCTGCCTCTCCAAGCATAGAGTATCTTTCCATTTTTTGTGTCCTTTTCAAATTATTTTATTTTATAGTTTCATTGTAGTAACATTTCACCCCTTTGGTTAAGTTTATTCCTAGGTACTTTTTTTTATTTGTAGCTATGGTATGTGGGATTACCTTTTCAGTTTTTCTGATTATTTATAATTGCATATACAAATACTACTTATCGTGCTATGATAAGGGTGCATCCCACAACTTTATAAATTTGCTTATCAGTTATAATCTTTGTGTGTATGTCTTGAGTTTGGTCTATTTTTAATAGCTATTGGTTTTCTATTGTATAGATATTTGAATTCCTTATGTATTTTGACCATTAACCAATCCTGTAGGATAATATTTAGAAATAAACATATCCTACATCAAGCACACAAAGTGAACCCAGTGTAAGTTAAAAATGGCTTGCTGCTAACACAGAGGCTTAAGAAACCTGGGCCCCACTGAGATGCACACACAGAGCTGGCTTGCTTGGGGTTAAAACTCCATAAGCTGAGTCTCTGAAGTTGTGCTCCATTAAGCCTGTGGTTAAAGGGCATGCTGTTCCTCCTCAGAGATACGGGCCAGAGAGTTGACATATGTTAAATACATATTGTCAAAGGTCTATAGGTGTTCTGCCCTGTGGAGAAACACAGTCGTTACTTCATGCTGGGTAAACTGAGTGAACATTTGAAGGCACTTTTCCATTAACTTTGTTCCCCTGTGGCTGTTTTCATCTTTATGATCTTATTTAGATGTTAGCTCAAGAGATTAGTCAATGTTTAGAAAAGAATGTTAACTGTAGAAGTGATTGTGTTGATGTGGTAACATGATATTTCCTTACAAGTTAATTTCAGATAGGTAAAACGAGGTAATGGTGAAACTAACAGATGATAGATTAAATATGTACGTGACTAGAAGTGTATGAAATCAGACCCCCAAATAAAGAACTTTGCTACATGCCATCTTGAGATGTGTATTTGCATTTTTCTTGCCCCCTTTCCTTAACATTGCAGGAGCGAGCTTGCCCCTGAGACTGCAAGGCTGTCTCTTTGCAGCACCGGCACTTACACCAAGAAATCCATTGTAAAATTGCAAATATTTTCTCCCATTCATATGTTGTTCCATCATTCCATTGATTGTACCTAGTGATGTGTAGAAGCTTTTAATTTGAAGTAATTATATTTGTCTATTTTTCTTGCATTGCCTGAGATTTTAAGTCCTAAATTGGTAGTCCAGACAAACAGCATTGGATTTGTCTATTTTTTTTTTTTTGTAGTAGTTTCAACATCGTAGGTCTTACATTTTAGTGTTTAAACCATTTGATGTTGATTTTTTATATATGGTATTAGGTGAGGATCTCACTTCATTGTTCTACTTGTAATATAATTGTCCCAGCAGCACTTATAAAAACATTGTCCTTTCTCTACTGTTTCTTTTTGTCAACTTTGTCTAAAATAAGTTAGCTGTAAGTGTATGAATTTATTTTGGGGTTCTCTATTTTGCTCCATGAGCCCTCATGTGAGATTTTATACCAGTAATTTATTGTTTTTGTTCCTGTTGTTTTGACGTATGTTAAAGATGATGTGAAGCATCAGATGATGTAAAGCATCCAATTCTGTTCACTTTGCATAATTATTTTGTTTATTCTGGATCTTTTTTCTTATCATATAGATTTTAGATTTTTAAACAATTTCTGTGAAGAATGTCATTATTACTATGATATGGGATTGCATTAAATCTGCAGATCATATTGTGTAGCATAGCCATTTTAAAAATATCAATTATGCTAGTCTATAATTGACATTTTTTCAATTATTTTGTTTTCTTAATTTTTTTTGCCAGGGCTGGGTTTGAACCCGCCACATCTGGTATACAGGGTTGGTGCCCCACTCCTTGAACCACAGGCTCTGCCCAGTTTTTTAAAATTTCTTAACTCAATGTAGAGATCATTAGCATTTTTGGTTAAATTTATTCTAAGGATTTTTTTTGAAGTTATTGTATTTGAAGTTATTGTATTTTTAATTTTTTTTCCAGATAGATCATTGTTAGTATATAAATGCTACTTATTTTTTAATGTTGAATTTGGATCCTCTTTGTTTACTAGCTATATCAGGTTTTTGGTAAAATATTGAGGATTTTGTTATATAAGATTATGCCAAATGCAAACAGGAATAATTTAACTTCTTTCCAATCTGGAAGTCATTCATTTTGTTCCCTAATTTCTCTGGCTTGTACATCTAGAAATATGTTGAATAAGAGTGGTGAAATTATCATCCTTGTCATGCTCCAAAGAAAAAGCTTACACCTTTTCCTCATTTAATATGACAATAGCTGTGCATTTGCAATATATAGCTTTTATTGAATTGAGATGCAGTTGTTCTACACCTATCTTTTTGAAAATGTGTAACTGCACTGGGAGAAGTCTAAGGCAAGGTGTGATCAATCCAGGGTTTCCGTTATTTTAGTGTAAATGGGCATCCAATCAACTCCTGGGTGTTAGATCACTGGCAGGATTGGTGAGATGTATAGAGAGAGTGTTGGTGGGGTGTTACTGAGAATGGACACTGAGGGTGTGGTTCCAAATTCCCCTCACAGGGTCTAGGGGAGTGTTGGTTCATCTCCTATGGCAGTTTGAGTGGGAAATCATGGCTGCCCAGGTTAGGAAATGGGTTGGAATTGTGCACATGTGAGTGCTAAGAAACTGATTGAGATAGATAAAAATAGGTGGCACTCCCCTTCACAGGCCGAAATGATTGAGTGAGTGTCCCCTTATTCTCTGCTCCAACTTTGCCCCCGGGTTATT
The DNA here is from genome assembly GCF_027406575.1 of Nycticebus coucang. Classification (NCBI taxonomy): domain Eukaryota; kingdom Metazoa; phylum Chordata; class Mammalia; order Primates; family Lorisidae; genus Nycticebus; species Nycticebus coucang. The sequence continues at coordinate 18,801,061 of NC_069799.1, read as the reverse complement.
CTGAGAGAAACTGGATGAGTCCTTGGTGGCCATCTTTGTCACATTACCATGTGAAACTTAGGGGGACAATGAAAAGACATCAGAAAGGATGACTGTGTTGTGGTTTTGTTACCAGAATGTCTTTCTTCAGTGAGTCCTTGGTCTCGGGGATTCAAGAATTAAGCCCATAGGCCACAGATCAGTGATAAGATGGGTTTTTGTTGGACAAAGGGGCATTTAGAGTTAGTAGAGATCACCAGAGCTTCTGGCAGGGAGGAGGAGACCCAAGTCAGAGGTCTTCTGCATGGGTCCTTTGTGTAGGGGTAAATATTGGCCCTAAGAAAAATTTTGGCCAGGAATTGGTAGATGGAAAGCACTTTTACAAATGGAATAAGTGTTTTAATAAATAAATTAATGCAGTCCCTCCCCCAGGGCAAAGTTATTAGATCTTTGCAGTTTTTGTCTAGTTTTTGAAAAGTGGGTTTTTTTGAAAGTAAGAAAACTTAGACTGAAAGGAAAATGATATTGTGTAAAGAAAGGATCATGCATGGTAAATTTTGTCCTGAAATAGAATGGTTATTTAAGAAAATCATAGGCCAGGCAATCCAGAAGTTTTAGAGTATTTGTAAATTGTGCAGGAATGAATAGGTTCATAAAAAAAAAATGTGAAGGAATTTGCACAGCATTGCCTTTAGAATCTTTTGGCTTGTAATCTTGTTTGAACAAATGTTTTAAGCCTTTGATATTTGACAAACCTTCCAAAATTAAAACTCTAAATTTCTTTCTTTTGAAATATAAAGATTGCTAAAAGTCTGAGAAAGACTTATTAGGCTTACTTGGTATGTTAAAAATGTATAAAAATATTGTCAAATATGAAGTGGTGGTTAAGTTTTTGTGAATCATATATATATATTACAATATTATAAAATATTGGTCTGCATTGAGTATATAGTCAGTAATGATTTTCATTCGTCTCAGAAGTGTTTTGTGTAACTGGCTGAGTCCAAAGTTTGTTCTTTAAGAAAAATATTAGGAAAGGCTGGTGAATTTTCTCGAATTCAAATTTTGGATGACTTTGGAAATTAAATACCATTGAACTAAAGCAAACCTCCAGGGCTTCAATTAGAAAGTTCACATGTCCATGTGTATTGCTAACCTAACTTCAAACACAAAGGAAATCAGTTACATGGAACCGAGCTGATTTGTTATGGCTTTTGTTTGAAACATTGCTGATTCTTTCTGGGTTCTGTTTTCCAGAAGTCATGAAAACCATTTTCTGTCTTTTGAGCTATTTGTAGCTTTCAGCAATATGTATACTTACAGGCAGAATTTAAAACACTTATTTTTTCTCTCTCCTTGATTTCTCTGGAATGTGAAAGCCATTTGTAAATATTGTTAATTTCTGACAATATAGTTATTTGCATAAGTTAAATACGAATCTATTTTGTTCTATAGAACATGAAGGCCCTGGTTATTCAACCAAGGCTTTGACTGGAATAGCATTTTCAGTGGTATCCAGACTGGGTTAAGTAGTTAAACTTGACTTTTTAAGGCCAATAAAAAAAGCCCCTTGGAAAAACTGACCAGGTACCCATCAGTAATATTTCCTGATCTGGGGTAAGTAAAGAAGGTCACTTGCTGACAGGTCTGGGAACCACGATTTGCTTGGGGACTTCAAGAGAAAAGGAATTACCCAATGCATGTAGGTATCTAATGGCACAGATGAAACCTGCACTTGTGGAATGCTTTCAAGTCTAACCTGATATTCCTCATAAAAGATTCCAGCAGAGCCAATTTTAAAAGGAAGAGAAATGTAGACGGCAAATAATTATTCTTGATGCACTTTATGCAAATAATTAGACCTAGTATACTGAAAGTACAGTTTGTTTTGGAAATTCAATTAGTTTTGCTATAATTTTTTTTTAGTAAAATGAGAAATGAGAGATATAAAAATAGTTCAAAAGGGTAAAAGACTATGGTCTAACCATATTAGATTTCAGCCTTGTCTACAATGCCAGCCCATAAAATGAGACATAGCTGTTTTACTAAACTGATTTGTTAAATGGGATTAAGAGACTGGCCAAAGAATATAGCATTATATGCAGTAGTTCTATTTGCTCTGAAGCCTTAAGGCTCAACAAAAGTCCCCTGTTGGCTGCACTGGAAAAATGTGAACATCTGCTGTATCTATATAGATACTTCAGGAAAAATTAGAAACTGAATCAGGATTTCCCAGTAAATTGTGTGAATGTAACATGGCCTCATAAGTGGTCCCACACCCCAACTGATGTTCAGGAATATTCACTTGAATTATCCAAAACTTTGAATCAGTTCTGTAGGGACTCTTAAAGCTAGATATTATCTTAAGAACTGTGCTAAGTCTGGAACTAGGAATACTAATGCTATCATTGTGTGAATCTTAGCCTTGAATCTAGGACTTGCAGATATTTGTAACTGACTGCTAAATAGTTTCAGTCTTTTATGATGAACCCAACCTTGACTTCATTCCTGTCAGTGTAAGGGAGACAGAAAGCCTCAAATGCATGCATTTGAAAGTTTTTTGAGAGTAAGAAAAATGCAAGGTGGCTGAGGACATGCAGAGGCCATATGAAAACACTGAGAATTTCTGTGAAAGACTGTGTAAAACATACAAACTGGCTAAACCATTGTATGAAGTTAGTAAGGCCAACTGAGTAGAAATACAAACAACCAAATGCCTTCAAGAGACAAAAGGAAAAACTGCAGGCAGATTCTAGTGCTAGGCCTCTCTGACCTGGCCAAGCCCTTTTGAACTGTACATATCAGAAAGAAATAGAGCAGCTGAGGGACTGCTCACCCAGAATATAGCATCCCAGACAGGACCAGTTGCTTATCTCTCTAAGCAACTTGAAGGGAGTCTTGAAAGGATGGCCCCCATGCCTAAGAACACTTGTAGCCACTGCATGCTGGTGCAAGAGGCTGATAAATTGACTTTGGTCCAAAACTTAATAGTCTGGGTATGAGACACAGTGGTCACTCTTATGAATATCAAGGGGTATCACTGGTTGACCAACACATTGCTAGAGAAGAACCATTCTTGCCACCTGAAATTCAGTCCTACTGGGAGGCCCCTTTTAAAGATGTGTAAATCAACTATACCGAATTGTCCAGGTATAGAGGAAATTGGTGCTTACTAGTTCTGGTCTGCCTATACTTGGTATAGGTGGAAGCCTTCTCCACCAGGATGAAGAGGGTTCCTAAAGTAGTAAAAGTGTTGCCCAGAGAAATCATCCCATAGTTTAGGTTGTCACTCTGGTTTAAATTTGACAGTGGGCTAGCCTTCATAACAAAAATAGTGCAAATGATTGCTAAAGCCTTGAATATCACCTGGAAACTATATGTAACATATAGATCTCAAAGCTCGGGACAGGGCCATATCAGAAAGAATCAATAAACTTTGCCCGGAAGCAAACCTTAATTGGATATAGGCCTTCATCAGTCCTCTGCAATTTAGCAGGGACTCCTAAAAGAACTTGGTTAGACTGAATTGAACAGGCAGTTAGAAGCCCTAGGAAGAATAGCAAGAAAGATCTCCACTTTGTTAATTAATTGTGTTCTGTTTAGTCTTTAGTGTTGTACATCCTTTCTGTCCAGGGGGTCAAGGGGATCAAGTGTAGGCCAAGGATCAGAACCAAGTCCTCCTCAAACCTAGGTAGAAAGGAACCTATGCCATCATCCTGACCATATTCACTGCAGCGAAGGTGAAAGGGATCCTCACCTGGATTCAGCACAGCCAGATGAAGAGAGCTTCACTGCCTCATGGGAAGCAAAGGTAACTTTTAAGATGGTAAAGGTGCCCTGATTAAGCCACATACTGGGAGATGGATGGTCAAAATATGACTTGTCTTAATTGGACTTTGGACTTTGGGAAAAAGGGAGGAGGGATCTGATCTGCGCACACATACCACTAACATAGGACAAAAGGTGACTCCTTTATAGCTTTTATGAATACAAAGGCACCTGGAAGGGAGCTTGCACTTATAATCAGACACAGTACTCAATAAGTGACACAGGGAAAAGTGAAAACTCATATGTATATTAGCCCCACCATGATGGTACAATTAAAGTCTGATAGAGAACCCAAGAGGAGTCACAGTTCCTGAAATCCAAATACTGGTCCAGACCAGGGAAATAGAAAAGCCCAGCCAGGTGACTCTGAAGTTTGATGCCTGCAGTGCCATGTGAGGGTGCTGCAGCAGAAAGAATTGGGAAAGAAACTATAGGACAGATCAGAAATACCTCTGTGCCTTAGATTTGGTTGAAAAGTGGTGTAAGGTCGAACGTGAAAAGTGAAAATATATGATCAAGAGCACTAGAGACAGTGAGGTCTGAACAGAAAGAATTTTGCTCAAAAGAAGTAGTGAAGTCGGATTGTTCCATAGAGTCAGTGTAACCCCTGAAGCCAGTCTTGCAAATTAATATCAGCTCCGGCAGAAGCAAGCTGATATTGAGACTCCAAATTAAAATATATGTGGAGTCTCAAAAGGGTTTATGAGAGGGGATACCCGGGAAGGATAAGGTCTAGGAGAACAAAGGTCTTCTCAAGGAGATCCCAACTTGAAGGAACACCTTCAAGTTCCTTCCCATAATGACTCAGCTCTTAGGAATTTGTAGAAACTTAAAACTTCCTGTGTCCTGGGAACTAACACTTGGTTCAGCTTCTGCAAAAGCCTGCAGTTCTGTAAAAGTCAGAGCCAGCTTCTCCAGCTTGATTCAAATTGACCAATAAGAAAGTTACCTATGGGCAAAAAATTTTTGAATGGAGATAAAAGAGAGACTAGAGTCCCATTTTGGGACTCTGGTTCCCCTACTCCGTGAGCTGAAATAAAGTCTTTCTTCTTTTAAATGAAGTGTTTGGGTGCTCTTTCTCTACTGGGCCTCGTCTTCCTGCAACTTTTCTACTCTCTACCTGCCACAAGATTAATTTTTAGCTCCCATATGTGTTTATTAGTATAAACTTTCCCCTTAGTGTTGCTTTTGCAGTTGCCTGGTGATTAACTAAGTGATTGTGTACAGAATGTTGGTAGAAATATGGGTAGTAAAGACTACTCAGATGAGGTCTCAGATGAAAATGAGGAATAAGGTATTGGAAACCTTAGGAAAGGCTATCCTTGTACAGTGTGGCAAAGAATTCACCTGAATTATGCTTAAGTCCCAAGAATTTGTGGAAGGCAAAACTAAAGAACACAAAATAAGATATCAGGCATTCAGGATAGTTCATGACTTTTTACTGTTTATAGTAAAATTCAAGAAAAGAAAAACAATTCAAAGATGGAATTAATAATTAAAAGGGAAAGATAGTGAAAGCATTTGGGAAACCTTCAGCCTGTCCCTTGTTTAAAGAATTAAAGAAGAGGAGAAAGGGAGAAAACCATGGGGAGTACAACCAAAAACTCTTTGATAAGGAGATTAGTATGAATAGAAGGAAGCTGGGTGCAATTCAGCAAAACAATGGGAGAATTACTTTAAAGACACTGTGAAGATCTTTAAGGCTGCCACACCCATTACAGATCCACAGTGCCAGGCTTTGAGGGCAGAGAGGTTTTGAAAGAGGGGCCAGTGTGCCTGCAGAACCTTGGGGCTCACCTTGGGGCTGTGCTCCCTGTATTCTGGTGCAGTCCTCCTTAGCCACTTCAGCTGCCACACCAGCAGTTCCAGGTACAACTCAGGCAATCACTCTGGAAGGCACAAACCACAAACCTTGTCAGTGTCCATGTGATGCTAATTCTATGGTTGTGCAGATTGCAAGAGCTGTGGAGATATGGTTTTCTCCACCTAAGTTTCAAAGGATGTCCTGGGGGCTTAAGCAGAAACTTGCCAATAAAGGTAGGGCCATATCAGAGAGCCCTCATTAGAGCAATTCCTGGCAGAACTGTGTTATTAGGGCAGCCACTGAGCCACAAGAGTGGAGTTTCCTCTGGGGCCTCAGAACTGTTAATGCCACCAGCACCTGGTGCCAGCCAGAAAACTACTAACATGCAATTTCAGTGTATGAGAGCAGAAGTGTGCGTTGTTGTGTCCAGTAAAACCATGAGGGTGAGGTTTCCCAAGGTCTTGTAGCCCAACCTATATCCCTATGTATCCAGAAGGTGGAAGATGGAGTCACAGAAAATTATTCTTAGAATACCCTTAGGGTAGAAGTTGTTTGCCTTGTTGGGAACTGGACTTACTTGGTATCTGTTATCCTGCTCTTCTCGTTTATTTATTTTTTCCTTTGGGAATAGAATGCTTTCTATGACTGTAAGTATTTTGGAAGTACATAGCTTGTTTCATTTCATAGGGTCATAGTTGAAGGGAAATTTGCCTCAGGAGGATTCAAACCTTGAGTTTCTCATGTATTTGATTTAGTTGAGACTTTTGGAGCTATTGGGATGAAATGAATATATTTTGCTCATGAGAAAGTTTGTGAGGACCAGGAGCAAAGTGCTATGGTTCAAATGTGGCTTCCCAAAATTCATGCATTGGAAACTCAATTCTCATTGCATCTCTGTTGGGATGTGTTTATGAGGATTCTGTCCTCATAAATGGACTAATACCATTATAAAAAGGGATTGCAGGAATGGATTTACCCTTTTTTCTTTTTCACTTCTGCCATGTGAGAACATGGCCTTTCTCTTACTCAGACACAATAGGAGGGCCCTTGAAAGATCCGAGCACCTTGATCTTGGACTTTGAGCCTCTAGAACTGTGAGGAAATAAATTTCTGTTCCTTATAAACTCCCTGAGATATACCAAATTTGATTCCACACCACCACAGTAAAGCACATATCATAATAAATTGAGTCACACAAGTGTTTTGGCTCTCCAATACAGTTATTTAAAACTATATTATAGTCTATTAAGTGTAAACTAGCATTGCATCTAAAAAAGGGTACATACCTTAATTAAAAAATACTTTATTGCTAAAAAAACTGCAAGCAATCGTCTGAGAATTCAATAAGTCACAATCTTTTTTCTGGTGAGGGTCTTGCCTTGATGTTTATGAATTCTGACTGGTCAAGGTTGTAGTTGCTAAAGGTTAGAATGACTGTTGCAATTTCATAAAATAAAACCATATAGTTTTCCACATCAATTAACTTCTTTTCATGAAGGATTTCTCTATAGCATGCAATGCTGTTTGATAGACCTTTGTCCACAGTAGAACGTCTTTCCAAATTGGACTCAATCCCTCAATCTTCTCAAGCCCTGCTGCTACTTTGCTGACTGAATTTATGTAATATTCTAAATTCTTTAGTGTCATTTCAGGGATGTTTACAACATCTTCAACAGGAGTAGATCCCATCTCAAGAAACCACTTTCTTTGTTTATCCATAAAAAGGCATCTCTTCAACCATAATATTTTTTTCATGAGATTGCAATGATTCAGTCACATCTTCAGGCTCCTCTTCCAATTCCAGGTCTCTTACTATATTCACTACAAGTGCAGTTATTTTCTCCTCTGAAGTCTTGAATGCCTTAAAGCAATCTATAAAGGCTAGACTCAGCTTCTTCCAATGTCCTATTAATGTTGATATTTTGACCAACTTCAGTGAACCGTGAATGTTTTAAATGGCATCCAGAATCATGAATGCTTTCCAGGAGGTTTCAATTTACTTTTCCCAGATCTATCTGTGGAATCACTATCTGTGGAAGCTCTACCCTTATGAAATGTATTTCTTACATAGACTTAAAAGTCAAAATTACTCCTTGGTCTCTGGGCTGTAGAATGGATGTTGTGTCACCAGGCATGAACACAGTAATATGCCTATACACCTCTGCAAGTTGTATAAGTAGATGCATTGAGTAACTAGATGCATTGTTAAGGAGCAGTAACATTTTGAAATGAATCTTTTTTTTTTTTCTGAGCCTTGGCTTTTTGAAATGGTAAATGAGCATTAGCTTCAACTTAAATGTCATTATCTGCATTAACTTGTAGTAAGAAAGTCAGCCTGTCCTTTGAAGCTTTTTGAAACTGGGCATTGCTTTGCCTACTCCTTTCTAGCTGTGAAAGTCCTACATGGACTTTTAGTCCAGTAAAAGGCTGTTTTGTCTATGCTGAAAAATATGTTGTTTGGCATAGTCACCTTCATCAATTATCCTAGGTTAGATTTTCGGAATAACTTGCTTTAGTTTCTCTATCAGCACTTGTTATCTCACCTTGCACTTTTATGTCATAAAGAGGGCTTCTTTTCTTAAACCTCATGAACCAACTTCTACTAGCTTCAATTTCTCTTCTGCAGCTTCCCATCTCTCTCAGCCTTCATGAAATTGAAGAAAGTTAGGGCCTTTCTCTGGATTAGGTTTTGGCTTTGGAGAATGCTGTAACTGGTGTGATTTCCTGTTCAGACCATTAAAACTTTCTCCATATTAGCAATAAAGCTGTTTCTCTTTTTTATCATTTGTGTGTTGGCTAGAGTTGCACTTCTCATTTTTTTAAGATATTCTTCTTTGCATTGACACCTTGGCTGTTTGGCACAAGCGACCTAGATCTTGGCATCTTGGCTTTCAATATGCCTTCCTTACTAAGCCTAATCATATTTTTAGATTTTGATTTAAAAGTTAGAAACATGCTACACTTCCTTTCACTTGAATACTTAAAGGCCATTGTAGCATGTTACAAAATGGCCTAATTTTAAGGTTGCTGTGCCTCAGGAAATAGGGAGGCCCAGGGAGAGAAAAAGAGACTAGGGAATGGCCAGTCATGGGAACAGCCAGAAAAACAACAACAATGATCAATTAAGTTTGCTGTCTTATATGAGTGTAGTTCACACTGCCCTAAAATTATTATAATATTAACATCAAAGAGCACTGACTACAGATCACAATAACATAAAATAATGTTTTAAAAAAGTTTAAAATATTATAATAATTGCCAAAATGTAATTATGAAACATGAAGTATGTGTATGATATTGAAAAAATAGTACAGATGGACTTGCCCTATGCAGGTTGCCCTAAACCTTCAATTAGTTAAAAAATTCAATATCTGTAAAGCACAATGAAGCAAAGTACAATACAATGAGGTATGCCTATACTCAGTCTTAGTTATAGCAGTACACACATAGACTAAGACACTTTTATACTGAAAAATGAAAAACATTGCCTAAAGAAATCCAAGAAGGCAGAAATAAATTGAAGAATATTCTATTTTCATGGATTAGAAGTCTTAATATCACTAATGCCAGCTCCACAGAAAGCAATATACAGTTTCAATGCAATCCCTATTAAATCTCAACAATATTTTTGGTAGAAATAGAAAAATTCATTCTAAAATTTAGATGGAATCTTAAGGGATTAAATAGCTAAAACAAATTAAAAAAAACTGAAGTTGCATCACTCACATGTCCTCATTTCAGAACATATCACTGTGGTACTGACATAAATATAAATATACAGATCAATATAAGAGACAGACTAGAGAACACAAACATAAAACCTTCCTTATATGATCAAATTATCATAGACAAAGGTGTCTAGAACACTCAATAGGGAGCAGATATTCTCTTCAATACGTGGTGCTGGGAGAAGTGGATAGTCACATGATCTTTATCTTATGAAAAATTATTTTAAATGGCTTAAAAACCTAAACATAAAATCCACAACCATAAAACTCTTTGAAGAAAAAATAAGAGTACAACTATAGACATCGGATTTAGCAATGGTTTCTTCAATTGATACTAAAAGCACAGGAAACAAAAGCAAAACAAAGGGACTACCCCCCAAATAAAATAAAACAAAATAGAAAACACAAAAATTCCCACAGTCTTTTATGTGTCAAAGTACACAATCAACATAGTAAAAAGGCAACCTATACAATGGGAGAAAATATTTTTAAATCATAGACTTAATTAAAGGGTAATACCTACTATATATAAAGAGCACACCTGCAACTCAATAATAATGACAAAATGAGTTAAAATGTGCAAAGGACTTGAATATACTTCTCTAAAAAATATGAAAAAAGCACATTACTAATCATAACAGAAATGCAGACAAAAGCTCTATGAGATACCCATTCATGAGAAAAAGAAAAACACAAGTAACAACAACCAAATATAAGATGATAAGCATTAGCAAGATCATGAAGACATTGGAACCCTTGTGCAATGCTGGTGAAAATGTAAAATAGCATAGCCGCCTTTGAAAATAGCAATGCATTTCCTCAAGAACTTAAAAATGAATTACCCTAGTGTTCCACAATTCTACTTCTGGACATATATCCCATGGAGATGTAAATAGAAACATTAACATATATTTGTAAACCCGTGTACACAGCAGCATTAGTCACAATGTTCAAAAAATGAACAACCCAGGGGCGGCGCCTGTGGCTCAGTCGGTAAGGCGCCAGCCTCTTATACCGAGGGTGATGGGTTCAAACCCGGCCCCTGCCAAAACTGCAACCAAAAACTAGCCGGACGTTGTGGCGGGCGCCTGTAGTCCCAGCTACTTGGGAGGCTGAGGCAAGGGAATCGCTTAAGCCCAGGAGTTGGAGGTTGCTGTGAGCTGTGTGAGGCCCCCGCACTCTACCGAGGGCCATAAAGTGAGACTCTGTCTCTATAAAAAAAAAAAAAAAAATGAACAACCCAAATTCTATCAATAGATGAACTGGTAAACAAAATAGGGTGTTTAATTAAATAGAAACATTATTGAACTTTAAACAAAAATGAAGTGATATAAGCTGCAACATGGATGATCCTTGAAAAAATTTTACTGATATGCGAGTAACAAACTGAAAAATAGCATATGATTTCACACATATCAGCTATCTATAGTAATAAACATCATTAAGTAGACAGTAGAATATGGGGATATGGTGAATTATTATTTAATGTGTGCAGAGTTTCTGTTTTGAAAGATCAAAAAAGTGATGGAGATGGAAGGTGTGACAATTACCAAACAACATGAATATTCTTAATGCCAATGATATATATATATAATATAATATATATTACATATTATCTTAATGCCAATGATATATAATATATATATCATTAATGCCATATATACTTAATGCCAATGATATAATAAGTGCAGAGTTTGTTTTGAAAGATCAAAAAAGTTTCTGTTTTGAAAGATCAAAAAAGTGATGGAAATGGAAGGTGTGAGAATTACCAAACAACATGAATATTCTTAATGCCAATGATATATATATATATATATAATATATATATCATTAATGCCATATATATATTCTTTTTTGTGTGTGTGTGTTTTTTTTTTTTTTTTTGCCAGGGCTGGGTTTGAACCCACCACCTCTGGCATATGGGACCGGCTCCCTTCCCCTTTGAGCCACAGGCGCCGCCCCATATATATATTCTTAATGCCAATGATATATATATATCATATATATGAGATCTATATCATATATTATATAATATATATATTATATATTATCTTAATGCCAATGAGATATATATATATAATGTCAATGATATATATATCATTGGCATTAAGATAAAATATATATTATATATAATATAATTATATATAATTATATATATATATCATTGACATTAAGATAAAAATAATAAAAAATATTTATTATGTATTATATATTATATATATCATTGGCATTAAGATAAAAATAATAAAAATATTAAGATAAAAATAATTAAAATGGTCAGTAAGGTGTTGTGTATGTTTTATCAACATACATATAATTTAATAAAATTAGGCTATGATTCAGACTGGAGAACATTCAAGAAGGAAGGCTAATAGGACCCATTGATAGTATGAGAATGCAGATATTGAAAGAAGAATAGAATTTAGATAGACAGAAACTACTACCAATGTCAATATGGCAAATAATATCCCAAGTGACAGAATGCCAGACTCAGATGACAGGTTTTAAATTTTGGTCATAAAACTTCTTATACCTAGTAGATAGATTTATTTGACAGTTACATCATAGATGAGCCTACATTTTTAGCTTTACTAATTGGATTGATGGCAATGCCATTCACTTTTATAGGAAACATGGTGGTGAGAGTGAGGGTTTAGATTTCAATGAAGTGAATTTGAGTACATCTCCAAGTGGAGATGGTAATTTCGAAATGGGTTACATGGATCTTGACCTCAGTAGAGAAATCTACATATAATTAATGTAGTGATGAACAGATAGTTTTCCTAAGGGAGAGATTAAATGAAATAAGAAATGAGGTCACTGAACCAGGATTTTATGAGACAGCAAAAGAGACAGTAATTCTATGCATTTGATATGATAAATTTATTATAACTTTTCTTTGTACAAGGAGAAAAATGCTCAAAGTTAGAACAAGTTATATGAGGAATCCAAAGCACAGGTGAAGGGATTAGCATGAAAAGGAATGAGAGACCTTTATTGTAACTGGAGTAAAGGAGAAAGGAATCAACAGACATAAGCTGATTTTCTTTTTTATTTTATTTTGGACAAGTCTGATGGTTTCTATTTTCTTTATAATGTAGGAGATCCAAGAATGATACTGAAGGAAGAAAGAAATACTTCACTCTAGGGAAATATGTGTATTATTCTTCCTTGATGATCCCAAGAAGTCAGTTCTTCTGCTAATTGCCTGCTGGGGACACAGGTTTTCCCCAGAAGACTCAGTGTATCACAAATTTGCCTGAGTCGCTGTTTCGGTTCCCTCTTTCTCCAAGTTTTCATTACCACTCAAATAGCTCCCTCAGGGAAAGATCATGTGAAAAATATGAATCTTGAACAGATTTTGGTTTGAACCTAGTAGTCCTGTGGGTCAACAGTTGATTGGATACAAGATAACAATGCTAAGAAAATGTTATATCATTTGCTTCCTAAAGATGTAAAAAACACTAACACATTTCAATTTACCTAAGTAAGAATGTCATCTTGTTTAAATTGAATACACTGTGTCTAGAAAGGGGTTTATAAAAGTTAATATGCTAGACAGTTTATTGCTTTAATCACTATTGGGTTATCAAATATGAGAATGGGACAATTTCTTCTTATTCTTCATAAGTGCAAGTTAGTGTCATGCAATTAATGAGTGTAACTGATTAACATTTTGCAGGTAAACTTTATAGAAACAACTTAGTTGATAGATAAATATATGCATACTTAATTCCACAATAACACAACTTACAACTTAATGGGAGCACCCAATTCAAGGTAATTCCAGCTTTCTATAAAAAAAGTTAATAATGAGAAATACTGCAGTGGAAACCTTCTCAAGTAGCACACCATTATAAACCTTTGAAATTGGGAGTGTCTGCCAGCCCAAACAGAGGAATAGTGAGACTATGATGTAACTAAAGTGAGTGTGGGTTTAAATTATTGGGTTGGATTTTATGAAAAGGCTAAAAGTAATTTTCCAGAGGACTACTCTTTCTCAACTCTGTTAACATTGTGGTCTCATTTTTGTGTTTTCTTATAATTGTGTGTTGGGGGTCAGGAAAAATCAGAATAGTTATGAGCAGAGAACACTTGCTTAAATATGAGACCAGGCACTTACCAGTCAGGTGGTCAACTTTTCAATCTGATCTTAAAACTCTTAAACAGATACTAGGAAATCAATAACCAAATACATAACCATTATTATTATTCATTTACCAATTGGCAGAGTAGTCACGGAAGACCAGGTCATATGAAAAACAAACTAGATCCAAAAGGCATTTGTTTTAAATGGATTTTTCCAGATTGCAAGAGGAAAAGATTATAATTTTGCATCCAGTCCCAAAGCTTTCTAGAGGCAGATGAGCCCTAGTGCTACCAGGGTTGGGTAGCACTATAGCATAGGTCACTAGAGAGTCAGCTTGTGTTTAGAGACTCATGTAAGATTTTTTCAGGCCTGACCATAGGCAATTATTTGGCAGGCATTGTGGGAGATGCTGCCCCCCTCCACACACACACACCCACACCAGGCTTGCTGTAGGCCAGTGCATTGAAGGCTCTGGAGGGGCTTGCAATCAAAGACTCAGGCTCCTCTGGCTTGTCATGCTCTTTGACATCATGACATTTATTCTTTGCTGCTTTTGTCTGACACTTTCGCATTGTTCCAAGGCCTTCTTGTAAAGGAGAATAGGAGAAAATCTTCAAGACAATTTTCTCATTTTGATTCAACATTCTGTACCTTTCCACACATAGCCCTGTTCTCTCTACTCTCTCTGGTGTCTGGATTCAGAAAACTGCAGGGACCTTTTGTTCATAGTACCCTCAACAGTGATGTGGCTCTCCTCCAAGTCATGTTGACTTACTTCAGTTTTTACCAATGAACCTCACTACGGGAATTGGAGTGGGTTGGGGTGGAGGGAGGACTAAGGGGAATTGGTTCTTTCTTTATTTTATATTCTTTTTTTTTTATTTTTTGGCCAGGGCTGGGTTTGAACCTACCACCTCCGGCATATGGGACCGGCACCCTACTCCTTGAGCCACAGGCACTGCCCTTAGCCAGTATATTCTTGATTATACCCTCACAGTAAGTGAATAAGGGCTTCACCATAATTTACATTTTGTCTTGTAGTTGCTATAATTGGCTTGTCTGAGACCTTACAGCTTAGCTCTCTCTCCCAGCTCAGCTGACCCATTGACATTAATCACTTCTTTTCCTCACATCTTCCATCCAGAAAGACCCAACAAAGAGTGTGGCTATGAAAAATGTATTCATTTCTTCATTGAGTATTTATTGATACCTTAATATGCATTTGAAATCATACAAATTTCATAAAATACATGTATCATTAAAGCATAACCCACTGTTTAAGAAGTACCTTATGATTTAGTACATATATACAAATGTAAAGCATTATGTTAGTACTGTCCTGTAGTTTTTGTGAGAAAAGTAATTATAGGATATGAGACAGACACAAAATAAATCTTAATAGATTGTATAGTGGAGGTATGTGAAAGGTGAAGGTCAGCCAGAGTCCAAGGAGGGCTTTGTATATATGTGACCAATGGCGAATATTAAAAAGATATTTCTTGGGTGGCGCCTGTGGCTCAAGGAGTAGGGCGCCGGTCCCATATGTCGGAGGTGGCGGGATCAAACCCAGCCCCGGCCAAAAACCACAAAAAAAAAATAAAAAATAAAAAAGATATTTCTTGTTTTTAAATTTGTATTTCCAAAACCTTTGAAACCTACACTATAGAGTTCTTCACTTTGAAATCTTTATTTTTTCCTCTCTATGCATACACACACATACACAGATCACATACACACCGTTTATTGTCATTTTGAGAAAAACAGATAATCCTCTTTTTGATATTCCTCACATAATTTGGCCCTTTTACAAAACTTTCTTATTTGTTACTGATTTTTGTGTTTCTTGTATTATCTCAGCTTGCTTTCTGCCTGCTTCTCTAAATGTGATTGTGACCCTTCTCTTCTCTGAGCTTTTATCAATATCTATATGTGTATACATGTGTGTATGCATATATATACATATATTTCCATTTATTATTTATTTCACCAAGTTTAGTGTAGAGATTGTCAATTACAGGAACAAAAAAGAATTAAGAATTGTCTAAAAAGGTAGAGATGCATCTAGAGTTTACATGAACTGACATTCCACAAACATTCCCTCTACTTCCTATGAGAAGAAGGAAATTACATCTTGCTCTGCACGGAATACAAGAATGTACACTAGATATAAAGACCTTATTCAAAACTATGTTATTTGGCAATCAAGCAGGAGAAATAACTGGCTGATGGAATTCTGAAATAAATATTGAATTGTCAATCTTTATAAATCAGGCAAAAATTCTTCAGGGTGGGAATTGTACTCTGTCATTTTGCGCATTCCTAGTTACCTATTTCTGAGCAAAACATGGAACGGATAATAATCTCAGTTTATCTCCCTTTCCATTAAGAAGTTAGTATTAAATTAATTTTGTCATTTTTATTCAATCAATTTTCTTCTAGTTGATACAATTTTCTTCCAAGTTTAGTGTAGAGATTGTCAATTACAGAAACAAAAAAGAATTAAGAATTGTCTAAAAGATATATATCCTCCATACATCTTCCTATCAATACCAGGATAGTATCTCGAAGATGTAAATAGAAAATATCATTTCACTGTTCTGTGTGCTCAGAGCCTTCAGTGACAATTCACTGCCTATACAACAAAGGTAATAACATTATTTCACTGGATGATTTTCTATAGTTTCACTCCAAATCCCTTTTTTTGAATCATATATTCAATGTTCACCTTTTTGAATCTTCTTATAAAAACAATGAAGCTGCCACATACCCTCTACTAATGTTCACCAGATGACCTCAAGTTTTCTTCACCATTCATGTAAGCTTATTTAATTTCTGTTCATAATTTGTTTTGTGTTTTTGACATTTTGAAAGTTAAGGAATTTTAAAAGATCTATCTAAGAGTTATTTCAAGCAAATGTTTTAAGGATACTATAACATCTTTAGATCTTTATGAACAATGTATATTCTTTTGACTGTTTTTGACTATTAAAGATGTTTTGCTAGTTTATCTAAATAAATAAAAATTTATTTTTAAAAAGAATTTTCATTTTTGGAAATTTAATTTAATTCAGATGAGTTGGTTCTAATATATATATATTTAATATATATATATATTTTGCTTCCTCAAATATGCCTTTTCATTTCCCTTTAGTTGCTGCCCTCCCTAGATGTCAAAAATGATCTTCTATCCTATTCCATACCAATTTTACCCATTTTATAGGCTTTACAGGCTTTGGTTTAATAAGTTTAAAAGTCATATAGGCTTCCTCATCTGATAGTAATTATGATCATATCTGAATATTATGTTTTTTATGTAGATTTTTGTTTTTAGTTAAAAACTATGGCGATGTTGGCTCTGTGTCTGTATCTCAGTGGTTAGGGTGCTGGCCACATACATCAGGGTTGGTGAGTTCAAACCCGGACCAGGCCTGCTAAACAATAATGACAACTGCAACAAAAAAATAGCTGGGCATTGTGGCGGGCACCTGTAGTCCCAGGTACTTGGGAGACTGATTCTATATGAAATCTGCACATTGTACCCCATAAATGCATTAATGTATACATGATCTATGTGTTTACAATTTAATTAAAAAAAAATAAGAAAATCGCTTAAGCCCAAGAGTTTGAGGTTGCCGTGAGCTGTGATACTACAGCACTCTACCAAGGGTGATATAGTGAGACTCTGTCTCAAAAAAAAAAAAAATATATATATATATATATATTGAGATGCTATTCACTTTTTTGTGTTGATAATCACTTATTCTCAGTAGCAGATCATTAAACATGCAAACATCCACTTTGATTACCTTTAATAATCAGTCCCCACACAATTCCAAAATGGAAAGTGTTCCAAATTTTTAAAGGGAAGAATAATTTTACTGGAAAAAAGGAACAGAGATTGATGTCCCAAGTTACTAACACATTGCAAGTGAACAGTGGGTAGTAGGGACAAGTCAACCTCCGTGACACTTTCAGCTCTGTTGTTCTATTATTTCAAAATAATCTCTCTCAAATATACTTGTTTCCTTTGTCTTTTAGCCAGTGGAGTTCCCTGTGGAGGGATGGGATGGGCCAATCACAGTTCCCTGATGGGTTTCATCCTTCTAGGCTTCTCAGACCACCCTCGCCTGGAGGCTGTTCTTTTTGTATTTGTTCTTTTCTTTTACCTCCTGACTGTAGTGAGAAACTTTGCCATCATCATTGTCTCCTATCTGGATCCCCCTCTGTACACTCCTATGTACTTCTTCCTTAGAAAACTTTCCTTATTGGACCTCTGTTTCACAACTAGCCTTGCTCCTCAGACCTTAGTGAATCTGCGAGGACCAGAAAAGACTATCTCTTATGGTGGCTGTGTGGTGCAACTCTATATTTCTCTAGCATTGGGATCCACTGAATATATCCTCTTGGCTGTGATGGCCTTGGATCGCTATATTGCTGTCTGTAAACCCCTCCACTATGTGGTCATCATGAACCCACAGGCATGCCAACAGCTGGCATCCGTCTCCTGGCTCAGTGGCTTAGCCAATTCCCTGATCCATGCAACCTTTATCTTGCAATTGCCTCTTTGTGGCAATCACAGGCTGGGTCATTTTATTTGTGAAGTACCAGCTCTCCTGAAGTTGGCTGGTGTAGACACCACCATCAATGAATTGGTGCTTTTTGTTGTCAGCATCCTGTTCCTTGTAATCCCACCAGCACTCGTCCTTCTCTTCTATGGCTTTATAACTCGAGCCATGCTGAGGATCAAATCAGTAGAGGCAAGGCACAAAGCCTGTAGCACCTGCTCCTCCCACCTTATTGTGGTGATCATTTTCTATGGCACCATAATCTACATGTACCTGCAACCCAGTGACAGTTATGCCCAGGATCAAGGGAAATTCATCTCACTCTACACCATGGTGACCCCAACCTTAAATCACATTATCTATACTTTAAGGAACAAGGATATGAGAGAGGCTCTGAAGAAACTTCTGTCAGGAAAACTGTGTTCACTATGAGCATGATACACAAAGACTTGATTATAAGCTACATGGTTATTCAGCTTCTGTTTAGTCTAAACCTTATACCAAGTAAGTTATTGTTTACTTATTTTATCTTCAGAAGATAATTTTTCTCTCTTACATGTAACTAAGAAAAATGCATATATGTTTATTTAAATTGAAAACACAAACCATGGAAAAGGGTGCATGGGTATAAATTGTGATCCTCACTGCAAGGTTTCTTGTGGAAGAAAAAAACCATATTTTACATCTGAAACATATTCCCAGGCATTCAAACAATTAAATCATCAAATATATACCATGTGTTTCTCTAAGTTATGAGGATTATTTCCAATTTCAGTGAAATATTTAGTTTTCTGACAAATTACACATTATATTTACTTCATAATGCCCCTCATTAAAGCTTCATGTTGGAAAATAAGCAATTGCTACATGTGCTTCCTCTACAAAGGCAAAGAAATATCTTCTTATAGTCTGAATTTATTGATCAGTAAGGTATTATTGTAACTGTTCTTTTTTGTAAATCATTTTTCATCTAAAAATACATTTTAAGAATTCAATAAGAGGTAAAATAAATAAGATATATTAAACTAAACACATTAATTTTCATAATGTAGTAAATATATCTCCTTTTGTGGTCTGAGAATCACTTTATGTATGGTGGATCTAAGCTTTCTGAGACAGAAAGTCAAATAATTTTGTTCTAAACTGTTCCACACATTAGATCAATCAGAATATTGGACTTCAGAGACACCATTAATGTCTTTTTTAAAAAAACAGGCTTTTGAGGTGTAATTGATATACAAAAAGTATACATATTTAATGTACATAATTAGATGAGTTAAGAGATATAGACATCAGTGAAAAGAATGTCAAGGTAATATACATATTTGTCACCCCTGGAAGTTTCCTTGTGCCACTTTTTTTGTTTTATTATGAGATCACAGCATGAGCCCTACACTTACAACAAATTTTTAAGTGCACAGAACAGTATGTTTAACCATAAGCACTATTGTAGAAGTTACCCTTCTTGCATAACTGAAACTTTCTACTCATTAAACAAAATCTCCCCATATTGCCTTCTTTTATCCCTAGTAAACAACATTCTATTCTCTATTTCTATAACCCAGACTATTTTAGATACAAGTGAATCATGCACTATGTGCTCTGTGTGATGAGCTTATTTCATTTAGCATCATGTCCTCCATGTTCATTGATGTTGTTGTAAATAGCAAGGTTTCCTTGTTTCTTTTTAAGTATAGCAATACATCTCTTTAATATTTATATATTTAATAAGCATATAAAACATGGAATATTATTGCTCAAAAAAGGCTAAGGTTAAAAAAAAACTAAAAATGTTTTAAAAAATAAGTAAACAACAGAACAGAATATATATGAGATCAGGAAGATGGCTTTACGTTTAGAAAACACTGTCTTAAGGAATAATTTTATTTAGACAGCATTGTTTTTGAAAGCTTATTAAGCCAGAATCAAGTGGAAATGTTGAACAGGCCCATATCAAGTTCGGAAATAGCATCAACCATACAAAACCTCCCTAAAAAGAAAAGCCCAGGACCAGATGGTTTCACGTCAGAATTCTACCAAACCTTTAAAGAAGAATTAGTACCTATATTACTCAACCTATTCCAAAAAGTAGAAAAAGAAGGAAGACTACCCAACACGTTCTATGAAGCAAACATCACCCTGATCCCCAAACCAGGAAAAGACCTAACAAGAAAAGAAAATTATAGACCAATATCACTAATGAATATAGATGCAAAAATATTCAACAAGATCCTAACAAACAGAATCCGGCAACTCATCAAACAAATTATACATCTTGACCAAGTCAGTTTTATCTCAGGGTCTCAAGGCTGGTTCAATATACGTAAATCTATAAATGTAATCCAGCACAGAAACAAATTAAAAAACAAAGACCATATGATTCTCTCAATCGATGCAGAAAAAGCTTTTGATAATATCCAGCATCCCTTCATGATCAGAACACTTAAGAAAATCAGTATAGAAGGGACATTTCTTAAACTGATAGAGGCTATCTACAGCAAACCCACAGCCAATATCATATTGAATGGAGTTAAATTGGAATCATTTCTACTCAGATCAGGAACCAGACAAGGCTGCCCGTTGTCTCCATTGTTTTTTAACATTGTAATGGAAGTTTTAGCCACCACAATTAGGGAAGGAAAGGCGATCAAGGGTATCCATACAGGGTCAGAAGAGACTAAACTTTCACTCTTAGCAGATGATATGATAGTATATCTGGAAAACACTAGGAACTCTACTACAAAACTCTTAGAAGTGATCAAGGAATACAGCAGCATCGCAGGTTACAAAATCAACATTCATAAATTGGTAGCCTTTATATATACCAACAATAATCAAGTTGAAAAAACAGTTAAGGACTCTATCCCATTCACAGTAGTGCCGAAGAAGATGAAATATTTGGGAATTTGTCTAACAAAGAACGTGAAAGATCTCTATAAAGAGAACTATGAAACTCTAAGAAAAGAAATAGCTGAAAATATTAACAAATAGAAAAACATACCATACTCATGGCTGGGAAGAATCAACATTGTTAAAATGTCTATACTACCCAAAGGAATATATAATTTCAATGCAATCCCTATTAAAGCTCCACTGTCATACTTTAAAGATCTTGAAAAAACAATACTTCGTTTTATATGGAACCAGAAAAAAAACTCAAATAGCCAAGACATTACTCACAAATAAAAACAAAACAGGAGGAATTACGCTACCAGACCTCAGACTATACTACAAATCAATAGTGATCAAAACAGCATGGTATTGGCACAAAAACAGAGAAGTAGATGTCTGGAACAGAATAGAGAACCAAGAGATGAATCCAGCTACTTACCATTATTTAATCTTTGACAAGCCAATTAAAAACATTCAGTGGGGAAAAGATTCCCTATTTAACAAATGGTGCTGGGTGAACTGGCTGGCAACCTGTAGAAGACTGAAAGTGGACCCACACCTTTCACCATTAACCAAGGTAGACTCTCACTGAATCAAAGACTTGAACTTAAGACATGAAACTATAAAAATACTAGAGAAGAGTGTAGGGAAAACTCTTGAAGAAATTGGTCTCGGCGAGTATTTTATGAGGAGGACCCCCCGGGCAATTGAAGCAGCTTCAAAAATACACTACTGGGACTTGATCAAACTAAAAAGCTTCTGCACAGCCAAGAACACAGTAAGTAAAGCAAGCAAACAGCTCTCAGAATGGGAGAAGATATTTGCAGGTTATGTCTCCGACAAAGGTTTAATAACCAGAATCCACAGAGAACTCAAACACATTAGCAAGAATAGAACAAGGGATCCCATTGCAGGCTGGGTAAGGTATTTGAAGAGAAACTTCTCTGAAGAAGACAGGCGCGTGGCCTTCAGACATATGAAAAAATGCTCATCATCTTTAATCAACAGAAAAATGCAAATCAAAACTACTTTGAGACACCATCTAACTCCAGTGAGAGTAGCCTATATCACAAAATCCCAAGACCAGAGATGTTGGTGCGGATGTGGAGAAAAGTGAACACTTTTGCACTGCTGGTGGGAATGCAAATTAATACATTCCTTTTGGAAAGAGATATGGAGAACACTCAGAGATCTAAAAATAGATCTGCCATTCAATACTGTAATCCCTCTACTGGGCATATACCCAAAAGACCAAAAATCACATCATAACAAAGATATTTGTACCAGAATGTTTATTGCAGCCCAGTTCATAATTGCTAAGTCATGGAAAAAGCCCAAGTGCCCATTGGATTAATAAATTGTGGTATATGTACACCATGGAATGTTATGCAGCCTGAAAGAAAGATGGAGACTACCTCTTTCATGTTTACATGGATGGAGCTGGAACATATTCTTCTTAGTAAAGTATCTCAAGAACGGAAGAAAAAGTACCCAATGTACTCAGCCCTACTATGAAACTAATTTAGGGTTTTCACATGAAAGCTATAACCCAGTTGCAACCTAAGAATAGGGGGAAGGGGAAAGGAAGGAGAGGGAGAGGGGAGGTGGGTAGAGGGGAGTTGATTGGTGGGATTACACCAGCGGTGCATCTTAGAAGGGTATATATGAAACTTGGTAAATGGTCTGTGAAGCTAGTGAATGATGCCCCATGATCATATCAATGTATAGAGCTATGATTTAATAAAAAAAAAAAGAAAGCTTATTAATAATGGACCACATCAGAAAAGGGTTTCCTCTCCTACTAAATCCAGGGTATATTTCATCCCCCAGAAAGAATATTTGAAAAAAATTTTTACATTTATTTTAAGAACATAAATTTGAAATTACTGAGTAAACAATTCTCATATGAGGACAGTTGATGACCTAGTACATGGTGGGGGGTGGGAAAAGGGAGAGCAGAGAGAGGGAAGGAGGGAAAGGGGTGGAGGAAGGAAAGAACAGACAAAGGAAAGGAGGGGGGTGGGGGAAGGGAAGAACAGAGACAGGGAAGGAGAGAGAGGGGTGAGGGATGAGTGTGTGTGGCACAACTTTTGGGGGCGGGACACAAGTATAAGAGGAACTTTACGTAACATAAGCAATCAATGTAACCTGGTTCTTTGTACTCTCAATGAATCCCCAACAATAAAAAAAGAAAAAGAAATTACTGAGTAAATTTACTTTCCTTTAAAGTGTTCACTAAAATGTTAAAAAAGTAAGTTCAGAAGCAGTTGAGGGACATGCTATTCCTACAGAAAAGAAAAGATTACAAAGGCACATTATATGTACATATATTACGATTATCATTCAGCATTCAAATAAAAGTGACCTAAGTAACCGTTAATAATTATTATACTATTTCATAAGAAAAAAGATAGCCTGGGCACTAAGCACTTTTGACTATGGAACCACTTCCATGTATGTGTCACTAACAGAGACTCAATGGCCTGCTGATTCATTATCAGGTTCTTTCAAATCAGACACATTTTTCTTTCCAGTGATATGTTCCAATGATTTCCTGGAGGTTGCTCTCACTTTCACATAAACAGTGTAGTGACCTACTCTCACTGAGCCAGTATGTTCTACTATACCATAGAGGCCATGGAGAACTTTCTTCCCCACATTTGCATTCTTACAAGTAGCAGAACAGAATGGTGCTAAATCAAGCATAAGTGGAAAATCTACATGTCTATTTGCTTTCTGAAGACTCAGCCATCTTGATGGAATCTTGTAAGATGTAGAATTAGGATAGCTGGAACAGCAGAAATGCGCAATTGCTTCCTGGCATTGGTACAAATGCCTTCTGCCTTCTTTTCTGCAGAACTTGTTTCCTTTTGGTACTTCTGTTTCCTTTCAGTATACTGCTTTCAGAACGGATGGCTTCTTTTTCCCTGCCATCCATAGGACTTTAATGCAGGGGTGACTCAGTAAATTTTCTAATGCTTGCAAACATTAAAGAATCCTCATTCATTTTAAGGTTTTTATTTTTCTGGTATATAACAGTCTTCTCCAGAATATGATTCTCTTATTATGTGTTTTTGGTCATGAATTATTTGATTCTATATATTGATAATGTTTTCAGAAAAAAATCTTGTACCCTCATGTTTAGATGAAGAATAGTTCTTGTGGTTCTGGTTTGATAAATTGTTTTCTACAGTAACAGTGTCACTGTACTGATCATGATCTGTCTCCTGTAAACTTCTATATTTATTAATTCTTCCCAAAGATAAAGGTTTGGAAACTTTTTCTTCTATTATGGGAAGTAAAATGTCAATGAAAGGATCTTTCACTCTGGAGATTTTTGCACATTCTTCACACATGAACAGGCTAGTTAATTCACCAATAAAGATCCAATCTATGAAGTTCATTTTCCTTCTCTTCCATATGCTTTAACTGTTTTTCTAGTTTCATCAGCAGCAGTTTAGTAATTGGGTTGTTAAATGCTTTTAGAATGCTAGCTTATATTCTCTTTGTTTCTTCTGTCTTCACTGTGTCTGACAGATAATGAAGAACATCTTGATTGTCTTGTTGGAAATCTTTAAGTCGAATTGCCCTCTGACAAAACTGATTAAAAAGAACTTTAGGAGGGTGGCGCCTGTGGCTCAAAGGAGTAGGGCACTGGCCCCATATGCCAGAGGCAGCAGGTTCAAACCCAGCCATTGCCAAAAACTGCAAAAAAAAAGAACTTTAAGAGAAAGTGGCCCTTTTTCAGTCTCCGTCATGCTATGAAGATACAAGGAACAAGGCTGAGGTCAGTGGTCCAGGGCTTCAAAGTTCCACCATTAATGGGTCAAGGTGAGAATATGAGGAAGGAAGAATCATTAGTTTTGTACTATTTTCTTTTATCTCATTCTTCTGTTCTGTAAGAATGTGTATGCTGAGTTCTGTGTGATTGCACTAAAAAAGTATTTCCTGTTAGGCACAGTGGCTACACCTGTAATCAGAGCACTCTGGGAGGCCAGGGCAGTGGATTGCTTGAGCTCAGGATTTCGAGACCAACCTGAGCAAGAGTGAGACCCTCATCTCTACTAAAAATAGAAAAACTGAGGCAAGAGGATTGCTTGAGCCCAAGAACCTGAGTTTGCTCTGAGCTATAATGCCATGGCATTCTAGTCCGGGTGTCAGAGGAAGACTCTTGTCTCAAAATATAAATACATAAATAAATAAATAAGTATTTTCTAAATTTGTAATTCCCTTTGCAAATGGTAGACAACTGCCTTTTCTTCCCTTCTTTATTTATCAATTTTACATTTTTCTTCACAAAGATTCAAGATTCTGGAAAATGCATTGTTTACCCTATGCTGAAACTAATTATCATACAATGGGGCTCTGTTTGGCAACTCTTGAAATGCTTCAGTGAATGTTGGCTTTTTGAGCTTTTACCACATCCCTAGAAGCCACACTTGAGGCACAACCAAAAAACGAAGGAAGTACTGGGGGCTCATCATAGAACCTTCTTTCTTGGAAACTTTCTGAGGAAACTGACTATACATTTTCAGTGACTGCTCTCTTCACATGATTCACACTGACAGCATGACTTATATGTTGGTGAGTTAAATCTGCAATGTCATCTGAAGAGTTTTTGTCATCAGGTATAGTAGGCATTTTGCTTCTTTTGGCTTTGTCAGGTAAAGCTTTCATTGTATCTTTCACCTACATCTGTTGTTTACCAGCTGGCCAGGCAGCCGCATCCAACAAGGTTTCCTTTTCTGAAGCTGAACAATATTGCATTACATGAATATACCATACTTTTTCTTTCTCTCTTTCTTTCACTCCTTTCTTTCTTTCTCTTTCTTTCTTTCTTTCTTTCTTTCTTTCTTTCTTTCTTTCTTTCTTTCTTTCTTTCTTTCTTTCTTTTTTCTTTCTTTCTTTCTTTCTTTCTTTCTTTCTTTCTTTCTTTCTTTCTTTCTTTCTTTCTTTCTTTCTTTCTTTCTTTCTTTCTTTCTCTTTCTTTCTTTCATTCATCTTTCTTTTGACATACATATTTATAACACACAAATTGATATTTTAATATATGTATATTCTGGAAGAAAGCTAAATTAAGCTATCTAGCATATCCATTACCTCACATAGTTATCAGTGCTTTTGGGAAAGAACATTTAAAATCTACTGTCTTTGAAATTTTCACACACACGATAAATTGCTATTAACTATAGTTATCATGTTATATAATATAGATTGGCTTAACTTATCTCTTCTAACTAAAATTTTGTAGCTTTTGACTAACATATCCTTAAACCTCATACTATTCTCTGATTCTTTGAAGTCAATGTTTTTTGTTTGTTTATTCTTGAGACAGAGTCTTATTCTGTTGACCAGGCTAGAGGGCTGTTGCATCATCATAGCTCACAGGAACCTCAAGCTCCTGGGTCAAGTGATTCTCCTGCCTCAACTTCCTAAGCAGATAGACCTACAGGCACTTGGTATGTTGCCTGGATACTTTTTTCTCTTTTTAGTAGAGATAGTGTCTCACTCTTGCTCCAGCTGATCTTGAACTCCTGAGCTCAGGTGCTCCTCCTGCCTCAGCCTCCAAGAGTGCTAGGATTATAGGTGTGAGCCACTGTGCATGGCCTGAATACAACTTTTAAAGATTTCACATAAAAGTGAGATCATGTAGTATTTGTCTTTTTGTTCCTGACTTATTTCCCTTAGAATGGAACCTTCAGTTTCATTCATCTTGTCACAAATGACAAGATCTACTTCTTAAAACACTGAATTGTTTTCTACTGTGTATACATATACCATTTTCCTTATTCAATCATTCATTTATAGACAGGTTGATTTTATAAATTGGCTATTGTGAATAATGTTGCAATGAACATGGTAAAGGAGATGTCTCATGGAGAGCCTGATCTCAAATCTTTTGAATATATACCCAGAATTAGGACTGCTAGATCATAATTGTAGTTCAATTTTTAGTTTTCTAACAAACCTCTATTTTGGTTTTTATTGTGGCTGCACTGTTTACATTTCCATCAACAGTTCACAAGGGTTCCAATTTCCCTATATCCTTGCCAAGGCTTATTATTGTTTGTTTTTATCTTTTTTCTTGTTGGTCAAGTTTGCTGTGGAAGTTCTATATTGAACTTTTCCATGTGGTAATTTTACCAATGATTTATACTCAATACCTAGAGAATAAATAGAGCACTACATATTACTAAAACATCTCAGAGTAAACTTTACAAAGAGCAATCACAAATAGTTTTACTGTGCTAGTGACATATCCCTTTCAAAACATGAAAAAAGAGGAGGTTATTGGAAGTTTCTGCATATCTTACATAAGTTATCCTTGAAGTTTCGTTGGTCTCATTGCCTTCAGTAAAGCAGATCCTTTAACAGCTCTATTACTTTGTTCTTGTTTTTCTTTTTTTCTACAGAATATGAATATTTATATAAAAAAATATTACATTTTTTAAAAACTGGGATACACTGATGCACTTAATGTAACCATATCTTCTGAAAAAATAGGTTCCATAATACTCAGAAATAAAAGTAATGACCTTCTTTTCTTTTTTCTTTAAAGATAAAGTCTCATTTTATCACCCTTGGTAGAGTGCTCTGACATCACAGCTCACAGCAACCTCAAAGTCCTGGGATTAAGTGATTCTTTTGCTTCAGCCTCCTGAGTAGCTGGGACTACAAGCGCCCACCAGAATGCCCGGCTATTTTTTTGTTGCGGTTTGGCTGAGGCCAGGTTCTAACCTACCACCCTCAGTGTGTGGGGTGGCACACCACACTGAGGCACAGGCACCACCCAGTGATCTTATTTTCTATAAATTAGACAGCAGAATTTTCAAGTTTAACAACCCTTTCAAAATGGAGCCTGAAATTGCTTGATGATAAGAAGTAAGTCTACATCCAGGCACCACATAGCTAACACTGCAAATTAAACCACTACCACGCAGCTGCAAACTGCTACTTATATTCACACAGCATTAAACAAAATAGATTCAACCCAAATCTTTTCAAATGTATCTTGGGCTGCAAGAAAAAAAAGTTGAATGATACACAAAACTTTTAAAAGTGACAACAAAACTATTTAAATATCTCCAAAATTAAGAAAGCAATTATGTTAAATTTTTAAAAAGAAAAAATAAAGTGATGTATGGCATTTTCCCCAAGACTTTGAGCAGTTGTAACTTTCTCTCCACTTAGAACCTTTCCATGTTTGCCAAAGCAGGTCCTTCAAATTTGCAGCTTTGGTATCGGATGAAAGTCTACTAACCTAGATATTTTTAGTTGTACTTCCACACTACCACCTGTACTACTTGTACTTCCTTTGTCACTTTAGAGGATGGCCTGCTGTCTTCACATTCCTTTGAAGAGCCTTGCTTGACCAGAGACTTCAGCAGATAAGGGCCCTTTCTTCTAAGTATCCTTTTCTTTGTCTCCAGATTCTGTTTTCTTAGAACTTTTCTGGATTTCTTCGGGAAAAGATCATCCTTCATACAATCTTACTTTTTACCATCTTTATGGTTCTTATTCATCTAATAATCCTTCCTTTCCTCCTCTGAGCTTGGCACAATGGCATCCTGCCCATCTTTTGGCTTACTTGCTTCAGAATCTATAATTTTCACATTTTAACCTGTTTGTAAGAGGTCATCACCATCAAAATCCAGAGTGATGACATCTTCATCCTGGATTGTGACAAAGATGTTGTCCTCTGCTTCTTTCTTAGTAGTACTAGCTTCCATTTCTTCATGAGCTGTGTCTTCAGCCTCAGTGAGGCTCCCTTCTGAAGATATTTGTATACTTGTGTACCATCATTAGGACCTGCTATACATTTCTCATTTTATTCTTCCTCACCATTCTTGACAAAAATCATCATCTTCCACAGACATATCTCTGGTAAACTGATTTGTTTCTTGTTTTTTACCTTTGCCTTTGGTTAAAGGTTTTTTTGACTTTTGATTGAAATGATTATTTCAGGCTTGGTGCGCATAGCTCAGCGATTAGGGCACCAGCCACATACACTGGGGCTGGCGGGTTTGATCCCGCCTGGGCCTTCCAAACAGTAATGACAACTACAACAAAAAAATAGCCTGGTGTTGTGTGGGCACCTGTTGTCCCAGATACTTGGGAAGCGGAGGCAAGATAATTGCTTAAGTCCAAGAGTTTGAGGTTGCTGCAAGCTGTGACACCACAGCACTCTACCAAGGGTGATATAGTTAGACTCTGTCTCAAAAAAAGTAAAGAAATGATTATTTCAATATTCTGGATTGCCCTCTTCCTGTTCAATAGAATTCTTGACTTAGGAGATAAGCACAGTCTTGACCCCAGTGATATCTAAATTCCACCACATCAGCATGGACTTAAGATCTTTCTCCTTGCTTTTCAAGGTCATACATATGGTGGAATAAGGCTTCCTTGACTAACAAGCAGTAACCATCACTGGTTTTCTTTCTTTGTAGTTCTTAATCACTTTTAATTTTGTTTTCAGGTCAATCACTCAGTATGACTTTTTATTGGCAATATCAGCAGTGGGTTTTGTATGCTTAGAGTCCACAAGGAACAAAACCATATAAAATTAAATCAACCACGGAAAAAAATTGCAAACAGGAGATATGGTAAACATGAGATGTACATGTATAAGCCTGCTGCCAGTGAAACACAGCATACTGGTTTATAGTAAACATATTTTTATAAATAGGGTATAAAAAGTATAATATAGTAAATACATAAACCAGTAACATAGTCGTTTATTGCCATTATCAAGTATTACATATTGAGTATAACTGTATGTGCTATACTTTATGTGACTGATAGAGAATTAGTTTGTTTCCACCAGTATCACCACAAATAGCTAGTAATGCATTGTGTATGGCATTATTTTGCTACAGTGGCAAATAGAAGTAGTGGCAAGTAGAAAATAGAAATTTTTCAGATTCAATGTAATCTTAGGGGACCATTGCCTTGTATATGGTCCATCATTGACCAAAATGTTATGTGGCGCATAACATTAGTGGATTACTTATTAGTATCTCATAATACCTGTGGGCTTTCTTTATTCTTTCTTATTCTTTTTCATTCTCCCTCAGATTCTGTATTTTCCTTGCTTGAATTTATTAATTCTTTCTTGGGCTGAAATGAGTCTGTAGTTGTAGCTCTCAATTTTTCAGTTCAATCATTGTGGTTTTTAGCTCTAGAATTTCTGTTTTGATATTTAAATGTTTTCATTTCCTGGTTGAACCTAATTCTGTTTGTGTATTGTTTTTCTGATATTGTTTAATTGTCTGTGTTCTCTTATAGCTAATGAATGTCTTTAAAGTGATTACTTCACATTCTTTATCAGGTGGTTTTTATATTTTCATTTCTTATATTAGGTTACAAGTGCTTTCTTTCTTTGGTGGCTTTATGTTTTCTTGATTGCAATCTTTGTGGCTATGTGTTGGTGTCTGAATATTCAAAAAGTAGGCATTTACTGCCGCCTTTAAAAACTGTCTTAGGCAGGGAAAGCCCTTCACCACTCATCCCATTCATAGATTCTGGAAAGGCTATCTTGCATTATGGGTGGCATGCTCCTGGAGTACTAGAGCAAGCCATAGACTTGCTATCCTTTTTTCTGGGTCAGCAGAAGTTGAACTGTCATGTGGGTACACAGAGGTGGACCTGGAGTGCAGGTGGGCCTGGATCCAGGGCTCACAGAGGCCATCCTTGAACTTGGGTCCATGAACGTAAGCATAGAGCCTGAGTGTGTAGGTGCTCATCTGAATGTGTGCAGCCTGGGTCTGTGGAGGCTGGCCTATTGCTGGGCCCTACTGAGATTGGTCAGCTGAAGTTGGCCTGGATCCTGGGTTATCTGGAACTCTGAGCCACAGAGGCCAGGTAAGCCAATATACTGTGACCACAGAAGATAGCCTGGAGGTTGTATGAATGGGTGCCATATTGATGTCTGTGACTACAGTGGCCAGCCTGATGCTTGGATTTGTTATGAAGACCTGGAACTAGAGTGTAACTGAATACTTTCACATATCTTGGATAGGAATCTGGGGCAGAAGATCCAGTCTTCAGGTGCCAGTGTGGCACTGGGGTGAGCTTGAAGTCTGGGGCCATAAGGCCTAGTCTGGCATGGAACAGTCTGCAGCCTGAGATCAAGGGGTTTGGCCTGACAGGAGTGTAGGCAGGGAGATTGAGTCTGCATAAGCAAACATGGAGTCTAAGCCCACAGGGGCTAGTATGCTGCTGGTTTTTACTAGGAGAGAGCCTGATACTGGGGTCTGAAGCTAATTTTGGTGCTCACTTTACTTTTCTTCTCCTACACAGAGGTTAACTCTCTCCAGAGGTTGTTGACTAGGGATGGGAATGGGGTGATGCAGGTAATATGAAACTATCCTTTTTATCCTCTTCATTACATCTTTTAAAAATATTTCTGTGCTATACCTGGGTGTCACATCTATTTCTTTAGAAGGTACTTGGGCATAAATAGTTGTTTAAATAGATATTTTTGTGAGAAGAGAGTTGGAAATTTCCATCCTGCCTTCTTGCTTATGTCATTCCTGTGGGAAAATATTTTAAAATAAAAGAAAGAAAAACCAGGGCAGTGCCTGTGACTCAAAGGAGTAGGGCGCTGGCCCCATATACTGGAGTTGGCAGGTTCAAACCCAGCCCCAGCCAAAAACCACATGAAGAAGGAGGAGAAGAAGGAGAAGAAGGAGAAGGGGAATGGGAA
This sequence comes from Nycticebus coucang, assembly GCF_027406575.1. Classification (NCBI taxonomy): domain Eukaryota; kingdom Metazoa; phylum Chordata; class Mammalia; order Primates; family Lorisidae; genus Nycticebus; species Nycticebus coucang. The sequence continues at coordinate 18,769,470 of NC_069799.1, read as the reverse complement.
GGGGAGAAGGAGGAGGAGGAGGAGGAAGAGGAAGAAGAGGAAGAAGAAGAAGAAGAAGAGGAAGAGGAGGAAGAGGAAGAAGAGGAAGAAGAGGAGGAAGAACAGGAAGAGGAAGAGGAGGAGGAAGAGGAAGAAGAAGAAGAAGAAGAAAGAAGAAGAAGGGAAGGAAGGAAGGAAGGAAGGAAGGAGAAGAAGGGGGAGAAGAAGGGAGGAGAAGAAGGGAGGAGAAGAAGGGAGGAGGAGGAGGAACCAGGCTAAAATGTGCTTTTATATTTCTAGATCAGACTAAAGATAAAGATATTTTCAATCTATGTAAGTCTAAGGTATTTTTCAGTTTGATATTATATACATTCAGATAAACTAAGGTTTCTTTTGAGACAGACAAACAAGAGTTTGGAAGTGAGAAACTTGAGAAAAAAAGTGAGAAATTCACGGAAAAACTACATTAAAATTAACAATTTCTATTTGTCAGAGATACTATAAAGATAAATATAAAAATACCAACAGGAAAAAATACCAACTCATTTTATCAAAAATAAATTACTATTCACAAAATGAAAATAATTTCTACATACTTATACAAATAAACCAAATTTTAAATAATAAAATATTTGAATAGCACTTCTCAAAAGAGGCAATCTGATGTCCACTCAGTCCACGTAGCAGTGAGGGATAGCATTAAATGAGAAAGAGTTAGATGAAAGTCAGGGTGTTCAAGTACATGGGCCATTTCAACAAGTTTTATCTTTATCAAAACAATGTCCAGAAAGGTTTTAACATAACTCTATTGGTATTTGAAGACTTTTTTAATTTGAAATTTACTATTTTTGTACCAAATCAACTTGTAAGAGAAAGGAATATGACAAAGGCAAAATATGTCTATTGGGGAAGAATATTAGAATGAAAATGTTTAGTATAGATATTTAGTCCCAGAATCTTAGTTTGGTTTTAAGCCTATTTGTACTAGTATAATTATTGACTACTTCTTCTTTCACTCTCAGCACACGCTATACCTATTTGAGTTTCTGGGTATGCAAAAAAAAAAAAAAATCACTATTCATTTAATTTCCTGTCTTCTATCCTACATCCCTCCAAAGGAAACTTTTCTTTATTGGTAGCCACTGGAAGTAATCAAAGCTCTGCTTTGCTTCTTGCTCTCGAAGGGCATACTTAAAATACAAGAAATATTATCTCCAGAGATCTCAGAACTATGAAAAGTTTCTCTCAGTAGACCTCAGTTACTAAATACTATTTCATTACAAAGACTGAATCATAGCTAAATAAAAACCAAATGTGCTTTTATATTTCTAGATCAGACTAAAGATAAAGATATTTTCAATCTATGTAAGTCTAAGGTATTTTTCAGTTTGATATTATATACATTCAGATAAACTAAGGTTTCTTTTGAGACAGACAAACAAGAGTTTGGAAGTTTGAATAATTGAAGTTGTTCAATGACCCACTTCATCAGAAATCATCCCACACTATGCAGTAAGTTCAATACCATAACTTTAGAAAACCATACAAATGTTATTTTATTTTTCAATTAATAGGTTGCACTTATAGATTTTTATACCATGTTCTTAGCTAATGTCCATATAAAAGACAAAAAATTTTAGAATACATACCAATGTTTTTTATTTGCATTGTAGTGGTTTGGGATTTTGTAGTGAGCAGTGCATAGCCATGAAAACATGTAGAAGAAAACGGGATTGGATGAGTTTATATTTCCTTTGGTGAAAGTTTTGGGGTGTATGTGTGCTGGTGTGGTATGTGTGTTTTAAATTAAAGAAGTATTCTGTACACATTTTGAAATGTTTGCATTGATGGAATTTTGAAAAATTCATAATTCACAGCAATCCCAGTGCTGTTCCTCAGCTCTGCATAGTAGCCCTCACATTATGGTCTTCAATATCTGTCCTCCTGGTTAGTATCACCGTATAATCCATTCTAAAATGTTTTTGAATAAGAGAAACATTAATGAGCATTGCTTTACTAAACTGTAATCAAAAAAAACTCCCTGACAAAGTTAATTCTTATGTTTGGTCATAGCAAGCATTTTGTTTTCCAGTTGGTTGTCTGTCTCTCCAACATCAGGCTATTTAGGCAATCAATATGAGAAAATTAGAACTAGTAAAAATGCATTTAAAATTATCCAGGAGAGAGACACTTAGTTGATTCATTGTTGGTTTCCTTTCCCTGTTTACTTGTTAACCTGTCTTATAAAGAAAGGAAAATAAATTATTTCCTAGAATGAGAATTGACAAAGAGAGAGAGAGATTATATAAAATTTTTTGCAGCTCAATTTGTAATAGCCAAGTCAGGAAGAAGCCCAGGTGCCCATCGACCCATGAATAGATTAATAAATTGTGGTATATGTAAACCATGGAATACCATGCAGCCTTAAAAAAAGGTGGAGACTTTACCTCTTTTATGTTTACATGGATGGACCTGGAACATATTCTCCTAATTAAATTATCTCAAGAATGGAAGAAAAAGTATCCAATGTACTCACTACTTCTATGAAACCAGTTTATATTTATTCACACTTTCTTATGAAAGATAGATCACAGCTATAGCCAGGATGAAGGAGAGAAATGGAATAGGATGGGAGGAGAGGAGGGTGGTTTGATAGAGGGAGAGTAAATGGTAGGAGCACACCTATAGAGCAAATTGCAAGGGTACAAGTCAAATCTATCAAGTAGAGAACATAAATGTTTTAACACAATAATCAAGTAAATGAGGGGAAAGCTATATTAATTAGTTTGGTGTAATCACTACAAATTGTATTTAAAAAAATCAATGTACCACAAATACTAATAAATGTATTCATGATCTATGTGTATATGGAATAAAAAATAAATAAATAAATAAAATTTAAAAAGGAATCTTTTGGATTTGATAAAAGTCATGTGTCATGATTGTGGTGGTTTCTTAGGCGTATTCAACTATCAAAATTTCTTAAAATGCAAACTTTAAGTTGATACAGTGTATTGTGTATAAACTATGCTACATAAATTTGTAAGGGAAAAGTGCATTTCAGAGTTTAGCTTGAAACACTGTAGAAGTCTGGGAGTTAAACTTAGATACAATTTTACTGGATTACACCAAAACAAAACAAAATTTAAGAAAACAAATTAAATGAGTGGCAGATGCTAAGATAGATTACTAGGTGTCTTGAATAGGTACTCAGTATTCTATTTTTAATCTCAACATTGAAGACAAACTCTGAAGACCAACAAAATATTGAATTGACTTAAATGCACATTTTCTAGCTAATCCATATTTATTTCCCTGTCATAATCATACCATAAATACTTTTGTCCTTTGACAATGTAGCTGTCTTCAAAACTTCTAGTTCAAAAGCCAGAACTGATGGCTCATACCTGTAATCCCAGGACTTTGGGAGGCTGAAGTGGGAGTATCACTTGAAGCCAGGAGTTTGAGACCAGCCTGAATAAGAGAAAGACCCAATCTGTACAAAAAAAAAAAAAAAAAAGAAAAAGAAAAAGAAAAAAGAAGAAGAAGAAGAAGAAAGAAAGAAAGAGAAAGAAAGAAAAATTATCCAGGCATGGTAGTGCATACTTACAACTACTAGGGAGGCTGAGGCAAGAGGACTGCTTGAACCCTGGAGTTTGAGGTTGTAGTGAACTATGAAGGTGCAACTGCATTCTAGGCTGAGTGACAGCAAGACCCTGTCTCAAAAAAAAAAAAAAAAAGAAAGAAAGAAAGAAAGAAAAGACTATCTGAAAATAATATGGAAAAATACTTCTTAAGACTTAGCTCAGACAATGGATCTCTTCTAGTCTTCTATAACAACACAAAATATGCTTACTCTCTATTCCTGATGCAATACAGTATCACTATTTCTTATCCTTTCTGGTATTGTTTATCATGTCAGACTTCATGTACTATTTTCCTTTACTATGTTTGCATTTGATTAAGTTTTAAATTCAAGAACTGTTTCTTAAGATATATTTTACCTTGAAACCCTATCATTATGCCTGTAAGGTAAGGTATTTAACAAATGTCTCCTGACATATTTTGAAAGGTTTTGACTACAATCTCACTGAGTACTTATGAAATAAGGAAACTTTTTCAGATTACTTATAGCACTTTGCTTTCAGTTTCATAGAAACTGAAGAGAATTATGACAAACTATTTGCAATGGTATACTTCAACAAATAAAGGGGCTTTGATATAAATATGTATATTCCATATGTGAGAATAATACTAATATTCCCTTTTCTCCAATTATGTGTACTTTTATCCATTATTTTATCAATACTATGTATATTCTTTATTGATTATTGATGTTATTCATTCTCCATTTTTATTTTGCATTTTGGTCGTAACTCTTCCACACACCACACATACAGGATGTATTTACTGAGAATATGCTGTGTATAAAACATTATGTTATGTCATTGAGATTTAGGTTTAGAAAGATAATATCCACATGTGCATTAGAGTAATGATTTCTTTATCACATATTTAATTGCTTAAGAAATATCATTTGTGGTAACCATATTTGATATATCAATAATCTAACCTTCTCTCTTCTTAGGAAGAAATGAAATGACCACAAATGATGTTAACAGAACCAAAATTGCCGAATTTCTCCTTATGGGATTTTCAGACTCCTGGGAGATTCAGATTGTACATGCTGCTCTATTTTTACTGGTTTACCTGGCAGCTCTTATAGGGAATCTCCTAATCATCATGCTTACTGCTTTGGATGTTCACCTCCAAACCCCTATGTATTTCTTTTTGAGAAACTTGTCTGTTTTAGATTTCTGCTACATCTCTGTCACAGTTCCCAATTCTATTGCCAGTTCCTTGACTCATGACACCTCCATTTCTTTCTTTGGGTGTGCTCTGCAAGTCTTTTTTTTCATGGACTTGGCAACTACTGAGGTAGCCATCCTTACAGTGATGTCCTATGACCGCTATGTGGCCATCTGCCAGCCCTTACGTTATGAGGTCATCATAAACCAGGGGGCTTGTGTGAAGATGATGGCCATGTCATGGCTCAGTGGGGTGATCTGTGGTCTCATGCATGTGACAGCAACATTCTCATTACCATTCTGTGGGTCCAATAAAGTACATCAATTTTTCTGTGATATTCCACAGCTCCTAAGCCTAGTGGACTCCAAAATAATTTTCATTGAGACTGGAGTCATGGTTCTTGGTACAAGTCTTGTGATAATTTGCTTTGTTTCTATCACTCTGTCTTACATGTACATTTTTTCTGTCATCATGAGGATTCCATCGAAGGAGGGTAAATCAAAAACATTTTCTACTTGCATTCCACATCTCGTGGTTGTAACACTATTTATGATATCTGGTAGCATTGCTTATGTTAAACCAATTTCAAATTCTTTCTCAGTTTCAGATCTTTTTCTGTCAGTGTTCTACACAGTTGTGCCCCCTACCCTGAATCCCATCATCTATAGTCTTAGGAATAAGGACATGAAGTCAGCCATGAAGAGGCAGTGTGTGTGCTAGATGAAAATTTGGGTAGGGACCAGAACTTTTGAACTTCTGTTCTAACCACGCAATCTTTTCAGCTTCCTGAGCTTATATTTTCAATTGATTGCTGAACTCTTTTCTTAATTTTCTTTAAATGAAATTCAACTGTAGTCTAGTAATAGTCTCCATATTTGGGTAAATTCAACACTGGGATGCACTACAAGATACTTTGGGGTTGTCAAAATATTAGAATTTGTGGTTTTATTCATTTTCATACATTATCTTCCTCAACATTTTATAAATTATACTCAGTATATTATATATTAATTAAAATAAAAATGAACTGCTAATATGATTTAATACTAATACTTAATATGTATACTTTAATACTTATACATTAATATATATACTTATATTAAAATCATCTTATATATATTTTATCATAGAAAATATATATGTGTATATGTGTATACACACATATATGCATATATAATATATTATCTATATATTACATATATATGTATATATATATCAAGGTAGAGCAAGATTATATGTTTTAAATACAGCAAATTGGAAACTAAACAAAAGGTCATGTGCACTCAAAATATTTTCAACAGAAAATGGAAATATGGTCTAGTAGACTAGAGACTAGTGCTTTGGGGGCCAATTGTGAAACCTACATGAAATACTATTGTTTCAGGGAATCATTTCTATAGTTTGCAAAACCTGCATTAGATAAAATATATGTAATTATTTAACACACACACAAAAAAGGTATACATAGGTTTATGGTGCCATGTATAGAAAAGATCACATGGAGATATGAACTTTATTTTTACATGGAACATTTAATGTAAATTTTTGTGTAAGCATTTAATTAAACATACTCTTTTGTTAAGCTAAAATATCCTTCAGATTCCAGCCTATTTTCCCTCCCCAGAAGGAAGTACTATCTGAAAGTTATTATATATCATTCCCAGAGTGCTTTTATGCATATTTTGTATATGTATTTATCTATATAATGCATAGTATAATTTTATGAATTAATATTAAAAGTCTATTATAAATAGTATCATATCCTAATTATCATTTTAAAGGTTTATATGTGAATTTTTTATTTTATTTTTAATTGGCAAATAATATGCTAGTCTGTATATGTTTATAGGGTAAAATGTGATATTTTGATATATATGTACAATATGGAATAATTAAATCAGATTAAAGTAACATCTATTACCTCATATATTCATCATTTCTTGGTAGTGACAACATTTAAAATCTAAAATTTTTTAAATCCTCTCTTTTAGAATTTTATTTTGAAATTTAATTTTAACAATTTCAAGAGGGACTTTACCTAACAATTGCAATCAGTGTAACCTGGCTCATTGTACCCTCAATGAATCCCCAACAATAAAAAAAAAAAAAAAAAGAAAAAAAAAAAAACAAAATTATATATTTTGAAATGTACATTATTATTTACTATTGTAATCATGCTGTGCAATAAATCACTAGAATTTACTCAAAGAAAACTTTGTACCATTTTCTCTTCTACTGCCCACCTAAGCATCTGGTAACTGCCCGTCTACTCTCTACTTTGATGATCTGGACTTTTCTAGAGTCCACACATAAGCAAAATCATGTGGCATTTGTTTCTCTGTGCTTGCCTTATTTCACTTAACGTAAAGTCCTTTAGTTCACATATATTGTTACAAATAAAAAATTTTCCTGGCCTTTTAATGCTAAATTGTATTCCATTGTAGTATTTAATTATTTACATAGCTAACTACTGCCTCAAACTCTCAGGCTCCTGCCTCAGCCTATGAAGTAGCTATTGCATGCCACCATGCCCAGCTAATTCCTTGTTTATAGATATGGTCATGCTATGTTACCTAGACTGGTCTCAAACTTCTGGCCTCAAGTGAAGCTCCCAAAGTGCTATACAGGCATAAGACACCACATTCAGCCACATTTTAAAAATCTGTTTGTTGTCTAGGCACTATGGCTCATGCCTTGTAATCCTAGCTCTCTGGGAGGCCAAGGTGGATGGCTCTCTTCATCTCACAAGTTCAGGACCAGCCTGAGCCAGAGTGAGAACCTCATCTCTACTAAAAATAAAAAACCAAGGCAAGAGAATCACTTGAGCCCAAGAGTTTGAAGTTGCTGTGAGCTATGATGCCATAGCACTGTAATGGGGGCAAGAAAGTGAGATTCTGTCTCAAGAAAAAATAATCCATTTGTCCATTGATGAGCACTTAGATTGATTCCATATCTTAGCTGTTGTGAGTAATGCTACCGTGAACATGACAATGCAGACATCTCTTTGGTAGACTGATTTCAACTCATTAGGATATGTGCAGACCTTTTTATTGCACTGTGCTTTATTCTGCTTCACAGATAGTAGATTTTTTTTTTTCACGAATTGAAAGTTTGTTGCAACCTTACATAGAGCAAATCTATTTGTATCATTTTTCCAATGGCACGCTCTCATTCAAATCTCTATGTCACATACTGGTAATTCTCACAAAAGCTTTTTCATCATTAGTATATCTGTTATCTGACCTTTGATGTTATTGTTTTGGCCTACTATAAACTGTGCTTGTATAAGATGACAAATTTAATTGATAAATGTGTGTGTTCTGACTGGTCCACTTAACAACTGTTTTCCCATTTCCTTTCCTCTCCTCAGGGCTCCCTATTCACTTAGAAACAGTAATATTAAAATTAGGCTAGTTAATAATCCTGCAATGGGCTCTAAATGTGGAAAAGTTCCATGTCCCTCACTTTTAATCAAAAGCTAGAAATGATTAGTTTAATAAGTCACACTCACTCAAATCGTGAAAATTACAAAATATAAAGTAAAATGTCAGTAATTATAACTTTATTAAAAAGAAGTCTTTAGGGTATCCAAAGACATCTTTTTCTTTTTATCTTTTTTTTTTTTTTTTTTTTTTGAGATGACTCTCTGTCACCTTGAGTATAGTACCCTGGCACCACAGCTCACAGCTCAAACCCCTCAGTTCCAGTGATCCTCTTGCCTCAGAATTCTGAGTAGAACTGTAATGATAGGCTCCCACCACCATGCCTGGCTAGTATTTGTATTTTTAGTAGAGATGGGGACCTAGCTCTTGCTTAGACTAGCCTTAAACTCCTAAGCTCAGGTGTGTTAGGATTACAGGCATGAACTTGGCTCATTTAAAGATATCTTAAAGTGAAAAATCCCTAATTACACACTTATAAAAACTGACTTCCAAAGGATTGGCACTTTGAATATGAAAATGACTTCTTGAAATCAGTTAAAAACAAATAAAAAGCATCTTAAAATGTGCATTACACTCAAAGAGGCATCACAGAGAAAACATATTTTGGCAGACAAAATATAATTTGTCCATTGATGTGGGCAAGCTTTCTAAAACACCTTACATCAAATTTTAGAGAGCCTGGGGACAGCATGAACAAAACTGCTATTGTAAGTGAACACATTGATATACATTTTGCCATTTACACAATAATGTTAATATTAGGCGTCAGCACATTCCAGTTCTCTCCAGGCATATTTTGATAAGGAGCAGAAAAATTAATAGAGTCTAGGACAGTTGGGGAACCTGTGGCATTCTAGATCCAAAGGATTCAGTCGAAAGAAAACATACAAGGATAAAGAAGGACATGTTTGCCTTAAGGCTGCATGTTCCCCTCTCTTGGCTAAGGTGAGATGGAAAACATATACTGCTCTCTGTGTTGTGTAAAGTAAACTTCTCCTCATTGTTTATACTGACAGAAACAAAAGAAAGAAATGTGCTATATAAATATTGATAACTTCACATTGAAGTTCAGGGGTTTTGTGGATTGGAACTACAATTGCCAATAGCTTCAACATCTGATTAAAATCACAATTTTTGTTTAAATATACACAATGAAAACACTAAAAATAAGAAAGCTACCATGGATAGAAAAATATACCAATTCAAATTGAGAGTATGTAATTAAAAATATTACCAGAGTTAAAAGGAGCATTTATAATGACAACAGGTACAATTCAAGATGATAGAATAACATTAAATGTATATTGCTTAATATAAAATTTCCCAAAAGCATAAGAGAAAAGGTGACACAACTAAATTAAATAAAGCACAATTATGGCTAGAAACTTTTGCACCACTTTCTTCATATTTGATAGAACTGCACAAAGATGTGGTTTACAGAAACCATATGCATTACTATCAACCAACAAAATGTAATCAACATTAACCAACCACCACATACAAAGTCACCAAAATATACAGTCTTCTCATGGAACATGGAACATCCACCAACAAAGGCCCTATGATATGTCATGAATAAGTTTTAATACATTTAAAACATACAGAATATGACATATGCTCTGACAATAGTAATATTAAATCAAAAATATCTGGTGAAAAATATCTGGTGAAAAATATAAAATAATTTCCAAAAGTTTATAAATTAAAAAACATTATTGCTAAGGAGGGGGAAGGGCAAGATGGCAGACAAAAAGTATTGTTCAGCTGAGCTTTCCTAGAATGACGGGGGGAAAGAGACAACTCAGCCATACCTGGTGTGGGGACCTTACCTAGAGTCATAGCTTGGGGAGCACAGCAAGGAGGTGGTGAGCTAGTTATAGCAGATCAGAGTGGTGAAAATTTGGTGAATTAGGCAAGTGATTGTAACTGGCTGGGATCAGCTGGCCACCACAGAGGTCTAGGATGGGAAGAAGTTGGTAGGAGAAGCTGTGCATTGACTGGAAAGCTTGGAAGAGTGAGTGGACTAAAACAGTATACAGTAACCAGATTTGCATGCTGGCTGGAGAGATTTGCCATAGGTTGGTGGCTGGCAAGGCAGCTATACTGAGAAGGTCTTGGCAGCCAGGGAGCTGCCATTGTGGGAAGGTCATGAGAAGATCTTAGCAGGGGCCTAAAGCACAGCCATCTTAATTACACCCACCAGGATCAGAACTTCTCTTGGGATAGGTTGAGGGACTCCCACATCTCATGGGAACTGGAATCATGGTGCACTGTGAGATCTACCCCTGAAGGATTCTTGTGAGCTTTAAGATCCCAGCCTGGGAAGGTCTGAATGCTAAGGAAACAAGTCTGGTGATCACCAAAGACAACTAAGTTTTGAATAAGGATCATAGAGGTTGCTGGCTGTGCTGTCTCCTAAAAAAAACACAGTACCACTTGGTATCACGGTGACATATTGCAACAATCTGTCATCAAAAACAAGGAATTTTGCTTGAAACAAAGAAGGCAGTAAGAAATAAGAAGAGGATAAGGAGGTGAAGAAGAAGAAAGAACAGGGCAGTGCCTGTGGCTTAAAGGAGTAGGGCGTTGGCCCCATATGCCAGAGGTGGCAGGTTCAAACCCAGCCCCAGTTAAAAACTGCAAATAATAATAATAATAATGAATAAGAAAAAGAAGAAAGAACACATGAGGTGGAACCAAAAGGATGCATGAAAAACCAAGACAGAGGAAATTCTCCAAGGGTCCATGAGGCAGCTACTGCAGAATACTCCACCTATAAAGAATTAATGGACTTGACATAAAGGGAATTTAAAATATAAATGATAAAGATAATAAAAGGAATGGATAAGAAAATGGAAAGACAAGAACCAAAAGTTGGACGAGAGATATGTAAAACATGGAAGGGATATGGCAGAGCTTAAGGAAATGAAGGAGAGAATCAGGGAATGTAAAGATGCAGTAGAAAGTATCAAAAATAGGTTAGATCATGTAGAAGAAAGAACCCCAGACGAGAGGATAAAGTTTTCAAGTTAATTCAGGTAGCTAAAGAGGCAGAAAAGAAGAGAGAAAGTGGAACAGGCATTTAGAGAATTATGAGACTCCATGAGGTGTCCAAAAATATGAATAATAGGCATTCCTGAAGGGGAAGAAGATTGTCCCAAAGGAATGGAAGTTCTACTGGAGACTATCATAAGTGAAAACTTCCCAGTTTTACTAAAGATGCTGACACTTTTTAATGGAGTAAAAGTAGAGTCAAAAAAGTGGAGATGTCCAACCCCAGGTCATCTCCACTTAAATGGAGCCTCTCCAAGACATTGTAATGAACATGCCCAAAGTCAAGAAGAAAGAAAAATTCTGCAAGCATTCAAGAGTAAACACCAACTGACCTGGAGATGCAGAGCCATTAGAATGACGGGGGAATTTCTTTTCTTTTGGGCTTAGGTGGAGACAGAGTCTCACTTTATCACCCTTGGTAGAGTGCCTTGGTGTCACACTGCTCACAGCAACCTCCAACTCCTGGGCTTAGGCGGTTCTCTTGCCTCAGCCTCCCGAGTAGCTGGCACTACAGGTGCCCACCACAATGCCCGGCTATTTTTTGTTGTTGTTGCAGTTTGGCCGGAGCCAGGTTTGAACCCACCACCTCCAGCATATGGGGCCGGCGCCCTACCCGCTGAGCCACAGGCACCGCCCAACGGGGGACTTTTCAATTGAAACCTTTCAAGCCTAAAGAGCATGATTATACAACTTCAACATTCTTAATCAAAACAATTTCAGCGCAAAATTCTGTGTCCTGCTAAACTAAGCTTTAAAATTGGTGGAGAAATAAAATCTCTTGTGGATATACAAACACTGAGGAAATTAGCCACAAGAAGCTCTGCAGGAAATATTTAGATCTATTTTCAACACTGACCATCACAATAGACCAACAGCAAATAAACACCCAGAAGCTAAAGATCAAAATTTAGCTTCCACAGTGGCAGGAAAGGTAAAACTGTACAACAGGCTTTTACAAGATAAGATGAATAGAACTCTACCACACTTATAAATTCTCTCAATAAATGTCAATGGATTGAACTTCCAACTGAACAGGCACAGGCTGGCTGACTGGATAAAAAAGCACATGCCATCCATATGTTGTCTCCAGGAGACACACCTAGCCCTGAAAGACACATCAAACTTAGGGTTAAGGGATGGAAATCAGTATTTAAAGCAAAGGAAAATCAGAAGAAAGGAGGGGTTGTGATCTTATTTTTAGAGACAAGTAGATTTAAAGCAACTAAAATTAAGAAAGACAAAGATAGACCCTTTATACTGGTCAAAGGAACAATACAACAAGAAGACTTTTTATTTCTTTTTTTTTTTATTAAGTCATATACAGATAGATCATGAATACATTTATGCATATGTGGGGTCCAATGTGTTGATTTTTTAAAACAATTTGACATACTTACATAAAACTAATTAATATAGTTTTCACCTTATTTATTTGATTATTGTGTGAAGACATTTCAGTTGTTTGTTTTTTTTTGTAGAGACAGAGTCTCACTGTACCACCCTCGGGTAGAGTGCCATGGTGTCACACAGCTCACAGCAACCTCTAACTCTCGGGCTTATGTGATTCTCTTGCCTCAGCCTCCAGAGCAGCTGGGACTACAGGTGCCCACCACAACACCCGGCTAGACATTTCAGTTTTAAATTTTTATGCATTCAACATAAATGCTCCCAGATTTATTAAACAGACCTTGATTTATCTGAGCAATATGATATCCCATAACACTATAATTTCTAGGGTCTTTAATACCCCTCTGATTGAACTAGAAAGAGCCTCTACACAGAAATTTAGCAAAGATACAAAGGACTTAAATGTGACCCTTGAACAAATAGGATTAATAGGTATATACATAACATACTATTCAAAAGCTAAGGAATATATGTTTTTCTCATCAACCCATGGTACATGCTCCAAAATGGACCACATCCTAGAACACAAAGCAAACTACAGAAAAATTAAAAGAATAGAAATATCTTGTATCTTCTCAGACGATAAAGTATTAAAGGTGGAACTCAACTCCAACAAAAATAGTCATCCCCACACAAAGATATAGAAATTAAACAACCATACACTGAACAATAGTTGGGTTCAGGAAGAGACAAAAGAGAAATCATGAAATTCCTCAAACATAACAACAAGGAAAACAAGTTACCATAACCTATGGGATAAAGCAAAAGCAGTCTTAGGAGGGAAATTTATCACATTAGATGCCTACATTCAAAAAACAGAAAGAGAGTGCAGCAACAAACTCACGAATCATCTTTTGGAATTGGAAAAAGAAGAACAATCTAATCCCAAACCCAGCAGATGAAAAGAAATAACCAAAATTAAATCAGATTAATGAAATTGAAAAATAAAAGAATCATTCAGAAAATTAACAAAACAAAACTTTTTTTTTTTTAAATAAAGTTGATAAACCTTTGGCCAGATTAACTAGAAACAGAAAAGCAAAATCTCTAATAACCTCAACCAGAAATGATAAAGGGGGAATAACAACAGATGCCAAAGAGATACAAGAGCTCTAAGCCCAGAAATTTGGCAATGTGGAGTAAATGGATAAATACCTGGAATCACTGGGCTGTGCCTGTGGCACAGTGAGTGGGGTGCCAGCCCCATATACCAAGGGTGGTGGGTTCAAACCCGACCCTGGCCAAAATGCAACAACAAAATAGCCAAGCATTGTGATAGGCATCTGTAGTCCCAGCTACTTGGGAAGCTGAGGCAAGAGAATCACCTAAGCCCAAGAGCTGAAGGTTACTGTGATCTGTGACGCCATGGCATTCTACCAAGGGTGAAAAAGTGAGATTGTGTCTCTAAAAAAAAAAAAAAATTCTGTAATCACACCCATTCCTTAGACTTACTCAAGAAGAAATAGATCTCTTGAACAGACTGATTTCAAGAACTGAGATCAAAGAAACAGTAAAAGATCTTCCAACAAAAAAAATTCTGATCCAGATGGCTTCATCCCAGAATTCTATCAAATCCTCAAACAAGAGCTATGTCCATACTGCAGAAATTATTTCAAAAAATTTAGAAGGAAGGAAACTTTCCCCAACACATTCTATGAAACAAACATCACCCTGATACCACAACCAGGAAAAGACCCAAAAGGAGAATTTCAGACCAGTTTCACTAATTAATATACATGCAAAAATTCTCAATAAAATCCTAGCCAATAAATAATAGATGCAAATTAAAAAAATCATTCATCTTGATCAAGTAGGTTTAATCTCAGGGATGAAAAGGCTGGTTTAACATATATAAGTCCACAAATGTAATTCCTCATATCAAAAGAAGCAAAAACAAAGATCATATGACCCTCTCAGTAGATGCAGAAAAAAGCATTCAATAAAATTCAAAATCTTCTTTTCTTTTTTTTTATTTTTATTTTTATTGTATTTTATTTTTTTGTTGTTGTTGGGGATTCATTGAGGGTACAATAAGCCAGGTTACACTGATTGCAATTGTTAGGTAAAGTCCCTCTTGCAATCATGTCTTGTTCCCATAAAGTGTGACACACACCAAGGCCCCACCCACCTCCCACCTTCCCTCTGTTTCCCCCCCATAACCATAATTGTCATTAATTGTCCTCATATCAAAATTGAGTACATAGGATTCATGCTTCTCCATTCTTGTGATGCTTTACTAAGAATAATGTCTTCCACGTCCATCCAGGTTAATACAAACGATGTAAAGTCTCCATTTTTTTTAATGGCTGAATAGTATTCCATGGTATACATATACCACAGCTTGTTAATCCATTCCTGGATTGGTGGGCATTTAGGCTGTTTCCACATTTTGGCGATTGTAAATTGAGCTGCAATAAACAGTCTAGTACAAGTGTCCTTATGATAAAAGGATTTCTTTCCTTCTGGGTAGATGCCCAGTAATGGGATTGCAGGATCAAATGGGAGGTCTAGCTGGAGTGCTTTGAGGTTTCTCCAAACTTCCTTCCAGAAAGGTTGTACTAGTTTGCAGTCCCACCAGCAGTGTAAAAGTGTTCCCTTCTCTCCACATCCACACCAGCATCTGCAGTTTTGAGATTTTGTGATGTGGGCCATTCTCACTGGGGTTAGATGATATCTCAGGGTTGTTTTGATTTGCATTTCTCTAATATATAGAGATGATGAACATTTTTTCATGAGTTTGATAGCCATTCGTCTGTCGTCTTTAGAGAAAGTTCTATTCATGTCTCTTGCCCATTGATATAAGGGATTGTTGGCTTTTTTCATGTGGATTAATTTGAGTTCTCTATAGATCCTAGTTATCAAAATTTTGTCAGATTGAAAATATGCAAATATCCTTTCCCATTGTGTAGGTTGTCTCTTTGCTTTGGTTATTGTCTCCTTAGCTGTACAGAAGCTCTTCAGTTTAACGAAGTCACATTTGTTTATTTTTGTTGTTGTTGCAATTGCCATGGCAGTCTTCTTCATGAAGTCTTTCCCCAGGCCAATATCTTCCAGTGTTTTTCCTATGCTTTCTTGGAGGATTTGTATTGTTTCATGCCTTAAATTTAAGTCCTTTATCCATCTTGAATCAATTTTTGTGAGTGGGGAAAGTTGTGGGTCCAGTTTCAGTCTTTTACATGTAGACATCCAGTTCTTCCAACACCATTTATTGAATAGGGAGTCTTTCCCCCAAGGTATGTTCTTGTTTGGTTTATCAAAGTTTAGGTGGTTTTAAAATGTTAGTTTCATTTCTTGGTTTTCAATTCGATTCCAAGTGTCTATGTCTCTGTTTTTGTGCCAGTACCATGCTGTCTTGAGCACTATGGCTTTGAAGTACAGACTAAAATCTGGTATGCTGATGACCCCAGCTTTATTTTTGTTACAGAGAACTGCCTTAGCTATACGGGGTTTTTTCCGGTTCCGTACAAAATGCAGAATCATTTTTTCCAAATCTTGAAAGTACGATGTTGGTATTTTGATAGGAATGGCATTGAATAGGTAGATTGCTTTGGGAAGTATAGACATTTTAACAATGTTGATTCTTCTCATCCATGAGCATGGTATGTTCTTCCATTTGTTAATATCCTCTGCTATTTCCTTTCTGAGGATTTCATAGTTTTCTTTATAGAGGTCCTTCACCTCCTTCGTTAGGTATACTCCCAGGTATTTCATTTCCTTTGAAACTATGGTGAAGGGAGTTGTGTCCTTAATTAGCTTCTCATCTTGACTGTTATTGGTGTACACAAAGGCTACTGACTTGTGGACATTGATTTTATATCCTTAAACATTACTGTATTTTTTGATGACTTCTAGGAGTCTTGTGGTTGAGTCTTTGGGGTTCTCTAAGTATAAGATCATGTCGTCAGCAAAGAGGGAGAGTTTGACCTCCTCTGCTCCAATTTGGATTCCCTTTATTTCCTTGTCTTGCCTAATTGTATTGGCTAGAACTTCCAGCACTATGTTGAATAATAAAGGTGACAGAGGACAACCTTGTCTGGTTCCAGTTCTAAGAGGAAAAGCTTTCAGTTTTACTCCATTCAGTAAAATATTGGCTGTGGGTTT
This sequence comes from Nycticebus coucang, assembly GCF_027406575.1. Lineage (NCBI taxonomy): Eukaryota > Metazoa > Chordata > Mammalia > Primates > Lorisidae > Nycticebus > Nycticebus coucang. The sequence goes on along the minus strand of NC_069799.1, from coordinate 18,752,677 downwards.
GTCATAGATAGCTTCAATCAGTTTTAGAAATGTGCCACCTATGCCTATACTCTTCAGTGTTCTAATTAGAAAAGGATGCTGGATTTTATCAAATGCTTTTTCTGCATCTATTGAGAGGATCATGTGATCTTTATTTTTGCCTCTGTTAATATGGTGGATAACGTTTATAGACTTGTGTATGTTAAACCAGCCTTGCATGCCTGGGATGAAGCCTACTTGATCATGATGAATGACTTTTTTGATGATAGGCTGTAATCTATTGGCTAGGATTTTGTTGAGAACTTTTGCGTCTATTTTCATGAGTGAGATTGGTCTGAAATTCTCCTTTTTGTTTGGGTCTTTTCCTGGTTTTGGTATCAGGGTGATGTTTGCTTCATAGAATGTGTTGGGAAAGATTCCTTCTTCCTAAATTTTTGGGAATAATTTCTGCAGTACAGGAATAAGCTCTTCCTTGAAGGTTTGATAGAATTCTGGAGTGAAGCCATCTGGACCAGGGCATTTTTTGGTTGGAAGATTTTTTATTGTTTCTTTGATCTCAGGGCTTGAAATTGGTCTGTTCAAGAGCTCTATTTCTTCCTGGCTGAGTCTAGGGAGATGGTGTGATTCCAAATATTGATCCATTTCTTTCACATTGTCAAATTTCTGGGGCATAGAGTTTCTGGTTGTATTCAGACATGATATTTTGCATCTCTGTGGGATCAGTTGTTATTTCCCCTTTATCTTTTCTGATTGAGGTTACTAGAGATTTTACTTTTCTATTCCTCGTTAGTCTGGCCAATGGTTTATCTATTTTATTTATTTTTTCAAAAAACCAACAACTTGTTTCATTAATTTTCTGAATGATTCTTTTGTTTTCAATTTTATTGATCTTTGATTTGATTTTGGATATTTCTTTTCTTCTACTGAGTTTAGGCTTAGATTGTTCTTCTTTTTCCAATTCCATAAGATCTCTTGTGAGATTGTTGATGTGCTCTCTTTCTGTTTTTCGAATGTAGGCATCTAAAGCGATGAATTTTCCTCTCAAAACTGCTTTTGCAGTATCCCACAGGTTTTGGTAGCTTGTGTCTTCATTGTTGTTATGCTCAAGGAAGTTAATGATTTTCTGTTTTATTTCTTCCTGCACCCATCTGTTATTCAACAGAAGATTGTTTAATTTCCATGCCTTTGGGTGGGGTCGAGCATTTTTTTTATAGTTGAGTTCCACCTTTAGTGCCTTATGGTCTGAGAAGATACAAGGTAAAATTTCAATTCTTTTGATTCTGTTGATATTTGTTTTGTGTCCCAGGATATGATCAATTTGGGGGAATGTTCCATGGGGTGACGAGAAGAAAGTATATTCTTTATCTTTGGGATGGAGTGTTATATGTGCGTCTATCAAGCACAGTTGTTCTAGGGTCTCATTTAAATCTCTTATATCCTTGTATAATTTCTGTTTAGAGGATCTGTCCAGCCCTATAAGAGGAGTGTTAAGGTCCCCTGTTATTATGGTATTATCAGATATCATATTGCTCAGACTTAGTAAGGTCTGTTTCAGGAATCTGGGAGCATTTAAATTGGGTGCATAGATATTTAGAATTGAAATGTCTTCTTGTTGTATTTTTCCCTTGACCAATA